>NC_080671.1:289514082-290162441 GCF_030247195.1 Topomyia yanbarensis | reverse complement strand
TGGGAAGGGAGGGAAGGGAAGGGAAGGAAGGGAAGGGAAGGGAAGGAAGGGAAGGGAAGGGAAGGGAAGGGAAGGGAAGGGAAGGGAAGGAAGGGAAGGGAAGGGAAGGGAAGGGAAGGGAAGGAAGGGAAGGGAAGGGAAGGGAAGGGAAGGGAAGGGAAGGGAAGGGAAGGGAAGGGAAGGGAAGGGAAGGGAAGGGAAGGGAAGGGAAGGGAAGGGAAGGGAAGGGAAGGGAAGGGAAGGGAAGGGAAGGGAAGGGAAGGAAGGGAAGGGAAGGGAAGGGAAGGGAAGGGAAGGGAAGGGAAGGGAAGGGAAGGGAAGGGAAGGGAAGGGAAGGGAAGGGAAGGAAGGGAAGGGAAGGGAAGGAAGGGAAGGGAAGGGAAGGGAAGGGAAGGGAAGGGAAGGGAAGGGAAGGGAAGGGAAGGGAAGGGAAGGGAAGGAAGGGAAGGGAAGGGAAGGGAAGGGAAGGGAAGGGAAGGGAAGGGAAGGGAAGGGAAGGGAAGGGAAGGGAAGGGAAGGGAAGGGAAGGGAAGGGAAGGGAAGGGAAGGGAAGGGAAGGGAAGGGAAGGGAAGGGAAGGGAAGGGAAGGGAAGGGAAGGGAAGGGAAGGGAAGGGAAGGGAAGGGAAGGGAAGGGAAGGGAAGGAAGGGAAGGGAAGGGAAGGGAAGGGAAGAAGGGAAGGGAAGGGAAGGGAAGGGAAGGGAAGGGAAGGGAAGGGAAGGGAAGGGAAGGGAAGGGAAGGGAAGGGAAGGGAAGGGAAGGGAAGGGAAGGGAAGGGAAGGGAAGGGAAGGGAAGGGAAGGGAAGGGAAGGGAAGGGAGGGAAGGGAAGGGAAGGGAAGGGAAGGGAAGGGAAGGGAAGGGAAGGGAAGGGAAGGGAAGGGAAGGGAAGGGAAGGGAAGGGAAGGGAAGGGAAGGGAAGGGAAGGGAAGGGAAGGGAAGGGAAGGAAGGGAAGGGAAGGGAAGGGAAGGGAAGGGAAGGGAAGGGAAGGGAAGGGAAGGGAAGGGAAGGGAAGGGAAGGGAAGGGAAGGGAAGGGAAGGGATGGGAAGGGAAGGGAAGGGAAGGGAAGGGAAGGGAAGGGAAGGGAAGGGAAGGGAAGAGAAGGGAAGGGAAGGGAAGGGAAGGGAAGGGAAGGAAGGGAAGGGAAGGGAAGGGAAGGGAAGGGAAGGGAAGGGAAGGGAAGGGAAGGGAAGGGAAGGGAAAGGAAGGGAAGGGAAGGGAAGGGAAGGGAAGGGAAGGGAAGGGAAGAGAAGAGAAGAGAAGAGAAGAGAAGAGAAGAGAGTCGTCACACACAAATTTGGACAGTTTCCAAAAAACAAAACAAAATCGATTTCGTTTAAAGTTGTGGTTTGCGCTCGATTAAAAATGGTTTGTCCCAACCAGCGATGCCAATCTTCCATTTTAAACTGGATTCTTCCAGTTTTTTTTACAACATCCAGTTAAACAGACAATCGGAAAAATCTTCGTGTTTTTTCAAATTTGAGCCAGGTTTATCCAGTTTTTTTTAATATTCATTCATTTAGTTTTTTTTTCTCACGAATTGTAACTTGATTCATAGAATTTTCAAGCAAGCCATGGGATGATGTGCCCCGAAATAAGATTTTAATCCACCGTAACCTGAACTCTTTTTATATACCACTTGTGAGTAAAACAGTTCGGAAATGTACATTTTGATTCGATTTCAATTAAAAACTCAAACATAAAGGTGGCAGTACATTGTGTGAAACATTTTGATGAACATTTGTCAAACTGTTTGTTTTCCGTATGTACACACCTAGAAAAAATAGCGTAAATTTACGTCTCCTGACCCTGACATATACGAGCATCAAAAATGACTTAGTTTTACGTTTGATTTTAATTTTACATGACGTTTAATTTCGTAAATCATGTAAAATTACTCCACATACAGCGTTTGTTCTGAATGGTAGGAAGTGTAATTTTATGTCATTGCGCATGTAAAATATATGTATCATGTAAAATTAAACGGAACACGGTAATGTTTCGTCATATCGTGAATTACGAGTTGTTGAATTGTGTCTTGTTGGCAATTACGTCAATGATAAAATTCAGATTTTTTTGGTGTGTATATAACCTTCTAATATTAAAAAATATGAATGGTGAGCCCAGAAAAAAATTCCATGTCTGTCATTTATAAAAGTTAGTTGATGCTACTTGCATGTCCTGAAAATGACTAAAAGACCGTAAGGAGATAAAAATGTACACAAAATCCATATTTTCAACTTTTTGCCTGGAACCACATTTTTCCATCGTAGTCTAATTTAAATTTGATGATATTGCTTGAAAAATTGAGATGAATGTGGATAAATGCTTATTTTCAATTGTGAAGTAATGGAAACCATATAACTTGTAACGTGACAGATCAAAAATTCGAAAAAGTTTTGTGGACCTAAAAGCATGCATACAATGTCTAACCTATATTTTTTCTTACTGTTTTGAGTCTACTTTTTGAAATTGCATTGTGAAAAGCTTAAAGCTTTATTAATTTTTGTGAAAACACAGTTGATCTTATGTAACGTGACAGATGTTTTCTGCGGTGAAGCAATTCCATCAAGTTTGATTCAATTACGTCAAAAACGGTGACAATCTTCGATTCTGATGAAACCTTTTGACGTAGGACTACGTCTTTGTTTTCGATATAGGGGTGCACGTTGCAAATTCTACAAAAATGGTATGTAACGAAAAATGGTCCAATTTTAAACGCATATAATTCAGCCATCTCACGATAAATTTTCAAATTGTTTGCGCATGTCACCCCGAAATACTTCTAAGAATAGATTCCAATAGATAAACCCAAAGATTTTTGATATCATGGCATTAAAAATTTAAATAATGAACAACCTAGTCAAAATATCGCGCATTTACACACAGAAGATAGCGCTTCCATAGTCCAGCACGACAGATTTGTTTACCTGGCGCGCTACGCTTCTGTGGATGACGTCATCATCGACTATTTAAACGGACGGATTTCGCCGAAGCAGCTCAGTCGCTTGTTGAGCGGCAGGCGAAGCAGATCACTGCGCTGTGTGCTTTTACAGCCAGTGTAGCTGAGTTAGATGTCCGTTACACTGCCTGTGGAGGTACGCTACCCAGTGAATGCGAATGAGCTTGTCCGTATGCTATCTTTTGTATTGTGCTCGTTTCCAACACATTTTTATGTATTCGTACACAAAATAGTTTGTACATGCCAGCTCCATTTGCATACACGGTTAACATAGTGTCGTGGTATTAGTTGTCTCTTTCGCTCTACCCATCATCATCAGCGTTGATTCATTTTGCTTTGTGCGCTTGGGTTTAATGTTTGATGCGAATGTGTAGGTAGATAGACCTAATTTGTTACTAAATTGCACAACGAAAGTTTATTATTTACGTTCGATCAATTCATTGATTCATTTCTCCATCACGTGATTCATTTCCACTCAGCCTATAGTACTTTGATTCTACTAATAGGTACATACTACAAAGCCTAGTGATAGCCGGTTGTCACGGTAAAGATAGATACGTCTACCTTTATCAAGGACACATGATAGTGAACTCGAGTGATTCGTAGTTATTCTGCCTAAGCTCGACCCTCATTATCAGAAGGCAAAAATTAAGCCCGCACGATATTAAGCCTGTTCTAATGACCCTGCCACTTCTAGTTTTCCGATCTGTTTACTTCACATCCTTGCTCTCACTTGAGTACTATGGCTCTAAGTTTCATAACTTTCCCTACCCAGTAATCTCTAGCTAATTGAATGTCGTTAAAACGTAAAAAAGAAAATGTGACTAACATAGTCGAAATAAAAAAAGGGAAAAAAGTTATTAAATATAATTACAAAAAAAACAATGATTTTTTTTGTTAACGAAAACCTAAAAATTGAAGAAACTGTAATTACATTATTCGGAAGTTATTAGTAAGGAAGCATTTTTAACTTCAAGTATACTTCTGAATTTCTTAGTATTTGCCAGTCATAAATATAATTTTCTCATTCAATACTAATACTAAATATAATTTCGAAGCAAAATGCTCTTAAGAAAAATTTTCCGAAATATTTTGATTTTTTTCTTTAACAAAAATATTTAGTAGTGAAAATACGCCCTTTTAATAAATAACTCACATATACCAAACGCAAAAACATAACACGTTTAAAATTTAATTACAAATAAAAAATGTTTAAAACATAACTGCATTGTGGAGAAAATAACAATAAAAAGTTTTAACATATTTCAAAAATTCCTTTAATTTTTTAATTTTAATTTGTTTGTTTTTATTTAATTTTTTTACTTTAAATAATTTATTTATAGAATGTATTTCAAAACGGTTTTTTAATTCAGAATTCTCATGAAAAATTGTGCTTTAAAATGCAGATGTTTTTAAGTTATTTTAGATTTTTTTCGACATAATAAATTACTTTGTGAAATTACGACCTTTTCATAAGTTATTCAAGTTTGTTCATCAAAAGCAATATGTTTTTCAAAATAAACATGAAATTTCTCGTTAATACTCAATTCCCAGACCAAGGATGATTTGTGCCCGACTGTCTCGACATGCTTGCTTCAATAAAAATATACAACTGTAACGTGACAGATTCTGGTTGTAACGTGACAGATCATTGAGAATACTCCATAAAATCGAAAACAAAGTTTTTCTTCAGGAAAACTATATTTCAAAACTTTCAAAGCTTCAACCTAAAACTGTGTTCGTGCGAATTTGGGGGCCAACGGAACAGACTTTTTCAATTTAGTCGGGCAACCTCCAAACTCACTGCGAAAATTGTGTAACGTGACAGACGTATTAAAATGGCAATAACACGAAAACCACTCATGATAGAAAATAACTTTCTGTAGAAAAAATGTGCGGTTAAGTGACCTTAATAATGTGCAGTTGGGATAGAATCTGGTTTTATCGTTTTTTCTGACTTATCTAATGAAATATGCGTAAAAATGTAACGTGACAGACAGAAGCCTTGGCCATATATATATATATATATATATATATATATATATATATATATATATATATATATATATATATATATATATATATATATATATATATATATATATATATATATATATATATATATATATATATATATATATATATATATATATATATATATATATATATATATATATATATATATATACGTGTTTACTTAAAATTACGTCCATTGAATCGTTGACTTAAACATTTCAAGGGTAAAGTAGGTTTTTTTTCGAACATCCTGTTTTTCCAGTTTTTTTTCAAGAAAGGTTCCAGTTTTGTTGAAAAAATGTTGGCAACGCTGGTCCCAACATTTCTTCCTGAAGGGAACAATAATGGCTTAAACGACGATAACCCAAATTAAGCGACGCGTTTATTTTAAAAACTAAACTGTCGTTATAAGCATAATTATCCCATGTATATTATTTATTACTTATTTATTTATTTATTCGATTATCGGCAGAAACCGTACAGATTAAGTGTAAATGACTTATTGTTATAATGTTAAAAGTTTATAATGGCTGAGTTCTAACTAGATGTAGTGATATGATAGTCAAAGAATTCGGAAGTTTCGTTAAATTTGTTAATCTGGCCGTATGCTGTACGGTGCCTAGGAATCCATAAAAGCGATCAGTTTGTTATAACGCGAGGAGGAACAAAAAAATTAATCCTTGAAAGAATATCGGGACAGTCAATCTTGCTCGACAACATATCGAAAATAAGCATTCTTTGTAAGAAGGTACAACGTGACTCAGCGTAGAGCAGTTTTCCAGACTATATGCAGATGCAGAGATCGTTGATGAATAATATAAAGATAAGTGGCCCTAGGTGACTTCTTTGAGGGACACCGGATGCCGCTGCATATACGCTTGAGCATGCCGATTCTAACAAAAGTGAATCGTTCACAAAGTTAAGATTGTAACCATCTGGTTATCCACGGAGGAAATCCTAGTCGCTGCAATTTCATAAACGCAATATTGTGCGGCACTTTGTCGAATGCTTTTGCGAAATCAAAATATATTGCATCAACTTGCTGGCGCTTCTCGATGGCTGGAACTAGAACACTTGTGTACGTCATCAAGTTCGAAGTGGTCGAGCGTTTCTTTACAAAGCCGTGCTGACGTTCATCAATTATGTGCGAAGATGCAGCGTACATCGCATTGTAAACAATCTTTCCCAGAACTTTGGCCAGACAATTCAGAAGCGAGATCCCTCCATAGTTTTCTATATTATGAGTATTTCCTGCCTTATGGATAGGAACTATTGCAGCTTTCCACACACTAGGGAAAATATTTTTCGTGATCGAGCTCTTGAAAATAATGCTTACTGGTACAGAAAGCACTCGGGCACAATATTTTATAAACAAAGGCGGAAAGCAATCTGGACGGGTGAACACTGGACAAAGCTCTCAGAACATCGGCATCGTTTACGTTAGGGCGGGGAAGGTTGATACTATAGGTTGGCTACGTTTCAAGGTAGTCTTGCGATGGGTAGACAGGAGGGCTGGTTAATAGATCTCGGAAGTGATCTGCAAAAACATCCACCGACTCGGTCTGTGAACATTTGTCTCGCAGATAAACATTTTCTGGAATACCCCCGGAGCGTCTTCTGCTATTTATAAACTTCCAGAATATCGAGGGATTATTCCGCAGGTTGCATTGGACTTGTATGCGATACTCACCGAATGCAATGTTCCGGGCTGTTTCATATTGCAGCTCAATTTGTCGAAGAATAGCTTTGTTGTCGTCGGTCCAGTGACGATAGAATCGCTTACGTTGCTTCCGAAGTACGTTGCGCAGCCAGCCAAGCTCAGCGGGGAATAGGGAATCCGGTAGAACACGGCACAAATATGCGTATAACGGCAGTAAATGTAACGTAAATGTAAGTAAACCCTTGCAGCTAAGCAGTACCCTCCGATGAATGGAAGCTCCCTCGAATCAAAAGTACAAACAGTTTAGTGTCTCTATCAAACATTCTAAGTTGCAATGAATACCACCAAATATTTTAATACCACGAAATGTCTGACGGAGCTTGTTGAAATCAAAATGTTAGAATTTAATCCAAATGTAGTTTACAAGATAAGAGGCGAAGAGGGAGCAGATTCATTCAAGTATTCCTCAATTATTCTGTAGATCAAGCTAAGATTTCAAAATTCAAGTATTCTTCAGTTATTCTCGAGATCAAACTAAGAAATGAAAAATAAGACAAAGATGTGTTATTCGAAAAGCTTTTTCTTCATGAAAAACCATCCAGCGACTTAAAAAAGAGCATTAATATCGTATAAGTTTGATGAAAACTAGTCTGTCTCTATATTTCAAAGACATTGGAATCTAATTACAGAATAAACCTTAATAAACCTTGGTTAAAAGATGAGACCATTCAAGCACTTGAATTCCTCTGAATGCACTGTTCAATGAAACCCAACTATTTGCAAATAGCTACGAGGAAATTAATTTCTAAATTGCAAGACCTCGTCGTTTCATACCGATTTTAAGTTTTTAACAAGATTGTAGACAATTAAATTTACAGATTCTCACTTTTAGTGTTCGAATGTCTAAAGCATCATCTAAGGTGCAGAAAAATGATTGTTTTGTTTGTGGGAGACAAACCACTGCGACCAGCTTTTAGATCTATTTTGGTATGCCCCTTTCTTGGTTTAAGTGTGCTATCTGCTATGACATATCACGATTGATGAGTGATTGTCGTTATTGAGATACACACTCTTCCCAGTTAGGCACACCACTTCGTATGAAGTATATATCCTTTTTGGGATTTGCAGTCCAAATATCAAAAGGCTCCAATGTTCCTTTAGCGAGGATTCTGCGCTATATCAATTCACTGCATTCACAGAGCAGATGCTCTGATGTTGAACTTTCAAATCCGCAGACGCACAGTGTCGCCTAACCACACAAAACCTCATAAATTTATTTTGGGCTTTTCATGATTAAATATTTTCCTCTGTTTGTAAACAGGTTGAATAGAGACTTCTCAAAATATTAAGTATTGAGGACGAAAGATAGATTTTTTACAGAACTTCAAAGGTGAAATAGATGATCGACTCTGAAAAAAATCAATGGTATTCAAACCTGTGTTATTTACATGGGTATATCTGTAAATATATGTAAATAATCGCGATTTTCACTTGATTTTTCACGATACAAAAACAAAATTTACAGGAAACACTTTAAAACTTCACAATATCAACGGCGCAAGTCAAATTTTGAGCCGACTGATACGATAAACGATGATTCAACGGCACAAATAACGTCAAATATAAAAAAAAATAACTGGAGCGATCATTACAAACAACTAATCGGTGAAAATACACTGAACCAAAAAAAAATTCTATAACTTTGTAGAAGACACCAAATTTCTATCTCTCTCCGTTTGTTGGCGCCCTCTATGCGGTAACATGTTGAACTAAATTTTTCTAATTAAAACATAACTCGTATTATTTACTTTAATTCTTCTGAACATACAATTGAGCTTAACCTAACGATTATTTCACAAAAATTAACTTAAGTTCGTGCGAATCGAGTACTGATACACAACCGTGCACTATTAGGGCTATTTGCGAGCTAGTGGGTTTTCTCCATGTAAATTGTTGAAAAATCCCATGCAAACTTCAGGCACGTTGGTCCGGTAGCTAGACTTGTCCGATTTGCTTCAAATTTGGTGCAAGTATTCCTGGTGGGACGAGGAATCGACTTAGGGGTGGGCCAATAGGGGTCATTTTTTTCTGTCCCTCTAATGGTGATTTTTCATGATAAGTCTGAAGGAGACGCCTGGTAGTGTTTGACAATCCAGGATTCGTAATAAATTTTGTAAATGTCTCCCAGCATGATCAACAATTGAAATAATGTGTATTCTGCAGAAAATTCCCTACATAAAATTTTTCGAAAATGAATTTGCAGATATAGTGCACTTTATATTCGTAAATGTTGAATTTTCGCCCACCCTAAGTGCCAAAATTTTGAGATAACAAAATAAAAAATTGACATCAAATATGAGCGCCACAAAATTACTCCAGTGTGAAGTTTTCATCAAATTCGGGCCACTTTTCAGGTTTTGTGCGACTTTTGTATGGAAGGTAATCACTGTGAGACGCGGCACAGTGTATCAAAGTATTAAAATGTTTTCTTTGGTAAAGTTGTTTATTTTGATTTGATAAACATATTATTTTACGAAATAAATACTCTACAACATCTGTAGATGGCGCTACATGACAGCTGAAACTTTTTTTTTATTCATTTCGTTTATTTGATAGGCACAAATGCGTTAGCTTGGCGGTGCCAAATGCTTATGTTTTTACATTTTGGATATCTTAAAACTAGGAGGTTACAATGTTGAAATATTTTTTTTTACAAAGGAAAAAAAAAGTTTACAGCTATCTTAAGACTAGAAATAAGATTCAATATACAAGAGAGGGCCAAAAGATTTTTTTATGAAAAAATTTAAAACAAGGGATTCACTTTGATATACAAGAGGGGGAGTAATAGTATTTTACGAAATATTTTACGGTTATCTTAAAACTAACAATATAGTTTAGTACACAAAAGGGGGAACAAATATTTATGAGAAACTTCACAGAAATCTTAAAACTAGGGATTCAATTCTATTTACAAGATGGAGGACAAGAGTTTCAATAGAGTAAAAATTATAGCTATCTTAAAACTAGGAATACAGAATACTAATTTGAATTTTTTAACTAAAACTTATGCTTGGTCAAGATATTCAGAGGGTGGCTTATTTCCGCATCAGTGTAGCAGCACTTGTATCAAGGACAGGGGAGAGACAGGGAAAGAAGAGCAAAACTTGCAACTTTCGCTCGAACGGGGGGGGGGGGGGGGGATGAGCGAAACAAATTTGCGCCTCAGTCTAGTAAGTCGTCGAGTACCGGATTGGCGGATGGTATTCTTCGGACCCGCGGGGAATCCTTCAAAAGTCATCGGACCTCGAGTCGCTCTTGCTTCAGTTTCCTTCTATGCAGGCGTAGTGGTAAGGGCGACGGCGGTTACATAGTGGCACTCTGGAGCTGATCGGTTCCACAAGGCAGGAGGAAACTCTAAAAACGAGAAATAAAAAGAGAGGGACTAAATTGGGATATTTATCGTTTTTATGAAGGTATAAATAAGGGACATATAGGGGAAATCACGAGTTGCCAGCATATCTCGGACTGGTACATTGGGTGGTCTACCTCGGGCCCGAAGGGATTCCTTTAACTGAGACCTGGCGTCACAATACCCGGCGCATACCCAGACAACGTGTTCGATGTAGTGATAGCCCTCGTCACAAGCGCACAGACTACTCTCCGCAAGCCCAATACGCCGCAAATGCGCATCCATGGTGTAGTGATTGGACATAAGTCGGGACATTACGCGAATAAAATCCCGACCCACATCCATCCCCCCGAACCAAGGCTTCGTTGATACCTTTGGGATAATCGAATGTAGCCATCGTCCAAGTTCCCCGTTGCTCCACGAGGTTTGCCAACTGTTGAGCGTCCTCTGACGACAAATACTAAAAAATTCGTTGAAGCAGATTGGTCTTTCGTGTATGTCACCATTTAATGCGCCCACCTTTGCTAATGAGTCGGCCTTTTCATTGCCCGGGATAGAACAATGAGAGGGGACCCAAACAAAGGTAATCTGATAAGATTTTTCAGATAACGTACACAAGGACTCCTGTATCATCCCCAGAAAATACGGGAGTTGCTTTTTAGGCTTCACCGCACGAAGAGCCTCGATAGAGCTGAGGCTGTCCGAAACGATAAAGTAGTGATCTGTGGGCAGAGTGTCGATGATCCCAAGGGTGTACTGAATTGCAGCTAACTCTGCGACGTAAACTGAAGCGGGATCATTGAGCTTGAATGAAGCGGTGATAGTATTGTTGAAGATACCGAAGCCAGTGGACCCATCGAGATTTGATCCGTCAGTGTAAAACATTTTGTCGCAGTCGACTTCTCGGAATTTATTATAAAATATATTGGGGATCACCTGCGGGCGTATATGGTCCGGGATTCCACGAATCTCTTCCTTCATGGATGTGTCGAAGAATACAGTAGAATCAGAAGTATCTAGGAAACGGACACGGTTGGGATTGTACGAAGAAGGATTGATGCTCTGTGCCATGTAGTCGAAGTACAAGGACATAAAACAGGTTTGAGAATTAAGCTCGACGAGCCTCTCGAAATTTTGAATTATCAACGGGTTCAGAATGTCGCATCGGATGAGCAATCGATATGAGAGTTCCCAAAATCGATTTTTTAGCGGAAGAACGCCCGCCAGCACTTCGAGACTCATCGTATGGGTCGAGTGCATGCAACCCAAGGCAATGCGCAAGCAACGATACTGGATTCTCTCCAGTTTGATGAAGTGTATGTTCGCAGCGGAGCGGAAACAGAAACACCCGTACTCCATCACCGACAATATCGTTGTTTGGTACAACCTGATCAGGTCTCCTGGGTGAGCACCCCACCATGTTCCAGTTATTGTTCGGAGAAAATTGATCCTTTGTTGGCATTTCTGTTTCAGATACCTAATGTGACATCCCCAGGTACCTTTAGAGTCGAACCAGACCCCGAGATATTTAAATGTGAAAACCTGGTTGATCGTTGCACCCATTAATAAAAGCTGGAGTTGCGCCGGCTCACGCTTCCTAGAAAAAACAACCAACTCAGTTTTCTCCGTGGAGAACTCAATACCCAGCTGAAGAGCCCAAGCAGACAAATTGTCCAAGGTATTTTGTAATGGTCCTTGCAAGTCGGCAGCTTTGGGCCCTGTAACAGAGACCACCCCGTCGGCTGCAAGTTGCTTTAGCGTGCATGAATTGGCAAGACAATCGTCAATGTCATTCACGTAGAAATTGTAGAGCAGGGGACTTAGACATGAGCCCTGGGGAAGACCCATGTAGCTAAATCGCGATGTTGTTAAATCGCCATGCGAAAAGTGCATGTGCTTTTCAGACAACAGGTTTAGCAAAAAGTTATTTAAAATTGGCGAAAGACCATGCTGGTGCAGCTTCTCTGACAGAATGTTGATAGAAACTGAGTCAAAAGCCCCCTTAATATCCAAGAAGACTGATGCCATCTGCTCTTTGTTAGCATAGGCCATTTGGATTTCTGTAGAAAGCAACGCAAGGCAATCGTTCGTCCCTTTGCCTTTGCAGAAGCCAAATTGTGTATCTGACAGTAAGCCATTTGCTTCAACCCAATTGTCGAGGCGAAACAAGATCATTTGCTCGAACAACTTCCGAATACAGGACAGCATTGCAATCGGCCGATACGAGTTGTGATCGGAGGCTGGTTTTCCTGGTTTTTGGATGGCGATGACCTTCACTTGCCTCCATTCATAAGGGACAATGTTTCCCTCAAGAAACTTGTTAAATAAATTCAACAAGCGCCTTTTTGCAGTGTCAGGCAGATTCTTCAGCAAGTTGAATTTGATTCTGTCTAACCCTGGGGCGTTATTGTTGCACGATAAGAGAGCAAGTGAGAACTCCACCATCGAAAACGGTGTTTCGTTCGCGGTATCGTGAGGAGACGCGGCGCGGCACGTTTTCTGTACCGGGACAGAGTCCGGACAGATCTTCTTGGCGAAAGCGAATAGGCAACGGTTTGAATATTCCACGTTCTCGTTGGTACTATTACGGTTACGCATACGTCGAGCCGTACCCCAAAGAGTGCTCATCGCTGTTTCTCTCGTTAACCCGTCGACGAACCGGCGCCAATAACTGCGTTTTTTTGGCTTTCATTAGATTCTTCATTCGCCTTTCTAACGACGCGTACTGTTGATAGCTAGCGGGTAACCCGTCTTCCCGGAAGGCCTTATATGCAGTGGACTTTTCCGCGTGCAGCTCTGAGCACTCTTTATCCCACCACAGGGTGGGAGACCGTCCATGGGTATTCGCGCTGGGTACTGGTTTAGTCTGAGCTTGATTCGCACTGTCGAGAATCAAGCCAGCCAAAAACCTGTACTCTTCCTCCGGAGGAAGTTCTTGAGTGGATTCGATTTTAACGGATATCGCGGTCGCGTAACTCTTCCAATCAATGTTCCGTGTGAGGTCATACGAGGCATTGATTGTTTTCGATGGTCTTGAACCGTTAGCAATTGAAATCACGATAGGCAAATGATCGCTACCGTGGGGATCAGGGATCACCTTCCACATGCAATCTAACTGTAGCGATGTCGAGCAAAGCGACAAATCCAACGCGCTTGCGCGTGCTGGTGGTGTAGGAATCCGCGTCATTTCTCCCGTGTTTAAGATGGTCATATTGAAATTATCGCAAAGATCTTGGATTAATGTTGATCTATTATCATCATGAAGACAGCCCCATACCGTACCGTGCGAGTTAAAGTCTCCCAGAACTAGCCGCGGTGCCGGTAAGGATTCCGTGATATTACAAAGCGTTCGGTGCCCTACCGAGGCTCTAGGAGGAATGTAGATGGAAGCAATGCAAAGGTCTTCTTTACCTTTGATTAAAACTTGACAAGCGACAATTTCAATGCCTGGTGTCGAAGGGAGGTTAATTCGGTTGAAAGAATAGCACTTTTTGATCCCCAAAAGTACTCCTCCATAGGGGTTTTCTCGATGCAGACGAATTATATTAAAGTCGTGGAAGTTGAGATTTATATCGGAAGTTAACCAAGTTTCACATAATGCGAAAGCATCACATTTTAAACTATTTAGTAAAAATTTAAAGGAATCGATTTTCGGGAGGATACTTCTGCTGTTCCACTGTAGAACAGTGATCGAATCGGTGACCTCGTTCGATGACTTAGCCATCGAAGGATACGATCGCTGCAAGGAGGGGCCATTTAGTAGTCAACTGCTTCAAAAATGTTTGCACTATAGGGAGAAAACGTATCAGAAGGCTTTTAAGAGGATCAATAACATTGAAAGCTGTGAAAATTAAGTCCACTATGTCAGAAAATTTCATTAGTCCGCTACTGGACTGAGTATCTGTTTGAAAAAAGGGGACACTTGGGGTTTTGGATGTCCCTGGAAGTGGTGGGTACTCCTTGTTAGAATTAATATTTCCAAGTCCTGGAGCAAATTTCTTCGGCTTTTGTGCATCACTTCCGTTGGATTTATTGGTTGTAGATGGCGCACTCTGAATGGACGACACCTTGGCACCCTTACGAGGCAATGTAGGGGAGGCTGGATTTCTCCTCTTCCTGGATTCCCCTGGGTTAACCAAAGATGTTCCCTCTCGTGGGTCGTCAGATTCTTGCTCAACGTTAGCCAAACCAGCATAGGGATTTTCGGACAGGACAGATGGCGAAGCATTCTTTAGCATTTCTGCATAAGAACGCCTTGAGCGTTCCTTAAGGAAGCGCTTAATTTTATCCCCGCGCTGCTTGGTCGCAGGACATGATTTAAGAGCATGTGAAGGGCCCCCGCAGCAAATACACTTTTCAGTTTCTTTGTCGCAAGAGTCATCCTCATGCTCTCCTTCGCATTTGCCGCATCGTTTCTTATTTCCACAATATGTGGCTGTGTGGCCCAACTGCTTGCAATTGCTGCAGTTCATGACCCGCGGTACGAACAGGCGAACTGGTAGGCGAACCTTGTCAAGGAGGATGTAGTTGGGAAGAGAGGACCCGGCGAATGTCACCCGAATCGAGCCTGATAGAGAGTAGGTAGTCTTACCTCCCTCGGTGTTTGCGGTATACAATTGTTTGCATTCCAAGATCTTAATCTGTTCAAGTGAGGGGTCCTTAAAGCAGCCAACCCCGTGCTCCAACAGTTCTTCGCATTTCAGGCCCGGTTCGGACACTACCCCATCGATTTCACAGGCCACACAAGGCACGTACGCTTTAAATTCCCGCGTAAAGCGCTCACAGCAAGCAATCGCGTTTGCCTGGCCGAGATCATTCACTAGAACACGTATCTTGTTTGCCCGAACACGTGTTATCTGAGTTACGGCCGGGTAATTAGCAGTCAGATCTCGAGAAAGTTTTAATATATTAACCGGTTTCTCTCCGGTCCGAAAATATACCACCCATGGCCCAGAGGAACCTTCTGGGTACTGCTTTATAAGGGGAGCAATGCGAGTATTAGGGGGATCAGGGACTTCCATGATTACATCAGATGGTATTTCGCCCTCGGCCATTTAAGCACGAGGGCAGAGCGTTATATAAACGGGAATGTGTCTTATTATTTGATTACAAGGTAGAGGAAAAGTAGGGTAAAGGAAAGAAAGCAAACGAGGAAAAAAAAAATAAAGCAAAACTTATCTGCAAACAACGTCGATTGTTCCGCACCAGCGAAAACAATGTACTGGATTTACTGCGGGCACCAGCAGAATGGCAGCTAACGAACGAACAAAGGATGACCTTCAATCACTGAAATTTACACACCGAACACCACTGTGAAATATAACGATCCGTTCCGTTCAAAGGTTGGGAGACGTATGAGCTGCTGCTGAAACTTTGTTTGTGGTTAGTAGAGACCTTTAACTTTATAATAACAAAATGAAAAATTTGGGGCAAGGTGGGGCTTTTTATCTACAGACATTTAGGTTAACTGAAATTGATGTATTTCTATGCCAAATAGCCAGTTTCAAAATTCCGCAATTTTTACTCAATGTGCGGCGGCAGCTTAAATTTTGTGTGTAACTAGTTCAAACCTTAATCTTTGTAGATGTCAAGAGCTAGTTTAATGTTATGTGAAATAAACTATAAGATAAATAACAATATTAAGATTAAGTTTATATATTCTAAACAGGTTAAATTGTCATCGAACCTTGGAGTGAAAGGTCAGATTGAGAAAAGGTTGAATCTTAAAGGGGATGCCAAAAAAAGCAGCAGGGAAAGTGGATTAAATAAATAAAGGAATAGGATTAGCTAAAATCGTTCATACAAAATATTTCTTGCAATGAATAAGAACTAGTTTATGTCTGAACTACTATTTGGCAAACCGCACAAAGCACGAGATACAGCAAGTATTGGAACAAAATTACTTTATGCATTACTTTATAAATTTATTCTAAATCGGAAATATTCATATTTTTTCAATATTTATGATGAAAACACCCTTTAAATGTCATGATAACATTTATCGCTCTTTGCAACTTTTATTTTATTATTGTATGTTTTCGAAGATTTAGTAATAATCGAAATTTTCCAGAGATTTAAAAAAATGCAAATTTAATTTTCGAATATTTTTTTATAAATGTCATGTAGCGCCATCTACATAGGTTATAAAGTATAAGAATTTTTAGTACGTATGTTTATCAAATCAAAACAAACAACTTCGAAGAAAAACTTTTTGGTAGGACGCCTGTGTCAAAAGATCGAACTGATCTAGATCAGCTTGTACTTATCTCTTACTTCTATCTACAATACTTTGCTGAACACACCGATCCTCCAAGATACATACCCAGGGCGCTAGAGGTTTTGAGCGTCGAAAGTATCATTCTGCCCCACTGTGGGTCGTTGGGGCGCCAGTGAACCTAAAGCTACGCTCCACCCGGAATCGCTGGACGGACCTCAGCACCTACTGGCTGGCCCGTTGAGTAGGCTAAGTCCACAGCCGAGGACTAGACCGAGTAGACGGACCGGGGAGTTAAATGGCTCATAGAAAGGTAAATCGGTATCGGGAGCAATCTACCGCCTGAGAATTCACGGTAGGGTAGATTCGCCGCCGTGGAATACTCGACAGAACCATGACGAAAAGAGAGCTAATTGGCTCACGAAACAAACACCGGTTCTGAGAGAAATTCCGGGAGTTGAATGACTCACGGAAACATGAGCTAAATGGCACAAGGAATCAGCGCCTTAACGGCTCACGGTGACGAGAGCTAAACGGCGATTAAATAGATGGAGACAAGAAGCGAGAGAAGAGTCGAGAATTAAATCAAAGCTCATAGATCGAGCCACTCCATGAACCAAGTGAGGCTCCGAGATAGAGCAGAAGAAAAAGGTGCGACGAAAGCACAACGATCCCCCCACGAAGTAATACCTTGTCGTAGTTGCGTGGGGAAGAAGGGTGTAAAAAGTAAGGATTGTTTTTAGTGGTTAGGCACGAACGTGAGTCGTGAGTCCCACACAGTGCCAATACACTACAGGCCAAGCTTTTGAAGCTTTTTAAACTTTACTATAAAACACACACACACACATACAGGTATTGTTCCAATTTGTCGAGCTGAGTCGATTAGTATACGAGACTCGGCTCTCCAGGTTTCGGAAAACGTTTTCAAAGTTTGAGCGAATCCTATACATTTCTTTTGTAAGAAATGTAAAACCACGTCGTGTTCATATGGTATTCATATGGTATGAATACAATTTGAAATACCACATGAAATGCATTTTAATGGTTTTCCATGTGAAATTCAAAGAAAAATCATTTGTTTTATTTTCAACATGAAAACGAACATGCAAGTAATGTTTAATTTCATATGATTTTATTGTGTGAATTATTATCAGTGTGCTTAGTTTTACTACAGAGAACAGACGTCTATCTCGGGCGTAAAAGTTGTGTAAAAAGTAACGGCCTATTCAAAGGTAATTGGGATATTACCATCAGGTATGCTACTTTCGCCTTTCCTTAAGAAGGTGAGTTTAACTGAATTGACAGCTGATCACTTAGAAATTTCAAAATGATCAATATAGTTATAACTGTAGTTTGAGATATGCTAGTATGGTGGCGTTAGTGTTTTAGTTTAGTTTTTTGGTTTTTGTTCAAATGTTTACACAAGTATTAGAAACTTATTTGTTCGAACGTGTACTGCCTGTAATCGCATATCAGTCCTTGTTAAGAAAAAGAGTATTCAATATTTTTGTTTTTCTTCTTATTTTAGGGCTAACAATAATTATTAACTGTTGCACCAGATAGTTGAATTACTACATAAACAATTTCTACATAAACAATACATAAACAACTACATAAACATTTCTGGGTTTCATAAATATACCTTTAAATTCTGTTCTTTTGGTGTAAAACCAATAAAAAAATTGAAGGGTTGTGTACAGGACACGACCACGGTGACATTAAAAATGTAGCTTTTTTCAAGAGCGTGCAAATGAATTTTATTTATCACACATATCGACTTACGTTCTTGCTCATTCGCCTGTTTTCATATCTTACAATTTGCTATAAACCCTCCCAATTTATTGAAGATCGTTTAACGGTAATCTATTATTACAATTAATCAAGTATCTCACTAGGTGAATGGCATTATTTGGCTGATCCATCTAGTAATAATAGGCTGGTCTGCCCAGAAAATATATTCAAAAGAAAAGTTCCATATTGAGAACTGTGATGAGGAAGCCCACGCCCGCCATTGGAAATATACAGATTCTCCATGAAATATGAAATTTCTTTTTCCATTTAAATTTTCAATAATGTACTAATGAACTTAAGTAAACAATCTTAAGGTTAAGTATTTCCTGATCGATTAGTGGTTGAACAAATGAAATTATTTGATAAATTACACTGTTATACAACGTTCGCACTACCAGTTAAACGTGTTTTTTTGCTATCTTGGTGACATTTTTCTTGTTGCTAATTATTATAACGTGTTATAACTCTGTAGTGTAAACATTGTATTATTAAACCAATTCTGCAGCGTTTTATGTTATATAGGTGTTTTATGTGGTAATAGGACTGACATAATTATATCTTCAGTACAGCGGTTTGTTTCATAATTTAAAAGATTTATTTTAAAATTTAAATTGGTATACCCAACCAATCTATTTGTTGTATACTTTAATACTACGTTCACTACAGAGTTAAAACACGTTATAATAATTGGAAACAAGAAAAATATCATCAAGCTAGCGTTAAAACGCGTTTTAACTCGTAGTGTGAACGTAGCATAAAACGCGATTAGAACTGTGTTTTAAATACATAGGGCAAGACAGATACGCTGACTGCATAAACTGGGAAAACAATTTTAAGTCCAGTAACGCTTAAGACATGGCTTGAATTTTAATCGAAAAAGAACACCCCGAACACCCACTTAAACTGCTGCTGGGACGCTTAAACTGCTGTTTTAAAATTTTCCGTTTTGTGCAGTACGAAACAAAAGCGTTTGAAACAAAAAGTTCTGCTGGGAATGTGATTGTTTCCGATGCAATTACGCTCAAGTTTTTTACGCGGGGGATACAGACCGCATAAATGTAATCCGCGTAAATTTAAAAAAAACGCGTAAATGAAAACCGCGTAAATTTCAAAATCCGCGTAAAAAAATACCGCGCAAAAAAACGCGTAAGAAACCTGAGTGTACTCTCCTATATAAAATACTACGCTGCTGAACAGTGCAATAACTACAGAAGCACGTTGTCAGAAGCCTTACTGATAAAAAACATATAACCGAAATATGAAACATATGAAAGCCAATAGGCTCTTTACCCTACGCAGCTACAAAGCGCCGTAAACATGGATTAACAAGTTGTAACGCAAACGCATGCATACAAATATTTTTTTTCAACGCAACACTCTCAAGCAGCACACATAAGTCGCATCCTGCCGTATTGTATTAAATCCAAAACACCCCACCCACCCACTTTGCAAATCATTCTGTGTGTGCTGGTACCCGAAAAATCCGCACACGGCCGCCGCTGCCGAAAATGCATAGCGTCTACCGCTTAGTGTAGCGTCCAGACGCTGCAGCCATGATCTTACCCGTTCGACATAAGAACAAAAACTGATTCAAACGTGTACGCGTCACCTCTATTTATATTAGTTTATAAATATATGGTTTAGTCACTGAGGTGCGAGTGTGTGCAAATGCCAACGTTGCCGAAAATCGATAGCGCTTATTGCATCGCCCGGAGACGATGTTGCTCGTATGGGATATTAGCAACAACTTAGTTAAACGGACATGCGTCGCTTCTATTTATGACTTTTTGTGTTTGATTGAGCCACTAAGGTGCCCTCTAATGACGGCTGTGTCTGAGAAATCTGCCTCACAAATGGTAATCCCGTTTTTCGTGATCTTTTTAATTTTACCAATTTCCAAAAGTTTACTTTTATTGGGGAGATATTAAATTATTACCAATATTTAAGTTAGGTGTTTCTGAATCGGTTGGTGTATGAATGATTAAAATCCATCAAGTAATATAGGAGTTATAAGCGTGCAAACCTTACATAGTTTCGTTACATGGGAGATAGTTTAGATTTTAGGGATTCGGATCGTAGTACACGCAGAAGAATCAGGCCTTTTTGAACCAACAAAACGTTTTGTTGAATCTAAAACGTGGCGAATGACTGTTTCAAACAGAAATGGGCGTTTTTCAAAAGCATGTATTTGGTTTAGTTCAACAAGTACTTCCGTTTACATTTTAAATAGAAACATTGTTGAATCAAAATAAAATTTGTTAGATCTAACTGATCCCTTTGTTAAAAACCAACAAAATCTTTGTTTAATTTCAACTAAATTTGAGTTGTTCTTTCCTTTGGTTGATACAAAAGATTTGTTTTTGTTCCTTCAAACTTGTTTGTTCGGTTAAACTTAACATGATTTTGTTGTTTCAAACGAAATATTTGTTGAAACTACTGAAAAGCCAACAAATGAATTAGTTGGTAATTTCAACCAACAGTATTGATTGAATCAAACCTAAATCTTGTTTGTCACTATATCAAACGGGAAAATTGTTATTTAAAACCAAAATTTGTTTATTTTTACTATTTTTTTTCTGCGTGTAGCCATACGCGACGGACACGAATACGCGAGGTGTATACAGGTGTACACATTTTTTTATGTGTGCATCAGCTGTCACTTTTTTCGGACAAACAAGAAGAAATGAAGAAGAAAACAGAAGCACGTGGTCCCATACTTCATTCTGATTGGTTAGTGATGTAAACATTTGCTCTTTTGCGATCCCGGACGCCATACTTATTTTTACCACGTGCTTACAAGCTTCGTTTCGATTGGTCGGTTTGTTGATTATGTGCTTCGCGGTCCTGGGCCGCCATGATTAATTTCACTAGCAACAAACCAACACACTCAAACATGACGAATGTGAACACCTATACTATAACGCATCTCGACGAATACGTTTCTTTGCTCACGTCAAATTTTTTAAAAATTCGAAAAATTCCAGAATTATTGCTACTATTCTCAAGACTTTAATTATACGTCGTTGATCTGTACTTAAAATGATTTCAAGATCAAAGTTTGCTTTGTTATGATTAGAGTTGGTTGTGAATTTCTGAAATTTATGAAAACCAGTACATGTTATGCACGATGAAAAACAACAGTTTTAGTGATAGACAACTTGAATTTTTCCATCGACCATTTTTTATATGTGTAGAGGAATGTAAGAGATGAGATGATTGTCCAAAATTTTAAAACGAAGCAAAAGTTTTACGCATACGTCCGATTTATGGTCAAGAAACTCCAACGAAGTATACGTGGTCACATACAGTATTTTGCTGGAGATCAGTCTCCCATAAAACGTAAAAGTGAAAATATGTGTGCTGTTTTCAAGAATAAATGCTGATGCTGATCATCCAACGTAGCTGTTGGGAATCAAAAGAGTTTTAATGTGCTTTAAAATCAATTATCTGGTGAGATCAATCCAATTCATATTTCCTTTTCATCTGTCAATTATATAGTTCTAGCGACTAATGTATGTTTATGTAATTGTCATGTCATCTTCAAAATGAAATTATATGAAACGTTTTAAAGTAATTGTGCAATCGATATTGGTTTCAGATTGACGTGTTCGTGATTTGTACATGTTCTTGCCAATGCGCCGTTGTACGGAGGAGTTCGATTTTGAATGGGTTATTAGATATAGAGCATTGCATGAACCTATTCTACTTCATTTTTTGTTAAATCTCAGCGTGCTCGTTATCATATACTTTTTTGTAGTGACTAGTTCGATCTCGTCAAATTGAAAAAAATACAACTTCCCGTGCTGAAAAATTCTTTCACCCACTGATGCTTCCTTGAGTCCTATTCCATGCATGCCTATTTAACTCTTTTACAATTTTTGAACGAACCACCCACTTGCATTGAGCTACTGTGGGCTCTGCCAACAGAACCCTCGACTTTGCCATCGGCATTCGTTTGACATTGAACAGTTTGATATTTTAATGCCTGCCTTCCTATTTGCAGAGTGATCTTTAGCGGCCATGACACGTTCATTGTTTTGGTCAATACTAGAAAGTGTAGACAAAAGTATTGAACGCGTAATGGAAAAATAGAGCGAGTAAAGGCGCTTTAACCTAGGCTTATTAACCAGGGCAAGGTGTAAATATCTCTGTCCCATCCCAAAGGACCAAAGGAGTGACATTGACCTTCTTAGCAAAGTCACTCCCAACGATTTATTATATTCCCTTAAAATTGAAACAGTCGGTACGGTTGTCCTCGTTTCTTCCTACTTTACGATTCAAAATAATTCGTAATTAAATTATTTATTAAATGCATAATTTAATTGCCGTTTAATTTTGAAACATCTTCAAACCCAACTCTGCACAGTAGGCCTGGCCGTTTTAATATTTGCGACATATGAAAATCTGCTTCAAATATTAATCTTGACAAGAAAAACATTTCAGAATAATTGCAGTGTTTTCCAGGATGCTTTTCAATACTGACTGTGTAAGGGTTAGAATAGAATAGAATAGAATAGAATAGAATAGAATGGGAGATAGTTTAGATTCTAGAATGCCACCTAGCCCCAGATAGTGGAGTAAGACATTTTTTATGTCAAAAAATATGGGACTCATATGCGAATGAGCCTGATAGAGGACCATTTATAAATGACGTAACGCAAACATTGCCCAATATTGACTTATTGAATCCTCGCGATCATTCTGTCTATGATGGCCGACCAAACAGTCGTTCAACTTGGTTTATTTTGGTGTACTTTTCAGTATAATGTAGGCTACACTAGAGACATTATAGCAGATGAAAAATTCTTAACTGCGCTTAGTATAACGTACGGGACTAATATGTAGGTATGTACTTTTCATATGAGATAAACATGGTTTGGTAGTGTGTCGTATTTCACGGAGCAAACTCGTGACTATTACAGCGATTTCTTGAAGTATTGTAAAAAATAACCTATATTCATGAAGCTGACTAAAATGATAAAAATGCATATGGGACTGTCATGCGAGTATGGGCAGTGTTTGTCTGTTCTCTGTTGTTTTACTATTCAACGTGGTTTTACTAATGAGCTGTTTTCTGCAGTCGGAAACAAAAATGATGATCCCAATCGAAAAGTTGTTATCACCGAAGATGCACAGCGTTTTGCCAACCAAATGGATATACAGTTGTTTGAAACATCAGCCAAAGACAACATAAACGTAGAAGAAATGTTTTTAGCCATCACCGAGCAAGTTTTAAGGCATAAAAAGCAAACGCAAAAACAGGTATATTGATCTCAAATGACACTGCCATAAATTTCTATATTAATTATATTGCAGGTTCAGTCGGATCAAAATAACGATATTGTGCATTTGCGTAAAGGTGGAAATATTAAAAAAAAGAACAAATGTTGCTAGTAGCTAAAAGTTTCGTTGTAAACACTCTAGCGTAGGAATCTAGGAAACTAAACCGAAAATAAACGCATACAATTAATTTTGTAATAATATAAAATTATACCTATATTAAATGTATTCCGATTACGATAAAAATCTATCGACTACAGCAAATAAGGGGCCATGCATAAATGACGTAGCATTTTGGGGGGTGGGGAGGGTATATCAAATTTGTGACGATTGTGACGAGGGGGAGGGTAGGGTTAGAAGTTGTACGACGTAGCATTAAGTTTAAAACCCATCGTTTAGAGAAAACAATTTAATGATCCTCCATTCCCAAGAGAAATGAATTTAAATTCAAACAAGTTACTTTTGATGCGGTTTTTCATGAGGTAAATTTTACGATTCGCGGAACTACAAGTTCACAAAAATACGAAAAGATTTTGTATGCGGATATAACTTGCTACATTAGTTAGCTAATGTTGCTAACTAGTAGACTTAGTTTGGAAGCTGAATTAAAATTTTAACTTCGGATTCAACCAAACAAAATTTAGTAATTTAGATGAACGTATGCTTCTTAGAATCATTGGCAGCTGCAGGATTGTGAACTGAGAGAACTTTTCTTCCCCTTGACATATAAAATTCAAAACAAAACTATCAACACTATATTTGTGATGAAATGGGCTTATTTTGCACGCAATTTGCTGTTATAATGAAAATGTTGATAAAAGCCGTCAAACATTTCGAAAGGATATGTATTTAAAATAATTGAAAAACATGTAATTTTTTTCATCACCCGGGCGCTTTGCATGGGACGAGGGGGAGGGGGTAGGTAAATGCTACGTTATTTACGAGGGGGAAGGGAGGGGACAAAAATCGCCGAAAAAAAGCTACGTCATTTGTGTACGGACCCTAAGGGTGAATTTTAAAATATAGCAATTTTTAAACAAGCAATATTATTTGTGCATTGAATAAAAAACACTGGTTTCTTCATCCAATTACTTCATGTAAAGTAATAGGGATCTTTAGGGGTAAGTAGATTTTCAGTTTTCTGGTGCGGAATAACAATAAATTTGTGTTTTTCTTTTCGATTATAGAAGTCTTGACCGTGGCGCCATTTGTGTTTTTTCGAGATAGAAAATTTTCTTATCTATGTTGTATTGTATCTTTTCTATGTACATTTTCGATTTACTAATTACACTGTGCCCACCACATCAATTTGTATTTCAAAGTGTAATTATTCCTTGATGTTTTTAAAGCAATAATATGTTAAGGTGTAGTTTGTTATGCCGATTTCGCTTGAACCTGAAACTGAGTCAGGTTCTAACCCCAACCGCTGTCAGTTCATACATTTTGACAGCAGTTGGGGTTAGGAACTGACTCAGTTTCGCCTCAAACAAAAACCACATAAGTAAACGTTCTGAAAGAGTTTGCCCAGCACCTCCGTTTGTTTAAGGGGCTACACCACTGTAGAGAACAATTTTATTGACGCTATGAAGAGATGAATCGAGTTCCTGTAACATGCGATTTATAGTACTAGGGTAACCAACCTAATTTGGACCCCTACATATTGTGGACCCTGTTAATGTATTTGCCTCCTACACTGCCAAGTTTCTCTGCATTTGTTTGGTTTGATGCAGCAATTACATTCCTTGGGTTGTCTATAAGTTTCAATATCATTAGTTCATCTCTAATTGTTTAAAATTTTTATGTCAAAAAATATGGGACTCATATGCGAATGAGCAGCGATGCCAACCTTCCAGTTTAAACTGGATTCTTCCAGTTTTTTTTACTCGATCCAGTCAAACAGACACATGTGTAAATCGTCCAGTTTTTTAAAATATTGTCCAGTTTTATCCAGTTTTTTCCCAAAGGTGTGTGCCAAAATTATTTCCTCGCTATTTGCAATACAATAGTAGTTTACTATATAAACTAATAATAAATAATAAAGTAAAATAAATGAAATTGTTAAGAGTACAACCTCTCTAGGGAACAAGTTAATTGTTTTTCAGTAATCATATTTTGCTGCACTCTGTCATATTTCAATACACATTAGAAATTGATATGCTATGGAGTGCAAGATTAGCAGATATCGTTAATTAAAATGAAGATTGTTTTTTTAGTCTGTTTATTACATATGGCACAGTGCGTTAGCTTGAAGGTACCAATTTTTTCGTTTATCATTTCAAATTTCTTAAAACTTGTAATGTGAAATTATCTAAAAGTTATATTTAAATAGTAGCGATCACTTTTATTCTATCTTAAACTAGAAATTCGCTGCTATATGAGAATTGCTTTCTTATTTTGTCTAATAGCTGAACGTTTTCATATTGAACGTTTGTCTTCATATTTGAGAATCCTGTTTTATTAAAAATAGATCCATTTTATTTTAAAATACTTTGCATCCCTAAACTACATTCCCTGTTGCAAGGATAAATTTGGTTATTCGGTCATCCAGTTTTTTCCAGTCTTTTTTAAAGAGAGGTTCCAGTTTTTTTGAAAATAAAGTTGGCAACGCTGCGAATGAGCCTGATAGTGGACCATTCATAAATTACGTAACGCAAACATTGCCCAATATTGACTTATTGAATCCTCGCGATCATTCTGTCTATGATGGCCGACCAAACAGTCGTTCAACTTGGTTTATTTTGGTGTACTTTTCAGTATAATGTAGGTTTAATTCTTGACAAACATGATTACTGTCAAAATTCGCTTTGAAGAGGAAGTTAGTTAAAGAGAAAACTTTTCTCTTGTTTACTACCAACATCTGTAATACGAGAAGTAGCGGTTTGTTCGGAATTTCCACTCGAAGTGAATTTTGACAGTTTTTACGTCCTAATCATATGTTTGTCGGGAATTTGTGCTTTTGCCTTACAATAACATCTCAGTGGCATAAATAAATATGCTACACTAGAGACATTATAGCAGATGAAAAATTCTTAACTGCGCTTAGTATAACGTACGGGAACAATATGAAGGTACTTTTCATATGAGATAAACATGGTTTGGTAGTGTGTCGTATTTCACGGAGCAAACTCGTGATTATTACAGCGATTTCTTGAAGTATTGTAAAAAATAACCTATATTCATGCAGCTGACTAAAATGATAAAAATGCATATGGGACTGTCATGCGAGTATGGGCAGTGTTTGTCTGTTCTCTGTTGTTTTACTATTCAACGTGGTTTTACTAATGAGCTGTTTTCTGCAGTCGGAAACAAAAATGATGATCCCAATCGAAAAGTTGTTATCACCGAAGATGCACAGCGTTTTGCCAACCAAATGGATATACAGTTGTTTGAAACATCAGCCAAAGACAACATAAACGTAGAAGAAATGTTTTTAGCCATCACCGAGCAAGTTTTAAGGCATAAAAAGCAAACGCAAAAACAGGTACATTGATCTCAAATGACACTGCCATAAATTTCTATATTAATTATATTGCAGGTTCAGTCGGATCAAAATAAAGATATTGTGCATTTGCGTAAAGGTGGAAATATTAAAAAAAAGAACAAATGTTGCTAGTAGCTAAAAGTTTCGTTAACATGTAAACACTCTAGCGTAGGAATCTAGGAAACTAAACCGAAGATAAACGCATACAATTAATTTTGTAATAATATAAAATTATACCTATATTAAATGTATTCCGAATACGATAAAAATCTATCGACTACAGCAAATAAGGGGCCATGCATAAATGACGTAGCATTTTTGGGGGGGGGGGGGGGTAGGGAGGGTATACCAAATTTGTGACGATTGTGACGAGGGGGAGGGTAGGGTCAGAAGTTGTGCGACGTAGCATTAAGTTTAAAACCCATTGTTTAGAGAAAACAATTTAATGATCCTCCATTCCCAAGAGAAATGAATTTAAATTCAAACAAGTTACTTTTGATGCAGTTTTTCATGAGGTAAATTTTACGATTCGCGGAACTACAAGTTCACAAAAATACGAAAAGATTTTGTATGCGGATATAACTTGCTACATTAGTTAGTTAATGTTGCTAACTAGTAGACTTAGTTTGGAAGCTGAATTAAAATTTTAACTTCGGATTCAACCAAACAAAATTTAGTAATTTAGATGAACGTATGCTGCTTAGAATCATTGGCAGCTGCAGGATTGTGAACTGAGAGAACTTTTCTTCCCCTTGACATATAAAATTCAAAACAAAACTATCAACACTATATTTGTGATGAAATAGGCTTATTTTGCACGCAATTTGCTGTTATAATGAAAATGTTGATAAAAGCCGTCAAACATTTCGAAAGGACATGTATTTAAAATAATTGAAAAACATGCAATTTTTTTCATCACCCGGGCGCTTTGCATGGGACGAGGGGGAGGGGGTAGGTAAATGCTACGTTATTTACGAGGGGGAAGGGAGGGGACAAAAATCGCCGAAAAAAATCTACGTCATTTGTGTACGGACCCTAAGGGTGAATTTTAAAATATAGCAATTTTTAAACAAGTAATATTATTTGTGCATTGAATAAAAAACACTGGTTTCTTCATCCAATTACTTCATGTAAAGTAATAGGGATCTTTAGGGGTAAGTAGATTTTCAGTTTTCTGGTGCGGAATAACAATAAATTTGTGTTTTTCTTTTCGATTATAGAAGTCTTGACCGTGGCGCCATTTGTGTTTTTTCGAGATAGAAAATTTTCTTATCTATGTTGTATTGTATCTTTTCTATGTACATTTTCGATTTACTAATTACACTGTGCCCACCATATCAATTTGTATTTCAAAGTGTAATTATTCCTTGATGTTTTTAAAGCAATAATATGTTAAGGTGTAGTTTGTTATGCCGATTTCGCTTGAACCTAAAACTGAGTCAGGTTCTAACCCCAACCGCTGTCAGTTCATACATTTTGACAGCAGTTGGGGTTAGGAACTGACTCAGTTTCGCCTCAAACAAAAACCACATTAGTAAACGTGCTGAAAGAGTTTGCCCAGCACCTCCGTTTGTTTAAGGGGCTACACCACTGTAGAGAACAATTTTATTGACGCTATGAAGAGATGAATCGAGTTCCTGTAACATGCGATTTATAGTACTAGGGTAACCAACCTAATTTGGACCCCTACATATTGTGGACCCTGTTAATGTATTTGCCTTCTACACTGCCAAGTTTCTCTGCATTTGTTTGGTTTGATGCAGCAATTACATTCCTTGGGTTGTCTATAAGTTTCAATATCATTAGTTCTTCTCTAATTGTTTAAAATTAAACAGAATCCACAGTTTTCAAAAATATCACCGAAAACGTTTCATGTTTCAAAGATACCCAAGAGGAACCAGTGGAAATGATACATTTTCAAATTGGATTTAAATGTACAATTATAATATTTTTTATCGATTTAATTAGTTTGTCTGATTTGGTATTATGCATGTTACGTGTTTGAAAAGGTTTCTTCGTAATGTTTTATCTAAAAAATATTAAATAAATGGTGTCCCCAATGTGTCTTAAAAAATTGATATCAACTTATTTTGGACACCCCTCGATTTTCTTTCTTAACAGCTATTTGTTTATCGAGTTAGAATAATCAAAAAGCGACAAATTTCGTAACGGTAGGTCGCCTGCTCTTTTCGGTTAAATTATTTAAAAATGTCAAATTATTTTAAAAAATCAAACAATTGAGGAACATTTTATTGAAGACCATAATATGACCAAAGAGGCGATTTCTGAAATTCATGTTGAAGAACATTTGTAGTTCGAATTTGTTGAATTCGACGAGCTATATGTTGACAAATCTAAGAGACATATCACAGCTAAATAATGATAATAAGAGTGTGCTTGCTGAATTCCTAGAATCTCCTGAAATACTCACACGAACAGGAACATCACGATTGAAGCGACGCACAGAGGAGCAACTGGGGTCGAATCCTAGCCAAAACTATTTATTGCGGCTATTGCTGTTATTTTACCTGAATATGCACTAAAAATAGACAATAGCTAGTTTTTGGGAGAATTTGGCATCTATCCACCTACCAGAATCTTGTTTTGTAATGTTGTTTCAGCAACATTGCCGGATCGTGCAGTATCATGTAACTTTTTTCACATTCAAATGTGGAATAAAATGTTAAAAAAAGGTTTTTTTTTAAAGCTGGTCCAATATACAGCAACACTGTTTTTTTCAGTTATTTTTAAGCTGAGGTTATACAAATAGTTATGTTCAACTACGTTTGTTATAATATTGTCTTATTTAACACAGTCATCATCATATGAAAGCGATTTTGCTGGATACATAACAAAAAATGATTAAAAACCCCTTAAAATATCACTATTTTGCATCCATGCAAAAATTCTTCAGCAATTTTTGACATACTCTTTATTTTGCCACATTATGCAGTATGCTTTTAGGTATGTAAAAAATATAACTAATTTAGAAATCGAAAAAAAAAATTTGGTTATTGGCCAAGAATTTGTTCTAGTTACTCCTCTGTGCGCCCTTTCAGTTTACACACGCGCGTTGTTTGTTGTAACATTACCTTGAGTTAGGCGATATCGGTGAAGGTGTTTAGCCCAGCAAGGGCTGGGCTGGAGTATAAACATTATAAACGTTAAATTACGTCAAGTAGTGCAGTGCAGTGCGGTACTAAACAGTTTTCTTGCCTGAAAGACGGCTTTATTTAGACGAGCTATACCAGCTCTCTACTGTGTGAAGGTCACGCGGGTGACGGACAAAAGAAACGAAGGATCAATTCACCTAACAGCTCGTCAGGAACCAACTGGTGAAGTGTTTCGTTTTTTTACTTTTCTTATCGATTTTTTTTATTATTGTTTTTGATTTTTATTTTGATTTAAGTTAAATAGTGCGGTCGAGCGTGTTGCTCCCGCAACAAAATGGAGCTGACAAAACGTTACTCTGCCGTAACCGAGATTAAAAAGGTTCAGTCAGATAAACTGCGCGTAGTCGTTACTGACTTGAAACAGGCCAATGATATCGTTAGCAGTAGCCTCTTTACGCTGGAGTATCGCGTCTACATTCCTTCTCGTGATGTGGAGATCGACGGTGTGGTAAGTGATGCGGGTCTAACTGTCGATGATCTGATGAATGATGGGGTTGGCCGCTTTAAGGACCCTAAACTTCAATCAGTGTGCACTCAAAGTCCATCGAAGATGGGAATTACTATCCATCAGACTCGTTTCGCGTAACCTTCGCCGGATCTGCACTTCCGAGCTACGTTGAAGTGGGAGGAGCTCGTCTACCTGTGCGTCTGTTTGTACCGCGCGTCATGAATTGTTCCAATAGCAAGCAGCTAGGTCACATAGCCACCTACTGTAGCAATAAGCAACGGTGCGGTAAATGTCGGGAACGCCATGCGAATGATACTTGCAGTAGGCCCGCTGAGAAGTGTGTTTACTGTGGGGCGAACCCACATGAACTTTTGACATGACCAACGTACAAACTTCGCGCGGATAAACTGAAGTGATCCGCCAAAGATCGCTCCAGACGCTCTTACGCAGAAATGCTTAAAAGAGCTGTTCCACTTATCTCCGAAAACCGATTCGATCTCTTGCCAACTGACGATAACGCCTCTAACGATCCTTGCGAGGGGCATTCTTTGGCTCTGCTTGGAAACTCTAGGAAAAGACCTAATCAAAACTCACCTGAACTTCCTCGTAAGGGTCCTAGGCTGTCCCAAACAAGGGTACAAAATAAAAATAATTCATCAACTGGAAGTGCTGCCACAAATCCGAAGATAATACCTCCTGGTTTTGGGAAATTGAAATACAACCAGGAGTTCCCAGCACTCCCCGGGGTACCAAATATCCCAAGTGTTCCAATTTTACAGTCAGAAACTGTATTTACAGTCAGAAACCTAAAACGGGATTCCTTAAATTCTCTGACATTGTGGACTGGATATTCACAGCTTTCGACATTACCGATCCTCTGAAAAGCTTGCTGGTTGCTATTCTACCAACAGTAAGAACATTTTTAAAACAGTTGACTGAGCAATGGCCCCTTCTTACAGCGATCGTATCCTTCAATGGCTAACTTATTAAACGGAATCACGGATCTGATCACTGTTTTACAGTGGAACTGCAGAAGTATTATCCCCAAAATTGATTCATTAAAACACTTGCTAGATTACAATAATTGTGATGCCTTTTCCCTATGTGAAACATGGCTTACTTCTAATATAAACCTCAACTTCCACGATTTTAACATTATCCGCTTGGATCGAGAAGACTCATATGGAGGGGTACTTTTAGGGATCAAAAAGTGCTACTCCTTCAATCGAATCAACCTCCCTTCGACGCCAGGCATTGAAGTTGTCGCTTGTCAAACAACAATCAAAGGCAAAGATCTTTGCATTGCTTCTATTTACATTCCTCCTAGGGTCATTATGGGATATCGAAGACTCTCTAACGTGATTGAACACCTTCCCTCGCCCCGCCTGCTTCTCGGAGACTTTAACTTTAATCGATCCTCGACAATTCAAGACCTTTGTGAAAACTTAAATATGACAATTCTGAACACAGGGGAAATGACACGGATTCCTAGATCACCTGCGCAAGCAAGTGCACTGGACATATCTCTAGGCTCGACATTACTACGGTTAGATTGCAAGTGGAAGGTAATATCTGATCCCCACGGTAGTGACCACCTGCCGATTGTAATTGCAATCACCACTCGTTCAAGACCTTCGGAACCAATCAATGTTTCCTATGACCTCACACGAAACATTGATTGGAAGAGCTACGCTGGTGAGATATCCAAAACTATCGATTCAACACAGGTACTTCCCCCGGAGGAAGAGTATAAGTTTTTGTCCAACTCAGACGAAACGAGTACCCGACGGGACACCCAAAAACGTTCTCCCAACCCGTGCACCATGGGCCACAAATCGATTTTTTGGTCGAAAATCCAGAACTTATAAACCGTTAGTACTAGATTTTCAGTGTCTTTGGAACAAATTCTCTACAATAAGTGCCCTTCATTTTAGGAAAAACAAAATTAGGGTGGCCCTCTCGATTTTTGAAATAAAAAAATTATCTCCTGAACGAAAAAAGATACAAGGATATGACTTTCCACAGAAATGTAGAGAAATCAATTTTGAGTAACTTTGCTGAAAACGTCGAAACTCTATCTTCAACGGTTGTTATTTTACAGCAATGTCCCTTGTTCTGCATAGGGTGACTCTTAAAAATTCAGTTTTTTAATATAACATTTTTGGAGTTGATTTCTCGTGAATGTCGTCTTCGAACAAAAGTTAGCTCTTTCAAATGCGCACATTTCTTCTTCAGAGATCAACTCATTAATTGTTATATAAACAGAGTTATTGACGATTTTATGCTCAAAGTTCGACATTTTCTAAGCTAAATAACTCCGAAGGTGGTAAAAAGTGGAAATCAATGTTATGACCATCTAATAGTACTTCAAAAACAATACAAAATAAGGGGTACATGGTTTGTCTCCTAGCGACCCTCCATGTGAAATGTTTGCTTATAAACTACCTCTGTTCCATGTGCCATAAATCGATTTTTTGTTGAAAATCCAGTTCTTATATCCCGTAAGTGCTATATATTCAGTGTCTTCAAAAGAATTTCTTCGCAATATATGCGCTTCATTTCGGTATAAAAAAGGGTGGTCTCCTTGATTTTTGGAATGAAAATAATTTCTCCTGAACAGTAATAATTGAAGTATAAAGCCCTACTGAAAATTGAAAAATAATCATGTTTGAGTTTTCTTTTAATTGGTTTGGCCTGACTTTAAAAAAAAAAACAGTGTTTCAATAAAATATTTTTGAAGTCAATTTTCCAAAAATTTGGGAATTTTGTTATGATAAGTGTCTATTTTTTCTTTGGAGACCAACTTATTAGTTTAAAAAACTAAGATATTGATTTTTTCAGTGGTAAATTTTTTTCTCTGCGTTTCAACAATATCTACACTGATAAAATAAAGTACCTTTTAATGCGTAGAAAACTGCCCATTTTGAATAAAAGTGGAATAACCCACTTAATGGGTAAAGAGCTTGTACGTCAACCTTGTTACCTTTTACTTATTATTTCTTGTGGAAAAATCGTCCCAGGATGAAAAAAATTTTGATTTAAAAAAAAATATACAGCTCCAGTTTTACAATATTTCCCTGAATCCTGATAGAGTCTCTATCTTAAAGCCTAAAATCAACATAAAAACTATCACTTGAAAGAATCCCTGAATCTTCTAGAGCAGTCGAAATTGTTGAATTATCGCATTTACGCACCATCCTTAGAAGTCTAAACTGCCGTTTTTAATTTGTAGGTTATCTCACTTGAAGTAATTCATAAAGGACCCATTGTTAGCATCAATATACCCATTGGTATAACCTCATCAAGCTATTGTGAAATCGATTAGAAGTACTCATTGTTAGAAGCCAAAAAGTACCCACAGTTGACAGCTCGAATAACTTCCTTATTTTCGGAATTTATATTGATATCATCGATAGTTTTTTTTGCCGTGTTTGGAAAATAACTCCGAAGGAGGAGGCTGCCAATCTATCCGTTTGATAATAATAAAAAATACTTTTAAATGAGAGCTGAACAGCTTGTTTCCCAACGTACATTCACGTGGATTTTTTTATTGTTAATTTCCGAAGGCAAGAAATGGTATTTTGGGAAATTATTAGGGCAAATTACAGTGAACTGAAACAGAGGAGGTAATATAATTAATAAAAGACAAATAAATCATTAATGCTAAATAAAGGGTGCTTTCTTTACCATAAACCCGAGCTTTCAATAAATTGTAATATGTTGATAATAATTTCTTTTTTTGCCATGCGAATAAAACGTATGCCATGCAAATATTCCAAACATTCATTTTATAAACCGTAGTCCAAAAACCACATGTTTTATGTACAATTTCACTCCACGAAACAAGTTTAGAATAACATCTTCCGAGAGCACCATTAAATTTGATTTGCATCGGAGATCCGGATGTGTGTATATAAGAACGGCGACTATGATTAATATATATTTTAAGTACGAATTTAGATGAATACTGCATACCTTCTCTATAACAGAGGTAATTTTAAGCAAACATTTCACATGAAGAGTCGCTAGGAGACAAACCATGTATCCCTTATTTTGTAGTATTTTTAAATTACTATCAGATGGTCATAACATTGATTGCCACTTTTTGCCACCTTCGGAGTTATTTAGCTTAGAAAATGTCTAATTTTGATCATAAAATCGTCAATAACTCTGTTTATATAACAATTAATGAGTTGGTCTCTGAAGAAAAAATGTGCGCATTTGAAAGAGCTAACTTTTGTTCGAAGACGACATTCACGAGCAATCAACTTCAAAGATGTTATATTAAAAAAACTGAATTTGTAAGAGTCACCCTAAACGGAACAAGGGAAATCGCTGTAAAATAACAACCGTTGAAGATAGAGTTTCAGCGTTTTCAGCAAAGTTACTCAAAATTGAATTATCTACATTTCTGTGGAAGGCCATATTCTCCTTTATTTTTCATTCGGGAGAAAAAAAAATTATTTAAAAAATCGAGAAGACCACCCTAATTTCGTTTTCCCTGAAATGAAGGGCACTTATTGTAGAGAATTCGTTCCAAAGACACTGAAGGTCTAGTACTAACGGATTATAAGTTCTGGATTTTCGACCAAAAAATCGATTTGTGGCCCATGGTGCCGTGGTGGGATAAAGAGTGCTCAGACGTGTACGCGGAGAAGGCTGCCGCGTATAAAGCCTTCCGGAACGACGGGTTAGTCGCTAGTTATCGACTGTACGCGATATTAGAAAAGCGAATGAAAAATTTAATGAAAGCCAAGAAACGCAGTTACTGGCGCCGGTTTGTCGACGGGTTAACAAGAGAAATATCGATGAGCACTCTTTGGGGCACGGCCCGACGTATGCGAAACCGAAACAGTAATAACAAGAGCGTGGAATATTCAAACCGTTGGATATTCGATTGCGCCAAGAAGGTTTGTCCGGATTCCGCCCCGGCACAGAAAATCTACCGCGCCGCGTCGCCTTACAATACCGCGAACGAAACACCGTTTTCGATGGTGGAGTTCTCACTTGCTCTCTTATCATGTAACAATAAAGCTCCAGGGCCAGACAGAATCAAATTCAACTTGTTGAAGAATCTACCAGACTCTGCCAAGAGACGCTTGTTGAATTTATTTAATAAGTTTCTTGGGAGTAACATTGTCCCACATGATTGGGGTCATAGCCATCCAAAAACCAGGAAAACCAGCCTCCGACCACAACTCGTATCGACCGATTACAATGCTATCCTTTATCCGGAAGTTATTCGAGAAAATGATCTTGTTTCGCCTCGACAATTGGGTCGAAGCAAATGGCTTACTGTCAGATACACAATTTGGCTTCCGCAAAGGCAAAGGGACGAACGATTGCCTTGCGTTGCTCTCAACTGAAATTCAAATGGCATATGCTAACAAAGAGCAGATGGCATCAGTATTCTGTAACCACCGGTTACGATAATTGTTTATTGGCTTTGCCAAATTGATAAGTGCCGCTAGACTTTCTCATTCCCGTTCCCATTTCCTAACTCCTACTCTGTGTATAACATCAAAATGTGTGAGTAATGGCCTTCCAAGTCCAGGTTGTCATCTGAGACGGGTGGGTCACTCACGCAGAAGGGTTGCAGGCGCTCACCCAAGGTATTTCATCACAACGGTGTGAGCATAACGTCGCGCAACATACCATCCATCGCTGTCGCAGCCATTGGAAGGGCTGCCATGGTTTTGACAATTTAGTTGTCAGTTCGGATGATATCGCGAAAATTGAGATTTTTCGGTATCATCCGAGCTGAGTCAGGCTCAACGACTGCCAAGAATGTTCTTTGGGTTCCAACATTCGAGGAAGCCAGTAGTGCGCGCGGTTTTTGTCTATAGTAAATGTAATTTTTGCTGTTAGTTTTGTAAATGGTGTATTGTGCTAATAATGTTCTTTGTTGTAGATTAAAGGATAGATTGAATAATAACAGTTAGTGTAGTAAAATAGAAGGAGAAAATTAATAGTACGGTTAGTAAAATAGTGTTAACGTATTGTCCGAGTAGTTAAAATAAATTGTATATTCCTAACAGTGTCACAAACGAAGAAAAATACAAAAATCACGAAACACATACGAGTTAAAAGCAAGTCAAAAAGGTAAAATCGTTAGATAAAACACGTTAAAAGTTGGTGCGGGTTAGGGTTCCAAACATATTGAGTATGTGCTAATTTGCGCTGTGCAGGTCCACAGCGGGTCTTTTTATTTCCGGCTTCGGACTACGAAGAATTCATTCAAATGAAGCACGCTACTGACAAGCTAGACCACGAAACAAACCGATAAAAAGAATCCCTGCGAAGAACCCCAGCTTCGACGCGCTGCAACGCCCACCGCCATTTTGGAACACAGTTTCCTTGGGATATCGTCGCCATTGTTAAGGCTTCAGGCCAGTATAAGGCCGGCAGATGTGTCACAGGGATACTTCCGGACCTTTTCCTGCCACCAACGCACCCAGATCTACCGGAATTCGTCTCCACTGTTCACGACGGCTGTCTTCACCGGTCACCAGTATGAAACCTGCACCAACACAAAAACCCGCAAGTAGTAAACCGTGACGTCACGTAATAGTAAGATAGGGATAGTAATAAATTGTATGTGTAAATTCAATTTCTGTATTAGCTGTATTTTCTCAATTATAACATTGTCCGTACGATAACACCACTATTCTAAATCGGCCTCCGGACTCGAAAGGAGTCATCAGCCCTCGTCCCTGGGTGTTTCAGCTGAAACAGCATTCACGGTTTCCGCTTTTGAGCATATTAAAAGATTGCTTCACCTTTCAGTTGTCCACCTTGGTTGCAGCAGCGATTGATGGTCCGGTTTCCAGCAGTTCTCGAGGTGAATGAGTTCCGTGGTGAGTACAAATGAATCCCTGGATGTAGACCAGTGTAGTGAGCATAATTGCCCTCCAACCACCCACTGAGCTAGTCTAGAGGTTACAAATTGGCGCCCAATTACAAATTACCCACTTAATGTAATTGATTTTTCCCGGTGAGGGAGGTACAAACAGTATCCTGTTTAGCATTGTCGCTTCGTCCTCTGAACGAAGGCAAACGTCCAAAATGGACATAGAATTTTACAGTAATTACACGAATTTACATGTCCATCATTTAAACCGACAAGAAATTGAATACGAGCTTGTAATCCGCGGTATTCCTTTCTTGGAAGTAGAAACCAGAGCGATACTTGTTAAACGGTTGCAAGAACGATTGCACAAGGAAAAGGAAAGCAACAAAATAATACACGATAACACAAATTTGAATACGAATGTTAAAACGGAAATTGAGTTTATAGAAAAGAAAGTAGAAGAAATTCGGGAATCGATGGCTTCTCTGAATCCATTTGAACGGCCAAACGAACGACTAGAAACACGTCTCGTCCATTATTTCATGCGCACGAGACGAATATTTGAGTTAACAGAAATGGAACAGGAACTATTTCGGGGGTTATTCCGAACAGTCACTTTAGGTGAGGTGACACTTTTTCTCACTCGCGCGATCACCGAAGTCACCTAAGATGAGACGAGTCACTCATGTGACTCTCTGTCACGCTATTCTGGTGTGTCACCGCATTCTGTTAGTCATTCCAGGTGACAGCAAAATGAAGAAAAAAATTGAGAGATGACGACGGTAAAAAAAACATTAAATCGAATCGTTGTCCGTTTATATTATGATTGTCTGGTATTCGTCGTATTTGTTGCTTTTTCAAGCAATTGCATATTACATATTACAACTATTTGTAGTAGTTTTGTTAATTTAAAAAACTAATGCGGAAACGCTCACTAATAAGTTTGTATTTGTAAAAAGCACTGGTAGCATTATCAAAAGACGGCATGTTAAAAAGTATAAAGTTAAACAAGCATATTGTGTATTAAGACGGTTTGATTTTTCAAACGAATGCGGTTCGATCGAATCTGACTCGTGTCGTTATATTGAGAATGCAAATCAAATTCGTTCGAAAAGTGATTCGTCGTATTGCAGAATAAGCTTAATAATAATGTTATGACTAATCTACTCTACCATGAAGTTCTTTTTCGGATGCCACGTTTCGTAGTTACTGTTTCATTGGACACAGAAATTCGAAAACAGATTTTTCTGCGTTCTTACGTATATATAAATCTTATTTCATTCGCAGTTCCATGTACACTAGGTTGATATGTAATAACTACACATTAAAAGGTATCATTCAACACCTAATCAGTACTTTTTTGCTTTGATGTTACTAATGTGGTCATTAGCCTGACATCCCGGATGATTTCTTCGACAATAGTTTGATCTCATCCAGTCCAAATACTATTTGGTAGAGTGATTGAACACGGGGTGCCATTGAATGGATGCACGCCCTAATAAACATCGTGTGATTTAAGAACCTAACGACCTGTTCAGGGTATCATCCAAACAATATGTGGAATCGTTGGACTATATGGGTTAAAGTTTGTGTATAATATTTTTTTCTTTGGGCAGTTTTGCTGCTTGAGAAATCTATTGATTGGGGATCTGTTATTTCGTCGAGAAAACACCGTCTGGTCTGTTACGGCGAACGACAGACAGATTTTTTTGGTGAGACCAAAAAAAGTTTAGTTAGAACCGTGTAATAATGTCCTATTTTCATCAATTGTGAATAAAGAACCACTCTAATCTAGGTCGTGATCTATGATTGTGAGCGATTGCCAATTTAAAGCAATTGGTTTTGAATTTGATCATACATTTAAATTTACGTCAACATTCTGAGGTCATTATTTTAGCCATTTATTATACGTTGGCGCATCGTTTAAATTTTTCCTATTGGAAAATTTTAAATTTAGTGGAAACAGCAATGATTTGTATTGGTTAAGGTTTTCCCAAATAATAATTTATGCTGATAATATTGTAGTGAAAGGAGAAAAGTGAGACTAGTTATGTAAGCTATGCAAGCTAGGCTCAACGGAGATTTCCAAGTCAGTTTTGGACAAACATACATTTGGAGGAACATCAGATGTTGCTTCAAGCTGTCCTCAACTCCTATTTTGCAGTTTTCACTTCCTTTCTTTGTCTGACGTAGGGGAGAGAGGGTAACAGTGGATCAGCAGGAACTATGAAACATTCGCAATAAAATCACAATGCATGATCGCAATCGTCTAATTCCCTCATATTTCACAATTTCTAATTCTTTACACGTGTTGCTATATTTTGGAAGAGATCTGCTAACTCTATCTCTTTTAATGGATATTTGTTTGTTTTGTGATAGCCAGAGTAAATTTGCAATGATAAACATTATTCCATCTTTATGAATTACCATTCATTGAATAAATGTTTAGTCTATTGCTATTTATAGCAAATTTTATGCTCAACATGTGCCGCGGACAAAGTTTTTTGGTAACTACTCATGGTTCTGTGTGATTTCACAATTTTCATGAATAGACCCATTGGGTAACTGTGAAACGATGGCGTATGGGGAACAGTGATTTTTGTTTGTTTTTGTGGTCTGTCTCAAAATGTCAATGGGTTTCGATTTTCCACACTAAATACTTCTCATATAGTGCAAAATTAGTAAATTTGGCCAAATTTTGTAGAAATTGTCTCTTATTTCAGGATTGCAGCTAATATGCATATATGGTGGTTCGATGTTACGCGATGATATAGTGGATTCTTTCGTAAACAAACGATTTTCGCCTCAATATAACTTTAATTCAAAGCGTTAGGATCATTCTTCGTCAAAACAAAAGAATAAAATTTATAAGTAGAATATTTCACTATAGATGACATCGTGTTTCATAGTTCCTACCCATGGGGCACACTGATACATTTTACCACCAACTGTTTATTATCCAAAAAATGTAATTTTCCGTGAATTTTACCAGCTGGAAAAAATATATGTATTAGTTAACAACATAGTGGCACTATGTATCACTTTTGATTACACAAATAACATGTATTATCATCAAAATTAAGTTGTAGAAAAAATGTGTTTCATTGTTACCCTCTCTCCCCTATTCTTGATGGTCACATCATTAGCGTTTCTGCATTAGAATTGGCAGACAGCCTTTGTGGATTATAATATTAGGGAATGTGGGGAATAAAGTAATATAAAATATCTTTTTTGCGCCAGTAAAGGTCCTCTGTAAGTAGCACTTATATATATATATATATATATATATATATATATATATATATATATATATATATATATATATATATATATATATATATATATATATATATATATATATATATATATATATATATATATATATATATATATATATATATATATATATATATATATATATATATATATATATATATCGTCCCTGGGTGTTTCAGCTGAAACAGCATTCACGGTTTCCGCTTTTGAGCATATTAAAAGATTGCTTCACCTTTCAGTTGTCCACCTTGGTTGCAGCAGCGATTGATGGTCCGGTTTCCAGCAGTTCTCGAGGTGAATGAGTTCCGTGGTGAGTACAAATGAATCCCTGGATGTAGACCAGTGTAGTGAGCATAATTGCCCTCCAACCACCCACTGAGCTAGTCTAGAGGTTACAAATTGGCGCCCAATTACAAATTACCCACTTAATGTAATTGATTTTTCCCGGTGAGGGAGGTACAAACAGTATCCTGTTTAGCATTGTCGCTTCGTCCTCTGAACGAAGGCAAACGTCCAAAATGGACATAGAATTTTACAGTAATTACACGAATTTACATGTCCATCATTTAAACCGACAAGAAATTGAATACGAGCTTGTAATCCGCGGTATTCCTTTCTTGGAAGTAGAAACCAGAGCGATACTTGTTAAACGGTTGCAAGAACGATTGCACAAGGAAAAGGAAAGCAACAAAATAATACACGATAACACAAATTTGAATACGAATGTTAAAACGGAAATTGAGTTTATAGAAAAGAAAGTAGAAGAAATTCGGGAATCGATGGCTTCTCTGAATCCATTTGAACGGCCAAACGAACGACTAGAAACACGTCTCGTCCATTATTTCATGCGCACGAGACGAATATTTGAGTTAACAGAAATGGAACAGGAACTATTTCGGGGGTTATTCCGAACAGTCACTTTAGGTGAGGTGACACTTTTTCTCACTCGCGCGATCACCGAAGTCACCTAAGATGAGACGAGTCACTCATGTGACTCTCTGTCACGCTATTCTGGTGTGTCACCGCATTCTGTTAGTCATTCCAGGTGACAGCAAAATGAAGAAAAAAATTGAGAGATGACGACGGTAAAAAAAACATTAAATCGAATCGTTGTCCGTTTATATTATGATTGTCTGGTATTCGTCGTATTTGTTGCTTTTTCAAGCAATTGCATATTACATATTACAACTATTTGTAGTAGTTTTGTTAATTTAAAAAACTAATGCGGAAACGCTCACTAATAAGTTTGTATTTGTAAAAAGCACTGGTAGCATTATCAAAAGACGGCATGTTAAAAAGTATAAAGTTAAACAAGCATATTGTGTATTAAGACGGTTTGATTTATCAAACGAATGCGGTTCGATCGAATCTGACTCGTGTCGTTATATTGAGAATGCAAATCAAATTCGTTCGAAAAGTGATTCGTCGTATTGCAGAATAAGCTTAATAATAATGTTATGACTAATCTACTCTACCATGAAGTTCTTTTTCGGATGCCACGTTTCGTAGTTACTGTTTCATTGGACACAGAAATTCGAAAACAGATTTTTCTGCGTTCTTACGTATATATAAATCTTATTTCATTCGCAGTTCCATGTACACTAGGTTGATATGTAATAACTACACATTAAAAGGTATCATTCAACACCTAATCAGTACTTTTTTGCTTTGATGTTACTAATGTGGTCATTAGCCTGACATCCCGGATGATTTCTTCGACAATAGTTTGATCTCATCCAGTCCAAATACTATTTGGTAGAGTGATTGAACACGGGGTGCCATTGAATGGATGCACGCCCTAATAAACATCGTGTGATTTAAGAACCTAACGACCTGTTCAGGGTATCATCCAAACAATATGTGGAATCGTTGGACTATATGGGTTAAAGTTTGTGTATAATATTTTTTTCTTTGGGCAGTTTTGCTGCTTGAGAAATCTATTGATTGGGGATCTGTTATTTCGTCGAGAAAACACCGTCTGGTCTGTTACGGCGAACGACAGACAGATTTTTTTGGTGAGACCAAAAAAAGTTTAGTTAGAACCGTGTAATAATGTCCTATTTTCATCAATTGTGAATAAAGAACCACTCTAATCTAGGTCGTGATCTATGATTGTGAGCGATTGCCAATTTAAAGCAATTGGTTTTGAATTTGATCATACATTTAAATTTACGTCAACATTCTGAGGTCATTATTTTAGCCATTTATTATACGTTGGCGCATTGTTTAAATTTTTCCTATTGGAAAATTTTAAATTTAGTGGAAACAGCAATGATTTGTATTGGTTAAGGTTTTCCCAAATAATAATTTATGCTGATAATATTGTAGTGAAAGGAGAAAAGTGAGACTAGTTATGTAAGCTATGCAAGCTAGGCTCAACGGAGATTTCCAAGTCAGTTTTGGACAAACATACATTTGGAGGAACATCAGATGTTGCTTCAAGCTGTCCTCAACTCCTATTTTGCAGTTTTCACTTCCTTTCTTTGTCTGACGTAGGGGAGAGAGGGTAACAGTGGATCAGCAGGAACTATGAAACATTCGCAATAAAATCACAATGCATGATCGCAATCGTCTAATTCCCTCATATTTCACAATTTCTAATTCTTTACACGTGTTGCTATATTTTGGAAGAGATCTGCTAACTCTATCTCTTTTAATGGATATTTGTTTGTTTTGTGATAGCCAGAGTAAATTTGCAATGATAAACATTATTCCATCTTTATGAATTACCATTCATTGAATAAATGTTTAGTCTATTGCTATTTATAGCAAATTTTATGCTCAACATGTGCCGCGGACAAAGTTTTTTGGTAACTACTCATGGTTCTGTGTGATTTCACAATTTTCATGAATAGACCCATTGGGTAACTGTGAAACGATGGCGTATGGGGAACAGTGATTTTTGTTTGTTTTTGTGGTCTGTCTCAAAATGTCAATGGGTTTCGATTTTCCACACTAAATACTTCTCATATAGTGCAAAATTAGTAAATTTGGCCAAATTTTGTAGAAATTGTCTCTTATTTCAGGATTGCAGCTAATATGCATATATGGTGGTTCGATGTTACGCGATGATATAGTGGATTCTTTCGTAAACAAACGATTTTCGCCTCAATATAACTTTAATTCAAAGCGTTAGGATCATTCTTCGTCAAAACAAAAGAATAAAATTTATAAGTAGAATATTTCACTATAGATGACATCGTGTTTCATAGTTCCTACCCATGGGGCACACTGATACATTTTACCACCAACTGTTTATTATCCAAAAAATGTAATTTCCCGTGAATTTTACCAGCTGGAAAAAATATATGTATTAGTTAACAACATAGTGGCACTATGTATCACTTTTGATTACACAAATAACATGTATTATCATCAAAATTAAGTTGTAGAAAAAATGTGTTTCATTGTTACCCTCTCTCCCCTATTCTTGATGGTCACATCATTAGCGTTTCTGCATTAGAATTGGCAGACAGCCTTTGTGGATTATAATATTAGGGAATGTGGGGAATAAAGTAATATAAAATATCTTTTTTGCGCCAGTAAAGGTCCTCTGTAAGTAGCACTTATATATATATATATATATATATATATATATATATATATATATATATATATATATATATATATATATATATATATATATATATATATATATATATATATATATATATATATATATATATATATATATATATATATATATATATATATATATATATATATATATATATATATATATATATATATATATATATATATATATATATATATATATATATATATATATATATATATATATATATATATATATATATATATATATATATATATATATATATATATATATATATATATATATATATATATATATATATATATATATATATATATATATATATATATATATATATATATATATATATATATATATATATATATATATATATATATATATATATATATATATATATATATATATATATATATATATATATATATATATATATATATATATATATATATATATATATATATATATATATATATATATATATATATATATATATATATATATATATATATATATATATATATATATATATATATATATATATATATATATATATATATATATATATATATATATATATATATATATATATATATATATATATATATATATATATATATATATACGGTACGGTACGGTACGGGATGGCGCTGGACCTGTGGCGTTCGACTGGCATAGTCTATTCGCATTAGTACGGAAGTCTTCTTGGCTGGTTTTGGTAGATGTGTGCAAATGGATAGATCAATTCACTTGGGTGGGGGACATGTGGATCCTGTTAGTTGTCAACTCTTTTGACCTTTGGTATGAAGCTAAATCAGGAAAGATTATTTAGTTCGACCAAGTACAGCAGCTTCTAGAAATGCTGAGTAGCTTTTTCGGGTCATTCAGATGGACATTCGGTTCGAGAAAACTTTATGGGGAATCGCGAGTAAATATTACCCAAATTCTTTATGGGTAGAGATTCTCTTTGTGAAACTTTGAAATATCTTCACCCGTTCAGTTAGTCAGAATAATGATAATAGGAAAAAATGAGTATTTGCCTGATCTATATCCTGACAATCACAACTATTGACTAGAACAGGGACGATCGAATTCTGGTTTAAGATGAAGGTGAAACAGCACAGTCATGGGACAAAGTATTCGCGAATAAGGACTAACACTACTAGTAATTTTACCGCATCCATAAATAGTCGATTGATCCGCTTCGAACCAAGGAAACAAAAAGAAAATTAAGAAGAGACGTAAGTGGATTCAATGCGAAATTCTCACTATTGTTTGTTTTATTGTATTAGCTACACCAAAATGTGCAGTTAGGGACATCCTGAACAGAGTCACAAGGTGGCAGCTAAAATGGCTGCCGTCGTTTCTGCTTCTTTTTATTTTATCGTCAAAATCAAAACATTGCATTGGCTAGCAAGACAAAATCGTTTGAAACTTGAATGTCTTAGTTCAGATTGCTTAGAGATTTTATCACTGTATGTACGCATGTTAGCATAAGCAGATGAATAGATTCTCTTCACGGAATTTTGATTCGTTTAGGAAATTTGTACCTTTTTGTTTTTCAAAACAAATGAAACACGCGGTAAAAAATCAGCCAGCTGATTACTGAACGATACACTTGTGTGCATCCCATGTCCTACCGGTATAGCACGCTCTAGCTGCACACAGATGTTGTAACGTAAGCCGAACATACCCGAACATAACCGAACCCTTGTTGTGATTTTGGCATAGCTTTACCTTAAGTAAAATATGCAAAACGAAAAAGTTGTTGCCACTGATATATGTCAACAGAGATATACTTACAGTACAGAGATTTGCGTTCCCACTAAGCAATTACATGTACTTTCTATCTCTATGGCAAGCACAGAACATAGCAAGGAACCTAAGTAACCATAAGCATTGCACAATATTTTCTATACATTTGCACTAATGTTATTGTTATTTATCAGTGTGCAATCGGGCTGTCTCAACTCTCAATAACCTATTTTTGCAACCTATGTACATTAAATGTACACCTATCGGCTCACCGTTGCACATGTCAGTGTGTGCAGTGCTCTGTGCACCAGCCTTCCCATGAGCGTTATGGCGGCTCAGAGTCCTTTCGTGTTGCTCAGAGCAGCGTTGCCAATGTTTCAGATTTATCTGGAATCTTCCAGATTTTTCCTAACTGAACAGACATTTGTTCAAGCCAGACATTTTGCCAGATTTTTTAAATTTTGCCAGATTTCTCCAGATATTCTGAATTCTACGTTACACTCCAGAGGGAATGACATTATGCCAGATTTATCTGGCACAGCTAGAGTTTTTTGAGCTTCTAGAAAAAAGATAAATCTCTCATTCTACCAGATTTTTAAATTATAGAGATTGTTACACACAATTTTTGGAAATCTGCGTCATATTTTCCAAAACAAAAATAAATTAATGTTCTATGAAATCCAAAATGTATGCCAAATTTCGATGACCTTGAGGTCGCTGTCAAGTGACAGATTTTTTCAGACATTTTTATTTGAACTGCCAGATTTTCTTTGAAAAATAGTGGCAACCCTGGCTCAGAGATACATTGCTCCTATGCACATCCTCACATAGGCACACATGCATACAGAATTTGATCATCCCTGTTGCAGTCGATATTCATATTTGTTACGATCCTCAATTTTTTTCTATCATCATTATGCTGAGTAGCCAGACGGGAAAAGTTCTTTTAGGGTTTCACAAAAAGAATACCCGGCCCATAAAGAACATGATAAATATTTATCCACGATTCCATATAAATTTTTCTCGAAACGAATGTCGATCTGGTTCGACTTAAACAGACCGCATCGACCCGAAAGGGTGGCTTACCATTTCTAAGAGCCGTTGTGCTTGGTCAAACTAAATGATCATAAAAAAGTCTTGAATAATTGACTATTTTTTCGGTACAGGAGTGGACCCCTTTCCCGAACTAACCCGTACCTCACATATCCCTCCATCCAAGGGAAAAGATATATCCATTTGTAAGTAGAAGCAAGCACACGTCTACCAACCAGCCGTGAAGACATTCGAATCAATGAGAATGGACCATGCCAGTCGAAGGTCACAGGCCTAACGCCATCCCGTACAGTCCCTGAACTGTTTAAGCTGGAATAATAATGTATGTTAGTGCTACTTACAGATTACATTTCAGGGGTAGTGTCTCACTTCCTCTTTTAAAATTTACATACTAAGTTGCAGCTTACCACTGCTCATCTCTTCTGCTATTTTGACAACGTCAGTCGATCGTCTCATAGAATCGATATCTCCGTCATTGAATCCGCTATTTTCTTTGGAACTCTAGTGGCGTAAATATCAACTATCTGAAGCAAAACAGACATTATATGTCAATTCATACATATTCCCTAATTTTAAAATCAACAAAGGCCGTCTACCTATTTTAATGCAGAAACGGTAAAGATGTGACCATCAAGAATACGCCAGACAGCCTTAATTTACCCCTTTCGACACCAGTCTAGCCTTACCAATCCATAAGGGTGGCGGCGTGAAAGCTGCCAAATCGGGGTTGAGAACATCTTGAAGCAACATCTGATGTTGCTCCAAATGTATGTGATCCAAGACCGACTTGAATAGTTCCATTGAGCATAGTTTTCATACCTTACATCATTAGACTCACTGTTCTCCATTCACCCACGGTTATACATTTGCACTAATCTGCCCCTTATTATCATTTACAATGCAATGATGCTCAATAGGGATTACACATTCTTATCACGATGACAATTTTTTATAAACGTATTCTAAAAATGCGTGCATGCGTTGAAAAGTTTTAAATTCGTTGAAAAGTTTTCGTGGCCGCCACCACGAAATCTCAGAAACCAATTTATCCACCATTCTAAAAATTTTCCTGTCAGAAAATACTATTTGCCAAGAAATATAGTGAGTGCATGAAATTGTTTTCAGCAAACACACTGCCAGAGTTCGCTGCACCCAATTATGCGAAAAGATGATTCGAAAACGACATAAATCTAGAAGCACCAGATTTAACGGGAAACGTAATGTCCTCAATTATCGTACTGGGCCACTGTAATTGATCGCAATGGTAGTAAAATGCAATCCCAATGGGTGAGGAGAGCCCACCATATATTTACTCAATGTTAACAACTGTTCAAGTCGTTTCGATAGTCCCTCCCAAACTCAATACATATTTAAATTATAAGCGTAAAATATTCAGTCAGTCAACATAGAATGTCTGAAATAAAGTATCTATTTACTTAATCGGTCGTAGATCTTCATAAAAACACTTTCTCCAAAAGGGTTCGACTAAAATTCCATAGGACGAACTATTTCAAGCGTATCCTGAAACTGTCACTATCCTTATTTCCCCTTGTTTGTACCATCCTCCACATCCCAAAATGTTATCCAAAAACAAATTTGTCACACAAGTCGTGCCTACTAAACATGGCTTTTTGTTCGACAATTATTACTTATAAAAACCCAACAACTATGTTGTTGTCATCTTTTATTTCATCAGTGCTTTTATGGTCGTTATCGTAGCTCAGAATAATATAGCGGAGGAGGATAACTCCAAACCTTTAACACATTCACTCTGATGCAAATATTAATCGAAAAATCGCTGTACACCAGATAGTTTCATTAGTCGCTCCAATCTCAAAAATATTTCATATACCAGAGTCACAAAAAAACTGGTTAAATTAATTTCAATCGTTAATAAAATTATAGAAACTCATACTTCATTACAGATTTCCAACAGATTTACAGAGTTGCTAAATTGTAAAAAATAAAATCGACAATCAAAATTCAAATTATCAACCGCCTCACCTCAGTTGCATCGTTTTCTTCTTATTCCAAAAGTCACCCCCATTAGTCACTTTCCATATTCCCTTAGTCACCTAATGTGACAAAATTTGTTACCTTGGTGACATTTCTCACTTTAAGTGAGATGACTTGAAAATTTCCGATCACCTTAGTCACGTGAGATTTGTGTCACCTCACCGAAAGTGACCGTCAGAATAACCCCCTTCAAATCGATGAACTGTACATGCGAATTTCCGGAAATCTATGCTTTATACTTCTCAGTTTTATCCCCAGTGAATCGAATAAAGCTGATGATTAATCAGATAACCACATTTTTTTTCCAACATTTCGTCAATGAACCCTTGCATGACGAACAATACGCAGCCTCTGACATTATCGTGCGACAATGATCAAGCTGAATCCTCACGAAGTATAAGTAACAGAGTAGAACTTCATGAATGTCTACTGAATATGAACATAACAAACGCGAACAGCATAACCTCAAATTCTTTGGATGTCCCCAACATTAAAATGACAGGCTTAGTTCATCCAGGAAATACACTCGAATCTGAAATTGAATCAGGCGCTGAAGTTCCCACGTCGTTTCAATCTAGAAAAGTAGTGAACTAAATAAGTGAAATACGCTATATAGGATTCGCCTGATTAGCAGCAGACGAACCAGATTCCTTCATGATTAAAATTAGACCCCCCCCCCCTCATTAACGTACTTTAATTGTATATAGTTAAATTAACTCATTCTTGTATATATGTATATAAACAAAACTTTGTCCGGTGAGGTAGTTTCAAAGCTGCTTCGGCATTTCTGGACGGTCGCAAACATGGTTGCCTGGGTTGATTTTTATCTCCCAGATAGCCACCGTTGTGTATTGGACCAACACGCAAAGAAGCGGGATTTGGTACGCCAATTGAATTGCTTTCATGCAAAAGATAATTCGAACCCTGAAACGAAACGAGCAGCGTCAAAACGGTTGGGTTAGAAGCAACTCGTGTACCATTGATGGAATACATACATCAATGCGTCGATTTATAACATGACAAAAGATTTAGAGATCAGTAACAACCTGAAAACGATAAATTGCGATAGACCCGAGCAATATCTACAAATTTGAAATAGAGCTGTAGGAAGTGGTCTAAGACCGATGATAAAAGAAAAAAGGAAAGCCAACCAGTTAATTTCACGAATGATATTAACAAGCGTTTAGAAATCGAGTAGCTAGCTCTTCACAATGGGCGACGGTTTTTTCTCGAACATTAGTTGGATCGTCACAGCAGCGGATGATAGCTGATTACAGTATGCATCCCCTGTGAGATCAACACCAGTATTGAAACTAGCTCGCGTAGCCATGGTACGAGTATTGTAGGTTGGTTAGCGCAGCAGAAATCCTGAAACATCAGAAAATTTTCGTCAAAACGGTAGTTTTGGAAAATGCAAATTATTCACTATAGTATTACCATTATCTTATCTTAAATACGTTTATTTAGGCCCAAATGCTTTAGCTTAACGAGGCCGATAATTCGTTTTTTTTAATTACATGTCACATGTTAGTGGGGGAAAGGAAAGCCGTATTTAGGGGCGGCTTGCTCCCCTCTTATGTAAGTAAAGGAAAAAGGTAGGAAGTGGGATACATATTGTGTAATTGACATCGTCGTTTGCTGATTGATCATTGTGGCGGATATGCACACTTTGTTGTAGTGTTGTAGTTTCCAGCCTGTAATCGCAGGGGCGAGGGGAGGGTCGATATTTCGGATAATTATTGGCACTCTGATACTGTCATGATGTTCTCTATATCATCTGCATGTGAGGTATGTCATGATGTTCTGGGTAGACGGTTATCAAAAAGGGTATGCACCGAAGACTCGTGAAGCAATGCCATATTGTAGATACAGGGATAGGTTGGTGAGATTCTACTGTGAATGAGAGAGGGGAAAATGTATTAAACTTGGACATCAATGGTTTTCAAAAAGATATAGATGAGAAAAATATAGGGGTGGTCACGGCTTGCCAGGACGTCCCGGACTGGCACATAGGGTGATCTACCTCGGGCCCGAAGGGAATCTATTAGTTGGGACCTGGCAACACAGTACTCTGCGCACAGCCAAACAACATGCTCGATGTCGTGGTAGCCGTTCTCACAAACACAATGATTACTTTCAGCAAGCCCTATACGACGGAGATGCGCGTCAAACGAGTAATGGTTGGACATGATCCTTGACATCGTACGAATAAAGTCCCGGTTCACATCCAACCCCTTAAACCAAGCATTCGTTGATACCTTCGGGATAATGGAATGTAGCCACCGTCCCAGATGCCCATTGCTCCATGAGGTTTGCCAACTATCGAGCGTCCTCTGACGAGAGATACTGAAAAATTCGTTGAAGCAAATTGGTCTTTCGTAAGTGTCGCCTTCTAATGCGCCCACCTTGGCTAAAGAGTCCGCCTTCTCATTGCCCGCAATAGAACAATGTGACGGGACCCAAACCAAGGTAATCTGGTAAGATTTTTCAGATAAAGCACTCAGATATTCCAGTATTTTCCCCAGGAAATACGGTGAGTGCTTTCCAGGCTTCGCCGCACGGATGGCCTCAATGGAGCTGAGACTATCCGAAACGATGAAGTAATGGTCTGAGGGCAGGGTGTCAATGATCCCGAGAGTATACTGAATGGCAGCTAATTCTGCGACGTAAATTGAAGCAGGATCATTGAGTTTGAATGAGGCAGCAAGATTTTCGTTGAAGATACCGAAGCCTGTGGACCCGTCGAGAATTGATCCGTCAGTGTAGAACATTTTGGTGCAGTCGACTTGATGGTATTTGTTATAGAAAATATTTGGGACCACTTGTGGGCGAATATGATCCGGAATTCCACAAATCTCTTCCTTCATGGATGTATCGAAAAATACAGTGTGATCAGAAGTATCTAAGAGATGAGCACGGTTGACGTTATACGTAGATGAATTGATGTTGTGTGCCATGTAATCGAAGTACAAGGACATGAATCGGGTCTGAAAATTAAGCTCGACAAGCCATTCGCAATTTTCAATTACCAATGGGTTCAGAATATCGCATCGAATGAGCAATCGATATGAGAGGTCCCAGAATCGATTTTTCAGCGGAAGGACGCCCGCTAGCACTTCGAGACTCATCGTATGGGTCGAGTGCATGCAACCCAAGGCAATACGCAAACAACGATACTGGATTCGCTCCAGTTTGATGAAGTGTATGTTCGCAGCGGAGCGAAAGCAGAAACATCCGTACTCCAACACTGATAATATCGTTGTTTGGTACAGCTTGATTAGGTCTCCTGGATGGGCACCCCACCATGTTCCATTTATTGTACGGAAAAAGTTGATCCTTTGTTGGCACTTCTGTTTCAGATACCTAATGTGACATCCCCAGGTACCTTTAGAGTCGAATCATACCCCGAGATATTTGAATGTTGAAGCCTGAGCAATAGTTTGATCCATTAATTGAAGCTGTAGTTGCGCTGGTTCACGCTTTCTAGAAAATACGACTAGCTCAGTTTTCTCCGTGGAGAACTCGATACCCAGCTGGAGAGCCCAAGCAGACAAATTGTCCAAGGTATCTTGCAGTGGTCCTTGCAAGTCAACGGCTTTAGGACCTGTAATAGAGACCACACCGTCATCTGCAAGCTGCCTTAGCGTGCAGGAATTGACAAGACATTCGTCAATGTCATTCACGTAAAAATTGTAGAGGAGAGGGCTTAGACATGAGCCCTGGGGAAGGCCCATGTAGCTAAATCGTGATGTCGATAAATCGCCATGCGAGAAATGCATTTGTTTTTCAGACAACAGGTTTAGCAAAAAGTTATTTAAAATTGGCGAAAGACCATGCTGGTGCAACTTCTCATAAAGAATGTTGATCGAAACTGAATCGAAAGCCCCCTTAATATCCAAGAATACTGATGCCATCTGCTCTTTGTTAGCATATGCCATTTGAATTTCTGTTGAGAGCAACGCAAGGCAATCGTTCGTCCCTTTGCCTTTGCGGAAGCCAAATTGTGTATCTGACAGTAAGCCATTTGTTTCGACCCAATTATCGAGGCGAAACAAGATCATTTTTTCGAATAACTTCCGGATACAGGAGAGCATTGCAATCGGACGATACGAATTGTGGTCGGAGGCTGGTTTTCCTGGTTTTTGGATGGCGATGACCCTCACCTGTCTCCAGTCATGTGGGACAATGTTACCCTCAAGAAACCTATTAAATAAATTCAACAAGCGTCTTTTGGCAGAGTCTGGCAGATTCTTCAACAAGTTGAATTTGATTCTATCTGGCCCCGGGGCTTTATTGTTACATGATAAGAGAGCAAGTGAGAACTCCACCATCGTAAACGGTGTTTCGTTCGCGGTATTGTAAGGCGACGCGGCGCGGTAGATTTTCTGTGCCGGGGCGGAATCCGGACAAACTTTCTTGGCGAAATCGAATATCCAACGGTTTGAATATTCCACGCTCTCGTTAGTACTGTTTCGGTTTCGCATACGTCGGGCCGTGCCCCAAAGAGTGCTCATCGATGTTTCTCTTGTTAACCCGTCGACAAACCGGCGCCAGTAACTGCGTTTCTTAGCTTTCATTAAATTTTTCATTCGCTTTTCTAATATCGCGTACACTCGATAACTAGCAACTAACCCGTCGTTCCGGAAGGTTTTATGCGCGGCAGCTTTCTCCGCGTACACGTTTGAGCACTCTTTGTCCCACCACGGGTTGGGAGAACGTTTTTGGGTGTTCACGTCGGGTACTCGTTACGTCTGAGTTTGAATCGCGCTATCGAGAATCGAGTTGGACAAAAACTTATATTATTCCTCCGGGGGAAGTACCTGTGTTGAATCGATAGTTTTGGATATCGCAGCAGCGTAGCTCTTCCAATCAATGTTTCGTGTGAGGTCATAGGGAACATTGATTGGTGCCGATGGTCTTGAACCAGTGGTGATTGCAATTACAATTGGTAAGTGGTCACTACCGTGGGGATCAGATATTACCTTCCACTTGCAATCTAACTGTAGTGATGTCGAGCATAAAGATATGTCCAGTGCACTTGCTTGCGCAGGTGGTCTAGGGATCCGTGTCATTTCCCCTGTGTTCAGAATTGTCATATTGAAGTTGTCACAAAGGTCTTGAATTGCCGAAGATCGATTATCGTCGTATAGACAGCCCCACCCCGTACCGTGAGAGTTAAAGTCTCCAAGAAGCAGGAGGGGCGAGGGAAGGTGTTCAATCACGTTGGAGAATCTTTGATATCCCATCATGGCCCTAGGAGGAATGTAAATAGAAGCAATGCAAAGATCTTTGCCTTTGATTGTTGTTTGACAAGCGACAACTTCAATGCCTGGCGTCGAAGGGAGGTTGATTCGATTGAAGGAGTAGCACTTTTTGATCCCTAAAAGTACCCCCCCATATGAGTCTTCTCGATCCAAGCGGATAATGTTAAAATCGTGGAAGTTGAGGTTTATATTAGAAGTTAGCCATGTTTCACATAGGGAAAATGCATCACAATGATTGTAATTTAGCAAGTGTTTTAATGAATCGATTTTGGGGATAATACTTCTGCAGTTCCACTGTAAAACAGTGATCAGATCCCTGATTCCGTCTAATAAGTTAGCCATCGAAGGATACGATCGCTGTAAGGAGGGGCCATTGTTCAGTCAACTGTTTTAAAAATGCTCTTACTGTTGGTAGAATAGCAACCAGCAAGCTTTTCATAGGATCGGTAATGTTGAAAGCTGTGAATATCCAGTCCACAATGTCAGAAAATTTAAGGAATCCCGTTTTAGGGTGAGTTTCTGACTGTAAAATTGGAGCACTTGGGATTTTTGGTGCCCCGGGGAGTGCTGGGAACTCCTGGTTGTATCTCAATTTCCCAAAACCAGGAGGTATTATCTTCGGATTTGTACCAGCACTTCCAGTTGATGAATTATTTTTATTTTGTACCCTTGTTTGGGACAACCTAGGACCCTTACGAGGAAGTTCAGGTGAGTTTTGATTAGGTCTTTTCCTAGAGTTTCCAAGCGGAGCCAAAGAATGCCCCTCGCAAGGGTCGTTAGAGGCGTTATCGTCAGTTGGCAAGAGAGCGAATGGGTTTTCGGAGATAAGTGGAACAGCTCTTTTAAGCATTTCTGCGTAAAAGCGTCTGGAGCGATCTTTGGCGGATCGCTTCAGTTTATCCGCGCGAAGTTTGTACGTTGGGCATGTCAAAAGTGCATGCGGATTCTCCCCACAATAAACAAACTTCTCAGCGGGCCTACTGCAAGTATCATCCGCATGGCGTTCCCCACATTTACCGCACCGTTGCTTGTTGCTACAGTAGGTGGCCGTGTGACCTAGCTGCTTGCAATTGGAACAATTCATGACCCGCGGTACAAACAGGCGTACAGGTAGACGAGCTCCTCCCACTTCAACGTAGCTCGGAAGTGCAGATCCGGCGAAGGTTACGCGAAACGAGTCTGATGGATAGTAATTACCATCTTCGATGGACTTTGAGTGCAATTGCTTGCACTCCAAAATCTTAACTGATTGAAGGTTAGGGTCCTTAAAGCGGCCAGCCCCATCATTCATCAGATCATCGACAGTTAGACCAGCATCACTTACCACACCGTCGATCTCCACATCACGAGAAGGGATGTAGACGCGATACTCCAGCGTAAAGAGGCTATTGCTAACGATATCATTGGCCTGTTTCAAGTCAGTAACGACTACGCGCAGTTTATCTGACTGAACCTTTTTAATCTCGGTTACGGCCGAGTAACGTTTTGTCAGCTCCCGTGCAACAGTTATGCTGTTTAACGGTTTATTTTTGGGCCGAAAGTATACCACCCAAGGACCAGCGGATCCATCCTGGTAAACCTTGACTCGGGGGGGCTGTGAGACATTGGGGGGAAGTGGATCGACCATAACATTATCTGTCTCAGTATCAGATATATGTTCTTCTTCCCCATAATATTCGTCTTCGGAGGGTGATCCTTCTGTTTGTTCCATTTTGTTGCGGGAGCAACACGCTCGACCGCACTGTTTAACTTAAATCAAAATAAAAAATCAAAAGCAATAAAAAGAAAAAAAATCGATAAGAAAAGTAAAAAACAAAACACTTCACCAGTTGGTTCCTGACGAGCTGGTAGGTGAATTGATCCTTCGTTTGTTTTATCCGTCACCCGCGTGACCTTCACACAATAGAGCTGATATAGCTCGTCTAAACAAAGCCGTCTTTCCGGCAAGAAAAGTGTTTAGTAACTTCACTGCACCGATATCGCAGGTAATAATTATCACTCGCGGGACTGTTTATTACTAATGCTTTACTGCAGCCTCTGCCACAGCAAGCACCTTCGTACTACCGAGAAAACTAAACCACACCGGAGAGAACAAAAAGCACTTGTTTCCCGGTACAAAGTTGGGTTACGAATGTATTACCATTGATAAATCCGGATATCAATGGGTGCAAATGACCTAATTGCACGTGAAACCGAAGTCGGTCGGTCGAATTATTTACAGGGATACCTTGCCAGGTAAAACCATATTAGACTCCTTTGGGAGAAATTTTCATCTCAGCAAATTAACAACCAACCGTCTAATGATATACAAACCGTTCAATGAACCACAGAATTTTGCTGAGCTTGGTACCACGGAAATTTCTCACAAGAGATACAATTATAGTCGCAAACTCCAATTGAACGATTCAATTGAAAAAAAAATGAAAAAATTCTTAAAATTTACTTCTTCTTCTTCTTCCAATTCTGTTTATTTTCCGTCGGCCTATTTCCGCTACGAGGCCAAACACCGACGCCAGAGAGGTGACACTCCCACTATCTGGATTGGATATCGACCCATCAACTCATGGACCGGGGACCAACGGCTTTACTTCCCTTCCGAAGGAAGGCGTGACCTCAGATTTTTCTCACCTCTGAAAAATCTCAACGACCTCGACTGGGATTGAACCCAGACCAACTGAGGTGGCTTAAAATTTACATCAATTTAGTGAGTTGTAAAGATTGTAAACATTCCGCGCTGACAGTTCTCCATACACGCAGGTGTTAGTGTTATGAGTTCTTTCTCCACTTCGCCCAGTAAATTTTGTAGAGCTCAATCGGCCCGATTATCAGGCCGATGATCGGGCCGACTAAGCCCGATAACGGGCCGATCAGAGCAGGATATCGGGTTTATATCCTGCAATTTTGCATCATTTGCATAAACCGCGTCAACCTTCGAATATGTCAAACGCATCGACGTAATCGGACCCACGGCTTACATATACTAGGCTAGCTCGTTAGAGTGTAAACATTTGACGAGAGCGCGTCATAGAAATCGTCGGCGAAAACAATTACATGAAATTCATATATTGTTTTCTGCTAACGAATGATCGACACCTGGTAAATCACAAGGAAGGTATGTGGATGTCCAAAACCTTTGCTATGATTAGAAAATTACGGTGGGATATGTTTTCTATGGCATGCATCCAAATTCCCGATTTACGCTAATAATCACATAGATGCACTGATTATCCACTGTGTCTAGTGTACACTGAAATAATTATCATGATAAATTTCAAGTGCAAGCTGCACTTAACCGGAATTAAATTCCGTAAAATACTCCGCACATACATTCTAAATGTTTCTCCATATTCATAGTAAATGCGAACCAGATATTTTTGATGTTTGATTTTACATTTACAAACACAATACCATAAAACATAATGCGTATTAGACACACACATACATTCTATTGGATAAAGTCATATTTTTTTTCCAAAACGAACCATGAATGAAAAGTATGTGCAGGGCTATTCACTGGACAAGAGCTCAAATGTAGATAGACAAAGATGGCGTCAACAAGCGAAATTTGTGAAGAGCTCAACTTGCCAGTTGAATTCGCTGAAGTTTTTTCATGTAAGTAAATTAGAAATGACCAGTGTTTTTATTTCGTTAAGATTGATATTAATTCGAATAACAAAATTTCTTCATTTTGACCTGTACTGTAATTCTTCCTCTTTGGTTTAGTCTAGTTCACATGCGTCACAATTTCGTTGTAATTTTCCAAAGCAGTTATTTTGATCTCATTTACTTTTCAGTTTGTGAATATACAAAGGAATCGTTTAAAACCGTAGCCAAGGACCAGCTGGAGGCTGATTTTTTAAGGGCAGGATACCGGTGTAATATCCACGAACTATTCCAAAGGATTGTAAGCTGGCGTCAATCAAAGGTATCTTTTCAAATATTTACATAAATGTGCATATTGTTATAATACAGAAAATATCTGTAGGGATTGAATCTGTTCAATTTTGAAACAGTAAAATTTGAACACCACTGGCAGGATAGCCAATCGGATGAGAATGTTGACACTGACCGGATGCCGCTTGACAGTCTAGAAGTTGGTGAATCGAATTCTTCTGGCGAGGGCACCAAGCACCAATCAGTTTTCCCAGATTCCCAGATCACTGCAGGTAACTAATTCGAAGCAAACTCTACCATCCATAGGCATACCCGGTAAGTTCAACCGAAATTCCGGTTGGCGCGAGTTAGTGTCCAGCTTTAGTGATACAACGTATTCATAGAATTGGTTGCGTCACTGGAGCCGGATACTAGCCAGAATTCCGACTCATTTTCCGGCAGGACTTACTAAGTATCTTTATGGAAAGACTAAAATAATACAATTATTTCAAATTGTTTGTTGCATTCGAATCGGAATTTTGATAGAAACCAGCCAGAATTACGAATTAGAATCCGGCTGGTTTGGTTAGTCAAACCAATCTGAATTCCGAATGAATTCTGTATGAATTCCAGTTCAAATTTAGGGGCCGATTCCGGAACTGATAGAATCGGAATCAGTGGCTGAATTTGTTCAGACAAATCCAATCCATACAAATCTCATTAAGAAGAACAAAATTCCCGGATGATTCTGACTTTGAAATCAGATTTTTAAACGATTGTTTAGAAGTCTGTGTTTGCATTTTCGAATAATGTAAAGTTATGCTAAATATTATGACAACTCATTGAGAAACAAAAATTTCAGAACAATCTGCAACCAACGAATCTACCGGATTTCAATTATCAGGTGCTCATCTTCCCAGTCAGATTTTCCTTTCAAGTGTGAAGCTAAATTCACCTTTCGGGGAAGTATCCAAAATAGTTCCAATTATTTTGCCCTCGGATCTGCGACGTTTACAATGCAGTAAACTAAACGCACTAAATGCACCTACCAATGTTGTCTGCTCTGAGATCGAGTCGGATGAGCTCCCATTATCAAGGGTAGATACCCAGTCGCTCACAGAAGTATTATCAACACTACGCCGCTTACAACAGTTGGGCCAAACGTCTAGTGGTGTCTTGGAGGACCAACTCAAGGGTTCTGCGGTATCTGTGACCGAAACGCAAACCAATTTGGATCAATTAAACGTTTTTCAGAAAGCTCACGACGACGGTTCAACGGAAACGATTTTCAATTTCGAGTTTGAATCGTCTAGAGAACATACTGCAGAGCAGCTTCAATCGAAAGCATCGAACGCGAGCGGTTCCACGAACATTGCTACCGGATCGAAACTGCCTTGTGTTGCTCAACGTACTGCTGAACAACTGCAATCGGTCATCCTCCAGGAGGACCAGAGTACCTACGCAGGATCAATTCGGCCACACCATGAGATATTGGTTTTGGAGCAGAAGGATAATTCAGAGCTGGAGCATGACACATCGGTGCTAGAAGTTTCAACTCCTGGTATTTCTACTAATCAACTTACAGCTTCTCAGTACACCGAACATGTTGCGGAGGTTTCGGATTTTGCAGAATTTTTTGGACCCAACAAGTTACGTTCGCTGTTGGAAGGAACAGTAACCGGAAAAGAACTAATAAATCGTGCACATCAAGGACCGTTATCAAATCAGAGTCAAGCAGAACTGATTTCGATACTTTCTGAGTACCACATTAGCACGAAAGGAAAAGTAACTGAGGAAATTCTTAAAATTTATACTTTAGCCATAACATTGCTATTCAAACACGAAAAAAAGGTATGTTATTGTTTTGATTATACAACGCAACCCGAATCAAATGCCAAAAGGTTTACTTTGATAACAGGTTTGTTCCAGTACACGCTTCTTGCTTCCAGTTGCTCTGAAGCGCTTCTAAGCAAACAGGAGAAGCAAAAGTTTGTTCCTTTTTACTTCGGTTTTCTACCTGAAGAAAAAAGAGAAGGTAAATATAAATATAGGATTTTATAGGATTTTCTCCTTGTTCGCTGCGGAGTACTTCCAGTTTCTCCTGGTATTGGAACAAACCTTGAATTCTAACGTGGTTTTCGAAAAGGGTCAGACAGTCAGCACAAAGGTACACGGTGTAGTATAGAAGGGGGAATTCTATATGTAAGTGCGATTGTTATCGCGATGAAGGCGAAAACAAAAACGACTCGTCCCGTATTTCACAACAAAATGTATTTTGACCGTTGGTTTATTGACCCGTCAAAAACTACATGAGGATTGTTAAATAATAAATTTATTTCTTGCAGGAAATATACTTTACACCACGAGGAAACGGAAAGCGCAATCCGGGTGGGAAGCTGTACAACGGTATCGTTAACACCAGACAAAAATTTGCAAAAAGGAAGTTGAAAGAAAAGGAACATCTAGCAAAGAAAAAGGTTAATTTATCTGATTCACCCCAGCGTACCGACCTCGAGGGTGAGGAAGCATTGAACTGGCTAAAACTCAACACTCAACCGTGGGCAACTACTCTAGAGAAGTGGGCCATTAGCTTCAAATCACGCCAAGTCAGCTTGCCGAAGCTGTTGGACACTGCTCAAATTTGGAAATCGTTCCCACACTATACGGAACCATTCGGGTACCAACTGGTATCATTTTTTTTTTTTTTGGTTTATTGCTTTATTTTAATAAACTCATTTTCTATTTAGATCGACATCGACTTCGTCAAATTACATGGTAAAGAGAAGGAAGGATCACTCGCATGGGATCGTGAATTGGAAAAACTGGTGGAACTTGTGAGTGTGGAGTACAAGGATAAACTTTCAGCTGCGCTCTCAGATTACCTGAAGCAATCTTCTATCTCAAGAGGTAATCTTTTATAGTTACTTAACATTTCTAAAAGCGCAGTCATTCCAATATTATAGATCAGCCACTATGACGAGTCACTTAATTCGTTTGTTAGGTTGACCCATAATATGTATATGACCACATTTTTAGATAAAGTAAATGTCACTAATGCCATAAATCATTCCAATTCACTATTCCAGATTCCAAAATTTGTTCGATTTTAATATTACTCAACAATCATTTGCGGCCCACGAAAATTACCAAGACTTTCAAACCAACAATTCTGGTGGCACAAGAAGATACGGTCTTGTTCGTCGAAACGGAAACAGAAATTGAGAAGAAATTGCAAAACACTTATGCAAATTACGCGAATTGGAATTTTACACAAATTGCCAAGTTGGTATTCGTCGGCTCTGGTGCCGCCAATTTATCCGGAAAGTTTTTCGTATGCTACGACGACCTGAGCTACCAAGTTGAGACTGTTGAACGTGCCATTGATGTTCTGATTAAGTTTAATACTGTTTTCGAGCTTGAATACTCACGAGTTAATCGAATGCTGTGGAATTTTCTTTGTCGGTATTTATATAAGATCCCGTGTCAAGCAACCTACGCATCCGTGGATTCAGTGATCGCAAAATTGAGCGAAAACAATTAAAAATGTTTTCATGTCAAATTTCAGACTGTGACGAAAAACTGGCTACAGTTATTGGTTATATCAATCATCTAATGCTCTTTCATCGCGTGCCTAAAGAATATCACTTTATATGTACATACGGCACGTGTATACAAAAAACAACATCCTGGTATATCTTCAAGCGCCATCTATATACCCACAAACCATCTAATAAATTTCACGTGCATCACGAAGCCGAGGAATCTTCGCAGACGATTCAGCCAATGTTGACAACAACAAGTGCAGCGATGCTGCGCACAACAGCAAATATGATTACCGAACAAACAAGTCAACTTTCTAGAAATCTGAACCATCTCCAAGAATCTTCATTATCTTTCACTTTAGATTTACATAGCAGCGCTAACTTAACTAGACGTGATGTTAGACACATTCAGAAATGTGTGAACAATTTGAATGAGAAGATAGCACAAGATATTAATGAACTTCAGCTTAAAATAACCGATCCACAGATTGAGTTCGAACTTCATACATATCTAACCAAAATGAAATCGTTGTTTAATTTTGTTGGTACAGACCATAAACTTTTTATGTATTTGACGGAAAACAATTTGTTTCGTATGCCAACTGTTGTTTCGTTACAAAGAGAACAAATTTCAATACACTCCAAAGATATTACTCTAGAAGAAACTTACGATGAGAGTGAAAATAATTTAGTTGTAATGGATGTCGAATTCCAAATACGATCATTTTTTAACACAGATAATGTTCTTACTCAAACAATAGAAAATACTATTAATTTAGAACAAACGGAAGGCATTACCAGTATCGTTAGTGGAAACGTGTGGAAACAGATAAAACTAAAGTATAAAAATGATGTACAAATACCAATTTCACTATACGCAGATGAATTCGAAATTAATGACCCGCTAGGTGCCCATAACAAAAAACACGCTGTGTGTGGCTTATATTATTCATTCCCCACAATACCAGATGAATTTACTTCAAAATTATGTAATATTTTCGTATGTGGAGCAATTAAGAAAAGAGATATAAGCCAAGCTGGAGTCCATTCCCTTTTGCGACATCTTGTAAACGTTTTCAAAAACGTAGAGGAAACCGCTTTTGACTTCACAAATAAGGGTATTATAAAACCAGTTAGGTTTATAGTAACTATTTTCCAAGGAGACAATCTTGGTGTGCACCAGTTTTTCGGGTTTTTGACATTCAGCGCTAATTTTTACTGCAGAATTTGTCGTCGTCATAAAGACTATTTGCAAACCGATTGCGAAGAGATAAACGATTGCCTACGCAATGAAGATAATTATGACTCTGACGTCGCTTTGAATAATCCATCTGAAACTGGAATTAAACATTAGGTTTGTTCCAGTACACGGAAGTTACTCCCTGTTGCTCCGGAGCAAAAAATTCTTGCTCCTTTTCACTCCGGTTTGCTACCAAAAGAAGAAAAAGGGAAGAAGATAATACAGGAACGTTTTTCTCCCTGTTTGCTCCGGAGTACTTCCAGTTTCTCCTGGTGCTGGAACAAACCTATTGTAGTCCTTTAAATGACTTACCTTCGTTCCATTGTATACAAAATTTATGCGTAGATCCAATGCACGACCTCTTCAGTGGTGGTATATGCGTGTTTGGTTTAGAAGAACTCTTGACTTATTACATATTTGAGAAAAAATATGTTTCTCTGGAGATTTTAAACACTTATAAAAGCGAATTTTCAAAAACCGTCCCAGACTCTGCATTAAAACGGCTGCCTCCATTCAGTTCATCGTATTGCAGTAAAAAAAAATCTAAATGTGTAACGATAAGAGCAACTGCAAGTGAAGTTCGATCACTTACTCACTATTTTCCGCTAATCATGGGACCTTTTGTACCTCAATACGACCATGTTTGGGAATATCTGATAGCACTTGTAAACCTTACAGATGTAATACTAAAACCTAATTTATCATTATTGGACCTTGATAATATGCAATCAGCAACCAAAAAGCATCATATGTTGTATCAGTCATTATTTGATAAACAACTAAAGCCCAAACACCATTTTATTACTCATTACAGTACTGTTGCGAAACAAAATGGCAGTTTAGCTAAAATGATGAATTTTAGATATGAGGCAAAGCATAAATTTTTTAAAGAATATGCTCGTGTGATTTCATCACGACGCAATATATGCCTAACACTATGCACCAAAATATCATTGCAATTCAGTAATAATCTTTTCAAATCTGATTTTTTCCAAAGTAAAATAGAAGGGAATTTTCAGTTGATTGTTTTTAATGAGCGACCATATGTAAAATCAATATTGTTTCCAATTTCTTTTGACATTGATTCAACGGTGTCTGCTTCTGACTGGATAAAATATAAAGGCACTAGCTTTAAATCAGGGATGTTTGTTACCATTACTGAAATCAACACCGTTTCCTTGTTTGAAATTATTGAAACGATTTTGCATATTGATGGAAATGTATATATTGTTAGTAATCATTGGAATGTAGGGGATTATAATAGACACTATCTAGCATACGAAGCTGTTTTGAAAACAGAGGAAGTACGTATTATTAAAATACAAGACATAGACGGTCCTCCAATAGCAATACACAAAATAGGAAAACAATTCCTCTTCCGTAAAAATCAAGCTTTTCTATCAATAGATTAGAAATAAGTTTAGGGGCAGATCAATATCATGTATTCAGTTCTAGAATAAATGTATGTTATCAAAGATACGCTGCACTTGACTTCTCTATTATCGGCGTACAATATCCCATTAAAATGTCGTTGATTTTCAAAATGATATCAGATATACTATATACTGCAATCTGCATGATGTATATATGCATGGAACATGAAAATAATTTGTGTGGTATAATAAATATTAAATTTGAAGCAATTGAGATTAACTTTTATTACTTATGCATATGAACAGTGGAAACATTTCGATTTTATTATTAAACATATTTCATTTGATATATTTGCATTCAGAAACAATGTGGTTTACACATAACATCAATGTTATGTCTAAGAACGATTATTATGCGTGAAACTTATAAATAATATGTGTGAATGCAAATTGCAAAAATGTATGTGTTACGCACATATGTATTATAATGATTCTTCCCTCAGTGTAGTTATGGCGTAATATACGTCAAAAATCCATTGCACACTATTTTTTCCACCGTAAGAGCTCAAATATTGTCAATTAACAACTTTCGAGAAATCCGTTTGTTTATCTCAACGATTTCTCTGACGTCACCGAAAACTGTCAATTCGCGGAATAGCAAGCCTCCTTTCTGTGAGCTGTGATCGAACCGACGTGATCCGATGTCGAGCTATAGAAAATCGGGCGATCGTCGTGCTCCTTATTTTGGTCTTCTTCTTCTGATTTTATTCGTTTGGGTTTTCTTTTTTTCAAATAAAAACAATAACAGAAATATGTTGTTTCAAAATTTTTATTAGCGTCAGATTTTTAAAGCACTAGTCCTTATAAATAAACAAATTATATAAATTTTTGATGTAGGCATGTAGGGTTAATGTACGTGCAATGGCGCCAGTCGTTCGTTCCTCAGAAAAGTACTAAGGAAGGTATTAAAAGTATAACTATTCAAACTTATGTGTATTACTAAGGATGGTATTAAAAGTATAATTAAACTTATGAAAGTCGAGTACCATTAGTTTGGAATCTTTCGTACCGTTGCGACCCTACGGCATAAATTAGTTTGTGTTGTTGGCTCTGACTCGCCACACAACGCCACCGGATCTGCCCCATTCTATTGCAACCAGGTTACGAATCAACTCTCCAGTTTTTACGTCTCACAGCTTGACGGTACTGTCGTCGGAGCTGGTGATTACGAAGCGAGAATCGAACCGCAAACAGGTGACAGCCGGTTGATGTTTGTTGGGGCCAGATAGTTTGCAAGCACTGACCAGTGATGATGCCCCAAACACAGACGGTCGAGTCAGCATTCCCCGATACCAGAATATTTTGCCGGAGCCAAACTCTTGTGACCCATCAGAGCATGATTGTAACTTCCCGTTTCCGCGTCCCACACGCGAATTGACGTGTCAAGAGAGCCAGATACGACGTGAATACCATCAAACTGTAGCGAGTACACCCGATTAGTGTGGGTTTGTAGCGTATGGAGACACTTTTGTCGTCCAGGATTCCACACCTTAACTATGTAGTCGTAAGCTCCTGAAACTGCTAGCCTACCATCAAACTGAACACAGCAAACAGCAACCAAATGACCAACCAGCACATGTAGGCAAGTGCCCTCGGTAACGTCTTTCGTTCTCCCATCGTTGAGGATGTTGGCGTTGAAGTAAGATTATACGGACTGAGTGAAGTTCTCGGCGAACTGGTACTATCTATAGCTAACCGTTTACGGCTACTAAAGTTGGGGGACTCTGAGCTTGTGTTGTCACAGTGATTCCCCAAACAACCTACGATTTTGGATCCTATAGTACGGGTGCCGCTTCCGAACAACATCCGATTCTCAGTCAGGCGCTTCTGATGCAGTCTTGACGTTTGTGAATTATTCACGGCAGTCGCTTCCGGAGCCGGGATCATGAGCGAGAATATCTTCCGCAGCATCCATGTGAGAATAGCTGGACAGATCAACGTCTCGTGAAGGTAGTACGTCCAGGTCCTTCATCAGTGTAGTCTCGGCATGTGCAAATTTCCTCATCCGATCCTTCCTCGCAATCGGCCCAGTTTTTTTTTCATCGCAGCACTATTACTGCAGCAGCTAGTTCTAGTGGCGTGGACATAAGGTACTTCTGTGAAATTAATACATAGAATCACATTAATTTCCGATAAAATAGCATCGGTGATAAAAAATTTCGTGCTTACCGAAATCCAAACTCATACACATACTCATACACATAGGTGAAGCAATTGGACTCGTTCAACTCGGACGAGTTTGCAATTGTAATTTTGCAGTAGCACGATGGCCGGATAATAGCAGCTTCTGGGCAGGTAAATGTGTCTGGATTTATATCCAGCGTGGACTATCGTGTAGATCAGGTTTAAACAATTTTACCCAAGAAAGTCCTTCATAAGTGTAAAGAAAACGAATAAACTACCAAATGTGATGACCCCGTTCAACACCTGAAAAAAAACCGAAGTGATTAGATTTTAATACATTACACACTGGCTGTTTACCTAAAACATCAAGTTGGATTGGCCTAGATTTTTCTTAGTGGTTGTCGTAGAACGAAGTACAACGATAATAGGCTGGCACATGAAATATCCAGTCGAAAGCACATAGTAAGCCAAGTCGGTGTTATGTTGATTTCCGTATTGCTGCTTGTTATTCGGGTGCTGCGTGGTCCTGACGAGTTGGCTACAGTTCAACATATGCTGAAACTCACCTCGGAAACGCCATCGTGGCATCGAAAGATTCGGTATGTTTTGAAAACTGGCGTATTTTTGTAGAACTTGAGCAGCCTCGTTACGCTGAGCGTGCGGATGATTTTCTGTAGAAACGTAGCCTGGCGGAGACATCCATCGATCCGATCTCGAATGTAATCGAAGAATGCTTGTTGTCGTCAGCCAATAGATGTGTTATGTTACGGCCCAATATTAGAAAATAGTATTTTATTTATGCGATCTCCAAGAAAATTTTTTTTTTGGTATGATTAATGGCACGAGCATTGGTTTTCTTCTCGATATAATACCGTCAGCCCAGAATAAATCTCTGCGGCGGCGGTGAGGTATGTTTGCACTTTTGACTGTCTATTTTAAGTTTTTTTCTTTGTAAGCAAGTACATTTCACTGTTTGAGTTTTTCAGTTGCTGTGATTGATACTGCTGAAATATAGTACTTGTGGTTTTCATGTTAAGCTTTTTGATTGTTTACCGGCCGAATTCAGTATTCTGTACATCTGTCAGTGTGTACCATCGACTAAATGATTAATTGGATGATTAACTTTGTTGAGCTAAGGACTATACGTCGTAATTTAAAAACAAATCTTTGGGCTGAGTATGTTCGAAAGAACTTGTACCCCAGATTCTATTGTCGAGAACAAGATATTACTGGTGGGCGTGTTGTCGCTGGTACTATTCCGAGCGCAATGCAAATGATACCTGAAACGTTTTCTTCAACAGTGGACGATACCGATGCGTAATGTACCTAAGGTGGTCTTATATTTTCTTCACTCGCTTGAGTACTCCTTCGTTGCCAGGAATCAGACGTATTCTTTTTCATAAAATCTCTTGATAAACTCAGTATCAGATATATGTTCTTCTTCCCCATAATATTCGTCTTCGGAGGGTGATCCTTCTGTTTGTTCCATTTTGTTGCGGGAGCAACACGCTCGACCGCACTGTTTAACTTAAATCAAAATAAAAAATCAAAAGCAATAAAAAGAAAAAAAATCGATAAGAAAAGTAAAAAACAAAACACTTCACCAGTTGGTTCCTGACGAGCTGGTAGGTGAATTGATCCTTCGTTTGTTTTATCCGTCACCCGCGTGACCTTCACACAATAGAGCTGATATAGCTCGTCTAAACAAAGCCGTCTTTCCGGCAAGAAAAGTGTTTAGTAACTTCACTGCACCGATATCGCAGGTAATAATTATCACTCGCGGGACTGTTTATTACTAATGCTTTACTGCAGCCTCTGCCACAGCAAGCACCTTCGTACTACCGAGAAAACTAAACCACACCGGAGAGAACAAAAAGCACTTGTTTCCCGGTACAAAGTTGGGTTACGAATGTATTACCATTGATAAATCCGGATATCAATGGGTGCAAATGACCTAATTGCACGTGAAACCGAAGTCGGTCGGTCGAATTATTTACAGGGATACCTTGCCAGGTAAAACCATATTAGACTCCTTTGGGAGAAATTTTCATCTCAGCAAATTAACAACCAACCGTCTAATGATATACAAACCGTTCAATGAACCACAGAATTTTGCTGAGCTTGGTACCACGGAAATTTCTCACAAGAGATACAATTATAGTCGCAAACTCCAATTGAACGATTCAATTGAAAAAAAAAAAATTCTTAAAATTTACTTCTTCTTCTTCTTCCAATTCTGTTTATTTTCCGTCGGCCTATTTCCGCTACGAGGCCAAACACCGACGCCAGAGAGGTGACACTCCCACTATCTGGATTGGATATCGACCCATCAACTCATGGACCGGGGACCAACGGCTTTACTTCCCTTCCGAAGGAAGGCGTGACCTCAGATTTTTCTCACCTCTGAAAAATCTCAACGACCTCGACTGGGATTGAACCCAGACCAACTGAGGTGGCTTAAAATTTACATCAATTTAGTGAGTTGTAAAGATTGTAAACATTCCGCGCTGACAGTTCTCCATACACGCAGGTGTTAGTGTTATGAGTTCTTTCTCCACTTCGCCCAGTAAATTTTGTAGAGCTCAATCGGCCCGATTATCAGGCCGATGATCGGGCCGACTAAGCCCGATAACGGGCCGATCAGAGCAGGATATCGGGTTTATATCCTGCAATTTTGCACCATTTGCATAAACCGCGTCAACCTTCGAATATGTCAAACGCATCGACGTAATCGGACCCACGGCTTACATATACTAGGCTAGCTCGTTAGAGTGTAAACATTTGACGAGAGCGCGTCATAGAAATCGTCGGCGAAAACAATTACATGAAATTCATATATTGTTTTCTGCTAACGAATGATCGACACCTGGTAAATCACAAGGAAGCTATGTGGATGTCCAAAACCTTTGCTATGATTAGAAAATTACGGTGGGATATGTTTTCTATGGCATGCATCCAAATTCCCGATTTACGCTAATAATCACATAGATACACTGATTATCCACTGTGTCTAGTGTAGTTATGGCGTAATATACGTCAAAAATCCATTGCACACTATTTTTTCCACCGTAAGAGCTCAAATATTGTCAATTAACAACTTTCGAGAAATTCGTTTATTTATCTCAACGATTTCTCTGACGTCACCGAAAACTGTCAATTCGCGGAATAGCAAGCCTCCTTTCTGTGAGCTGTGATCGGACCGACGTGATCCGATGTCGAGCTATAGAAAATCGGGCGATCGTCGTGCTCCTTATTTTGGTCTTCTTCTTCTGATTTTATTCGTTTGGGTTTTCTTTTTTTCAAATAAAAACAATAACAGAAATATGTTGTTTCAAAATTTTTATTAGCGTCAGATTTTTAAAGCACTAGTCCTTATAAATAAACAAATTATATAAATTTTTGATGTAGGCATGTAGGGTTAATGTACGTGCAATGGCGCCAGTCGTTCGTTCCTCAGAAAAGTACTAAGAAAGGTATTAAAAGTATAACTATTCAAACTTATGTGTATTACTAAGGATGGTATTAAAAGTATAATTAAACTTATGAAAGTCGAGTACCATTAGTTTGGAATCTTTCGTACCGTTGCGACCCTACGGCATAAATTAGTTTGTGTTGTTGGCTCTGACTCGCCACACAACGCCACCGGATCTGCCCCATTCTATTGCAACCAGGTTACGAATCAACTCTCCAGTTTTTACGTCACACAGCTTGACGGTACTGTCGTCGGAGCTGGTGATTACGAAGCGAGAATCGAACCGCAAACAGGTGACAGCCGGTTGATGTTTGTTGGGGCCAGATAGTTTGCAAGCACTGACCAGTGATGATGCCCCAAACACAGACGGTCGAGTCAGCATTCCCCGATACCAGAATATTTTGCCGGAGCCAAACTCTTGTGACCCATCAGAGCATGATTGTAACTTCCCGTTTCCGCGTCCCACACGCGAATTGACGTGTCAAGAGAGCCAGATACGACGTGAATACCATCAAACTGTAGCGAGTACACCCGATTAGTGTGGGTTTGTAGCGTATGGAGACACTTTTGTCGTCCAGGATTCCACACCTTAACTATGTAGTCGTAAGCTCCTGAAACTGCTAGCCTACCATCAAACTGAACACAGCAAACAGCAACCAAATGACCAACCAGCACATGTAGGCAAGTGCCCTCGGTAACGTCTTTCGTTCTCCCATCGTTGAGGATGTTGGCGTTGAAGTAAGATTATACGGACTGAGTGAAGTTCTCGGCGAACTGGTACTATCTATAGCTAACCGTTTACGGCTACTAAAGTTGGGGGACTCTGAGCTTGTGTTGTCACAGTGATTCCCCAAACAACCTACGATTTTGGATCCTATAGTACGGGTGCCGCTTCCGAACAACATCCGATTCTCAGTCAGGCGCTTCTGATGCAGTCTTGACGTTTGTGAATTATTCACGGCAGTCGCTTCCGGAGCCGGGATCATGAGCGAGAATATCTTCCGCAGCATCCATGTGAGAATAGCTGGACAGATCAACGTCTCGTGAAGGTAGTACGTCCAGGTCCTTCATCAGTGTAGTCTCGGCATGTGCAAATTTCCTCATCCGATCCTTCCTCGCAATCGGCCCAGTTTTTTTTTCATCGCAGCACTATTACTGCAGCAGCTAGTTCTAGTGGCGTGGACATAAGGTACTTCTGTGAAATTAATACATAGAATCACATTAATTTCCGATAAAATAGCATCGGTGATAAAAAATTTCGTGCTTACCGAAATCCAAACTCATACACATACTCATACACATAGGTGAAGCAATTGGACTCGTTCAACTCGGACGAGTTTGCAATTGTAATTTTGCAGTAGCACGATGGCCGGATAATAGCAGCTTCTGGGCAGGTAAATGTGTCTGGATTTATATCCAGCGTGGACTATCGTGTAGATCAGGTTTAAACAATTTTACCCAAGAAAGTCCTTCATAAGTGTAAAGAAAACGAATAAACTACCAAATGTGATGACCCCGTTCAACACCTGAAAAAAAACCGAAGTGATTAGATTTTAATACATTACACACTGGCTGTTTACCTAAAACATCAAGTTGGATTGGCCTAGATTTTTCTTAGTGGTTGTCGTAGAACGAAGTACAACGATAATAGGCTGGCACATGAAATATCCAGTCGAAAGCACATAGTAAGCCAAGTCGGTGTTATGTTGATTTCCGTATTGCTGCTTGTTATTCGGGTGCTGCGTGGTCTTGACGAGTTGGCTACAGTTCAACATATGCTGAAACTCACCTCGGAAACGCCATCGTGGCATCGAAAGATTCGGTATGTTTTGAAAACTGGCGTATTTTTGTAGAACTTGAGCAGCCTCGTTACGCTGAGCGTGCGGATGATTTTCTGTAGAAACGTAGCCTGGCGGAGACATCCATCGATCCGATCTCGAATGTAATCGAAGAATGCTTGTTGTCGTCAGCCAATAGATGTGTTATGTTACGGCCCAATATTAGAAAATAGTATTTTATTTATGCGATCTCCAAGAAAATTTTTTTTTGGTATGATTAATGGCACGAGCATTGGTTTTCTTCTCGATATAATACCGTCAGCCCAGAATAAATCTCTGCGGCGGCGGTGAGGTATGTTTGCACTTTTGACTGTCTATTTTAAGTTTTTTTCTTTGTAAGCAAGTACATTTCACTGTTTGAGTTTTTCAGTTGCTGTGATTGATACTGCTGAAATATAGTACTTGTGGTTTTCATGTTAAGCTTTTTGATTGTTTACCGGCCGAATTCAGTATTCTGTACATCTGTCAGTGTGTACCATCGACTAAATGATTAATTGGATGATTAACTTTGTTGAGCTAAGGACTATACGTCGTAATTTAAAAACAAATCTTTGGGCTGAGTATGTTCGAAAGAACTTGTACCCCAGATTCTATTGTCGAGAACAAGATATTACTGGTGGGCGTGTTGTCGCTGGTACTATTCCGAGCGCAATGCAAATGATACCTGAAACGTTTTCTTCAACAGTGGACGATACCGATGCGTAATGTACCTAAGGTGGTCTTATATTTTCTTCACTCGCTTGAGTACTCCTTCGTTGCCAGGAATCAGACGTATTCTTTTTCATAAAATCTCTTGATAAACTACTTCATTGTGTAGGCAATCATCTGCGTACCTTGTATCAGCGATGAAAGCATCTGAAGTAAAAAGCATAAATTGAAATAATGCAAAAAATACATATCATAGAACTCACAATCAGCAAATAATTGGAACCTTGGACACTGTCAACGATTTCGTTTACAGTATTAGAAAGTTTAACGCAGTTTCCACTTTAGACCGGTGTCGATCCATCATTGACAAGATGGATAGCAAATGATATATATTTGGCATTTATGATTTCATAGCTTCTATTGATTTGGTAATGAATGGTGAGTAATCAAGGCAGACAATGCTTGGCATATTTGGAAGGGAAGAGTGCTGGAGGGGCACTTGATTTAACCACCATCGCAATCGAAAATTTGTTGGACGATGTCTGCGACTGATTTGATCAATACCTAACAATAAATAAATAATTACAAATTAGAATGCGGAAGCAATGTAGTGTAATTGATTTATTTACCTAGATGGCATAATCGAGTTGATTTTAGCATGCGTGTCGATCCTTTTTGTGATGCATACGCATGTGCATACAATCGCGGAGTCGTCAAGCATTGGTATATGGTTTCCACCACCAACTAGATGCATTTTCTTCAACTTGGAGCCAATCATCCGTGTAGCCTGTGTAATCAATAAGAACTCCTGTAGAAAAAGCATACGTTAATTTAAGTAGCACAAAGTTTATTTGATTACACATTAAATAACTTTAACGTGGCGAGTGAATTTTCCAATTTAAAGTCCCGTAAATAAAACTAAACGAAATTAAATAACTTCTACAATGTTATTTGATTTCTTAGTGAAGATAGCATCATAATTTGATGAATACATCGTAATTTGAAAATGATTGGTACGGAATAAACTCGCGCCTCCAGATTCTGCCATCGGGAGCAGCCAATCACAGGCAGTATCGCTAAAATCATATAGGGTGCAATGGTAGCTACATTTTTCCTACCTATAATAAAAGTACACATTAAATTCATGCGAAAAAAACAAAATTCAGTGTGGTTTCGGCTTAGAATCGGCAGGCAGTCTAGTTTGATTATTGAATTAGTAAAATGGTATATGATTTCTTAATCATTTTAGATAGTATGGTACCTCGATGTCTCAAATACCAGTTTCGAAGGGATTGCCGAGTTCGATGGCATCCGATTCTATGAGGCGATCGACCGACGGTATCGAAGCGCTGGAAGAGCTAAGCTGTAGCCAGCTGGAGTACACATAAGGATGGTATTGAAACAGCTCTTGAGTTTTGAAAGGTCGAGTGAGAAATTTCCACTAAAACGTAATCTGTAAATATTATTAATACTTGTTACGTAAGTGATTCCAGGTACGGATTGGGGCTGAATTTGGCATAGTCCATTCTCATTTGTTCGGACGTCTTCATTGGCATAGTCCATTCTCATTGTTCGGACGTCTTCCTATCAGTTGTCGATTCTCCTGACCTTAGCCCTAGAACGTTGCACTGGGGTACAAATGTACCCCACGCCTTCTTTGGAGCAATGACATGATGAGACAGGCAATGGCGCCCACTAAAACTGCTTTAGACTAATTGTAGCGGGCCGTGATTCTGAATGCGATATTCATTGTACGGTTCAGGTATGTGCGGGTGTAGGGACTTCGCGTCGCGTGTATCATCGTGAAGGACTCGAGCACGTTAACGTGTGCGATCGCGTATGCGTTTGTATATCGCGTGTACTAACGTATATGTAGCTTCGCGTGTATAAAGTCTATATTAAAACCGTGTGCCTTTCGCATATCTGCGTGCGTTCTACAATGATAGCGCGCGGACCGTGAATCTGATACTTAATTTTTCGTGTGCGGTTCAGATTCTAGAAGAAAGTGGGTTCTTCCATATCACTAAAGTTCCCAGTCATGTGTTGTATAGTGGATATTAACTTTATTTTTTTATTGGTATAACTGAATATATGGACCTAAGTTGCTAGGACGGAGGGTAAAGATTTCCGGAAGTTACCTATTCGCGTTTGCGGGTTCGGCCTTGTAACTTCGTAAGTACTAAAACGTTCACATTAGCGTTTGTAGCGTGTGCTCGCGTGTATGTGACTTCGCGTGTATAAATTCGATTTTGTAACCCAGTGGTCATTCACATATTCGCGTGTGTTCTTGGATGGCCACGCGGACCGCCATTCTGATATTTAGTTTTCGGTGTACGAATCACATTCTGACAGGCAGTGAATTGCCCCATATCACTAGAGTCCCGGTCATGTCGCCATGGAACGTGTTGTCTAGTGGATATGAGTTATTTTTTTCCCAATTTTTCAATTTTATTTTTTTGTTTCTTTATTTTATTAATTGACATGGACCTAGACTTTTCGTACCGAGGAAGACTTCCGGACGTGCCCAATTCTTGATCGCGCCAGCGCGGGAGTTTCACGCTTGCGATCGCGTTTGTAAGTTTATGAGTGCTGAGACGCCCACCTTGTCACCGGGGTGTAATCATGTTTGTTAAATCGTGGGCGTAGGTTGCTTGGATAATCACGAGGGGTTCAAACGTTAGTATGCTGACGTGATTGTGATATTTGCGTGTGTTCTTGGACGGTCGCGGGAACCGGTCAGTGTACGGTTTAGATTCTAGCAGAGAGTGGGTTCCCTAACATCGCTAGGGTTCCCTGCCATGTTGCCATGAGACGTGTTGTCTAATAGGTATGAGCGTATTTTTAATTGGTATGGACCTAGGTTTCTAGGATCGAGGATAGCCCCCCGACGTAACCGATTCGTGTTCGCATGCGCGAGGGCTGTATGAGTGTTAAGATGTTCACTATCACCGAGGTGTAATCATGTTTGCGATATCGCTGGCGTAAGTGTGTGTGGGGGGTCACGAGGAGCTCAAGCGTTTATATGTTAACGTGTGATTTACAGAAAAAAGATGTTTGCATGTATTTGTACATACATATCCATGCAAATAACTTGGTTCATGGATTTAGGTAGGTGATAGCTCAATTGACTTTCCGATGACTCATTTCGTGTACAGCGCCAGCCATGTTCCGAGGTCATCGTTCCATCAACTAGCCCCACTTTAATGTACTGTTTGTATCAATTGGATTTTAATATTATATTAAAACTTTCGATTCCTTCCCGAAAACATAGAAACATTTAAAGCGCTAGCGAAACAAACAGTTAAAAATATACAGATAATAATAGTAGATACAGAACACTAGATTAGGATTGTCGCTGGCATCAGTGGTTGGAACATCATTGTTTTGATTTCGGGATATACCTGTCAAATGGGCCAAATAAAAAAAGCAAAAAAATAATCCTCTATCGTTGTTTCATAGCGACCAATCATTTTTGTTTCTTTTCGCCAGCAAAGCAATGGCCATTCTCGGTTGATGTATTTTCACTAATTAGAATGTACAAATTGTCTAAATCTGTACTGAATTTTAATGAATTTTCAATTCCTTGTGCGATATATACAAACTCTTCCATCTCATAACAATAACAGTCGAAAATGTACACCGAGAAAATTGAATATATTGATTTCACACATATTTTTTTTGCAACTTGTAGTAGCAAATAAAAATTACCTGTCACGCATAGATATCATGTGAAAACTAATGAAATTATAATAGTATGCCACATAGAATTTTTTTCTATATTCTGCTGTATATTTTATGCATTGGACGTTTTCGATCATGAATTTATAAAAATCACAGAAAAATAAACGAGACTGAATTAAAGAAAGGCAAACTCTGCCTTTTACTAATTCGAAGTTTACCCGAATAGAAATGTACAGTAACAAAACCATGATTTTCACTGTGACAGTACAGTAATTTTACAATAATTTACAGTAAGTTTTAGTGTTATGCTACAATACAAAAACAATAAACTTTAACGTTTTTACAGTAAATTTCAATGTAAAATAGACTTTTACATCTATGTATGTTATGTATCTTAACATTAAAAAAATCAATTTTTCTCCATACATTTTTTCCCGAAAACAGTAATATTTAATGTGAATGCACTGTATCAGTTTTTGGCTGAACAGTGACATTTATTGTTACATGAAATTTTATTGTAAATCTACTGTGAGAACTTTGCATCGAACAATGTTGAAACAGTAATAACTATAATATTTATTGTTTTATGATTGTTTGTAGGGTAAATGCTATTACAAAATTGTATCCGGGCAACTAAACGGTTTGTGGTTACAAGCAGGCCATATTTTTCTGCGTGTACCAAAAGTGCGGACCAAAGACTTTTACTAGAGAGACTTTCGATAACTTGACAGATATATACCGAAAGCAAAACAAACATGTTCCGAGGCGAAAACAATGGGAACACCAGCGACAATCCTTATCTAGTGTTCTGTATCTACTTCGTTAAGTAATTTATAGTTGTTGTTCATATTATTATTGTTAATATTATTCTTTACATTATCGTTAATATTATTATTATTATAGGTATTACTATTATTGTTATCGCTATTTATTAATTTTCTTGTCATGGACCTGGTGTTGACAGTAAGTACGTTTAAGGCTTTTAATTCGTCTGAGGTTGCAACAATTCTGGATAAGGCATCCGCAGTAGCGTTGCTTTTACCAGGAATGTATTCTATATTAAAGTCGAATTCTTCTAAATCTAGTCTCATACTAGTGAGTTTGGAGGTTAGGTTTTTCATATTAAATAAAAATACTAATGGTCTATGGTCTGTTCTGACCGTAAATTTTCTTCCGTATATGTATGGTATTCCCCAGTGTATTCCTGTTAGTTCCTTTAGTATTGTCGACTTATTTTTCTCTCCTGGAGTGAAGCTTTTGCTCGCGAAAGCTATAGGTAAGTCGTTTCCGTTTTTAATTTGGGATAAAACTGCTCCACATCCTACGTCTGATGCGTCAGTTGTTAGTATAAACGGTTGAGCAAAGTCGGGGTATTGAAGTAGTTTTGGTGAGATTAGGTGTGATTTTAGTGTGTTAAAGGCGTTTTGGCATTCATTTGTCCAAACGAACTGTTTAATTTTCTTTAGAAGTTGATTTAGTGGGTGTGCTATTGTTGCAAAGTTTGGCACAAATTTGCGGTAATAGTAACAAAAAGCTACAAATCGTCTACAGTCGTCACTATTTTTGGGTATAGGGTAGTTGTTATTAGTGTCGAATTTGGAACTATCTGGTAGTATTCTATTATCTGTAATTTTGTGTCCTAGATACGTCACTTCTGTATTGAAAAATTTGCATTTTTGGGGATTTAATTTTAGATTATATTTTCTGATTCTGTCGAAGACTTTTGCTAAATTTTGCAAGTGGTGTTGGGTGGAACATCCAATAACAATTATGTCATCGATATAGGCGAATGCATGTTCTGGTGTTAGTCCAGCCATTGCGATTGTCATCATTCTCTGAAAACTGTTTGGGCTAATATTTAATCCGAAAGGTAAGCGTGTGAATTGGTAATGACCACTCCTAGGGGCAGATCACTCTAAGAATGTATAACAAATTTGCATCAAATTGAAAAAAATGCATTTAATTTCCATTTTTGCATCAGCTTTGCAGCAACTTTGCAAAGTTTGTTTAACAAACGTCCTACGCTGATCCACTTTGTTCGACGTTTTGTTAAATGTAGGGCTAGTTTTTCTGTAGGGTTTTGACGTCTTACACGCAACGCAAACAACATTGCACGCAACGCAAAAACATTGCACGCAACGCAAAATACATTATGAATTTCTATTTTGATGGAAATAAATGCATTTAATTTCGCTGAATTTTAAAAATGCATCACAAGTGATCTGCCCCTAGGACCACTGTCTGTTGAGAAAGCGGTAAATTTTCTAGAGTTTTTTTCTAACGCTATTTGGTGAAAGCCAGACATTAAGTCTAATGTTGAACAGTATTTTGCTCTGCCAAGTTGATCTAAAATTGTGTCGATTCTAGGTAGGGGAAATTTGTCTGCCAGGATTTTCTTGTTGAGTTGTCTGAAATCTATTACCAGTCGCCATTTCTTGGTTTCATCATTTGATTTCTTTGGTACTAATAAGATTGGACTGTTATATGATGATATTGAAGGTTCTATTATTTCGTCTTTTAGCATTTTAGTAATTTGGGTTTCTATTTCCGTATTTTGGGAATGGATTGTTTTATAATTGGGTATGTATACGGAGGTATTGTCCTTTAAGTTAATGTTTTAATTGTAACAATTGTTAGTCGACAGTGGTTCGTCAGCGAGTGCAAAAATGTCTGAATAGTTTAATATTAGTTTGCTTATTTCTTATTGTTCGTAGCTTGGCACATTTTTCATGTCTATCTCATTTAAAACTTTTTTATTTCTCGTATTGTTCTTATCTTTATTGTTAATTTTCATTATATTGTAGTTTGCCAATGGTTCCATTTCAGTTTTAAATTCTAAGTTGGATATATTTACAGTTGATTTCGTTGTGTTCATTATTTTTACATAGGGATTTTGTGGAGATATGATAGCGTTTCCGCAAAAAATTCCAGGTGCATTATAGGCACGGACACGTTAGTATTATTTACTGAGAAATTTAATAACCAACATTCGTAATCGATTATACATTTATGGGAGGAGAAAAAATCTCTGCCCAAAATGCCATCGGTTTGAATGGGAAAGTCTGCGTTAACTAAATGAAAGTTATGCTTAATGCTTATGTTATTTCCGAAATTTAATTCAGTTTCGGTCAGTGCTGTTCTTCTATTTTGCCTTCCGTTATTGCAGATAATTTTACTCAGATATTCTTATTTACTAATTGTTTGGGCATTACTCTATTACTCTTAAAAATAGAGATATCTGCACCAGAATCTATTATCAACGTACAGATCGAATTGGCCATACGCACTCCAACTTTTATGAAGTTATAAGCGCTTATATTTAGAGTCAACACATTGGCCCAAAAAATGGTTTTGAATTTGTTGTTGTTGCTGCTCGCTCGGTGCAGGGACCGGCACAGCTGTTTGCGCTTGGCCTTGGTCAGCCATGCATGATTGCGGTTCAGTACTTGCTAAATACATGTTTTGTCGATTCTGCGGGAATCGATTTGTTCCATATCGAGTCTGTTGAGGTTGGTAATGACCACGGCCTCGTCGGTTATTATACGGGTTTTTATGTGGATAAGTATAATTGTTATTATACGATCGCTGTGGACCGTTATAGCGCTGATTGGTATTAAAATTTGGCTGAATTGCGTCGTTCCTAACGTTTCCTCTTTGGGAACGGTAGTACTGCTGTGTGTTATAGTAACTTGGGGGGTTTTGGAAGGAGTTTCGTTTAACTCGGTTGTCCATCTGTTCGTATTTTTATTTATGTTTGGTAGGGTGGCGGATTCTTTTTCATGACAAGTTTCGTTTTCAACTATTAAGTCGATGGCGTCGCTTAATGTATCAAATTTGCCGACTCTTAACATCATTCGAGTCTCTTGGTTGCGTGCGCATTTTATTAAAGCTTGTATACCTGCTTTCTTTGCTTTATTGTTAGCTACTTCTTGGATGTATGCGTTGGCGAGCTGATTGCTCAGTTCGTCAACGCTTTTAGCAAAAGTTCGTGGGTCGTAATTAGTATAATAATTTAATATCCACCTGTGATATATGCTTTTAGGGTTATTGGGCGGATACTTCAGTTTTGTGTAATAAATAGTTGAAACATGGAAAAAAACTGTAAAGGGCTAACCATGATTTTATACATATATATTTTTTGACAATTTTATTTTTATAGACAATTTTAGCCTAGATTTTAGGTAAAACCTGTTTACTGTTTGATTGTGTTGTGTATAAATTAGGTTTTGGTTAAATAGATCATACTGTATGCTACTGAGGCATAAATCTAGACAATCGATATTATATAGTAATCAAATAACAACCTTTGTATAGCTGCACTTGGTTGGCTTTGACAGGTTAGTTTTTGTTCTATTTTCATTTAAAGACAATTGGAACAGTACAAGACACTATTTGTGTCTATTCTTTTAACTATTTTAAACACTCTTCACTTTTTACTGCATGCGTATTCACAAAAAAAGTCTTTTACCGTAATAGGGATATTTAGGGGTGTGCGGGTTAAGGCATATTCTGATGCAGATTAGTACCGTGAGTTAATATTTCAGTTCTTTTTCAATTTTTTGGCTCGAAACTATTGAAATAAACATTTTTTAGTTTGTTTCCTTTTAGGACAATAACACATCCAAACCCATGCGACTTGCACGACCCTATAGGTTGCCTTATCAGATCTACCATAGTTTGCAGATGAAACTTGGGATGGCAGGTTGCTAGCGGATTGACAAAGTACCAGATCATGCTGTGTGGGGTGCTGTCCCGGTTAACAATGAGGCGAACGAGATATTTGCAGATACGTCATTTAGTAGGACAACTGTCAGTTTGCTGGTTGAGTTTAATTTGGTTTTTTTTAATTTAAAAATCATAAAAGAATAATTAAGGTTTAAGAATGATATGAGTGTACTCGTAAGGACACCCGCTACCAATAGATATGAAAAACTGGCACAATTTTTCCAAATTAAAGATCCCTTTTGCTATCATTATCAAACCATCTGTTGCAATAATGCTATCAAAATATATCTTGATTTACATCTTCTCCGGTGACATCTGTATTTCATAAATTGGAAAGAAAACAGCGTTTTCATCTGTTCATCGAACTCTTACCTCCGGACTCTGCTTCTGTTGCTTGTATCACCGTCACTCTCCATCAGTCATGCACCCAAACCGTTCGAGTAGGAAGAGATACTGCTACGTGTCGAATTAATTTGCAACAACTCGTGGGGCTGTGGCGGCATCGGTACCAAACTGTTGCCGTACAACTGCTTAATTTGCAACAACTCGTGGGGATGTGGCGAGTGTGGCGGCATCGGTACCAAACTGTTGCCGTACAACTGCTTGATTTGTAACAACTTGTGGGGCTGTGGGGAGTGTGGCGGCATCGGTACCAAACTGTTGCCATACAGCTGCTTCACTTCCTCATGGTGTTATTCGGGTGGATAGATAGCTGTTATTTGTGTGAATTCTTCTGAATTTTTTTGTCACTTGTCACTAATTTGAGTTCGTTCTAACGATTACTAGTAGGTCTTAGATGCCCGAATATATGTGTACAGTAACAAAACCATGATTTTCACTGTGACAGTACAGTAATTTTACAATAATTTACAGTAAGTTTTAGTGTTATGCTACAATACAAAAACAATAAACTTTAACGTTTTTACAGTAAATTTCAATGTAAAATAGACTTTTACAGTGAAAAAGGGGGGTGGTTATGTATCTTAACATTAAAAAAATAAATTTTTCTCCATACATTTTTTTTCGAAAACAGTAAAATTTAATGTGAATGTACTGTATCAGTTTTTTGCTGAACAGCGAAATTTATTGTTACATGAAATTTTATTGTAAATCTACTATGAGAACTTGGCATCGAACAATGTTGAAACAGTAATAACTATAATATTTATTGTTTTATGATTGTTTGTAGGGTAAATGCTATTGTAAAATTCTATCCGGGTGTCCATTTTCACTTCATATTTCGAGTTCTTCAGTGGAGGGTGTGGTACATTTCCACAACACATAGATATCTTTTCTCGCGGCCACCGCATCAGCATTATAGAATTCTCAACACAAAAACTTTACTGGCGATGCAAAATCGTGGTCACTTTTTATCTTAGTATCAGCCCGAGATAAAAATCGGAGGTGCGATAATTTGAAATTTCCGAGGGGCAGTTCACTCCCCATTCAAAGTGAATTGAAAATACCCAATTGAAAAAATACACGAGAAATGCTTCAATACACCTTAATACATTTAATGCGCCGAAAATACACTAATGCACTAAAAATACGTTACTTCCGGAAGAATTTTTCAATACGTCGAAAATACGCTAATAGACAAAAATACGTTAGTACCGGAAATATTTTTCAATGCGTCAAGTAATACACTGTTGATACAAGCCATACAAATATTACATTATTTTTATGCTAAATGAAACTAATTCAGTATATTTCTTATTATGACATAGCGCAAGTTTTTTCAGGTTAGATTGTTTACTTTTCTCGGAATAGACCTTTCTTGTCAGACCTAACCCCTATTTTTCTTAATTAATATCAAAAGAGCTCACCTTTTTAAGCACAATTCTGTTAAAAAGAGATTATTAAACCTTTCCCTGATTTTGCTATGATTTTTTAAAAATTGCAAAATGCAAGAATGTTGAATATTTTTTTCACCATTGCAAGAATGGTGGGACAAAAAATATTCGTTTCGGCAGCACGGTTTATACATTTACAACGAAATTATCGGCAACTCTGCACGCAAAATGGTGAATTAGGTTTTACACCAACCGACATAACCCCACAAAATAAGCCGGATGAACTTCATTTGACAATTCGCGGTGGTTTGTTTACATGGGAGTTACGTGAGTGCGAATGTGACGGATGAGCACCCGTTGCACTCGAACTCACGCAACTGACAAAGTAAACAAACCACCGAGAATTGTCAAACATGAACTTCATTCATCATGAGTTCATTCGTGTCGTCATCTTGTAGAACTCAATGACGATACAATATTCATTAGTGAATCTAAACAAGCCGAGTGAATCTCAAATTTCATTGTTTGGCTCATTTCTGGTGATTAATCTGTTCGATTCCAATAATTCCGCGACGTGCAGAACGGGAACCGTTTTTATCTTCTCCACAAAAGCATTTATATGTCAACCACGCGTAGATGATCCGGCGAATGTATTGCCTATGTCACGATCTGTTGGCAGTCCCAGATCGAACACGGTCTGAGAGAATCGAGGGGCGACTCACTCTAGTATTTTCGATTCAGGCTAACGTATTGAGAGACGTATTTGTGTATTTTTCACGAAATGACACGTATTTTGTGTATTGATGAGTATTGGTTATTTCTTTCATAATTCTTACGTATTAGCGCATTAAAAACGTATTTGTGTATTGTTCACGAAATGCAATGTATGCGTATGCGTATTGGTGAATTATTTCATAATTCTTATGGATTAGTGTACTTAAACGTACAATTGCATGCACGCATTGTATTTTTGTTGAATAATCAATTGAAACCGAATGTTACTGAATTTTGACGTTTAAATGTTATTGTAGAATGCAAGTAGAATAATTTCATAAACGCAAATAATAAAATTAGTACAAATGGAATTACTAGTGATTTTTCAAGATTAACGAACAATTAAGCATTATGCCAAATTTTATTATTTAGAGAATTAGAATTTCTAATTAGGCTTACCCAATGGTAATTTTTGAGCAACGCGGTATTATATTTAATCACTGCAGTATTATCTAAATTTATTTCAAAAATTGAGATGCATCTCAGTAAAATTGAGATGCTCCTAAGTAAAATCAGCCGAAATTCCTACTGGTTGTACTAGACTGGACTTAGAGTTATGGCTGAACTCATTCCTGCAAGTTGATCGGAAGCGACTCGTAATTCGGATTCTTGTGTTTTGTATTATTTTTTATTATTTTAATTATAGAGGTTTTAACCTTAGGGTCATTCGCCTCTTTTCTGGTTAGAGTAATTTCTTGTGGAAAAATCTCTAACCCTATGTGCGGGGTTGGGAAACGAACCCAGGTGAGCTGCGTACAATCTTGTGTTTTGCATTCTCAATTCATCGAGCGTTGGTTTCGATTCTATTCCCCCAACGAGTGTTGATTTATAATGTAACCTGTATATCTAAACAAAATGATCCATCGCAATGTAAACTTCGAACTTGCAAGATTTTAGAGCTTCACTATTTAGGGTAAACATTAAACATTGTTTATGTCGATAAAATGAGCGAATTCTTGATGAAAAATTTCCTACTGATGCTGGTAGGAAGTTTCGGATTTATTTATGTTTACAAATGTACGGGATGTTTATTTCCATTAAAGATTATGGGATTGTTCCTCTGAATCAATCTAACAAGAATTCTGATTGATTTCTGCCTACTTGTCATTCTAATGATTCACCGATTCTGAGTCCGTTTGCTGGGAGTCCCAATTCCGAGAAAAGTAAACAATCTAACTTGAAAAAATCATACGCTATGTCATAATAAGAAATATACTGAATTAGTTTCATTTGGCATGAAATTAATGTAATATTTGTATGGCTTGTATCAACAGTGTATTACTTGACGAATTGGATTGTTATCGACGCATTGAAAAATATTTCCGGTAATAACGTATTTTTGTGTATTAGCGTATTTTCGACGTATTATCGACGTATTGAAAAATTCTTCCAGAAGTAACGTATTTTAGTGCATTAGTGTATTTTCGGCGTATTAAATGTATTAAGGTGTATTGAAGCATTTCTCGTGTATTTTTTCAATTGGGTATTTTCAATTCACTTTGAATGGGGAATGAATTGCCCCACGGAGAGAATCGCATGAGATAAATTGATGCGATTCTCGGCGTCTGGGCGTAATAGAATGGATATAGAACAATGAACAAAAGACTGCGCGAGATCCACAATCAAAAATATGGATAAAGATAAAAATGGTAATACTTAAATCTAACCCAGCCAACTAATGCACAACTAGAATTGACATGATATAAGATACAACGGAAAAATCCGAGTTTGTAATAATCACGAACATGCCCTTTCATCGGTTCCTTGCACCAAATCCATCAATCGTTTCTATGAAGTCTCTTCGTTACAGTATTTGTATCGATCTGTTATTCGACGGAGTATTTTATACAAAATCTCATTGGCTCGAAGTCCGCCGATTATCCTTATCCTTTGATCGATTCAACAACATTTCCCCAAGAACCGTTTCTCAGAAAATAGCATTCCGCAACTGCAGAAATGCGTTACCCAGAATTTCAGAAAACTAATCCCCAAAAATAACTAAATCTTAGAACGAAATTCTCCAAATCGAACATAAACCTAGAAAACTATTCTCCATACTACATCATTTCCTATTACACGATTTGCCCAAAATGAAAGTTTGTTATTTGGTCAAACAGCCAACAGATATCTAGCCTTTGAATGTGTGTACATATTTGGACATCATTTTTGATGATGAGAATGCAAATCACTTTCGTTTGAAAAAGCGATCCGTCGTAACGCTGAATCTATCGACAGATATGATCTTCTAATACTGATGGATGTAGGAAGTAACTTTCATATATGTATTATTCGTTACTAGTGATGCAGGGATTGATGTTTCAGAAAATCATTTATTTAGCCTTACTTTCTAAAAAGAATAACATTTGGTCCATCTCCCTGCCTAATACATACACCTTTCACCCAGAACGAGCACTAGCAGTAGCACTACATCTACGACGAAAACTGCGTACCAAGTTGAGCTAGGCTCTGAGGATTCATTGGACATCCCCATATGTAAGAGCAATGGATATAGTACGCCAGTCTCTCAATATCAGTGCAGAACGTTAAAATTAGTTCATGAATTTCCTTCGGAAACGTCCCCATACATCAATGGTACGGAAAATTTTAAAGTACAGAACATCTTAATGTGCATACGTGGCACATAATCAAATTATCCTGGCAAAACTGTGACGTGACATTATGGCAAATGTTGATATTTCGAATTAATCGTATTAATGGGAACAGCCGAATTACAACTGCAACGAGATCTCAATCCGAAATGTAAATGTCACTTGGGCGCGCCTTCCACAAGTATTGGGGCAGAATTTCCTGCATGCAAATGAAAGTTGCAATTGTTTCAGCGAATTGCCAAGTCGATTGTCAATCCTCACGGTTACACTGCGAAAAAATCGGAGAATGTTTTTGCCATCTGAGCTGGTGAAATGTGTCATTAAAACGTATCAAAACATATATTAAAATAAAAGTAATCCAATGTACATCCTATCTTTGATTCCATAGTATAGATCTTATTGCTCCGTTCTGAGATCTGTATTCCGCAAAGAATCACATTTACTACTGGTGTGAATGCGGCAAGTTCTTCGACGTTGTTGATCATTCGAAATTTTGCAAAGATTTCATTCTTGTTTTGTATTTACTGCATTCGTTTCAATCTTTTCGTAGAAATCAGTATCGTGTCGGATTGATTTCCAAAAGGCTTTTCAACGATAGGGCTACAACATACTACCAACTACACAAAAGTGTAGGAACTCAAAATATATTTTGTGGCTCGATTGGCGAATAGCAAAAATAGCGACCGCTGTAACGGTGATGCAGAATTTGCTATTACCCTTGAGCGCACAAGCTTGATGCATCCAAGTTGTTGGTTATGGCTGGAAAGATAAAAAAAATGCAATCATGAAAAAAAATCTCAAACTAATGTTTATTTATTCTGCCTAACGACTGGTTACTTTTTAGAGTGAATGTGACAATAAAAACAGGCGAGAGTCGGATTTAATCGAGCCACATTTTTTCGATAAATTCGTTTTATTGATGTAGTAAATTTATAATAGATACTTACTCCCTTTGTCCAAACTAGTGGCCCAACTCTCATAATATATCCAGTAATGTCGCTGCCGTTTGCCCAGGTTGCTTTCTTTGGCAATTGACTTCAGTCCTCCAGGTTACCACCGTCTAGAGGTTAAACGTTACAGTGTCACCGAGAAGCGATTCCAGCACGGAAAACTTGATGTAACACGAAGAACTTTTTACATAAATACATGTTCGTAGGCGCAGCTGAATTTTGTATTTGTTTACACACTTTCCGAAAGTTCATCATGGACAAGGTGTAGCATTAGAAGGTGGAATCATTTCTCCAAGTGTGACATTTTTAGAACTAGCAGGAAGATGAGTGAAATTGAAAAAACGCGAGTGTCCAACTTCTTTATGTTTGGTATAGGTGATGTTAATATTTACGTTCCGGAAACCCAGTCGCCATGTTTAATTTCGCAAGCAAGAAAATGACATACTCAAAAACAACTACCTTTCTGTTCTTAAAAGCGTACCCTATACGAGCAGAAATATTGAAAGTAAGCCAAATATTGGTCAATAATTTGAAGGTACTAGTGCATCTTCAAAATATTGATTCTATAGGATTCAAATGGGATTAGGCAATCCATGAGACGTTTCTGATCAGCTGATTATTTCTTGTTTACTTATTCTGACGTTACTCCGAGGGGTGCGGCATCCGACAATATCGTTGATTCGATCCAACATCAAACGAATCGGACTAACAAAGTTGTTTGTCGGACGAGTTTTTCTTTTCGCAGGAGTAGACTTGTTGACAGAACCCACCGCTGAATTGTCAAACAAACGTCTAATGGATTGCCTAATTGACGTACTGAAGCATTCTTGTTAATATTTTTATTGACAGTATTCTTGTCTCGTATAAGGTCTGCGAAAAGTTCATCCAAATCAAAAGAATTCTTTTGACATATGTAAAATAGAAGGAGGGAGAATGCGGAGTGTGTCGTTCCGAATGGATTTGGAACGAGAGTGAGGATGACAGGTAGAGTGAAATGATCAAAGGTAAAACTAGATAAATCATTTCGGAATGACTATCTGTAAGGACTTTATTTTATATTCCCCACACGAAATTCATCCAAAATGCTGTAGTAGTGTGGGGAATCTAGGCAGTTCGAAGAATTTTAAATTTTTTCGATAGAGGCTTCAAATCATCGCGCAAATAATCAGGATCGATTCGGGTGTGAAAAATGAAGCTTTTGAGTATATAAATTTTTTTGACGAGAAAGGTCTATTCATCCCACGAAAGACTAAAATAGCTTTGACAGCTTCCCAGTAAAGTTCAGCCGGAAATGAAGTGGAATTCTGGCTGGTTCCAGCTCGTATTCCGGCTCCAGTAACACAACCCATTCTAACTAGAATTCCGGTTCATTTCCGCGTGAGCTTAACTGGGTTCGAGTGAATTTTGCTGCGTTGAGACCCAGTAAATGAAATGGCGGATAGGCGGTTTTGAATGGATGCTGGCAAGCGGTAGGCTATTAGAATATTAGTCTAGGCTACCCTCATTTCCGGCTGAACTTAAATGGGTTCATTCTCCCCACATGAAGTTCATCCGAATGGTGAAAAAATATGGGGAATCAAGGCAAGATAACACATGAGAATGTTGGGCGAGATGGACAATTCACAGTATTTTTGATTTTTTCAATAGTTAGAGGCTTCAAATCACGAAATCAATAAGTAGAATAAAATCAGCAATAAAAATATTATTATATTTACTCATAAAAAATTTTGACGAGAAAGGTCTATTCATTGTGAGGAATTATGCTGCGTTCCGTTATTGCTTGTCCCTGTAGAGGATGTGTGTTTCTTCACTTCGGCTAACAGCTCTTACTTTTTGGGTAATTTTGCTATCTTATTCTGCAGGATAAATCTGTCTAAATCCGCTACGTTATACTATGGTCACGTTAAAAACACCTTGCTATTTAATCTTGTAGCATTGCTTGTAGCTCTCGGGAAGTCTTCTTCTCGACGTCGCACTTATTATTGTGATGCAACTTGGTGTGAACGGCAGTGGTTTTGTCGGAATTGCTCACTCGACAAGCTGTAGGTGCAAGGACTCTGCTACTAATACCTGAGCGACTCGTTGAAACCTTCGCACAGGGTCAAATCGGGCTGTTCTTGTGCACAGGACTGCGTGATCTTCCACGAGCATCGTCCTGCCGGAGCGTATTGCTGAACCAAAGCACTCTGTGCTTCTGTGACTGCCTTCTTCGAATCGGAACCGCTGAATATTCTGGTTAGAGGAATGTCCGACGGCAAACCGATTGCAGCAACACCACCTGGCGTACCTGATATTTTAGACTTTAATCCAAGTCCCTGGCTGGTGGCTGCCATTGACGTAGCAACAGCCGAGCGCGTCGCAGGCTGGACCATCGGTTGACTCGGTACCGGACGGGACGAAACAGCTGCAACTGGAGCGGACCTGGAATAGGTTGTAATGGTCATCAATTACCAAAGATGATCAAAATGTTTTGTGACTAACATGTGCATGTGTTTTTGTACGAAATACCCAGTTCGGGTTCGCATACAAAATGTGGGTTTAATATGAGCACAGAACTAGGGGCAGATCACGCTAGGAATGTATAACAAATTCGCATCAAATTAGAAAAAAATACGTTTAATTTCCATTTTTGCATCAACTATCAACTAACATTTTGGAGTAAGCCTTTTTCAAATGTTTGGCTAGAAATGGCTCACTTCAACGAATCATGTACACTGAGCAAAAAGCATCTGAGAATTTCATATGAACCAGCCTTTCGAATGCCATAGACAAGCTTATGAATTCATTTATCTTTATTCATGCACTCCATAGACGCACAAATAATGTATTTCAATGAACAGTCTTATGATTTCGCTCCAATATATGCGTTTAAGAATTTCATAAGTTTTTCTCATGAAACCCATATGAGATCTGTTATTGATTCTATAAAATTATATTCTGTTTTTCATAAACGTCTCTTTTGTGAAAAGTTCATAATAATTGATTCTTATGAATTCAGTACTGGCTTGGACGGTCAACCAGGAGCTAATAGTTTCAGTCCAGCACTTTTCGGTTACCGCTGTTTGAAACAAAAGAAGTGAGATTTTTAGTCAAATTGCAACAAAATTTTAAATAATTGTTTTTTATGTTATTCAATAAATTACTGTGTTCATTAAATCAATTTACGTGGCTATGATTTTTACAGAAGATATCCGATTATTTGAAATGAAATTAGTTGTGCATATAATAGACCTTTCTCGTCAAAAATTTTTATATGCTAGAATGCTTCCTTTTTTATCCCCGATTCGTTACTGCATATTGCCGTGATGATTTGAAACCTCTAACTATTGAAAAAAAAACAAAAATATTGCGAACTGCTCATTTAACCCCATATTCTGAATACCTATCTTGCCTTGTTTCCCCGTAGTTTTACACCTTTTGGATGAATTTTCTGTGGGGAATACTAAAAGGATGCCAGATCTGCATATATATTAGTAAACTGCCGATTTTGCATTTTCGCTGCAGATCTTTTGAGATTACGAGTATTTAGCAGAACAAAGCCCGTGCCAGCTAATTTTAGCCAGTCTTCAACGTTTTTGATCATTTAAAATATCAACACTCTACATTTCTATGTCAAATTTATTGAAGATTTTTGCAGCAATCCGCAGACTTTTATATTTTTACTGCAGGCTATTGTTTAAATAGACCTGGCAACAATGATGATAAAATAATTCATTCATATATCTGTCAAAAAATTGTTTTTCGCTTGAGTGAATACTTACGATGCTAAATCAACACTGCTTCGATAGTGCACTAGTATGGATTCACCAACGACACGACCTGAAACTTCATTAAATCTTCTGAAGAAAAAGTGTCCGAGTAATTTAGCGCCAGTTACCAGCACATTGAGTAACCCCTCGATGCGACCAAAATAATAATTTCTCCAGCAACACTTCTTTGTTTATTGGATTTTCGGTTGTTGTTGTTGTATAGCAACCATTCGCAAGCAAAGAAAAAAATTATGTTTGAATTGCACTGCTATACACCATGGTGCCGAATATAAGAAATTCGGAAAATAAATCAACTGAATTTGGCAGACTCCTGTACAGTCCGGGTGAGTACAGAAAGGATGAACTGCTGAATGTGAACGGTCGTGCAAGTGACGGGCGCAAATCCGTCCACTTCATCTGGCTGCCGATTACAATCGTATATGGGTCGTGCAGATTCTGCTGCAGCATGATGCCGACGTTAATTCCAAGTTATGTCTTGTTCCGCTGCACAATGCCTGTTCGTTTGGTACTTTGAAGTGCCCGAACTGAATCGGAACTGCAGGAAAAAAAGATGGGTGGGTAATGTCAGAGACATAACCGGAGTGAAGTAGAATACACTTTAGACCGGTAAATTCTGCTCTGGAATAACCAATTTATATGCGATTTTGTCGACTTTAGCATATTCATAGTTTATTTGGAGTATTTTTGGAATTATCAAGTTGACAATTTGCAACATTTTTTGAAAATATTGTTGAACTTTTAGGAATGAAGGCACGCAAGCGAGCGTTTGACCGTCGTCCTACTACTAGCATCAGAGAAGTAGCTGATCAGCATTTTTCGCTACATGGCCTGTACCAAACAAACCGCTCGTAAGTCCACCGGAGGAAAGGTTCCCCGCAAGCAGTTGGCAACAGCCCCCTGGCAACCCTATACCATCATATGGAGTTTGACAGCAACCGACATATATGGGGCGTTATAGCTATAAAGCCCCAAACAAAGAATTATGTTCGGCACTATGCTCGATATTCAAGCATTCCACACGACGTTTTGCATCTTGTGGGATGATTTAATAATTTAATTTAATCGACATTTTGTAACTAAATACAGCTTTTAATCATTCGGTTCAAAATCAATGTTTTGCCTTTCATGGCAGTGATGCTGGCTGTACAGAGACGTCGTCCTTGACAGGGGGCTGGTTGGCAACGAAGGTCGTGTAAAAGTGCCCCAGTCACGGTTGGCGTTAAGAAGCCTCATCGCTACCGAACAGAAACAGTCGCCCTGCGAAAAATTCACAGCTATCAGAAATCGAGCGGGCCTAAATTGTGACCCAAAATAAACCACAAACCAACAAGTTGTTTTCAGGACCAGCCAATTATAAAGTATTATTATTATAAATGAAATTTTCCATTGGCTTACAACCTCCCTCCTCCTTTCTACCCGGCTTGAATAACTATCAATCTTGATGATGCTGTGCGGCGGGGGCACTAGTTTTTATTATAGTGGAAAATTTAGGTTTGCGAGTTTTTCCCAAAAGTTTTTTAGCTGTGCTGTTTTGAAGGAAGTTGTAGTTGAATTCAAAATAAAATAGTTTATTTCTATTGTCAGAGATGGACCTTCCAACGAAAACTAGTCTGGCTCGCTTGGAATCGAATTGTATGGACCAACCACTGCTTTCACAAAATCTGTTATTTTCAGTAATTGAACATTCTACACAACTAGTCACAACTATTTCCAATCAGCGCAAAAATCGAAGATTTTCATTCAGTACAATAGCAGATTTTCACTTTTAGAAAAACAGGCAACATTCTGGCCGAAAATTTTGAAACGGAGCACCTATATCGAAACGTTAGAAAACGTTCGATTTTTGTAAATTGAATCATTACACTAACCTGTCTACAAATCACACAAATAACTTTTCTATTTTGTGCCATTCTACTTGAAAGCGACGATATTGTTCACAAGTGGCTCACTTACCATCCAACGCTCTTGACAAGCCACTTTCTGATGCTTGTAATAAAATTTCAATTCGATTCTTTGTCGATAAATTGATGGCCCTGAAAAGGGCCTTTTGTTTGGACAGTGTTCGGAATTTACTTGGAGCTGGTGTATATGGTAACAGTTTTGGTGCCATCTGAGACGGCGTGCTTGGCCAACTCTTCTGACAGCAGCAAACGGACGGCGGTTTGAATTTTGCGGGTGATGCTGCAAACGAACTGCTGCATGCTGATGCTGCAAACGAACTGATCGTGAACAACAGCATGCTGAGTTTTTATACCTGACTACAGCACAATGTAAGCTCGTCCTTTTTTGTGTTGTCCTCAATATGTGTTCTTCGTAGCTCCACCCTTGCGTTGGTCGACCACATATTTTTGATAAAGAACAAAATTGAAATTGTGTTTCCAATACGGAGGTTATCGAACACTCAGGGTAAAAACAGTAATGTAATACGGCACCTTGGTAAAATGTTTGAGAATTGAAACCTGCGAAACTGCGCCTAGTAAACACGAAACTGTAAACAAACACACAAATAATAACTATTTATTTTGTGTCATTCTACGTGAAATCTACGATATTGTTCACAAGTAGCTCACTTGCCATCGAACGCTCTAAAAGTGCCCCAGTCACGGTTGGCGTTAGGAAGCCTCATCACTACTGAACAGAAACTGTCGCCCTGCGAGAAATTCACAGCTATCAGCAATCGAGCAGGCCTAAATTGTGACCCAAAATAAACCACAAACCAACAAGTTCTTTTCAGGACCAGCCAATTATATTCCAGTAAGATATAAATGAAATTTTCGTTTTCCATAGCCTTACAACCTCTTTCTTCCCGGCTTGAATTACTATCAATCTTGATGATGCTGTGCGGCGGGACACAGGCAGTTTCCATTATAGTGGAAAATTTAGGTTTGCGCGTTTTTCCCAAAAGTTTTTTAGCTGTGCTGTTTTCAAGGAAGTTGTAGTTGAGTTCAAAATAAAATAGTTTTCTGCTATTGTCAGAGGTGGACCTTCCAACGAAAACTAGTCTGGCTCGCTTGGAATCGAATTGTACGGACCGACCACTGCTTACACAAAATCCGTTATTTTCAGTAATTGTACATTCTACAGAATTAGTCACAACTATTTCCAATCAGCGCAAAAATCGAAGGTTTTCATTCAATACAACAGCAGATTTTCACGTTTGAAAAAACAGGCAGCATTCTGGCCGAAAATTTTGAAACGGAGCACCTATATCGAAACGTTAGAAAATGTTCGATTTTTGTAAATTGAATCATCAGTTCAGTGTAAAACTGTCTATAAATCACAAATAACTTTTGATTTTGTGCCATTCTCGTCAAAGCGACGGTATTGTTCACAAGTGGCTCACTTACCATCCAACGCTCTTGACAAGCTGATGCTTGTAATAACAAAACTTCAATTTCATTCTTTGTCGATAAATTGATGGCCCTGAAAAGGGCCTTTTCTTTGGGCAGTGTTCGAAATTTACTTGGTACTGGTGTATATGGTAACAGTTTTGGTGCCATCGAAGACGGCGTGCTTGGCCAACTCTTCTGACAGCAGCAAACGTACGGCGATTTGAATTTTGCGGGAGATGCTGCAAACGAACTGCTGCATGCTGATGCTGGAAACGAACTGAGCGTGAGCAACAGCATGCTGAGTTTTAATACCTGACTACAGCACAATGTAAGCTCGTCCTTTTTTGTGTTGTCCTCAATATGTGTTCTTCGAAGCTCCACCCCTTCGATGTACATCAAAGCGGGTATATAAAGACGGGCTTTTCGCGCGGAAGGTGGAAACCTTGCTGCTGAAGTGTTGGAATTGGTAGGAAATGCTGCCCGTGACAACAAAAATTATCCCACGCTATCTGCAGCTGGGGATTCGTAACGACGAGGAGTTGAAAAAACTGCTTTCCACAGTGACCATTGCTCAGGGCGGTGTGTTGCCCAATATCCAAGCTGTACTGCTGCCCAAGAAGACCGAAAAGAAAGTATAAATTTAACGCTGGGAAAGAAATGCTCTTGTAAAAACTGTCCTTTTCAGGACGACCACATATTTTTGATAAAGAACAAATTTGAAATTGTGTTTCCAATACGGAGATTATCAAACACTCAGGGTAAAGAGAGTAATGTAATACGGAACCTTGGTAAAATGTTTGAGAATTGAAACCTTTTTTGAATGCGCCTAGTAAAAATGTTTTCCACTTCACTCCAGTTTGTTTCAGGTTATATTTGCGATTTGCGTACTGAAATAAATCATAATTTAGGGTTTAACCCAAATTGCTCTCCAGGGAGAAACAGTCCATGAAACAAAATGCAAACTTATTCTTTGAAATGAGTTTGGTGGCCCTGAAAAGGGCCTTTTTTATAATGATACAAGTGAGTTCTACCATACAATGTGCGTCCCTGCCGCTACAGAGTATAGACGCCATTCATTGAGATTTTGCAGTTGGCGTGTTCAGTATAGGTCATGGCATCTCAGATGATATTTTCCTGCACACCATCAGCATTCGTAGATTAAATCGGAAATGCATTTTACATTACCACGACGAGCCAGACGCCGAATGGCGGATTTGGTGATTCCCTGGATTTTATCACGAAGAACCTTGCGATGACGCTTGGTAGGGAACGCAAACATGATACCGCTCATTGTACCGTGCGGACGAGCATGTTGCTCGTGTGGTAAGCGAGCACCCACTGATACAAAACAAGCTCGCGTGACCTGTATATATAACATTCCCGTATGTAATGAAACGCTTACATGCTCCTTTTTGACGGCTCTGCGTGGGATATGCTGGCAAATTGCGCATTTTCCTCGCTGTTTCCGAAGGATTTTCTAAAAATCCTTGTTTTGGTTTATTTATAGTAGTAGCACTAATTCCGAAATCTAATACGAAATACGTGCACAAATTTCCGATCAGATAGTGCAAAAATATTGCGATTTCGTCCAGTAGAACGGAAGATATTCGCATTTCAAATCTGGGAAAATTTCTCAACTGAAATTTTTGAAACGGGACCCCATATTGAAACGTTAGAAGTATTCTACTTCAAAATTACATGTGAGTACAAATTTTAATTATAAAATATAGCAATATTTTGAATCCTGAACGCAAATTTTCAGATGAATATAAGGAGCACTTTTGGCTGGATGCTTGTCGGGCTGATATTCAGTGACTGAAAAAGAACCTCAGCTGAAAATGTCAAAGTAGTACATCCGTACAGTAGCTCACTCAGTGTATCCGAAGCGAAAAATTCTCGAAATTTTGATTCGTAATGGTGCACAGTTGAACGAGATAAATATAGAGATTATGGATGTGCTTCTGCGTCACGATGTCAACGTGGATACGCTCGACGGACTCGGTCAAACAACGTCACATAGATGCGCTAGAGAAGATAAGATTCAAGCAACGACACGACGTGAAACTTCATGAAACATTTCAAAGAAAAAGTGCCCGATGTAGGATATGAGACGCAGTGGGAAGAAAAATAAAATATCAATAAAGGCACGATGGGAGTAAAATTAGATATGCTTGGAGAGGCAGTGCATCAAATACTTACATCAAATATATTTTGAAATTCAATGATATATTTTTCTTCTTATTCAGAACCGATTTCTGGAATTACAACAAATATTATCGCATGTAAATTTGTGTCATGGTATATCTGTATGAAAACAATCCTTATTATACTGCAACCAAACAACAACAACAAAAATGGTTCACGCCAACATAGCAAAAGAAAACGCGAATCATGTTGAAATTGTTTAGATTTATGCGAGAGGACGCGAAACAGGTTGGGATTGTATTAATTCGATGCGACAATGGCGCAATTGCTCCCAGGGACCGCCACAGGCTCGGGATGCAGAATTGGTATTTAGAGGAAAACAAGTGTTCTCATTTTGAGTGATATTTATGGTTTGGTTGTGCAAAACCGACGAACGCAATGGAGAATTTTCGGAGATTATGGTGGCTTTGTGGTTTGAAGAATGTGAATAGCGATGGTGAATAGAAAAGTTATGACAGAAACATACTCGCACATGATAAGAAACGGAAAGTTGTATAAGTGTTTCTTTTAGATATCCGAAATGATGGTCAAAGAGATGGTAAAACTATTGATAGCTTGTTTCTAATGAAAGTTTAGATTAGGCAATTATTTCTTCAAATGTTATGATTCGTGCGAGAGGACGCGAATTAGGTTAAGGTTGTATTGATTCGTGCGAGAGGACGCGAATCGGATTGAAAATGTTTAGGTTCGTGCGAGAGGACGCGAATCAAGTTGAAATTGTTTAGATTCGTGCGAGAGGACGCGAATCAGGTTGAAATTGTTTGGATTCGTGCGAGAGGACGCGAATCAGGTTGGAATTGTGTTGATTCGTGCGAGAGGACGCGAATCAGGTTGAAATTGTTTGGATTCGTGCGAGAGGGCGCGAATCGGATTACAATTTTTTGGGTTCGTGCGAGAGGACGCGAATCAGGTTGAAATTGTTTAGATTCGTGCGAGAGGACGCGAATCAGGTTGGAATTGTGTTGATTCGTGCGAGAGGACGCGAATCAGGTTGAAATTGTTTGGATTCGTGCGAGAGGGCGCGAATCGGATTACAATTTTTTGGGTTCGTGCGAGAGGACGCGAATCAGGTTGAAATTGTTTAGATTCGTGCGAGAGGACGCGAATCAGGTTGGAATTGTGTTGATTCGTGCGAGAGAACGCGAATCGGACTGCAAATGTTTGGGTACGTGCGAGAAGGCGCGATTCAGGTTTAAATTGTTAGGATTCGTGCAAAAGGACTCGAATGAGGTTGACGTATTGATTCGTGCGAGAGGACGCGAATCGGATTGCAAATGTTTGGGTTCGAGCGAGAAAACGCGAATCATGTTGAAATTGTTTAGATTTATGCGAGAGGACGCGAAACAGGTTGGGATTGTATTAATTCGTGCGAGAGGCCGCGAATCGGATTGCAAATGATTAGTTTCGTGAGAAGACGCGAATCGGCTTAGAATTATTTAGATTCGTTAGTCTAGATTTGGCTTTAGTTCGTGCACAAATATGCGATTGAGGATTCAATTGTTCTGATTAGTACGGAAATATTTAAACCGTGTATGAGTTCGTGCGGAAGGATGTGAATTGGTAAGGGAATTCATGATAGTAAGTCATACAATATGCTCGATTTTTTGACAAATATTCAGAACACTACTATTGATAGAGTAGAGATAGGAAAGGATGTAGGATATGAGACGCAGTGGGAAGAAAAATAAAATATCAATAAAGGCACGATGGGAGTAAAATTAGATATCCCTATTATTCGGAAATAGCCCTAATGAACCGAGCTTGACTGTACGAAGATGCATTCGTAAGCGCGGAAACCCACACGCACCGTCACAGAATTTGTTTGTGAAGCCCCATATATTGAAGCTCAGCACATTATGAGAAGCGAGAGAGATACAATGATTGAGAGGAAAATACGAGTGTATGAGTGGTAGCATACCATGAAGTGGCAGCTGAGCGAAAGTTTTACTGTAGTTGGAATCGTGTGATGAAGAGTGAAAATGAAAATAGTCGACAACCTATTCAACCAGTGTGTGTGTGTTTCCTAACAGGAAGAATGCAAATATGCGAATTGGGATCGTGAGTGAGTGGTTCGAGGATGTTTGACGGGATAGTACGTCTTTGCGAATAGAACGCGTTCCACGCCATTTCGATTATCGAAAATTCTGATGTGTTCCGCAAGAGATGCGACAATGGCGCAATTGCTCCCAGGGACCGCCACAGGCTCGGGATGCAGAATTGGTATTTAGAGGAAAACAAGTGTTCTCATTTTGAGTGATATTTATGGTTTGGTTGTGCAAAACCGACGAACGCAATGGGTTTGAAGAATGTGAATAGCGATGGTGAATAGAAAAGTTATGACAGAAACATACTTGCACATGATAAGAAACGGAAAGTTGTATAAGTGTTTCTTTTAGATATCCGAAATGATGGTCAAAGAGATGGTAAAACTATTGATAGCTTGTTTCTAATGAAAGTTTAGATTAGGCAATTATTTCTTCAAATGTTATGATTCGTGCGAGAGGACGCGAATTAGGTTAAGGTTGTATTGATTCGTGCGAGAGGACGCGAATCGGATTGAAAATGTTTAGATTCGTGCGAGAGGACGCGAATCAAGTTGAAATTGTTTAGATTCGTGCGAGAGGACGCGAATCAGGTTGAAATTGTTTGGATTCGTGCGAGAGGACGCGAATCAGGTTGGAATTGTGTTGATTCGTGCGAGAGGACGCGAATCAGGTTGAAATTGTTTGGATTCGTGCGAGAGGGCGCGAATCGGATTACAATTTTTTGGGTTCGTGCGAGAGGACGCGAATCAGGTTGAAATTGTTTAGATTCGTGCGAGAGGACGCGAATCAGGTTGGAATTGTGTTGATTCGTGCGAGAGGACGCGAATCAGGTTGAAATTGTTTGAATTCGTGCGAGAGGGCGCGAATCGGATTACAATTTTTTGGGTTCGTGCGAGAGGACACGAATCAGGTTGAAATTGTTTAGATTCGTGCGAGAGGACGCGAATCAGGTTGGAATTGTGTTGATTCGTGCGAGAGAACGCGAATCGGACTGCAAATGTTTGGGTACGTGCGAGAAGGCGCGATTCAGGTTTAAATTGTTAGGATTCGTGCAAAAGGACTCGAATGAGGTTGACGTATTGATTCGTGCGAGAGGACGCGAATCGGATTGCAAATGTTTGGGTTCGAGCGAGAAAACGCGAATCATGTTGAAATTGTTTAGATTTATGCGAGAGGACGCGAAACAGGTTGGGATTGTATTAATTCGATGCGACACCCGAGTCATTTATCGCTAGTCACCAGTGCATTGAGCTACCCCTCGGAAAAGATAAAAAATGAATTTCTCGAGCAACACTGTTTTGATTTTATTTTATTACTATGCGTGGTTATCATGCCATCATCTTCCCGTGAAAATGTTTTACTGTGGTGTAAATACCGTACCCAAATGGCTTTAAAAATGAGATAACGAAAGGTAATAGCATTAAATAGTTTAACAATGTCTATTTTCAGATAGAGGATAGATAGTTCTACAATAGAGGCATAATTCCATGTTTGAAATGCTATCATCGAAGAGCCAGCGTTATCTAACGTTAGGATGCGATGTTCCTTCATACTCAGAACATACAGGGCGAGAAACTATCTTGCGTACGATGCCTAGATTTGTTACGGAGCCCGGCAAAAAGGGTCACGAAGTCATCTTTGATAAACTGCTGGCGTGCCGAGTTCAAGAAGGGCTAATACTCCACTCCTGAGGTCCCTACAAGAATTACATGGATAAGCTGCATTGCCCTAGTTTTGTACCTTCAATGAAAGATTGGCTATAATATTTGACCTTCATATATTCTACTCATTCGGTTCACGAACTCACATTGGAATATATCGAAGCCGTAGAGCCATCAGATAAATGGCGTAGTTTTAGTCAGATATCAATCTTAAAACATATGGAAAAGGCTTGAGATGAAGTGAAAAAACATGGTTAAACATTTATCTTTTTTATACGATCCCATTAAATTTGTCGAGAACTGTAATATCGGACATTTAAAACTAAACATTAAACAAATTGAATAATATTACAGTAAGCAAACAAACAAAAATATGTACAGTAACATATTTAGTTTGCCTAAATTTCAATTAAAAGTTTTCTTGACCTGATGTACAGTGTAAACTAACAGATTTTCGTACGCAATAAAACTACAAATTAAAAAAAAAACAAGAATTCAGTATCAAAATAGGTGCTCAATACTAATACTACGTTCAGACTACGAGTTAAAACGTTTTTAACTAACATAGTATAAACACATAATAGACGTTTAGGCTCGATTTGAATCGTGTGTAAATACCCGCTACTGAAATTCCGAATGATTCAGACGTTTGAAACACGTTTGGCAAACGTTTGTAGATGGCGCAGTGATCGATACAATGCAGTTAGAGTGCAGCTGTCAAACACGTGTAGCAAACAGTTGCGCAGATGGCAATAGTGAAACACGGATTTCCAACGTTTATCAATTTGAAAGTTTACACAGGTTTTTGAAGAAATTTTGTTCTAGCCTAAACGTCTGTTATCTGTGGAATAAATTTATCATTTGTTTCGTTACAAATCGACGGAAGTGCGATAGTTATCGCCTACCCTATCCTCAATGCGTATTTTAATATCTCAAATGTTGCATTTGCGTCCATCTGAGGTAGGTTTACTCTATTGAAATTCATTATAATTTTGGCACTCGTAACATGGCATTAACAACTTTTGTTATCGTTTGACCAGATAGAAAGGAGAGTTCAACGAAGATCCGGTAGCGTTGAACAGCTTATCGATAAACTGATTCCTGGTTTTCGGGAGTGGTAAACCGTGTTGAGTCCAAAACAAAGCATAAAGTGTAATGTATTAGAATTTAAAACAGCTCTTACTGAACCTCAATGAAATTTACGTCGCACTGGCTGCCAACGGCCATTGCATGTAGTGGATTTTTGTTTTACTTTCAGTACATCGACGTCTTCCTGAAACTGGATCATTTATATGACACTGCCCGAGTTAGTCATTAAACTCACGGAGTGTTTTAGAGCCATTGTCACAGATTTCTGATGGCATGTTGCTTCCGTTGGAGAAGCTTTAAGGGAATTTATCAGTCCAAAGGTTCTTCAATTATTCCACAAGCCCCTTACTTACTGTATGCTCATTAAAATAAAAATTTTCCCAGTTACATATTCGTTCGGCTTGTGAATGTAGATAACAATCAATCATTTTTATTTGGTTCATATCTTCATCAGTACCTGAAATGTCAATATATTCCGCATTTATTTAGTCACAATGACTTCAGCGTAAACTATTGCAATAATTAGATATTTTTGTAGAATATGTACCGATCGGTATCTGCTATGAAAATTCTGCATAGATAAACATTTATTGCAATTCCGCTAATTAATGAATTACGAGAAACTATCAGAAACTATAGACCTATTTGCTCTATTCGTCTACCGCTGAAGTGGTACGACGAATAAGGAAAACAAGTGGCACCGAAAAGTGCCGCATCGACAGTGGGATTTTCGCAGCAAGCCACAGGTAGCCACATTTGTTTACCGCGGCGGTGGAAACGGAGAGAGCGCGCTTGTGGTGGTGATACCGACGAGCAGCTTAACCGGAGAGAGTTTTGGAGTGTTGCAGGTAGGCCTATTCTCTACTGAAGAAGCAACGCGACGAAGAAGGACAGCAAGTGTCACATTGTCAAACAACGGGCACCGAGTTTACAACGTAACACATGAGGTGTGTTCTACAGGTATAACAGGTATATTTTTCATTCCTTTTTGTGATAGTTTTTCTTGCTAGGTAAAATGGATGAAGAGATGGGAGAACGAGTAACAGACCCGCCCCCTAAGCCTTATGCTGAAAATGTAAATCCGACTAGAATTAAAATTTACCCAGAGTCGTCAACGGGACCATGGATTGTATTTATTAGGCGTAAAGTAAAGGCGCTAAATATTATTCAAATTTCTAAAGATTTGACTTCGCGATTCTCGGATGTAAAAGAGATCGTCAAAGTCAATAAAGATAAAATACGCATTGTCGTTGGTAGTCTCAAACAAGCCAATGCAATTGCTTCTTGCGAGCTTTTTACGCGTGAGTATAGAGCGTATATTCCTTCAAAGGAAATTGAAATTGATGGGGTCATCACAGAATCGAGTTTGACTGTTGATGACATAATTAAGCATGGGGTTGGTCGTTTCAAAGACACCATACTTAAAGACGTAAAAATACTTGAATGCAAGCAATTGCATTCAGTATCACACGAAGGAGATAAAAAAGTTTATCGACTGTCTGACTCGTTTCGAGTGACTTTCGCTGGGTCTGCGCTGCCCAACTATGTCATTATCGACAAGATTCGTCTCCCTGTTCGCCTTTTTATCCCTCGTGTAATGAATTGCCTTAATTGCAAACAGCTTGGCCACACAGCCACTTACTGTTCCAATAAGGCACGGTGTGGCAAATGTGGGGGTTCTCATCAAGAAGATACATGCAATGAAAATCCAAAATGTTTAATGTGCGGAGAAAACTCACATGAGCTCCCTGCATGCCCCATTTATAAATTGCGTGAGGATAAAATTAAACGATCCTTGAAGGAGAGGTCTAAGCGCTCCTATGCAGAAATGTTGAAAAATGCTACCCCTAAACCCATTTTCTTAGAAAACACTTACACATCTCTATTTTCGGAACAGTCTGACTCTGACGGAGCGTGCGAAGGTACATCATTTGTTTTACCCGGAAATTCCAGAAAAAGAAAACAGTCTTCTTTTCCCAAGCTGCCAAGAAAGGGCCTTAAAATTTCTCCACCAATAGATAAACTGCGCCCAAAACCGAAAAATTCCGATTCAAAACCGAAATCAATTCCGCCCGGTTTTGGGAACGTACAATCCAAACAGAACACCATTACTGGAAATAATAAAATTTCGACTTCCTCTGAGCCTCAGCCGGGGGTAGGATTATTGAAATTTTCTGAAATTGTTGATTGGATTTTTAAAGCATTCAATATTTCTGAACCACTAAAGACTATACTTTCAGCTTTCCTCCCAACAATTAGAACATTTTTAGAGCAGCTGATTGCTCAATGGCCCATCCTTGCAGCGATTGTATCTTTCAATGGGTAATTCACCTCCTCCAATGAAAGATTCCATCACTGTTTTACAGTGGAATTGCAGAAGTATCATACCAAAAATTGATTCCTTAAAAATTTTACTGCATAATTTAAAATGCGATGCTTTTGCTCTATGTGAAACATGGCTTACCTCAAACATTAATTTCAACTTAAATGATTTCAACATTATTCGCCTAGACCGAGACACCCCGTATGGAGGAGTGCTTCTAGGAATTAAAAAGTGCTATTCTTTCTATAGAATTAACATCCCCTTGTTTGCGGGCATTGAGGCTGTAGCTGTCCAAACGAACATTAAAGGCAAAGACATGTCTATCGCTTCTATATATATACCTCCCAAAGTTCAAATTGGACAACATCAAATTTTTGAGGTAGTGGAACCCATGGCTGCTCCGCGTCTGATACTGGGAGACTTCAACTCGCACGGAGTATTGTGGGGTTCCCTCTACAATGATAATCGATCCTCTTTGATATACAATGTTTGTGACGAATTTAATATGACAGTTTTAAATACTGGCGAAACAACACGCATCCCCAGACCTCCTGCACGTCCAAGTGCATTAGATCTATCTCTGTGCTCGACATCACTTCGGTTAGATTGCACGTGGAAGGTTGTACCTGATCCTCACGGTAGCGATCATTTGCCAATCGTTGTTTCAATTAACAGTGAATTAGGCCTTACGAATTCTATCAATGTTCCTTATGACTTAACACGAAATATTGATTGGAAAACATACGAAACATTAATTTCCACTTCTCTTGCTTCGACAGAAGAGCTACCCCCTACCGAAGAATATGAATTCTTAGCGGGTTTAATTATTGAAGCAGCAGAACAAGCCCAAACGAAATGCAATCCTGGAATGACAATAAATAGACGGCCCCCTAATCCTTGGTGGGACAAAGAGTGCTCTGATGCATATGAAGCTAAACAAGTTGCCTACAAAGAAATTATGAAACAGAAAGGGGGTATACGTGAGAACTTTGAAAATTATTTTATTTTGCAAAACAAATTTGACAGTATACGTCGTGCCAAAAAATCTAGTTATTGGAGACACTTCGTTAATGGCTTGTCAAGAGAAACATCAATGAGTACTCTTTGGAACACAGCCAGAAGAATGAGGAATCGAAACGTGACTAATGAAAGCGAAGATTTTTCGAATCGTTGGATATTTAATTTTGCCAAGAAAATTTGTCCCGATTCTGCTCCTGCGCAGAAAATCACTCGCGATGCTCCCACAAGTAACGATTTCATAGATTCGCCTTTGACAATGATGGAATTCTCAATTGCACTCCTCTCATGCAAGAATAATGCTCCGGGACTAGACAGAATTAAATTCAACTTGGTGAAGAATCTGCCTGACCTAGCAAAAAGACGCTTGTTGAATTTATTCAATAAGCTTCTTGAACAGAACATTGTCCCGCACGACTGGAGACAAGTGAGAGTTATCGCTATTCCAAAACCGGGAAAACCAGCCTCCGATCATAACTCGTATCGACCGATTGCAATGTTATCCTGCATCAGGAAATTGTTGGAAAAAATTATCCTACGACGTCTCGACAATTGGGTTGAGGCGAACGGCTTGCTATCAGATACCCAGTTTGGTTTTCGGAGGGGAAAGGGAACGAATGATTGTCTGGCGCTACTTTCGTCAGAAATCCAACTCGCTTACGCAAAAAAAGAACAAATGGCGTCTGTGTTCTTAGACATAAAAGGAGCATTCGACTCAGTCTCAATTGATGTTCTCTCGGAGAAGCTACATCAATGTGGTCTTTCACCGATATTAAATAATTATTTATACAATTTACTGTCAGAAAAGCACATGCATTTTTCATATGGCGATTTGGCGACACTCAGAATAAGTTACATGGGCCTCCCACAAGGCTCTTGTCTAAGCCCCCTTCTCTATAATTTTTACGTGAATGACATTGATAATTGTATTGTCAGCCCATGCACTTTAAGACAACTTGCAGATGATGGGGTGGTTTCTGCCACAGGACCAAAAGCTATAAATTTACAACAACCATTGCAAGATAGCTTGGATAATTTATCAATTTGGGCTTTAAAGCTGGGCATCGATTTCTCTACGGAGAAAACAGAGTTGGTCGTTTTCTCAAGGAAGCGTGATCCAGCTCAGCTTCAGCTTCAGTTGGTTGGTAGAACGATAGCCCAAGTCCTGACTTTTAAATACCTTGGAATTTGGTTCGATTCTAAAGGCACATGGGGAGGCCACAGTAGGTATCTAATAACGAAATGCCAACAAAGGATAAATTTTCTGCGAACAATAACTGGATCATGGTGGGGTTCTCATCCAAGTGACATGATAAGATTGTATCAAACAACAATACTTTCAGTAATGGAATATGGGTGCATCTGCTTCCGTTCAGCTGCGAACACTCACATTATTAAACTGGAACGGATACAGTATCGCTGTTTACGAATTGCCCTAGGTTGCATGCAGTCGACCCATACGATGAGTCTTGAAGTACTAGCGGGAGTTCTTCCTATAAAAGACCGATTCTGGGATCTCTCTTCTCGTTTACTTATTCGATGTGAGGTTATGAACCCACTGGTAATTGAAAATTTTGAAAGACTTGTCGAGCTTCAACCCCAAACCAGATTCATGACAGTGTATTTCAATCACATGTCACAAGAAATAACGCCTGCTAGGTATGTTCACACATACGTCAATATACTAGATATTCCTGAATCCACTTTATTCTTCGACACGTCCATGCAAGCAGAGATTCGTGGAATTCCGGATCATCTACGCTCGCGGGAGATCCCTAAAATATTCACAAGTAAATATCAACACATAGACTGCCTTAAAATGTTTTACACTGATGGGTCACGAATCAGTGAGGCCACTGGTTTCGGTATTTTCAACAATAATTTTTCAATTTCTCTCAAACTTGCAGAACCCGCCTCTGTTTATATAGCGGAACTAGCAGCAGTTCACTATAGTTTGCAAATAATTAATACTTTACCCCCGAACCATTACTTTATCCTCACTGATAGTCTCAGCACAATTGCAGCTCTACGCTCAAAGAGGATTGATAATCACGATCCATTCTTTTTGGGGAAGATACGAGAATCTCTGAGTAACCTGACAAGAAAATGTTATAAATTTACCCTAGTGTGGCTCCCCGCCCATTGCTCCATTGCGGGCAATGAGAAAGCTGATAATTTAGCCAAGATTGGTGCACTAGATGGTGAAATATATGAAAGACCCATCGCTTACAATGAATTTTATAGCGCTTCTCGACAGAGGACACTTGCTAGTTGGCAAACATCTTGGGACAATGGAGATATGGGACGATGGCTACACTCAATTATCCCTAAAGTATCAACGAAGGCATGGTTCAAAGGATTGGATGTAAGTCGGGACTTCATCCGTGTGATGTCTAGGCTCATGTCCAATCATTATACTTTAGATGCGCATCTCCGTCGTATTGGGCTCGCTGAGGGTAATCATTGTGCTTGTGGAGAAGGTTACCATGACATTGAGCATGTTGTTTGGTCCTGCACTGAATATCGTGAAGCCAGATCACAATTAGTAGATTCTTTACAAGTCCGAGGAAGACCAATCCATGTTCCTGTTAGAGACATCCTGGCGTATCGCGATCCTCTATACATGGAACTTATCTATCATTTTCTAAAAACAGCGTCTGTCAAAATTTAATTAAATTCATCTCCTCATACTCTCATCCAAGGCTAATCATTCACCAATTAAAGTGTCCTAGAATATTTAGTTTTTAAATTTAGACAATAACAGAAAAAAAGTAAATAAATACACCCGAAAATACTAGATCATTATGAAATACAACAATGTAAGGAAAAAAGCAAACAATAAAGTGATTTCAGTGTTAGTTTTAGACAAAGTACTAGTATAGTTAAAATTAGTCTTAAGGATTTTTGTAACGTGCTATGTAAAAAAAAAGAAACTGGCGTAAAAAGCTTTTGCAGATGCCGTGTCAAATAAACGTATGAAAAAAAAAGTCACAGAATTTCCGAGATTTTTTCGATCCAAACCAAGTTATTTTTTCCTACCCTTATTAATTATTTCAAACGCAAGATTTGTATTGTTGTGTATTCGTTTTCCCCTGCGTAACCAAGGGATACACCAGGTTATTTGGAAAAATAACAAGACCGTTCAGTGTTGCTAATTTCATGCATTTTTTAACCAAAAGTCATATTTGACAGTACCAGTTACCTGAGTCACTGAGGGGTAGTCAGATTTGCCTTGCAGTTTTGGAACTCCAGTGTCTAGTCGTGTCGTTGGATTCACGGAGAAATAATGAGATCGAAGGAATAATGTCAATCACTTCCGACCGGGAATACTATCGATGAACGGATTTTTTTATTTCTGTTTTCGCCTGATAAGCTGAACGTATACGCTACGAATGTCCTTAATCGTTGCCAACCAACCGGAAAGCCAACCTTTGCGTTATTGATTATCCTCAGTTCCAAACAGTGCGCATCACTTTTATCGGTTCAAAGTTAAATAAAATATAAAATCTGCCAGATTATGCATGAATGTTACTTACACTGCTCAATCACTGAAAAATTAGTCGGAAAAAACATTTTTCTGAGAAAAAGTGAGTTTATTGTTCAGACACTTCGGGATCATCCGTGACATGTTTTGAGTGATTTTTAACAACTAATTTTGTGACGCTGAATTCATATTTGATGTTTATTTTTTGTCTTTTTAAATCCTCAAAATTTTGGCACTTAGGGTGGTTCGAAAATTCAACATTTACGAATTTAAAGTGCACTATTTCTGAAAATTCGTTTTCAAAAAATTAGGTTAGGTGATTTTTTTAGCAGAATACACATTTTTTCAATTGTTGATAATGATAAGACACATCTATAAATTATATTGCGAACCCTGGGTAGTCAAAGGCTACCATGCGTCTCCTTCAGACGTATCATGAAAAATCACCTTTTTTCATACCTCGGGACAGAAAGGGGCAAAACAAGATATTCATTTTAGAAAAGTACACTGATTTTCAAATATAATGTACAACAAGCGATCTTTCCGAACCGTTTCAAAAAAAAGTACAGCCACTTTGAACATTATAACTTTAAACTATTGCTCGATTTATTATTTGTTTTTCATGTCTGAGCGAGAAGAAAGGCTTGTATCGACTAAATCGGTTGACAGCTATAAATCCAGCGAATAACCTTTCAAATGAAATCAGTTTGACCCCAATCTGAATCTTAACTAAAAAGATATATTCATTTGAATAACTTAAGTTTGAAAAGAGTTTTCGTCAGAATTCATCATCTATTTCACCTTCGAAGTTCTGTAAAAAATTGAACTCTCGTCTTCGGGACTTAATATTTTGAGAAGACTCCATTCAACCTGTTAAGAAGCAGAGAAAAATGTTAAATCAAGAAAAATCTAAAATATAATATTGAGGTTTTGTCCGGCTAGGCGACACTGTGCGCCGGTGCCGTGTGTTATGGTGGTACCGATCGGAACCGTTGGTCATCAGACCCTCCTTGCCCTACTGGTCATAGATGTGACGTTTTTTCTCATCTGATAGCGCTTCATATGCTTCGGAGATCTCCTTAAACCGCCGATTTGATTCTGCTGGATTGTTTGGATTTTTATCTGGGTGCCATCGTAGCGCTAGTTTTTTGTACGCCTTTTTGATTTCCGCATTGGTGGCGGTCACGTCCGGCAGTTTGTAATACTCTATCATTGTGAACCGATATTTGTTATAATTTAATGCACTCTACTTCGCTCTAGGATACGCAAAACCGCTGCTAGATTTCGACAGCTAATTCCTGGCTGCTGCTGATACCCTATCAGTCTCTCTCTCTAGACTGATGACTATAATTTCGGTTGACTAAATTCTGCTATGAAAATTGTACTTCCTGGGATTTAATCTAACGAGGTCAACTCATTGTGGGGGATTACGCTGCGTTCCGTATATTGCTTGCCCCTACAGGTGATGATGTGTTTTGTCTCGCTTCGGCTGCCAGCTCTTATTTTTTGGTTGATTTTGCTATCTTATTCTGCGGGACTGTTACTTATCCTTGACCTGAGTAAATGTAAAACCAACAGGCTATCGTGCAATTAATTAATAAATTACAAATTACTTATACCTGAGCGCCTCGTTGAAACCTTCGCGCGGGGTCAAATAAACCTGTCCTTAGGCACAGGAGCAGAACCGCTTGATCTCCCTCGAGCATGGTCTTGTCAGAGTGTTAGCCTCGTCCGAAATCGGAGCGTTTTGCAGAATCGAAGCAGCCTGTGCTGCTGGGGCTGCCTCGTTCGAATCGGAACCGCTGAATATTCCGGTAAGACATCCAACGGTGTGACCAACATAAAACCGATTGCAACACCACAGGCCATAGCTGAAATTTTAGCTTTTAATCTAACTCTGGTAGGTGGCTGCCACTGAGGTAGCTACAGCCGAGTGTGCCGTATGCTGGACCATCGGTTAAATCGGTACCGAACGGGGCGAAACAACTGCAAATGGTGCGGACCTAGAATGGGGTGTGAAGGTACCTTGTAACCTTGGAATTCAGCAACAAAACAAACCAAATAAAATTTATCGCAGCAACGAAAAAATAAACTGAATTCTACCCAAACAATTGAAAAAGGCCTAATTGCCAAACGTAAACATTGAGAAAAAAGGCAAAAGAAGTTTGGTCAAATTCATTATAATACTGTTTAAAAGGTTGATACTGTTTTATTTCGTTTGATTGCAAGCAAATTCTTTTAAGGTCTGATATTACACCAAAAGTTAGGAAACATAAGTTAAATCTGATTTGATGATCAGATTGGCCTTATTGAACTTCATGAAATCAGATTGTCCCTGTATGTAAATTATGAAAAAGTTAGGCCTAAACTAGGTGCAGATCACTCTAGAAATGTATAACAAATTTGCATCAAATTAGAAAAAATGCATTTAATTTCCATTTTTGCATCAACTTTGCACTCCCTCGCAGAAAAGTTTGTTTAACAAACGTCCTACGCTGATTCACTTTGTTCGACGTTTTGTTGAATGTAGGGCTAATTTTTTGTAGGGTTTTGATGTCTTACACGCAACGAAAAATATATTACACGCAACGCAAAATACGTTATGAATTTCTATTTTGATGGAAAGAAATGCATTTAATTTAGCTGACTTTTAAAAATGCATCACAAGTGATCTCCCCCTAGGGCCTAAAGCAGTTGTAGTTTCGATTAAAAAAAAAAAGATGGGTGGGTAATGTCTGCGACATAACCGGAGAGATGTAGAATACATAAGGAAGACGTTCTTCAAATATGTTGATACTCATTGGAATTTTCGGACAAAAGGTGATTTGGGCGAGGAATATTTCAAATTATTCTTTACAAAAATAATGGTGGTCCTGAAAAGGACCGTTTTTGTTGGCGTGGTTGGCCTTGGTGGGGGAGATGCGCTGGCTTCGATTCTCGTTGGATGCTTCTGACTTCTTACTATTTCCGGGCTTAGCTGTTGTCCAGGAGGCGATTCTGACATGATTGGTGTAGGTGTAGGTCGTCAACCGGTTATAATTTTTCAAGCGTTGTTTACATTTGAAATTAAACCACTGGATCAATTAAAGAAAGTATTGGTCTGTGATATGAAAAGTACGAAATATATCTTCGGGTTTCTGCATTGACGTTTTTAACAAATACAAGATCAATGCATGTGCCTGCAAGTGTAGTTGCTTGTGATGGATCAGAGATCAAACGAAGCTTGAGACATTCATTCATAAAATGAACAAATTTCAAATTCTCTTGTTTTGAAACATCTATGTTGAAGTCGCCTGAAACGACCATTGGAACATTCTGATTTCTAGATTAAATATTCTACATTAAAAGATGGGTGGGTAATGTCTGCGACATAACCGGAGTGTCGTAACTACACTTGTGACGTTAATCCAAATCTAATGATATGCAACGAAATTACGTTTGCATGTGAAATTTTCAAATGATTCGTTATAATTATGGTTAAAAATTCTAATTGGGAATTCTTTTCCATCTTTTTTTCGAATCTACGGCATTCTTTGAAAATATTGTTGAAATGTTATTGATGAAAAACTGAAAATGCGTTTGAAAACACTGCTCACTAAATGGATGGTGGGAAGACGCACATTCGTTTTGATTATGCTAGTATTAGTAGCAGAAAAGAATGAAAAGGCACATGGCCCGAAAACGAGCAAGCGAGAGAGCGATAGTAGTTCGTATTCGCTCTACTAAACTAAAAAAAAGATGGGTGGGTAATGTCTGTGACATAACCGGAGCATCGTGACTTCACTTCGAGACGTTAATTTAAATCTAATGATTTATGCAGTTAATCAAAGGAGGCTGCCAAAAAGTTCGAATAAAAGCACGCGACTAGTGTACTTTGCACGTTCTATATTTTATCAATACAAGAGAGGATCGATAAAATAATTCAAAGTGTAATCGCAACATGCAATTGTGGCAACACTGGCCATGGGATGGTGGGGGAACACGCACATTCGTTTTAGTTATGATGGTATTAGCAGCAGAAAGGAATGGAAAAGCAGTGCACGAAAACGAGCGAGAGAGGATAATTTAAATTCTCTTTCTTTCTTTCCACACATCGTATTTCTTATATAGCTTTCTGAAAATTATTTGTTATACACCATAAAATGTAAATTTCAGTTTAACTCTTATTAGAACACAATTAATTGGTCCTGTAAAGAACCGGGGCATCATTACGACTGAGCTTTGTAAGCGTAGCTCGACTTTGCAGTCCTGCACAATCTCACGACCCAGACACTGGAACGATTGCCTACAGATTAGTTGCTCTGTTGCCCTTTAGTTGGGGCGAAATTCTTGCAGGGCGACAGTTCCTGATCGGGTTGCGATGAGTCACCAGTAGCTGGGGCACTTTTTCCGACCGTCGTCATCGACAACTGCTTTCCTTCGGTGGACTGGCTGCTTGCTAGTGCTTGAACGAATACGAATGATGAGAAAAACCGACCGACAGATATTCATATAATCGCGCTAATATGCACTACTATCGCTTTCTCGCTCGTTCTCGTGCCGTGCATGAGCCTTTCCTTTCCGTCCGTCTTCTAATGGCCTAACCAAAGGAATATGCCGTCTTTCCCCCACCAACTGCTCTCGTCAAGCAACCCAATGCGAATAATCATAGGAACAAACATGTAGTGGACCTATATATAAACTTTTCATTATTTTATTGTTCATTTGCTGCACCATTTTGACGGCTCACTTTTTCACTTTCCCGAGTCGTTTTTGAAAGATTTTTCAAAACACATTTTTTTGTTATTAGTGCATGTTATACATACTTCAAATTTTAATACAGCATAGAGGAACATATTTTCAACAAATTGGCCTAAAAATCAAATCATTCTGTTAAGTATGATAAAAATTATTAACGTTCAAAATCTGACGCGGCGTCGCAGCCGATATTTTGAAACGGGACCCCTATATTGAAAGCTTAAATGTATTCTACATTAAAATCGGTGGTCACGCTGAACTTCTTTTGTTTTAAACAGCGATGCATTACACGCGGTTTTCAATATATCGGCAATTTAACAGGGATTTGTTACGAAACCGCATTTTTCAAATTGGCAGACACGATGACTCAAACTATTCAGCGGATTGACATCATATTTTAATGAGAATGCACAATGTGTGTAGCAAGTCGAACGACGGAAAACTGAATAAAAAAATTCTTCACGTTATTTTGAAGAAAAGTGAACGAATGTTACATTAATATACAAGCTTTTTCAGTTTTTAGGATGCCATTTTCCGAAATTCAAACTATTTTTTTTTTTGGTTCATCAAAGAACTACAAGTCTAAACTTTATAAATCTTACTAAATTTCCTGTTTCAGACAATTTTATCCAGAGTTATAATGTCCGCCGTGGCGCTCCTCGACGTGGAAATGGTTTGAGATCTACTCTTGGAACGCTCGTATATATGACTCTACGTGACTGAAAAATGCTTTTTTTTGTACATTACACAAGAGGTCCATCGTTGCCTTGCCTTCAAAATCGTAAAACAAAGTTAGTTTCGGTTTGAGCACTTTACATCATTCATTGAGTAGGCATTCCACTGCTTTCATAATTGGCATTCCGCTGCTTTCATAATTGTTTTGTAATTAGTTATAATAATCCTTTATAATCATTTTGTAATATGTGCATTGCTAGTTAGTGTAGAGAAGTACGGGAGAGGTATTTGAAAGTAGCTGAGAGAAATAGGTATATAGAGAGTAACTTGGGCGAGAGGTGAGTCGAGGTCGCTATTACGAGTTAGTTAGAAACGAACTGTGAAACCGATCGGTCGAATAAATTACTCTGCAACGACTAAACAACCGAGTGTTTAAAATACCGAAAGAAATACCGCGTTTGAGGATTCTACAATTTGGCGCAGTCGGTAGGATCTATAGTGAGTAATTTATTTAAAATTTGGTTGAAAAATATTTCAGTGCTAATAGAAAGCAAGCGTGTGTTATTCTATTTTATTGCTTTGCCTGATTGCATTCTTTATTCGTGATCTTAGTTGGGTTTTATCTTGATCCGTGTAACATTTTCGTTAAGGCGTGGACGGCCAGGTTTTTCTCTTTAAATTATTGTGAAATTTCGATAATTATTAATCGGATGCGTTGGTTTGGGTAGCCATTTTGTGCAAACGAAAGAAAATTTGCAGGATACACAACAACAATCGAAACGCGACAAGCGAGGCCGGTTTCATAACCGAAGCGCACCACCACAATGCTAATCCAGTTTTATTTAACTGCATAGCGCAAGCTTCATAGCTAAATGGCACTACCACATTGCTAGTCCAGTCCTCATTCGGACTGAAGAGCGAGAAGCGAGACCGGTTTTAACCGAAGCGCACCACCACTATGCTAGTCCAGTTTTATTTAACTGCATAGCACAACCTTCATAGCTAAATGGCACTACCACATTGCTAGTCCAGTCCTCATTTGGACTGAAGAGCGAGAAGCGAGACCGGTTTTAACCGAAGCGCACCACCACTATGCTAGTCCAGTTTTATTTAACTGTAGAGCACAACCTTCATAACTAAATGGCACTACCACATTGCTAGTCCAGTCCTCATTCGGACTGAAGAGCGAGAAGCGAGACCGGTTTTAACCGAAGCGCACCACCACTATGCTAGTCCAGTTTTATTTAACTGTAGAGCACAACCTTCATAACTAAATGGCACTACCACATTACTAGTCCAGTCCTCATTCGGACTGAAGAGCGAGAAGCGAGACCGGTTTTAACCGAAGCGCACCACCACTATGCTAGTCCAGTTTTATTTAACTGTAGAGCACAACCTTCATAGCTAAATGGCACTACCACATTGCTAGTCCAGTCCTCATTCGGACTGAAGAGCGAGAAGCGAGACCGGTTTTAACCGAAGCGCACCACCACTATGCTAGTCCAGTTTTATTTAACTGTAGAGCACAACCTTCATAACTAAATGGCGCTACTACGTTGCTAGTCCAGTCCTTATTCGGACTGAAGAGCGAGAAGCGAGGCCAGTTTTAACCGAAGCACACTACTACTATGCTAGGCCAGTTTTTTTTACCTGTAGAGCGATATCTGAGACCGGCGCCCCTAGCCGTAGCGCACAAGAGCGAATCCGTTTATAGCCGAAGCACAACTACACGCATGCTTAACTGGGCGAGGTGGATTAGAAAAAGTAAACGAAAACTACCGCACAGTTCCAGTAGAATGAAATATGAAGCTCATCTGTGTGCTGAGAGACACACTTAAAATGCGATGAAAGCGTTCTTTGAGGATAGAAAAAAAAAATCATTTAGATTGTTTTGTACATAGCAACGAAAGTACGCTGCAGTTGCAGGCTGTTTGATTCGCGTAGTGGAAATTCGAGCGACAAATCAAATTCTAATTTTGCAGTACTTATTCGACCACGCAGTTTCAAACTGTAAGTTAATTAAAGTTCTTGAAGGTTCTGAAGGGAATATAATTAATAATAGTGTCGAATTCAAAAGAAAAATATATTCTTTCGTAAACCGCCTGAAGAAAAAAAACGCGTTTTAATAAAAAAAACGTTTGCACTTGTTTGTTCACAGATCAGTATGGATGAGATAAACCGTAACTTACTACCCGTATTCAACCACAGTGTTGATGCACAAGACTTGCGTCGCGAATGGGAGGAATGGCACAGAGCATTCGAGTTAATGTTGGAGCTCAAAAATGTGGAGTCCCAGCACCGTAAATTGGTACTGTTGCTAACGTGTGGAGGCAGAGATCTTCAGCGTATTTTCTACAATCTTCGACCAACACCAGATGAAATTTATCCAGAGGCAGTGAAAGTCCCGCTGGCTCCGATTGAAGTGCCGGAATACGATAACGCAGTTAAAAGGTTGAGCAAGTTCTTCATCGGAAAGCGGAACGAACGTGTGGAACTCGAGTTGTTTCGTTCGCTAAAGCAAGATTGTGATGAGTCATTTAATCAATTCATCTTGCGATTGCGCGCTCAAGCCGCGCGATGTGAATTCCTGGAGCGAGAGGAGAAAGAACTATTGCAGCAGGTCACAATGGGAGCCCGCGACGAGCGAGTGCGAGACAAGGGGCTCGAAGACGTAATGGGTCTTGACGATCTCATTAATTACGCTATCAACAGAGAAGTTCTACTCAAGCAAAAAGCTAAAAATAAGCCATTTAACGAATCGTCGTCATCCATTGTTGGAGCACTAAGAGAGAAGAAACCTTCACCTACTTCGTATGGGAAACAAGCACCCAATAGAATCGGCGTAAGGCGTCAACACGAGACGTATCACCGCAGTGTCGAATGCAACAGATGCGGATCACGACGACATAGGAGTGAGGCAGATTGCTATGCCCGAAAAGCTCGGTGCAACACATGCGGAAAAATTGGACATTTTTCAAGAAAATGTAAGAGCGGTAGCAACATTCAAATACGCAATGCACGATACAGTCGCAATCGTACACCGATGGAAACGAACACACTTCAAAATTCGCCCACATGGAAGGAAGAATTACCAAATCGACCTAAGTTAGATGATATTGCCGAGGTACAGTAATGTGAAATTTTTTGTTCATTGTTTTTTTTATCTTTCTCCGAATTATTAATTTTTTTTTACGTTGGGTAATATTTGAGGGTTTGTCGAATCCTAAAGAAATAAATGAATTTTATTTGAAGTCGATAAACAAAGAAACGTTTTGTTTTTTTTTCTTCCTTACATTGGATAGGTTAAAGTACATGTTCCGAATGATGGTACGATCACTTGCAAGATCGACACGCTCCCTGTAGTATTTTTGATCGACTCCGGTGCAGCCATCAATACAGTGACAGAAAGCATTTGGAATGAGCTTATAGACAGTAAAGCTATTATTCATAAGAAAAAATTCCAATGCGACCGACAGTTTACGGCATATGCTAGTAATAGACCACTACGTGTCATGGCGCTGTTTGAAGGATGGATTTCAGTGAGTGACGATAAACCAAAAAATTATGCTGAATTCTTCGTGATAGAAGGAGCCAGTAAGTCCTTACTAAGCAAAGCGACAGCTGAGGAACTGAAGGTATTGAAAGTAGGCCTCGAAGTTCAGAATGTTGAAGTTAGTCAGCCTTTTCCGAAGTTTCCAAACATGCAGGTCAAATTATCAATTGACAAGACGATCACTCCAAGAAAGCTTGCGTATTTGAGAGTTCCCGAGCCTATGAAAGAAAAGGTAGACAAAAAAATTGTTGAAATGCTGAGTAATGACATTATTGAACGGGCTGTTGGTCCTCCGGATTGGATCTCCCCTATGGTCGTCGTTCCAAAGGGTAGAGACGACATACGCCTGTGCATCAATATGAAATTCCCTAATGAAGCAATTCAGCGGGAGCATTATCCGTTACCAGTCATCGAAACTTTTCTGAACAAGTTGAGAGGGGCAACCTGGTTTTCTAAATTAGACATAACCTCTGCCTTTCATCACATAGAATTGCATCCTGATTCACGAGGCATTACCACATTTATGACTGACAGAGGGCTTATGCGCTTCAAAAGGTTGATGTTCGGGATAAATTGTGCCCCGGAGATTTTCCAGAGAATAATGACGGAAATGCTAGCAGGTATAGATGGTGTCATTGTGTACCTAGATGACATTGTTGTAGCAGGCCAAACACGAGAGGATCATGATTTGCGATTGAAGCAGGTGCTGAGTGTGTTAAAAGAAAATAATGCAAAATTAAACACCAGCAAATGCCTGATTGGAGTGAATGAATTGGAAATTTTGGGGTTCAAAGTAAGCGCTACGGGAATAAGCCCATCGGACGATAAAGTGTTGGCCATCAGAAATTTCCGAAAGCCAGAAACTAAAGAACAAGTGAGGAGTTTCTTAGGTCTAGTTAATTTTGTTGGTCACTTTATTCCTATGTTGTCAACGAGAACTGAACCACTTCGTCAATTCATTCGAGGTGATGTGGCGACATTCGGAAAAGAACAGAAGGATGCGTTTGATGATCTACGAGAAGAGCTATCTAAAAATGTCAGGAAGCTAGGATTCTTCGATCCGAAAGATACTACACAACTCTTTGTAGATGCTTCACCGGTCGGCTTGGGCGCGGTTCTAGTTCAGAGAGATACTTCAGAGATCCCGAGAATAGTGAGTTTCGCTTCAAAGGGTTTAACAGCATCGGAAAGAGTATACCCACAAACGCAACGAGAGGCGCTGGCCGTTGTCTGGGCAGTAGAACGGTTCTACTTGTACCTTTTTGGCATCAAGTTTACCATCTTCACGGACCATAAAACATTGGAATATATATATACGGCGGGAACCATCGGGAAAGCAAACGTGCCTGTACGCGAGCTGAAGGTTGGGCTCTTCGTCTTCAACCTTACGACTTCGAGATTAAGCATATTCCGGGTTCAACCAACATCTCCGATATCCTGTCTCGATTGTGCTGCCAAGAAGATAAGCCTTTTGATGACAACGCTGAACACTATCTCTGCGCTATCGGAGAAGGACCAGTGGCCATAACTCTTGACGAAATTCGGCAAGCGACAAAACAGGACGAGATTCTGGAGGCCGTTTCGCAATCACTCGAGACTGATGAATGGCAGACTCAGTTGATTCATTATCAGGCATTTAAAAAAGAACTGGGAAACGTAGGTGGCATAATCGTTCGAGACGATCGAATAGTACTCCCTACAATACTGAGACATAGGGCTCTAGACATCGCTCACCGTGGACACCCCGGAGTAGTCACCATGCGGAGATACCTCAGGGAGAAGGTTTGGTGGCCATACATGGACCGAGATATTGTTGAGAAAATCCAAGAATGTGCTGGTTGTGCATCGGTAAGCTCTCAAGGACCTCCAGAGCCAATGCATCGAAAGGAGATGCCGGAAAGAGCATGGCAAGACATCGCAATTGATTTCTTTTCGGCAAAAGAATGCGCTACCTTTCTTATCGTGGTTGACTACTTTAGTCGATTTATTAAGGTAATAGAAATGAAAACCACAACCGCGGCCAAAACAATAGAGGCCTTGGAGAAAGTATTTGAGGAACAAACGTACCCGGAAACCATACGAAGTGACAATGGCCCACCATTTGCAAGCGAAGAGTTCTCTAAATATTGCACATCAAAAAATATTCGATTGGTGCGAACCATCCCATACTGGCCTCAAATGAACGGGCTGGTAGAGCGCCAGAATCAAGGGATACTCAGAGCACTGCGTATAGCGAAAGCCACGAACTCAGACTGGAGGAAGGCTGTGAAAAACTATGTCCACATGTATAACACATCCCCGAATTCGATGACCGGAAAAGCGCCTATGGAATTGATGACAGGTCGCCCGGTGAAAGATCTTTTGCCCTCGCTGAGGACCGACCCAAGCTGGCGTTGTGAAGACGGAGTTCGAGAAAGCGATGCAATCAAGAAATTGAAAGGCAAAATTTATGCTGATCAACGTCGACACGCAGTAGCTTCGGATATAAAAGTAGGAGATATTGTTCTTCTTCGAAATTACGATTCGGGAAAACTGGAACCTAAATTTACATTGAAAAGGTTCACAGTTGTGGAAAGAAAAGGAAACGACACCATCGTTGTGAACGAAGAAGGCTTATCCCTCCGTCGATGTGTTACACACTTGAAAAAGTTGCCATTACAAGGCGAACCCAAGGAGGCACTAACCACTGACAACCCGTTAGAACCAACTTCGACACCAACACTGTCTAATTCTAATACACCTTTACAATCCCCTACAGGTATTATCCACTATCCGGAACCAGTTCAAAGTATACTTCACATCTATATTCTTATTACTTCTTCGAATCTACTACAGGTACAAACCATCATCAGAAGGATCTGTCAGCTGATAGCACACCACTCAAGCTCCATGAATATAAGCGCAAGTCCTCCATCGATAAGCAAGAAGAGTCTGTGAAACGACCCGCTCGCATACGGAAGATACCACGTCGATACGTAGAACATTGATCAACCTGAGACTCACATGTAATTTTTTTTGTATCCTTCCTTTTAAAGATCAGTTCCTTATCTCGGAGTAGGACAGGGATGTAGAGAAGTACGGGAGAGGTATTTGAAAGTAGCTGAGAGAAATAGGTATATAGAGAGTAACTTGGGCGAGAGGTGAGTCGAGGTCGCTATTACGAGTTAGTTAGAAACGAACTGTGAAACCGATCGGTCGAATAAATTACTCTGCAACGACTAAACAACCGAGTGTTTAAAATACCGAAAGAAATACCGCGTTTGAGGATTCTACAGTTAGGACTTTTATGAACCAGGCCCTTTTATAAATTGTGATAAAAATCGTTATCAAACTCTTCATAATTCATTGTTGCGTTATGTACATGATTGGAGAGATAGTTTTCAACTGGGATGGGACGTGCAGGTACGAAAAAACCTAACGTTAAATGCAGCCAGGGGGAACTGTCAAATGTAACCATTTAAAATATGTGAGCCCATTTAAAATATGTGAGGCAGAATTAATGGCTATGCGAGACAAAAGATAAAATGAACAAAAAAAGAAGAAAACATCTATCCGCAGGATTTAATGGAGAACATGGAAATTCGATTTGTTTGCATTTGACAGTAGGCCTTTTTCAAATGTTTGGCTAGAAATTGCTTACTTCAACGAATCATGTGTAAGAAGTCAAAATGTTAAATTTAACGGAACATTGCATGATGCCGATATCAAATAAAAAAGACAGCTGAGCGAGCTTGTTTACAAGGTGTTTACATTTAGCAGCGAACCAAACCAAGTTTTTCATAATATTATGATCGAATTAAAAAATTTCCAAGACCATGTAAACAAGCTCTCCAAAGCTCAAAAAAGCGAGGTTAAACATTTTCATTCAATGTTCTACAGCGAGAGGTTCACTTTAGATTGTTTACATTACCAATGAATTTTGTACCGCAACTCACCACTTCATTTACCGCGTTGCCAAGAACTCAAGCAAAAATATACAAAACAGTGCTGCCCAAACACACATTTTGAGTAGAGCACTCTAGTGCGGCCAAGACGCGTTTGACCTTGACGTATCCAAACGAGCAGAAATCTGACGTATTTCTATTGTGAATACGTCAAATTTCATGTTCGTTTGGATACATCATGGCCACACTCTAACTAGAGTGCTCTAATTTTGAGTCCCACCATTCTTGCAAAGATGAAAAAAATATTCAACATTCTTGCATTTTAGAAATTTAAAAAAATCATCAAAAAATCACGATAGCTCTTTAAAGTCTCATTTTAGCGAAAATATTCTTAAAAATGTGCAATTTTTCGATTTAAAAAAGAAAAAAAGGGGGTTAGGTTGGACGAGAAAGGTCTATTAGTGTCTGGCGCGTATTTTATAATTATCAAAATCATTTCAGAAGTAACATTCATTATCCTTCAGTTGTCAAGTCCAGTTTCCCAGTTGTCTAAGCCCAGTTTCCCAGGAAATATTGACGAAGCGTTGCATCTGTTACATTCAAACTCACGTAACTCCCATGTAACAAACCACCGAGAATTGTCAAACGAAGTTCATCCGGCTCATTTTGTGGGGTTATGTCGGTTGGTGTAAAACCTAATATCCTCTCATGGTTGTTTTTACTTTTGATTTTTTGTCTACTAAAAACGATCGAGAAATGTCAGCCATGTTCTATTTTTATGTAAATGCACAATAATATCCATAAATAAAAAACTTATGGAATTCATTCGAACATTGTGATAAATTTCATAAGAGTGTTCTATGAAAATCATTATTTCTACTATATTTTCTGCTTATAAATGTCAGCAATTTTCATAAATGGGCACCTATGGCGTTCAATCTGACATTTTCATAAATTTCATAAGACTGTCTTATGAAAATAATAAGAGATGGATTTGGAAAATTTCCCCTCCAAATCATAAGACAGACTTATAAAATCCATTTAAAATCCTTATGTCTGAAAGTCATAAGACGTTTTTATGGAAATTCAATGTAAATTTTGCTCGGTGTACAACAAAAGTCGAAATGCTAAATTTAACGGAACATTGCATGATGATGACAAATTACAACTGAGCGAGCTAGTTTACAAGGTGTTAATATTTAGCATCGAACCGAACCAAGTTTCTCATACTATGATCGAATCAACAAAAAATTTCAATACCATGTAAACAAGCTCTCTGTCTGAACTGTCAAATATGAGGTTAAACATTTTCATGCAATGCTCTACAGCGAGTTGTTCACTTTATTTTGTTTACATTGCCAATGAATTTTGTACCGCGACTCACCACTTCATTTGCCGCGTTGCCAAGAACTCAAGAAAAATATACAAACCAGTGCTGCCCAAACACACTTTTTGAGTCTCACCATAGGGATCTTTAGGGGTGTGCGGGTTAAGGCATATTGTGATGCAGATTAGTACCGGGAGTAAAATCTCAGTCCTTTTCCAATTTTTATGCCCGACACTATTGGGAAAAAAACATTTTTAGTTCGTTTCCTTTTAGGACAATATTACATCCAAACCCGTGCAACTTGCACGATTCTATAGGTTGCCTTATCAAATCTACCATAGTTTGCAGATGAAACTTGGGATGGCAGGCTGTTAGCAGATTGACAAAGTACCAGATCATGCTGTGTGGTGTGCTGTTCCGGTTGACAATGAGGCGAACGAGATATTTACAGATACGTCATTTAGTCGGACAACTGTCAGTTTGTTTGTTGAATTTAATTTGTTTTTTTCTTTAATTGAAAAATCAGAAAAGAATAATTTAGGTTTAAGAATGATATGAGTGCAGTCGTAAGGACACCTGCTATCAATAAATACGAAAATCTGGCACAATTTTTCCAAATTAAAGATCCCTATTCTTGCAAAGGTGAAAAAATATTCAACATTCTTGCATTTTTCAAACTTTAAAAAATCATTAAAAAATCACGATATCTCTAAAAAGTCTCATTTTAACGGAAACATTCTTAAAAATGTGTAATCTTTCGATTAAAAATAAGAAAAACCGATTTAATCCACCTAGCAGTGAGATGAGACATTCCTTACACATTTCACTATTGGATTAGTTTGCAGAACTCACGAGAAGTAGGCACCCAACTAGAGGTGGGATGAAAACAGTTTCTAGTCTTGCACGAAAGAATCTCGAACAAACTGAATAAATTATAGAAATCAACAAAACGGCCGAAATAAAAAAGTAAAGCAAAAAATGAAACAATAGGTTTTTAAATTCATAAAATGAGTAGAAAAATTAATGGAAATCAAAATTATAATATACACGAATCAAATTAGATTAGGTTATTACATAAAAATTAAGATTATATTTAGAAATAGTTATAAGAATAATAGAATAAATTGACTCATACTAACAAATTGAATGAAATAAAACGAATGACTGAACATGAAATGCATAAAATTAAAGATATGAATGAAATGAATCAAATGAATCAAACGAATCAAATGAATTAAACGAATCAAATGAATCAAATGAAGCAAATGAATCAAATGAATAAAAAAAAATTAAAGGGTTGTGTACAGGACACGACCGCGGTGACATTAAAAATATAGCTTTTTTTGTCTATCACACATATCGACACACGTTCTTGTTCACTCGCCTGTTTTCATATGTTACAATTTGCTATATACCCTCCCCATTAAAACATAATTTATTGAAGGTCTTTTAACGGTAATCTATTAATTCATCAAGTATCTCACTAGGTGATTGGCATTATTTGGCTGATCCATCTAGTAAAAATAGGCTGGTCTGGTGTGATGAGGAAACCCACGCCCGCCAACGGAAATATACAGATTCTCCATAAAATATGAAATTTCATTTTCCATTTAAATTTTCAATAATGTACTAATGAACTTAAGTAAACAATCTTAAGTGTAAGTATTTCTTGATCGATTAGTGGTGGAAAAATGAAATTATTTGATAAATTACATTGTTATGCAACTTTCGCACTACCAGTTAAAACGGGTTTTTATGCTATCTTGGTGACATTTTTCTTGTTGCTAATTATTAAAACGTGTTATAACTCTGTAGTGTAAACATTGTATTATTAATCCAATTCTGCAGCGTTTTATGTTATATAGGTGTTTTATGTGGTAATAGGACTGACATAATTATATCTTCAGTACAGCGGTTTGTTTCATAATTTAAAACAGATTTATTTTAAAATTTAAATTAGTATACCCAACCGTATTTGTTGTATACCTTAAAACGCAATTTGAACTGTGTTTTAAATACATAGGGTAGGACAGATGTTCTGACTGGTTAAACTGGGAAAACAATTTTAAGTCCAGTAACGCTTAAGACATGGCTTGAATTTGAATCGAAAAAGAACACCCGCTTCAACTGCTGCTGGGACGGTAAGTTCTGTTTTAAAATTTTCCGTTGTGTGCAGTACGAAACAAAAGTGTTTGAAATTAGAAAACAAAAAGTTCTGCTGGGAATGTGATTGTTTCCGATGCAATTACACTCAGATTTTTCACGCAGGGGATACAGGCCGTGTAAATGAAAACCGCGTAAATTTAAAAAAACGCGTTAATGAAAACCGCGTAAATTTCAAAATCCGCGTAAAAAACCTGAGTGTACTCTCCTATATAAAATATTACGCTGCTGAACAGTGCAATAACTACAGAAGCACGTTGTCAGATGCCTTACTGATAAAAAACATACAACCGAAATATGAAACATGAAAACCAATTGGCTCTTTACCCTACGCAGCTACAAAGCGCCGTAAACATGGATTAACAAGTTACAACGCACACGCATGCATAAAAATGAATATATTTTTTTCAAACGCAACACTCTTAAGCAGCACACACCGTATTGAATTAAATCCAAACCACCCCGCCCACCCACTTTGCAAATCATTCTGTGACACCATGCTGGTACCCGACAAATCCGCACACGGCCACCGCTGCCGAAAATGCATAGCGTCTACCGCTTATTGTAGTGCCCAGACGCTGCAGTCATGATCTTACCCGTTCGACATAAGAACAAAAACTAATTCAAACGGGTACGCGTCACCTCTATTTATAAACTAACCGTATATGGTTTAGTCACTTAGGTGCGAGCAGCGATGCCAACCTTCCAGTTTAAACTGGATTTTTCCAGTTTTTTTTGCAACATCCAGTCAAACAGACAATCGGAAAATTTTTCCAGTTTTTTAAATTGGAGCCAGTTTTATCCAGTTTTTTTTAAATATTCATTTATTAAGTTTTTTTCTCACAAATTGTAACTTGATTCATAGAATTTTCAAGCCAGCCATGGGATAATGCCGAGTGCCCCAAAATAAGATTTCAATCCACCGTAACCTGAACTCTTTTTATACAACTTGTGAGTAAAACGGTTCGGGAATGTACATTTTGATTCGATTTCAAATGAATTTTACTCAAACATAAAGGTGGCAGTACATTGTGTCAAATATTTTGATGAACATTTGTTGAATTCTCAGCTAGTTGCTATAGTGGTATCTACAGAAAGGCTTAAGCGCATCGTCGAGTTTAACAAATGGTCTTAAATTCAGAATTTTGTGGATGTGTAGATTGAAACGTTCAAAACAATAAAATTCGATCAAATATTACAATTTCAATCAAATTCGAATGTTTTAATATTTTTTTTTAACTTGGACAACAATATCAAAAAACCGACTCAAATTTTCAGTAAAAGGTATGGAGCATACGTGTTTACTTAAAATTACGTTCATTGCATCGTTGACTTAAACAATATAAGGGCAAAGTAGATTTTTTTCAAGTATCCAGTTTTTTCCAGTTTTTTTTCAAGAAAGGTTCCAGTTTTTTTGAAAAAAATGTTGGCAACGCTGGGTGCGAGTGTGTGCAAATGCCAACGCACAGTGGTCCAGATCGCTAATTTAGGAGGAATTTTTACTTTCTGACAAACCTGTATAATTTAGCCGTATCATGTCTTAGGATGAATTTGTGTACTTTAGAAGATGCTTCTTTTTATTGGAATAGTTATTAGGGTGGTTCTAATTTATCTAAAATACGAAAATAAACTTTTTACTGATGAAAGATAGAGCTCCACAGTCTTCCACAAAGTTGTAAAGTAACTTATTTTGAATAAATTTGTTGAACATATTAAAGCTCTATCTCTTTTAGTTTTTGTTATACAAGAAATTTAAAAAAAAAGATTAGGGTGTTCCTGAAAAAAACGTTTTTTTAGTATAACTTTCGTATCTTTTACTTTTTGTTAACACAACCTTTGAACAGCTTATTGAAAACTTCAAGCCGAGTATTTTTCTCCAAGACTCCGAAGGTCTAACTTTTTTCTTTAAAAAGTTATGGACACTTTTCGTTAAAAAAATAGCCTATTTCAAGGCTCAATATCGCTGATGCGGGCACCTAAAATTGAATTCTGTTTCCACCACATGAAAGACCATACTTATTAGTATATTTGAGCAAAAATTGGCGAATACGATATTTTTTTAAAATTTGCAATTTAGATTTAAAGTTTGTAGTTTTGCAGGTTCAACGCATTAAAGCATTTACACACATATCGTTGTATTATGAAAAAAGCCACTTTCAAATATCATTCTCTCATCGCAGCAAGCTTTGCATAAGTGAAACGACTGTCAAAAAAGGTTTCTGATTTTATTCGTTTTAAATAAAACTAGTAAATATGGATATTAGTCGAAGAGAGTTGGCGAATTTGCTTATTGCTGGTAAAAAGACAGATGAACTGCTTAAGTTCATTACAAGTAGTAATCCAAATGTAAAATTGAGACTTGTTAGTGCTCGGAAGAAAATAAAAATCTTCATGTTGGAATTTAGAAGGTTGTGGATTCGGAGTAAGCGCACGCAAATTCGGTTTGAGCTGGAAAATTTTGTGTGGCTTGAAGGAAAGCTAAGATTCGAAGTCGAAGGTAAAGGTAAAGGCCGAAAGAGGAAACCATTTTCCGAAATATGTCGCAGAGCCAAAATAAAAAGATTAGGAAAGTTGCGCGATAAGTATTCCACGGAAGAACTTGGTTTAGCGTCAGCCGTCAACGCTAATTCTACTGGTTTCCGTTTAGTTGGCAGACAAATCGAACGATTGTCGAAAAGTCCCGTCAGATCTACCGTAGAGAATTTAGGATCTATGGCTGTCCCGATTGCAGAAGCGTTTACTGCGGAGGAGGCACTTAGATTTATTTGTGAAAATGATTTTTCTAAGGCGCAGTACCAAAACATACGCAGCTCAGTTATGCAGAAGGGTTTGGACATTTATCCCGCGTATAATAAAATAGTAGATGAAAAGAAACTATGCTATCCGATCGGTATGTACTATTCTCAAAGATTCGTCCCTGAATCAACAATTTTTTTCAGGAATTTCTGTTCAGCCTTCTTGTGCGTATGTTCCCCTTCAAGCTCTTGTTAACCATACCGTGGAACGACTCATCTCGTTTCTGAATATTGGAGTTCTACCACTGCATCCTGAGGATAATACGTTTGTTATCTTTAAGTGGGGCTGCGATGGAAGCAGCAACCATTCCCGGTAGGCAACATTATTTTTCTTCTAAACTTTGACTGACAGTCTCTTTTCCACTTGAACATAGATACAAGCAAATGTGCGTTGACGAAGATGAAAATGGAGAACTATTCGAGTATAACGATTCGCATATATTTGCTCTATCTATAGTACCTTTACGTGTAGCTAGTCGCCGGAAAGATGAGTCAAGAGATTGCATTCTTTGGAATAATGATTTTCCATCTTCAGTATCCCTGTGCCGACCAGTAAAATTAATTTTCAAGAAGGAAAATCCTGAACTAACAAAGGATGAAGTTGCCGCGATGAACAAGCAAATCGATGAATTAGTCCCGACTATAGTAAATGTTAATATGCGCAAGATTCCGATTAGTTCAAGCTTCATATTTTCCATGGTTGATACGAAGGTAGTGAATGACGTAACAGGCACACCGTCTCAAGCGTGTTATATATGCAAACGCTCCGGAAAGCGATTGAATGATCCTTTACTGGAAGCCAGCGATCCACCGGATAGTTTATATGTTTTTTCACCTTTACATGCATTAATACGAGCAATGGAGTTACTATTGAATATTGCTTACCGTTTAGCTCTAGCAAAACCGCGTTGGCGCGTAGGCAAAAATACCAGCGAGCTTAAGGAACGACAAATAAAAATTCGACAAGCGTTACGTGACCGTTTAGGTCTTCGTATTAGCGAACCTTTGCCAGGTGGCGGAAATTCTAACGATGGTAACACAGCTCGAAAATTTTTCAGAAACCGAGATGTCGTTGCAGAAGAAAACGGGTTGGACGAAATGTTGCTAGAACGTATGTATGTGCTATTAACAATCATCAACAGCAAATTGGGAATTAACGCGGATGCTTACCGGAGTTACGCCGAAGATACACGATTGCTTTATGTACGCCGGTATGGTTGGTACGCTCTCTCACCAACCGTGCATAAACTCCTGGTCCATGGAGGAAGCATTATTCAACATAACATGCTGCCAGTAGGTATGTGCAGTGAAGAAGTTCAAGAAACCAGGAATAAAAGTATTCGCAGATTCCGAGAATTCCACGCACGCAAATTCGATCGACTCGTCAATCTTGATGACGTTTTCAAGAGACTTCTTGTTTCATCAGATCCTATAATTTCTCTTAAATGTAAACGTCGAATTCAACGAGCACCGCTGGATATACCTGAAAATGCAATGCATCTACTTTTGAATTAATTGGCATTGAATAAATTCTCCTTATATAAATCATAAATTGTTGTCATAGCCAAATTATTTTTAATGAACACATTCTGTATTGTTGATATGTAAGCAAAACAGAAAAGGAAATACAAAGGCTTTAGGCAATTTCTTTTATGTCGCTATGCGATAAAATTTAAAACTTTGGTTAGTAAATTTAAAATTACATGCTTAAAAAAATAATATTTTCCAATTTTTGCTCAAATATACTTAAAAGTATGTTCTTTTCTATGGTTCAATCCGAACTTACTTTTATTTGCCCCAATCAGAGATAATGACATTTGAAAAAGGGCTATTTATGAGCGAAAAGTTTCCATAACTTTTGAAAGTATAAAGTTAGACTTTCAGAGTTATGAAAAAACGTGGATTGAAGTTTTCTAGAAGCTGTTCAAAGGTTGTTTTAACAAAATATAAAATTTCTTTCGAACATTAACAAGTCTCAATTTTACATTTGGATTACTACTTGTAATGAACTTAAGCAGTTCATCTGTCTTTTTACCAGCAATAAGCAAATTCGCCAACTCTCTTCGACTAATATCCATATTTACTAGTTTTATTTAAAACGAATAAAATCAGAAACCTTTTTTGACAGTCGTTTCACTTATGCAAAGCTTGCTGCGATGAGAGAATGATATTTGAAAGTGGCTTTTTTCATAATACAACGATATGTGTGTAAATGCTTTAATGCGTTGAACCTGCAAAACTACAAACTTTAAATCTAAATTGCAAATTTTAAAAAAATATCGTGTTCGCCAATTTTTGCTCAAATATACTAATAAGTATGGTCTTTCATGTGGTGGAAACAGAATTCAATTTTAGGTGCCCGCATCAGCGATATTGAGCCTTGAAATAGGCTATTTTTTTTAACGAAAAGTGTCCATAACTTTTTAAAGAAAAAAGTTAGACCTTCGGTGTCTTGGAGAAAAATACTCGGCTTGAAGTTTTCAATAAGCTGTTCAAAGGTTGTGTTAACAAAAAGTAAAAGATACGAAAGTTATACTAAAAAAACGTTTTTTTCAGGAACACCCTAATCTTTTTTTTTAAATTTCTTGTATAACAAAAACTAAAAGAGATAGAGCTTTAATATGTTCAACAAATTTATTCAAAATAAGTTACTTTACAACTTTGTGGAAGACTGTGGAGCTCTATCTTTCATCAGTAAAAAGTTTATTTTCGTATTTTAGATAAATTAGAACCACCCTAATAACTATTCCAATAAAAAGAAGCATCTTCTAAAGTACACAAATTCATCCTAAGACATGATACGGCTAAATTATACAGGTTTGTCAGAAAGTAAAAATTCCTCCTAAATTAGCGATCTGGACCACTGTGCAACGTTACCGAAAATCGATAGCGCTTATTGCATCGCCCGGAGACGACGTTGCTCGTGTGGGATAAGAGCAACAACTGATTTAAACGGACATGCGTTGCTTCTATTTATGACTTTTCGTGTTTCATTGAGCAACTAAGCTGCCCTCTTTTGACGGCTGTGTCTGAGAAATCTGCCTCACGAATGGTATTTTTCCCGTTTTTTGTGAACTTTTTAATTTTACCAATTTCCAAAAGTCTACTTTTATTGGGGAGATATTAAATTATTACCAATATTTAAGTTAGGTGTTTCTGAATCGGTTGGTGTATGAATGATTAAAATCCATCTAGTAATATCGGAGTTATAAGCGTGCAAACCTTACATAGTTTCGTTACATGGGAGATAGTTTAGATTTTAGAATGACACCTAGCCCCAGATAGTGGAGTAAGACATTTTTAATGTCAATAAATCAAATGAATCAAATAAATCAAATGAATCTAATGAATCAAATGAATCAAATAAATTAAATGAATCAAATGAATCAAGCGAATCAAATGAATCAAATGAATCGAATGAATCAAATGAATCAAATGAATCAAATGAATCACACGAATCAAATGAATCAAATAAATCAAAAGAATCAGATAAATCAAATGAATCAAATGAATCAAATCAATCAAATGAATCAAATAAATTAAATGAATTAAATGAATCAAGCGAATCAAATGAATCAAATGAATCGAATGAATCATATGAATCAAATGAATCACACGAATCAAATGAATCAAATAAATCAAAAGAATTAGATAAATCAAATGAATCAAATGAATCAAATGAATCAAATAAATCAAATGAATCAAATTAATCAAATCAATCAAATTAATCAAATTAATCAAATTAATAAAATGAATCAAATGAATCAAATGAATCACACGAATCAAATAAATCAAATGAATCAAATGCATCAAATGAATCAAATGAATCAAATGAATCAAATGAATCAAACGAATCAAATGAATCAAATGAATAAAATGAATAAAATGAATCAAATGAATCAAATGAATCAAATGAATCGAATGAATCAAATGAATCAAATGAATCAAATGAATCAAATGAATCAAATGAATCAAATGAATCAAATGAATCAAATGAATCAAATGAATCAAATGAATCAAATGAATCAAATGAATCAAATGAATCATATGAATCAAATGAATCAAATGAATCAAATGAATCAAATGAATCACACGAATCAAATGAATCAAATAAATCAAAAGAATCAGATAAATCAAATGAATCAAATGAATCAAATCAATCAAATGAATCAAATAAATTAAATGAATTAAATGAATCAAGCGAATCAAATGAATCAAATGAATCGAATGAATCATATGAATCAAATGAATCACACGAATCAAATGAATCAAATAAATCAAAAGTATCAGATAAATCAAATGAATCAAATGAATCAAATGAATGAAATTAATCAAATCAATCAAATTAATCAAATTAATCAAATTAATCAAATGAATCAAATGAATCACACGAATCAAATAAATCAAATGAATCAAATGCATCAAATGAATCAAATGAATCAAATTAATCAAATGAATCAAATGAATCAAACGAATCAAATGAATCAAATGAATCAAATGAATCAAATGAATCAAATGAATCAAATGAATCAAATGAATCAAATGAATCAAATGAATCAAATGAATCAAATGAATCAAATGAATCAAATGAATCAAATGAATCAAATGAATCAAATGAATCAAATGAATCGAATGAATCAAATGAATCAAATGAATCAAATGAATCAAATGAATCAAATGAATCAAATGAATCAAATGAATCAAATGAATCAAATGAATCAAATGAATCATATGAATCAAATGAATCAAATGAATCAAATGAATCACATGAATCAAATGAATCAAATTAATCAAATGAATCAAATTAATTAAATGAATTAAATTGATTTAATTCATCCAGTGAATACAGTGAATCAAATTAATGAAATGGATCAAATGAATGAAAAGAATGGATGAACAAAATGAATAAAGTAAAAAATAAATGAAATGCATAAATAAACGAATCAAATAAACAAAATGAGCTGAAGTGATAAAATGAATAAAAAGAATAAAATGAGCAGAATTAAATGCATGGATTAAAATTAAAAATTGAACAATGGTAAAAGGTTATAAATTAATATAAAGAAATAAATTGAATCAAATAAATTATTTGGATGAAATGATTAAAACTGAAAAAGTAGTCGGATTATTAAAATGAAGAAACTGTACAAAATGAATAAACTGGAAAAAATGAATAAAATGCATACAATGAAAACAATGAATGATATGAGTAAAATGTACAAAAAGAATAAACTGATCAGAGTGAATCCAAAGAATGAAACGATTAAAATAAGTAAAATGAACGCAGATGAACAAAACGAATAAAAAGATGCGAAATGAAATAATTAATTTAAATGAAATGGTCATATATTTGAAGCTAAAAACAGAAAATGAATAAACCGGATTGTACCATTGCATCAGAAAATTTTGAAATGGTTTTGAAAATACCATCTTCTGAGAAAAGGCTAATAAATATGCAATGGACTTTCTATGGCTTTTTTTTGGTTTTATTCTTTTTGTTTTCATGCTTCTTTACTTGACGGCGTCGTTTTAAGATTATTTGGTGTTTCTACTTTATTGTTGGACCTTAATTAGTTATCAGGAACCTGGAACGATCAATTTGCTTTGGAATTCGAAGTTTTACTTTTTGGTCACATATTCCCGAATAAAAGGTTTATGTACAGAATTGAATTTACTGGTCCAGTATTTTAACGCGCAATTGAATATAGTAAAGTGAGACAAGGTCACATGTGCTTTCAAGCCCCTTAAATAGAGAACGACAGGGAGAATGCGTTCGTGAATGAGACAGGTAGATATTTCAAAGTTTTCATTTGCATTGAAGTAAATAGTGTGAAATGTCTAGGCTATGTCGATAGCATAAAAGCCGTGCATTCAGTTGATTGCAATGCAGTCTCTTTCCATTCATCCTTATAGCTTTCATCAGGAATCAGAATATATTGGCTCAAATGGCACGTTCCCCGTACATAGTCGGGGATTTGTGCCTTGCCGTGTGTTTTCATCATTTCCTGAGCGGAAGGAAAGGACAAGGACGTGTGGGGAAGTAGAATTGGAAGGGTGGGAAAATAACAGCACAAAACAAAAATAAACAACAGGTAAGTTAAACTCACAAGTAGTTCAACTTGCCTGCGAATAAGCCTAAAGCTCTTTACCACATTGGATAAGATACTTTAGTATGTCCCTGAGTTTCAGTCGACCAAACATGGTTTCGTCAATATAAGGACGGCTGAAGACTCGAAATCGCAATTGCGCTACCGCTGGACAGTTGCATATCAGATGATATGAGGTTCCGTAGTCGGATTCACAAAGATCACATGAAAAAGACTCAGCGCGCTGAATAGTTGCCATGTGATAATTGAGTTTGCAGTGGCCGGTTAAAGCCCTGGTCAGCATGCCGCAGTGGAGCTTCGAAAAATGTAAGAGATTTTTCGAAACCACTGGGCATGGTTGTTCTAGAAACGCCTTTGTTTGGCGACACGTTTGTAGATTTCTCCAATAATTGCGGTGCTCGGACGAAGCCCAGGACCGTATTTTTTCACGTATCCAACTTGTCGAAATTGGCAGCGTGGGCTCAGGACCAACGAAGTCAATCGCTGAACCTGCCCTGGCCAATTCGTCAGCCCATTCATTTCCAGTAATACCGCAATGTCCGGGCACACAGACAAGGTAGATAGTGTTGACAATGCTTAGTTCTTCGATTTGGGTTCGGCACGCGATCACTAGCTTGGACCGAGATTTGTCTGAGCTAAGGGCCTTGATTGTAGCCTGACTATCGGAGCAGAAGTTTATAACTCTGCCGGACAAACTCAGTTGAAGGGCCGATTGCACCCCGCACATAATCGCAAAGATTTCTGCTTGGAATACAGTACAGTATCTACCTAGTGAGTGAGATTGTTCCAATCTCATTTCACGACAGTAGACACCAGCACCAGCACGTCCCTCCATCAGAGAACCGTCAGTGTAACAGACTACTTGCGTTTGTTGTTGTCTTTCCATAAAGCCAGACAACCACTCCTCTCGAGAGGGAATCTTCACATGGAATGTCCTGTAAGGAAAACTACAAGTGAGTGTAATATCGCTGGGAGCAAGAATATCTTCACCCCATGTAACCATTTGTGACCACAATCGTGTATGACTGGTAGCAAGATCAACATGATTACCGTTCCAAAGCCCAGTAACCTGCAGTCTGTATGCACATGATAGTGCTTCTTGTTTTAAGTGTATGTGTAATGGTTTGATATTTAAAAGTGCCTCAAGAGCAGCAGTCGGAGTCGTGGTGAAAGCACCAGTCAACGCCATGAGCGCCATTCTTTGCAGATGGTTTAGCTTTCACTGGACTGTCACCACCTCTCCCCTCTGCCACCACACAAGGCATCCGTATGACAGTATTGGACATACAATTGTCGTGTAAACCCAATAGTTGTATTTAGGTTTGAGACCGCAGGTCTTTCCAAAAGTTCGTCTGCACTGCCCGAAAGCCATGCACGCTTTCTTGACTCTGAACTCAATGTGAGCAGACCAATTCAGTTTGGAATCCAATATGACTCCAACGTATTTGACTTGATCTGCACACAGTAGCTCAGAATCAAAGAACTGCAAGGGACGAACCCCGGTTGTTATTCGTTTCTTCGTGAAAAGAACCATTGAAGTTTTGCTTGGGTTAACTGATAGTTTAACTTGTCGACACCACTGTTCGACGGCTCTTAATGCCTGTTGCATTAAGTCAAAGATTGTTCCGATGCAAAATCCAGTAATTAGTATTTGGTAATCGTCAGCAAACCCGTAGGTTGGAAATCCAAGCTCATTGAGTTTCTTCAACAAGCCGTCAGCTACTAAGTTCCATAACAAAGGTGACAGAACGCCGCCCTGAGGACAACCGCAAATACTCAACTTCCGTATCTCAGCCTGTCGCAGTGACGAGCAAAGTATGCGGTTACTAAGCATTGCGTTTATCCAACCTGAGATACATGCAGGTATCCTATGACCGCTCGTCGCTTCCAGAATAGACTGGAAGGACACATTGTCAAAAGCACCCTCAATATCTAGGAATACACCCAAGCTAGATTGCTTGAGCGAGAAGGCTTTCTCAATGTTGTAAACAACATCGTGAAGCAGAGTGATCGTGGATTTCCCACACTGATATGCATGTTGCATTTTGTGCAGTGGATATTCAACTAAACTAACGTTCCTGATGTGATGATCGATTATCCGTTCCAAAGCTTTCAGAAGAAAAGAACTTAAGCTGATAGGCCTAAAACTCTTGGCTTCTTCATAGCTTGAGCGCCCCCCTTTGGGAATAAATCTAACAGTTATTTCTCGCCATGCTTTCGGGATATACTCGGTAGCAAGACTGGAAAGCAAAGTCTTTTTCAAGACATGTTTAAGAATATCAAATCCCTTTTGCAGTAGCACGGGAAGTATTCCATCTTTTCCGGGTGATTTGTATGGAGCAAAGCTGTCAACTGCCCACATGACCGATTCAGTGGAGACCAATGTGCGTGCTAACGCCCACGAGTCCGAATCACCAGAATGAGATCTGTGAACATTGTTCAACTCCGGATCGATACAACCTGGAAAGTGTGTGTCGAAGAGACAATTAAGAACATCTTTTTCGTCCGTCACATAAACACCATCTCTGGTTTTTAAGGAGTTCATCTGAAAATCATTCGATTTGGAGAGAATTTTATTTAATCTGCTAGCCTCGTTCAGACTAGAGACATTAGTGCATAGGCTTTGCCAGCCAGCCCGTTCTGCAGATCTAAGACATTTCTTATATGCACTACGAGCTGACCTGAAAGCCCTGGAGTCATCACGCTGACGCCGGTTCCAAGCTCTTTTCATAACTTTCTTCATTCTTTCAAGCTCAGCCCTCCACCAAGGGGTTCCCCTAGTCGATTTAACAGTACGAAGTGGACAAGCTTCTTCGTAGGATGCTAATATGAATGAGTTTGTCGTATACACGACGTCATCTAAGTCGTCTAGTTGACTAATTGTTGGAAAATATCCATGAAATTTAGTCGCCAAATTTTCCAAAAAGAGGTCCCAGTTTGTAGATTTAGGATTACGATATGTCACCACATTGAAGGTGACATCAAAATGATCGAAAAATATATATTTATGATCGGATAGAGACGGTTCAGTTTCATTTGGAACCTGCCAATTTCCCAGTTCATGCAAAATTCTATCAGAGCAAAGTGTTATGTCTAACACCTCCTCCCTCCCAGACCTCGCAAAAGTTGGTCGGTTTCCCACATTCAGAATATGGAGATTTGTACTACTTATGTACTCCATCAGTTCAGAGCCTCTCAGATTGATGTCCGAGCTGCCCCAAATGATGTGATGAGCATTCGCATCACTGCCGATAATGAGCGGAAGCCCATTTCTGCTACAATATGATACAACGCTTTTGAAATCATCAGAAGGAGATGATTCGTTATGCGGTAGGTATGCTGAACAATATATATATTTTTTGTCTAAGTTTCCGACAGTCAGTGTAACTGTGACAACACAGATATCACGAGTTGTGAGCTCCGATATGAGACACGCGTCAATAGCCTTATTTGCAAGAATGCAAGCACGAGGCATTTCACGTGGGTTAGTCATGCCTGTCTTGTTGTAAGCAATGAAGACAGTGTTAAGTAACTTTCCAAAATAGAAGTTTCCTTTATGGAAATACGGTTCTTGAACCAATGCTATGGAAGCTTTACCTTCCTGCATGAGTCGAGATAAATTCATAGTTGCTGTACGTTTATGTTGGAGATCGATTTGTACTATTCTAACCATTGTTGATTAGAGAACTGTACATTTCATCTCCAACACAAATCGCACAACAACTAGAGGACACCAAGCGAGTTGGGATGTTAACGCATATAGCGAGCCATATCAGGTTTAAATGGGACATGATCATTTAATTCCCACGGTTTGCGAAGAAAATAATGGTCCACTGTGTCAGAGATTTGCATAACACAGTAAGGGCAAAACCCAAAATGCTCCGTGCGCGACTGGCATATTTTAGACCCTCCAGTCATTAAGTCCTCGGCACGGAACTACACCTCCTCCCTCCCAGACCTCGCAAAAGTTGGTCGGTTTCCCACATTCAGAATATGGAGATTTGTACTACTTATGTACTCCATCAGTTCAGAGCCTCTCAGATTGATGTCCGAGCTGCCCCAAATGATGTGATGAGCATTCGCATCACTGCCGATAATGAGCGGAAGCCCATTTCTGCTACAATATGATACAACGCTTTTGAAATCATCAGAAGGAGATGATTCGTTATGCGGTAGGTATGCTGAACAATATATATATTTTTTGTCTAAGTTTCCGACAGTCAGTGTAACTGTGACAACACAGATATCACGAGTTGTGAGCTCCGATATGAGACACGCGTCAATAGCCTTATTTGCAAGAATGCAAGCACGAGGCATTTCACGTGGGTTAGTCATGCCTGTCTTGTTGTAAGCAATGAAGACAGTGTTAAGTAACTTTCCAAAATAGAAGTTTCCTTTATGGAAATACGGTTCTTGAACCAATGCTATGGAAGCTTTACCTTCCTGCATGAGTCGAGATAAATTCATAGTTGCTGTACGTTTATGTTGGAGATCGATTTGTACTATTCTAACCATTGTTGATTAGAGAACTGTACATTTCATCTCCAACACAAATCGCACAACAACTAGAGGACACCAAGCGAGTTGGGATGTTAACGCATATAGCGAGCCATATCAGGTTTAAATGGGACATGATCATTTAATTCCCACGGTTTGCGAAGAAAATAATGGTCCACTGTGTCAGAGATTTGCATAACACAGTAAGGGCAAAACCCAAAATGCTCCGTGCGCGACTGGCATATTTTAGACCCTCCAGTCATTAAGTCCTCGGCACGGAACTACACCTTGACTTAGGGTCTCCTACTTTCAGTCGCCTCCTACGACATGGGAGCAGGACTCCAGTGGCTCAATTCTAGGCCAGATACCACACGGCCTCTGGGCAGGTTCATCTGTACACAGCGAAATTTGATAATCGAAACTCAACAAAACTTCACCGAACTACCATCAGCCGAGAGTCTCAGCAAACCCCCAGCCAACAAAAATTCGGCAAAATTAAGTGGATCATCGGTGAAAAAAATCGGTGTGTAGAGTGAACGTTCCGCTGCGTAATGCAGCATACTGGGGAGTTCGCCCAACTCTTCCCAGGCTCCGTTCGCTATTGAGAATGTTTTAAACCCCCTCAACAATTTTACTCATAGCACGGGTCGCATGACACTATGAAATTGGGGTTCCCTGTTTGGTAGATTTTTACCACTGAAACAGGTAGTCCGTAGTGTAATTCTTAGCCGGTTAAAGCAACCACTACCGACACTACACGGCTTATCTAGGCTGTTCGGTGAAAGAAGCTGACGTTGAAGAACAGCTTCCATATTTAGATGGGCGAACAGCCGCAGAAGGAAGGAAGGATAACGGGAGGAGAGGGATTTGGGATTTGGGCTAAGCGCTTATTTAAAGGCGGCGCTGGCTCGCCTTGTCAGGGCTGCTTTAGGGCATGTGGTATTTAGGCCTAGAACGTATAGGGTCCACTACCTCGTCCTACCACACCCAAACATCGTCCTACCAGTCAGCCCCCGCTGCTGGTTCGGGTCGCGAATCACAACTATTTGCTATCGCGATTAAGCATTATCCACCACCTATGACCCGCCCGGTTGCTTGCAGCTCAGCTTCCCACGAAGCGTTCCTCCACCACCACGGGGCCCGGGATTCATCCTTATAGCTTTCATATTGTTTCGTTCAGATTTCTCATGCAGGAAATATGGATAAATAAGTCCTATACAGACCAATACTGTGAAAAAGAAATGGTTCAAACTACTCAGTATATCCAAATATGGACGACGATAAGTTAGAAGACACATTGTAGTTGCATCCCCCATCGAGAGTGGGTACTTTGGGAGACTTCTTTTCCTGGATCTAATATTTTTGTTCTTTGATCCGTTATTTTTCATGAAAGTTCGTACCAATACATCCATCTTCCATCTGCACGCCACCATAGATGGTACGCAACACCTTTCGTTCGAAAACTCTAAGGGCGCGTTGGTTCTCCACGAGCATAGTCCAGGTCTCGTGGCCGTAGAGGACCACCGATCTAATCACCCGAATAGAAATGTACAGTAACATAACCATGATTTTCACTGTGACAGTACAGTAATTTTACAATAATTTACAGTAAGCTTTAGTGTTATGCTACAATACAAAAACAATAAACTTTAACGTTTTTACAGTAAATTTCAATGTAAAATAGACTTTTACCATGAAAAAGGTGGGTGGTTATGTATCTTAACATTAAAAAAATCAATTTTTCTCCATACATTTTTTTCTCGAAAACAGTTAAATTTAATGTGAATGCACTGTATCAGTTTTTTGCTGAACAGTGAAATTTATTGTTAAATGAAATTTTATTTTAAATCTACTGTGAGAACTTTGCATCCAACAATGTGTAAACAATAATAACTGTAATATTTATTGTTTTATGATTTTTGTAGGGTAAATGCTATTGTAAAATTCTGTCCGGGCAGCGTCTTGAAGATAATCAACTTCGTGCGGTGGCGAATTTTGTTTGACCGGAGCGTCCTCTGGAGTCCAAAGTAGGCGCGATTTCCCGCTAAGATCCGTCTCTGAATTTCTCTGCTGTTATTACCCTCTAAGAACGGTTGGTTTCAAAATCGTCCAATGAAGGACGTTCGTTGGACCAATTTGGACAACGTCCAAATAACCGTTCAACGAACGTCCATCGTTGGACCCGTGTTGAACGATTTTGAAACAATTTTTTGGACTTCTCAGTGGGTATTGTCGTCGGTTACCAGTGAGCCCAAATATATGAATTCGTCGACCATCTCGATTTCGTCACCGTCAATCCGAACTCTGGTGGGAGGTTCACATTGTCGTCTCTAGAACCTCTTCCTCTCATGTATTTTGTCTTCGAAACGTTGATGGCAAGTCCAATCCTGCTGACTTCAGCTTTCAGTCTTTGAGCATATATTTCATTCAAAATTCAATAGAGATACGAATAGTTTAAATATCGCACGCGGAATGTCTTTTGAAAATTTTCATCGTCAAACTTTCATATTCCCAGTTAAGCCAAATATTTTTTCTGATATAGCCATGAATTTCCTTAATTATAGTGTAGATACAGGCTTTGAATACAATTGAATTAAAGTTGAGTTGATGTAGCATCAGACAAAAAATAGTTTTGTTTTCTCAAACCTTCGCAATTACAATTAATAAATATTTCAGATTGGCAGAAGATCTTATCATGCAACTTAGAAATGGATACAGAAATAGCTAGATAGATGCGATAGAAGAGAGACAGAGAGAGAGAGAGAGAGAGAGAGAGAGAGAGAGAGAGAGAGAGAGAGAGAGAGAGAGAGAGAGAGACAGAGAGGGATGGAGAGAGAGATAGGGGGGGGGGGCGTGTGAGGAATGGCAAATGATGGTTAATGCAGTGACATTATTTTTATAGGTATATGATATATTGATTTCTTACATTCTTATCATAAATAATGTAAGCAGTAATTTTTGCGCCATAACCAGTATAACCTAAATCTTGCAAAAGATCTAAATTATCGCTAGATTTTTGGGCTTCAAACATACAGTTGCTTTCGGTGACGCCACAAGTATAATTATATTAGAAATCTTTTATCTCACTACTAGGTGAATTACTTGTTGATCTGTGTATTGATATACCGCCCAACATATACCTCATGATTGAACGCAATGCCTAATCCAAGGAATAAATACTAGAACTCACTGTTTCTTTATCAACACATTATTTTGTCTTTGAAGTGAACTTATATATTGATTTTTGAGAAACAGTTAATTTATTATGAAGGTAATTCACAAAATGTTCTCAACATCGAATTCCTTGAATCACGTAGATGTGTTTTCATACCCCGATATTCAAAATCGGTTTAGTTTTGCCCCTAAAACACCAGTAAAGCAATACTCTATATGAAACAATCTCATTTTTAATTAGTGAAAATTGGTAAGCGAGGACTAAAAATACAAAATGTTTAATATCTCCGCCGCTCGTGCACGGATTTCGACAATCTATAGCTTGTTAGAAAGGTATTTTACAAGCTTTCTATTTATGTGCAGTTTGTGGGACAATATTGTATTGTTCGAAAGTTATTTGCAAAAAACCTGCCGCGTTTTGACAAAATCGCCCATATCTCAGAAAGTAAACAACATATCGAAAATCAAAAATAATAGTGTCAAATGGGAACGTTAGGCCTTTCATTTGAAACTAGTTTCATTAAGATCGGTTCAGCCATTGCTGAGATAATTACATGACATTTTGTACATACATACATACACACACATACAGACATTGTCTCAATTTGTCGAGCTGAGTCGATTGGTATATGAAACTCGACCCTCCGGGCCTCGGGAAAAGTTTTCAAAGTTTGAGCGAATCCTATACATTTCTTTTGTAAGAAATGTAAAAAGGGGGTTAGGTCGAACGAGAAAGGTCTATTATGAAAAGCTCAGTTTTTTTTATTTTTCTGTTGAAAAATGTACAGTCGTGATTCGCTGGTTGGACACTTTTTAACTGGACCGCTTTTTAGTTGGACCTCCGCTAGTTGGACCGTTGTCCAACTAAAAAGCATCTGAACGTAAAATCTCATGTCAAATTGACTTTGACAATCTATTTATTGTGCTTTTCATCGAAGATTAGCATGCGACGGAATCAATTCAAAATAGCGAAAGAATTGAAAATATACTCTGTTAGCTCCATCTGCCCAGTTTAAAACAAACATCTAGCAATATATAGGCCCTGTTGGTCAGGTATCGGACGGTCATGAATTGACAGTTCAAGGATTTATTCACCTCTTCACTACCTGTTGAGCGAAAATCGGAAATTATTTGTTACTATTTTTGGTACCCATTTAATTTATTGTTTAGTGTGCCTTTTTGATGCCTAACTCGATTCTTTTGCATCCTCCTAAGTTTTTCCTTGGTTCAAGAGCAATAGTCGCTCGAACACTTCATATAAAAATCAATTCAAATTACATTTTTGTAGCCTTGCGGAATTGAAAAGGTTAAATCTTAAAAATGGCGTTTTCGCAATCTTGTCGCTATCTTGTTTTTTCGCTATTTTTGCTAATTTCCAGTGATAACCACAATAACAATCTTATAGGGATGGGCGATACTACACCGAGCAAAATTTACTTTGAATTTCCATAAAAACGTCTTATGACTTTCAGACATAAGGATTTTAAATGGATTTTATAAGTATGTCTTATGATTTGGAGGGGAAATTTTCCAAATCCATCTCTTATTATTTTCATGAGACACTCTTATGAAATTTATGAAAATGTTCGAATGAACGCCATAGGTGCCCATTTATGAAAATTGCTGACATTTATAAGCAGAAAACATAGTAGTAATAATGATTTCCATAGAACAGTCTTATGAAATTCATCACAATGATCGAATGAATGCCATAAGTTTTTTTTATGGATATTATTGTGCATTTATATAAAAAATAGAACATGGCTGATATTTCTCGAGCATTTTTAGTAGACAAAAAATCAACAGTAAAAATCAACCTTTAGATGATATTAGGTTTTACACCAACCGACATAACCCCAAAATGAGCCGGATGAACTTCGTTTGACAATTTTCGGTGGTTTGTTCACATGGGAGTTACGTGAGTTTGAATGTAACAGATGGGCACCTGTTGCACTCGAACTCACGCAACTGACAAAGTAAACAAACCACCGAGAATTGTAAAACATGAGCGTAATTCATAATGAGTTCATTCGTGTTGTCATCTTGTAGAACTGAATTCGGGACAAATGAACCGCCAAGTATAGATGCCTTCAGAATATTGAACAGAAAACTCCCATTAAATATTAAAATGATAATAATGAGCAACGCTTCGTCAATATTTCCTGGGGAACTGTTCTTAGACAACTGGGAAACTGGACTTGACAACTGAATGATAATGATTCTTACTTCTCAAATGATTTTGATAATTATGAAATACGTGTCAGACACTAATTATATGCACAACTGATTTCAACTGAACTCATTTCAAAATATTGGATATCTTCTGTAAAAATCATAACCATGGATACTGATTTAATGCTCACAGTAATTTATTGAATAATATAAAAAACAATTATTTTAAATTTTGTTGCAATTTGACTAAAATTCTCACTTCTGTTGTTTCAAACAGCAGTAACCAAAAAGTGCTGGCCTGAAACTATTAGCTCCTTTGGACGTCCAGGCCAGTACTGAATTCATAAGAAACAATTATGAACTTTTCACAAAAGTGACGTTTATGAAAAACAATATAATTTTATAGAATCAATAACAGATCTCATATGGGTTTCATGAGAAAAACTTATGAAATTCCTAAACCCATATATTGGAGCAAAATCATAAGACTGTTTTATGAAATACATTATTTGTACATCTATGGAGTGCATGAATAAAGATAAATGAATTCATAAGCTTGCCTATGACATTCTAAAGCGTTCAATGGCATCGTCAGAAGGCTGGTTCATATGCCGAGACTTATGAAATTCTCAGATGCTTTTTGCTCGGTGTAGTATCGATACTGACGGTATCGATACTTTTCTACTAAGTATCGAGTATTTTTGTATCGATACTTCCATGTGCCATAAAGTATCGGTATCGATACTTTCTGAACGATACTTGCGCGTGGTATCGCTTGATTTTTTTCCTCTTTCGAGCATAAAAATCAAACTGGGGCTCTCCTCTGTAAACGTCGGATAAAAAAAACTTCAGTATCAAAACCGCAAAATTATATCCGATTCTTACAAAGAAGTATTGTTTAATCGTGAACGTCAAAATATATGCAAGCCCCTGCCTACGTGTTATTTATTTTAACCGGTTCTTATACTAGAGGTTCAAGTCAGCCTAGTTTTGCGGTTGAGAACTCTTTAAGTGATTCTTATGCGGAAAGATCTAAGTCCGATTTTTACGTTTGAAGTTTATTTCCGATTTTTACATTCTATTATATTTAAAGTGTAACGAAGCATGCTCTGTCCCTGCGTCTTTTATTTTCGGTCGTTGAATCAAAGTTTCCATTCCGGACTTTCGAGTTGAAGCCTGCGGTCAAACAGTAAATTCTGGATGAATATGTGAAATGGGTATAACGCAAATGAGAGCCTCTCTGTGTTTACTCCCTTTTCCGTCACTAACTGGGAAACATTGCGCAAAGATGATTCAAGAGTAGTCGAGAAAGGTACCGTTGGAATAAGAATAAATTGGCTCAATGTTCGCATTCCTCGCGTTATTCGGAAACTAGGTACCACGACTCCATCCTTTTATGAATTCTTTCTACAATATGTTCGTAGTATATTTTAAAACAAACGTCAACATACTGGAAAATAAAGAATACTTTCCAGAATGTCTATCCAGGACACTTTCCAGGACGTCTAACCAGATAAAACCAATGATTTGGTTCCATTTCTCATGGAATTTACGTCCGATTTTCACAAACTTGAATTCAAATAAAAGATTCAATATTACCATAAAATTTATATTAGATTCCATTCCGAACTCAGCTTTGATTCTGGTCATAGGTTGGCAGTCATATAGGCATTTCTCATATAAACGGCATGGTAGCTAATTGGTACAAAACCAATTAAAATAGGTATTTTTGCCTTTCTCATATAGAAAGGTTATGCAATCACTCTAAAAATCGTCAACCTAATCCCGGCCCGGAGTGCCGAATGTCATATGCCATTCGACTCAGCTCGTCGAGATCGGAAAATGTATGTGTGAGTGTATGTGTGTATGTGGAAAAAAATGTCCCCTCTGTTTCTCAGAGATGGCTGGACCGCTTTGCACAAATCTGGTCTCAAATGAAAGGTACAACCTTCCCATCGGCTGCTATTGAATTTTTTGTTGATTGGACTTCTGGTTCCGGAATTACCGGTTGAAGAGTGCGACCACACAGCAAATTCCCATATAAACTGAAATGAAAAATTCTCTAAGGTGGGAGTAGGGGAAAATTTCCAAATCGAATTTGTATTTTTGATGCCAAATGTCTTTAAAATAAATGAAACGTCGAGATTTGATATAATGTCGAAAAAAAAATTTTTGGCGAAGATAGACTTTTTTGGACTTTGGCAGCTTTTTGCCTTTCTCATATAGAAAGGTTATGCAATTACTCTAAAAATCGTCAAGCTAATGCCGGTCGATTCTTTTTTTACTTTTTTAGGCGTAGGTAGGAGTATCCAGTGAGGGGTTGCTACTTAAAAATTGAAACTAGTTTAAAATTTCTTAACAAGTTGAATATTTTCGGCAGGGTCCGGACCCCCCGGATCCTCTTCTTTGATCCGCCGCTGGTTTCAAGCGATGTTTCAGTGTTGACACATAGCATCTCAAGATCGTGGCTGTCGATCCATGGTATGTATGTGCAAATCGTACTGAATGTGTAATATACATTTCCACCATTTACTGAACATAACCAGCCATGGAATCGTAGTTTGGACAAATGAGAAAGGCACAATTGCACCACTATGTGGATTAAAACAGGTTTTGGACACAATGTATCGACAATGCCGGAAGTTCCGGTGGAAATGATCTTATGGCAAAAATAAAGTCGCATTATACCATTTCACCATAGACTCCTATCGAATTTCATAATTTTATATTCCGGAAAAATGAACTGTGTTGTCTTGGTCAATTATGGAATATCTATATAAGTCAGATCCGTAAATTTTCCCAAGGCCAATATTAAAACCATATTGAAAATTTTGAGCGCCAACGAGTTTTGGTGTTTGAAGCAATCATAGGCACAATACTTGGCAATAAGAATTCTTCCTACGAGTTACGTGCAACACCATGATGGCCAACCCAAGTCTGAACCCACAGCCATTGATTTTGATAAATGATTTATTTGTTTATTTATTAATTTTTTGTTTGTTTGTTTATTTATTAAGGTTTTAACCCCAACGACCATTCGACTTTTCTGAATATAATATACAATTCAGGAAATAAATTACAATTCATCAAAACTAATAGAACAAAAAGCCATATATTGTTGCTGCCGTCTATTGCGAGCGCACGCTTTCCGTTTCTTGAATTAATTTCTTTCTTGGTTAGGAGCAATGGTCAGATTGGCCCTCTGCAGCTTGCTGATTATTCCATTTGCCTTCTCTCTCGCTCGTGTTTACGTCCATGTCGCCGTCGCTGGAGTTTTGATTTTCGCTGTTACATGTTTGGTACTTTTTGTGTTTTCGGATGACTTTGGCATAGCCGTCTTATTGAGAAAATTTCGAAACTTGAGTCGGTCGGTTCGTCGCGTGTGAAGTGAAAAACTCTTCCATAAATTGCTGCCATTTCGGGACGTTTCTGAGTGTTTATTAGCTGGGAAAAAGTACCAAAGGATCGTCGGACAATATGGGATACGTTGAAGAAAATAGATTCCTGACGTGGGACGACTCATAAAAGCGTTTTTCGAAGGTTTTTCTTCCTCGCAGAAGCATCATCAGGAGGGGAGACAAACGGAACGTACGAATATAACGAATACACCTCCACGTCCGCCGCTCATCACTTCTGTACGAACGCTGTTGCTGCGAACGAGAGTGTGAGAAGAACCAAGCTATTACAAAAGCGAGACGGACGAACCCACTGAAAAGTGGGTAGTATGCACACTACACGGAGAGCTTTATTTGATCATCGATGGCAGTTTTTTGCCTGTCTCGTTCTTTCCGCTGTAGAATTTGTGCGTTGGGCGTATTCAGCCTGTTAACTCGTTGGGTGCTTGCTGGAGGTGTATTCTGTGGGGTGCATGGGAATCGCGGCGAAGTGTGAGCGACGTGAGTAGGGGCTGTGTGGGCTCTGCGTGTTTTTGTTCCCCGGTGCATACTGAAACAGACATATGCAGACCTTCCATGTTTTCTATTTCGGCCTCTTATTCTGCTGTGATTTTTATGTATTTTCTAGAGTATACTTCAGGTGAGTATTCGTCGGGTGGATGGACCGAGTATATCCAATGCGTGCGGTGAGAATGGAGGGATATGCTGTCGAAGACTGCATGAAGTTCTCTGTGTATCATTGGTAAAATAGAAAAACTGGTATATTTTTCTATACATATAATCTAATTTATATATGAATTATATTATATTCAATTAAATACACTAAATACGTGTCAATTTCTTACGTCATGTAAGGAATCGAAAGTCTTATTGTAATGTTAAAATCCATTTGATACAAACATTACATTAAGGCGGGGCTGGTTGATGGAACGATTGCCTCGGAAAACGGTTTGCCCTGTATACGAAATGGTTAATGGATTTAGCAAATCAATTGAGCTAGCACCTACCCAAACCCTGGAATCAAATTATTTGCATGCATGTATCTTTTTTCTGTAAACCGCCGCCAGCCAGTGGGAGATGGGATAGGTTTCACACACACATACACACACACTTTGCATAGCCATCTTATTTCTTGTTTATTTCTTCCCTAGGTATGTTAACTATTAGCTTGGCGATATCGTGGAATATTGTTCGTCCGGTATTAATTTGTTGGCCAGCTGTCTGTGGTGTATCAGCAGATGTCGAAGGCTGTTTGGCGGTGTTGGTTTCAGAAGAGATGAATTCTTTAATTATTTTGGTACATGGCTTACCGTAGTGTGCCGTCTGATTACAGAACTGACACGTGGGCGTCTGCCTAGAATATGTGCATAGGATATGATCCACCCTCGAAAGTCCAGTAAGACGATATAGGTTGGTTCAGCCGCATTCGCACCACCCGAACACCGTTGAGAATGCCAGGGAAAAAAGTTTCTCCAAAGGGCCATTTGTGACGGATTCCACTTCTCCATACTGCTATATGAATCTTTTAATATAATCAGTACTAGTGCGAGGTGGCAAATCGTGAAGGCGAATTTCTGTCAGATCAAGGTCCATATACACGGGCATTTTGTTTTTGACGTTTTGATATTCTCCGTCGTGTTGCATGTTGTTCTTCGCTACGAAGCTTTCTGCCTCGGCTAAGGAGTTAAACGTTATTAGCCCTACTTGTCTCGTATGATATAGTTGTATGTGTGAAATTTCTGTAAGAACAAGTTCCATTTTCACCTTGATTAACTGTTCCACCTCGCGCACTGTAGCTCTAAGACGGGTCTGCCAAAAGTCAATCGCGATTGTGTTTTCTCGTAATGGGAGAATTATATATATGTTACGCGTACACGTTAGAGCGGCGCGGGTGGTATTGTTTGTTTGTATGCTATTAGCAAGCGGTGCGCTTTTTGACTTCAGATCTGTGCGAAAATGAGATAAGGAAGCAGATTGATCTCTACGATACTATTGCTCTTCCCTTATGAGGTACGGACATCAGAAAATTGTTTTATGGAAACAGCACGAGGAACACCACCGACCCATTGTAATCCAATTTATTCTTTTAAAATTAAACCATTTGAAATTAATATTATATTGCTTGGCTTTGCAGTCCACGATTACTGATGGTTAAAAAAATTGTTACAGTCCAATACAAATATTTTAAAGTTATAGTAAACATAGCCAACCATGGAATCCTAGTGAAAGGCACTATTGCATAGTAAACTAAAACGGGTACATCTTTTCTGTTGATGACATCATGTATTCTTTACAGTTTCTAATGTTTGTTTTTCCTCATTTCATTTTCAAATTTTGCAGTTTCCCATTTTTTTAAATTTCAGAATAAATTATCATTTTGGATTATTGTAGGTTTCTCCAATTAACATTCATAGATAAACACAACTTATTTTTTTTTAAATTACAGATTTTAACAAATTTTAAATATGCATTTGTTTATTACCGATCGATAGTATTGAAAGTATCGATACTTTTCCTCCGATACATCGATACTCAGTATCGTAATAATCCAAAGTATCGCGATTCCGAAGTATCGATACTTTTTTCAGTATGCCCATCCCTACAATCTTATAGACTTATCCACCTGCGTTGGTATTGTGCCGTTTTGACGTTTGAATTGGGAGGAAAACAAGGGCTCAAGCAGAGATGCCAGATTTGCAGACAAGTCTGCAAATTCGCAGACTTTTAATTTAAGCTGCAGATTTTTTCGATGACGCAGATATTTGCAGATTTTTTCAGTTTGGTTGCAGATATTTGCAGATTTTTTAGTTTGGTTGCAGATATTTGCAGATTTTTGAATATAAAGGCTATTGGTTACACTAGCTTTCCTGACATTTTTTGTTCTTCCCAGACTTTTAAAATTATTATTGCAGACATTTGAAAAAAGTACCTGGCATCTCTGGGCTCAAGAAGAGAGCGGTAGTATAAAAATGGGAGATCTCAGTGTGCGTATTTTAAACGTCAGATATCTCAATACACTACTAATGTCTTCTTTGGAGACTGTCCTGGTGTCCTGGGAAGTCGAGGAAAACGCTTGATTTGTCCTGGTTTTTGCCCTGTAAGCCTAAAATATTTTCCTTTATTGAGTCTTCGCTTTATTTCCTCAGGTTCAGGTCGCAGTCTTTTTTAATCTCACAACTTTCTTCTCTTACGTGGAAATTGAAAAGGAAAAGATCAAGCCGTTCGTATGTACATAGCATATTAATGACCTGTAGTCCGTTTACAAGGAAACTTGACAGTCGAACAAATCGAAATGATTCCAGTTGTGGACCAAACAGGTCGCTATCAATGGCGATGAAACAGTTTGTCTTCACATCCCGCACAAGTGAAACAGTCAAATCTACCTACAAGCCGATTGGGGCCTATCGCACAATCAGTCCATATCGTATCAGTGCACAAACAATATTGTATTGTTGCGGAATGAAATGAGTTTGCCAAATGAAACAAAAGTGCCCGTGCTACGGGATAACACGATTTCGATCAACTTTAATAAAACTCGTGTTAGACCCACAGTTCAGGAAGTGGAGCAATTAGTAAAAGTGAAAATGGAGCTTAATCTCGCTGAAGTTACGTACATTCAGCTACATCACGTTTAAAACTGTGTTTCGATCACGTGTAGAAGCTTAGCACAGGCCGAAAACTTAATTGCAAAGAACAACATGCAACACGAGTTCAAATTGAATAACACCAGAATAAAGATCCCCGTGCATATGGAAAACGACATGGTGGATGTGCGTATCCACCATTTGTTCCCGCGCACTAAGAAAGATGACATCAAACAAATCATGTCGCAATATGGAGAAGTAGAATCTATTACGAATGACACCCGGAGAATTTTTTTCACCAGCATTCCAAACGCCGTTCGTATTGTGAGGATGCGAGTGACTAAACCAATACCTTCTTACATGACTATCGAATGCAAATCACCGAGGGACGGCGTAACCTATAAGCAAACAACGCTAATCACATATCCCAGGCAGACCCCAATATGCTTATTCTGTAACCATACAGCCCACTACGGAAAAACATGCGCCGAAGCAACTAGTCAAAACTCATCTACTACAGCCAACTTTAACAAGCAGCCACCGACACCTTCCTTCAGATAAACCAAAAACAACGATCCAATTAACCAATAATGCAGGTACAACGACCACGACAACCGCTCCCAAACCAACAACTAACATCGCCAATAAAGAAGAAAATACCGATGAAGACGGATTTACAACAGCGAGCCGCAAGAACAAGAAACAAATAAGAACCTATGATCGTGAACAGCAAGAAAGCAGTACCGATGATGACACGGACGGGAACGATAACGCGAGAGAAGGCAGACTGAATGACCCCCAAGCGGCTTCACCGCCAAGGAAAAGAATCTCAACACGCAGCAGCAAACTGCGTCAACAAGATCTGAAAGACCGACATTCTTAGCATTTTATTTTTTTATTTTTACTTATTGTAAAAAATTAAAAGACCCGCAGCTTTTAAAACGCACTGGTGAACATGGTTTAAAAGTTAAGCGAGGGTGAACAAATCGTTCCCAAGTGCTCTCTCTCTAACTGGTGATTGAGGAACCAATTCAGGGTCAATGGAAACAGTACCTAAACCACGATTAACATGGCTTCACGCCTGGACGCTGAACGGCGACTAACCTGCTGAATTTAGCATCATACATAACAGGGAGTATGGAAGGTCGCGCTCAAACTGATATTATTTACACCAGCCGATCCGCTGTTTTTTCTTATAATAAATAATAAAATGGAGAAATGTGTAATCAACGGTAGTTTTTGCAGATGTTTCGATTCCTAATTTCAAATCGAGATATAATGATTGTCATTGGAGATTGCCAGGTACTTATTTTTAAATCAGGAATAGCGTAGGGAGTTACTTGGGACCGTTTACGTTTCTAGCTTACTTCAATGACGTGTGTTTAGTGCTGATAACTCCTCGCCTGTCATGCACAGCTGATTTCGTTTCATCCGCTAAATTCATAATTGCTGATTTCCCCAACAACATCATGTGGCCTTCACTGATGGCTACCCAGGTAACCAACAAGCATTAATGTATGCAGTAAAATAGCATATAATTTGCATTTCAGATGCTACTTGCAGTATATTAGCATTGTTTATACATAGTTGTTGTTAATCAGCATTCGAAAAACTGCTTAAAAACTTCTTGCCAGTAAGCAGCATTTTGAATGCACAACAACAGTTAAGTAGCATTTTTATGGCACAGCTGTAATGCAGCCGTATATTTTGCCAAAAGCGACTTTTAAATAGCATTTAAAACGACTTAAATGTTTATCAGGTAGCCGTTAAGACGCATTCTGCATGCTTATTGGTTACCTGGGTATGAAGCAAAAACTGTGTATGTACAAATCTGAAGAAAACAGCTCGGTGATCGAATTCTCATGAGACTTTTTGGCTGAGCTATGCCTGCCCGACCCCAGGAATGTATTACTGCAGTAGCTCTGCCTGCCAGAACCTGGAACTTTTTACCTGTCGAAAATCTAGGGAGCAGGCACAATCGATTAAGAGGTGATGGATGTAGGTAGTTCCCTTTGAACTGTCCTGGTTTTTTACTCGCTTGATATGGTCATCCTACATTAAATGGGTAAAGAGTTTGTACCCATAAATGAGTACAGACATTGTACGTCAACCTGGGTATGTTTCACCCATTATTTTTCGCAGAACTGTTACAACAAAATGCGTAAAAAATACCCATTCATGAAAATCGCGCCAGGATGAAAAATTCTGCCAATAGAATTATTTCTGAATTAAACAAATAAACATAAAATAACATTCACTTCACATTATTGTTTCCTTATAAAAGTATAGGAATCTAGATAGAGATCCTACTCCAAAACTCCTTAACAAAATAAATCCGCCAATTGGATATCTTTTTGATGGCTGGATCTTTTGGCTGCTCTAAAAATGCCGAACTGGTGCATATTTGCAACATCTTCAGTAGTCTAAACAGCCGTTGTTTTCAGAGCATTGCCGAAATGCACCGTTTCCGCCACAGACTCCGATGCAGGCCGATAATTTGCAGGTTCCGCTACGATCCTTAATTTGCAGGTTAACTAGCTTGAAATAATTCTAAAGAATTTTTCACCCATTGTTAAGATCAATATACCCATTGACATTACCTCATCGAGTAGTTGTGAAATGGATAAAAAGTACTCATTGATAGAAACAAAAAAATACCCATTTTTTGACAGCTCGAATAACTTCCGAAAATGGGCAATTTGAATACATAAAATGGGTAAAGTTATTTTACCGTGTAAGGGAAGAGACGACAACAGGCTTCTTGCTCTTCTTAATCTTATCTACCAGGCCCTGTCGTAATTCTAAGACAACAAGCATCCATCGTTGCCAGATTCCATTTGCATGTTTTTCACAATTGCTGAAAATAATTGTTCCTCAAATATCGACCCTCTGTCAAGAATTCACAATAGTAGCTGCATTTAAAAATTGAATTTTATGTTAATTCGTGTCTCTCTTAACAATACACGTAGTTATATCGTCATTCAGGGTATTTATTCAATTTGCATGAAATGTTCATGTGTATGAAAAGTAGCCAGAATAAATTGAGCAGCACTGTTTTTCATCCCGTTTGAAAATATTATGAGCGCTCTTGACTGGCAATACGACCAATCAGAAGCTGGTTCAATATTGAGGGTATTGAGGTTACCCAGTGAGCAAATTTTCTGGCAAAGACCGCTCTGTTAGATTTCTGTAAGTCTTGGTTTGGCAGCCCTGTCAGATTTCTGCGCGTATTCTGTCGGGTTAGTTGAGCTAGGGAGAACTCGGTTTCGCCTGCGTTTTCTGGCAAATTTTGACAGGAACCGAGCTAAACCCTGGCATAACTCGGACATAAACTGTGCAAAGATCCTGGCAATTCCTACCTGGTTGAATTTAGCCCGAATCGAGTAAAACATCTGACAAAGATGTGGCAAGAAGCGTGCAGAGATCTTGGCCGTACATTTCTGGCTCGATTCTGGATAAAAGTGAGCAGCATCGGTTGGTTTAACCGCTTCTGTCAGAAACTGCTTAAACTTCCGGCAGTCGCGCTGGTGCACTGAGTACACGCTGCTCTGAAAAGCTAGCGAAATCGTCTTAGAGCATCAGCGGCTGCTCGTTCAGTGGGCCATATGCGCGACTTCCGGAGGGTTAACTAGCATCTGCTAAATTTTGAAGTTCAGAGTCGACAAATTGTATTTTTTACAGCAAAAATTGTAAACAACAACAAAGTTTGTAAACAAAAGGTAAATTTTAAAAAAGTTGTATGGGGACCGCTCGGAAGCGGCTTGGTAGTTATTTTTATCGCATTCTACGCTTCCTTAGCTAGCTAGTAATACGTAAAAACGATTTTTTTGTTTTTTAAAATAAATCTTATGTAAACTTGGCAACCATACATAGGAAAACTGCGGTTGTTTACATCAGCCCTATCAAGACAACACCCAAAATGAAAAAAACCAAAGAGAATAGGGAAAGAGACGAATAGTGTGAAGCCAAAAATACCTTATTAAGCAGACCAATCGTGCAATGTAAATAAACATTACTCATGCCTGAGTTGGAGGAGATAAGTATTGTACATCTATTAAAAAAGAAATTTCGATTTTCGTCAGAATTTGGTTCAATCGTGCTTGTGAGGTGCATTCTAGAGTATATGTATGACAAGCTTTAGAATTATTTCATCTCTTTGTTTCGAAATGCGCATCGTTTGATAAACAAATCCAACGATCAACATACGGTTTGTTTTCAAAATATAATAGGAGTCATTTAAAGTGCTGCCTGTGGAAGCGGTTGCCAAAATTCGTGTTGAAATCATCATACAGTGAGTGTTGCCGTTTTGACTGATTTTCACTCTTCGTCTCTTTCCCTATTCTCTTTGAAAAAAAAAAACTATATGCATAGGATGGTGTTTATGTCAAATCAAAATAACCCTGCGGGAAAACCGGAAAAGCATGTATTAATTTTTTTCTGACAGGGCATCACTTGTCGTGAAATTTGATATGTCAAATGCTTCTGATAGTGTCAAATCCAGACTGTCAACATATTTCTTTATTTAAGCTTTTTATATTATTTTCACGTTTCCTGAGTTGGAAAAAAAACATTGTTGCAATCACGAAAATCAGCTTTATCGATGTATGTAATAAAAACCGATTTAATCGACCTATCAGTGAGATGAGACATTTCTTACACATATCACTGTTATATTATTCATTAGCTTGCCAATCACATGCTAAATTTACAAGCAACTAGATGTGAGATGTGCACGAATAACGCTTCGAATAAAGTGAATAAATTAAAGAAAAATAATAAAACAAAACAAAATTTAAAATAAAAAAGTTATTCATAAAAAGGATAGAATGATTAACATAAATCAAATAATTAAAATAAATCAAATTAGCTCAAATTAAAATTAAACGATATTAAGACGTAATGAAATTAAGAGAGTAAATTAAATTGTTTCAGGATAACAAGCAATCATACAATAACATAAAGCACTGGCTAAACCGAATTGATAAAATTAAGAAACTGAATAAAGTATGTGAACTGGGAAAAACTAACCATTTAATAAAATGATTGAAATAAATAATATTGTTGGATTGCGGTTCGTGGGTCGAGTTAAAACTCCCAAACACCATCGGCATTAACTTCCACCAATTCCAAATCCAGCGTTACCTCCTTTTCTACCTTTACTGACCTGTAGGCCTTTCTTACACTGTTCCCTGATGTTCAATCCTTTCCTTTCCTGTAGATGTTCCTCCTCCAAAGTGTCCCACTTCCTTCCAAAATTGTATCCTAGTTCATAGGTGAAATTCGGTTCCGAATAAAAGTACCACTTCCGAATAACGTTCCGAATAATAATCACACTTTATTGAAGCTAAACAATACACCGATTTATTTCAAAAGATGCGCGTGTAGAGGCCGTGTTTATTTAAAGGCAATCGGTTGGCTACTGACTGGCCAGAAATTTTTCTTACCATCTTCTACCTACTATCGTTCGGATCTGGATACTACTTTGCTATCATACAATCAGTGTATGTGATAACAATTAGAGATGCTCCTTTTGAAGTAGAATACTTCTAACGTTTCAATATGGGGTCCCGTTTCAAAAATTTCAGTTGAGAAATTTTCCCAGATTTGAAATGCGAATATCTTCCGTTCTACTGGACGAAATCGCAATATTTTTGCACTATCTGATCGGAAATTTGTGCACGTATTTCGTATTAAATTTCGGAATTAGTGCGACTACTATAAATAAACCAAAACAAGGATTTTTAGAAAATCCTTCGGAAACAGCGAGGAAAATGCGCAATTTGCCAGCATATCCCACGCAGAGCTGTCAAAAAGGATCATGTAAGCGTTTCATTACATACGGGAATGTTATATATACAGGTCACGCGAGCTTGTTTTGTATCAGTGGGTGCTCGCTTACCACACGAGCAACATGCTCGTCCGGACGGTACAATGAGCGGTATCATGTTTGCGTTCCCTACCAAGCGTCATCGCAAGTCGTGGTAATGTAAAATGCATTTCCGATTTAATCTACGAATGCTGATGGTGTGCAGGAAAATGTCATCTGAGATGCCATGACCTATACTGAACACGCCAACTGCAAAATCTCAATGAATGTCGTCTATACTCTGTAGCGGCAGGGACGCACATTGTATGGTAGAACTCACTTGTATCACTATAAAAAAGGCCCTTTTCAGGGCCACCAAACTCATTTCAAAGAATAAGTTTGCATTTTGTTTCATGGACTGTTTCTCCCTGGAGAGCAATTTGGGTTAAACCCTAAATTATGATTTATTTCAGTACGCAAATCGCAAATATAACCTGAAACAAACTGGAGTGAAGTGGAAAACATTTTTACTAGGCGCATTCAAAAAACGTTTCAATTCTCAAACATTTTACCAAGGTTCCGTATTACATTACTCTCTTTACCCTGAGTGTTTGATAATCTCCGTATTGGAAACACAATTTCAAATTTGTTCTTTATCAAAAATATGTGGTCGTCCTGAAAAGGACAGTTTTTACAAGAGCATTTCTTTCCCAGCGTTAAATTTATACTTTCTTTTCGGTCTTCTTGGGCAGCAGTACAGCTTGGATATTGGGCAACACACCGCCCTGAGCAATGGCCACTGTGGAAAGCAGTTTGTTCAACACCTCGTCGTTACGAATCCCCAGCTGCAGATAGCGTGGGATAATTTTTGTTGTCACGGGCAGCATTTCCTACCAATTCCAACACTTCAGCAGCAAGGTTTCCACCTTCCGCGCGAAAAGCCCGTCTTTATATACCCGCTTTGATGTGTATCGAAGGGGTGGAGCTTCGAAGAACACATATTGAGGACAACACAAAAAAGGACGAGCTTACATTGTGCTGTAGTCAGGTATTAAAACTCAGCATGCTGTTGCTCACGCTCAGTTCGTTTCCAGCATCAGCATGCAGCAGTTCGTTTGCAGCATCTCCCGCAAAATTCAAATCGCCGTACGTTTGCTGCTGTCAGAAGAGTTGGCCAAGCACGCCGTCTTCGATGGCACCAAAACTGTTACCATATACACCAGTACCAAGTAAATTTCGAACACTGCCCAAAGAAAAGGCCCTTTTCAGGGCCATCAATTTATCGACAAAGAATGAAATTGAAGTTTTGTTATTACAAGCATCAGCTTGTCAAGAGCGTTGGATGGTAAGTGAGCCACTTGTGAACAATACCGTCGCTTTGACGAGAATGGCACAAAATCAAAAGTTATTTGTGATTTATAGACAGTTTTACACTAAACTGATGATTCAATTTACAAAAATCGAACATTTTCTAACGTTTCGATATAGGCGCTCCGTTTCAAAATTTTCGGCCAGAATGCTGCCTGTTTTTTCAAACGTGAAAATCTACTGTTGTATTGCATGAAAATCTTCGATTTTTGCGCTGATTGGAAATAGTTGTGACTAATTCTGTAGAATGTACAATTACTGAAAATAACGGATTTTGTGTAAGCAGTGGTCGGTCCGTACAATTCGATTCCAAGCGAGCCAGACTAGTTTTCGTTGGAAGGTCCACCTCTGACAATAGCAGAAAACTATTTTATTTTGAATTCAACTAGAACTTCCTTGAAAACAGCACAGCTAAAAAACTTTTGGGAAAAACGCGCAAACCTAAATTTTCCACTATAATGGAAACTGCCTGTGTCCCGCCGCACAGCATCATCAAGATTGATAGTAATTCAAGCCGGGAAGAAAGAGGTTGTAAGGCTATGGAAAACGAAAATTTCATTTATATCTTACTGGAATATAATTGGCTGGTCCTGAAAAGAACTTGTTGGTTTGTGGTTTATTTTGGGTCACAATTTAGGCCTGCTCGATTGCTGATAGCTGTGAATTTCTCGCAGGGCGACAGTTTCTGTTCAGTAGTGATGAGGCTTCCTAACGCCAACCGTGACTGGGGCACTTTTACACGGCCTTCGTTGCTTACTGCTTGCGGGGAGGCTTTCCTTGAATTGAAATTTTGTTATTACAAGCATCCGAAAGTAGCTTGCCAAGAGCGTTCGATGGCAAGTGAGCTACTTGTGAACAATATCGTAGATTTCACGTAGAATGACACAAAATAAAAAGTTATTATTTGTGTGTTTGTTTACAGTTTCGTGTTTACTAGGCGCATTCAAAAAAGGTTTCAATTCTCAAACATTTTACCAAGGTGCCGTATTACATTACTCTTTTTACCCTGAGTGTTCGATAACCTCCGTATTGGAAACACAATTTCAATTTTGTTCTTTATCAAAAATATGTGGTCGACCAACGCAGGGGTGGAGCTACGAAGAACACATATTGAGGACAACACAAAAAAGGACGAGCTTACATTGTGCTGTAGTCAGGTATAAAAACTCAGCATGCTGTTGTTCACGATCAGTTCGTTTGCAGCATCAGCATGCAGCAGTTCGTTTGCAGCATCACCCGCAAAATTCAAACCGCCGTCCGTTTGCTGCTGTCAGAAGAGTTGGCCAAGCACGCCGTCTCAGATGGCACCAAAACTGTTACCATATACACCAGCTCCAAGTAAATTCCGAACACTGTCTAAACAAAAGGCCCTTTTCAGGGCCATCAATTTATCGACAAAGAATCGAATTGAAATTTTATTACAACCCAGGTAACCAACAAGCATTAGTGTATGCAGTAAAGTAGCGTAAAATTTGCATTCCGGATGCCTCATGCAGTGTGCTGGCATTCGTTATGCATAACTGTTGTTAATCAGCATTTGAAAAACTGTTTAAAAACTTCTTGCCAGTAAGCAGCATTCTGAATGCACAACAGTAGTAAAAAAGCATTTTCATAGCACAGCAGTAATGTAGCCGTATATTTTGCCAAAACCGACTTTTAAATAGCATTTAAAACGACTTAAGTGCTTATCAAGTAGCCGTTAAGGCGCATTCAGCATGCTTATTGGTTACCTGGGAAGCATCAGAAAGTGGCTTGTCAAGAGCGTTGGATGGTAAGTGAGCCACTTGTGAACAATATCGTCGCTTTCAAGTAGAATGGCACAAAATAAAAAAGTTATTTGTGTGATTTGTAGACAGGTTAGTGTAATGATTCAATTTACAAAAATCGAACGTTTTCTAACGTTTCGATATAGGTGCTCCGTTTCAAAATTTTCGGCCAGAATGTTGCCTGTTTTTCTAAAAGTGAAAATCTGCTATTGTACTGAATGAAAATCTTCGATTTTTGCGCTGATTGGAAATAGTTGTGACTAGTTGTGTAGAATGTTCAATTACTGAAAATAACAGATTTTGTGAAAGCAGTGGTTGGTCCATACAATTCGATTCCAAGCGAGCCAGACTAGTTTTCGTTGGAAGGTCCATCTCTGACAATAGAAATAAACTATTTTATTTTGAATTCAACTACAACTTCCTTCAAAACAGCACAGCTAAAAAACTTTTGGGAAAAACTCGCAAACCTAAGTTTTCCACTATAATAAAAACTAGTGCCCCCGCCGCACAGCATCATCAAGATTGATAGTTATTCAAGCCGGGTAGAAAGGAGGAGGGAGGTTGTAAGCCAATGGAAAATTTCATTTATAATAATAATACTTTATAATTGGCTGGTCCTGAAAACAACTTGTTGGTTTGTGGTTTATTTTGGGTCACAATTTAGGCCCGCTCGATTTCTGATAGCTGTGAATTTTTCGCAGGGCGACTGTTTCTGTTCGGTAGCGATGAGGCTTCTTAACGCCAACCGTGACTGGGGCACTTTTACACGGCCTTCGTTGCCAACCAGCCCCCTGTCAAGGACGACGTCTCTGTACAGCCAGCATCACTGCCATGAAAGGCAAAACATTGATTTTGAACCGAATGATTAAAAGCTGTATTTAGTTACAAAATGTCGATTAAATTAAATTATTAAATCATCCCACAAGATGCAAAACGTCGTGTGGAATGCTTGAATATCGAGCATAGTGCCGAACATAATTCTTTGTTTGGGGCTTTATAGCTATAACGCCCCATATATGTCGGTCGCTGTCAAACTCCATATGATGGTATAGGGTTGCCAGGGGGCTGTTGCCAACTGCTTGCGGGGAACCTTTCCTCCGGTGGACTTACGAGCGGTTTGTTTGGTACAGGCCATGTAGCGAAAAATGCTGATCAGCTACTTCTCTGATGCTAGTAGTAGGACGACGGTCAAACGCTCGCTTGCGTGCCTTCATTCCTAAAAGTTCAACAATATTTTCAAAAAATGTTGCAAATTGTCAACTTGATAATTCCAAAAATACTCCAAATAAACTATGAATATGCTAAAGTCGACAAAATCGCATAGAAATTGGTTATTCCAGAGCAGAATTTACCGGTCTAAAGTGTATTCTACTTCACTCCGGTTATGTCTCTGATATTATCCACCCATCTTTTTTCTTTTAGACGATAAGCGTATAACAGTTAGTTTATAGTTTAGGATAATGTAGGCATAGCAAAATTTAGATACTAACTACTAATTGCAACATTACCGGTCCCCTTGAACTAGTTTCAACTATATAATCTAGACATATAACACTAAAGTTGACCATTAACAATAGAAAGCTTACATCTAACAAACATGTAAAATTTAAGGACCTTCTGTACTCTCTTCTGCTATGGGATTTTTGTGTTCCGATGGCAGTGGACATATTCGGCATACGGGTCTTCTGTATATTCCGTTTGCTGTCTTTACTGTCACTACGCGAACGATACCTTTTTCACCAGGATGCACCTCGATGATTCTGGCTAAAGGCCAGCGCAGTGGTGGCAGGTTGTCCTCTCGTAGTACCACGATGCTACCGATACGAATTGGGCTTGGTTGCAGATGCTTGCTCCATGTTTGCAATTCACAAAGATATTCTTTGCTCCATCTTTGCCAGTAGTGCTGGAACATTTGCTGTCGCTGTTGGTAGTGGGCAAGACGATTTGTGGGGATGCTGCGGAGGTCTCGTTCTGGAAGGGCTTTCATAGAGGTGCCAATCAAAAAATGCGCCGGTGTGAAGGCATCGAAGTCTGAAGGATCGTCAGACAATGGTGCTAATGGACGGGAATTTAGCGCAGCCGATATTTGAACAAGAAGCGTGGTGAAATCTTCATGAGAGAGCTGACGTACACCAATTTCCTGCTTGAGAGACGTTTTGACGGAGCGAACTGCGGCCTCCCATAATCCGCCGAAATTGGGTGCTCTAGGAGGAATAAACTGCCATGAAATACCTTGTTGAGCAAGTTCGTTTCCAATTTTGTTCGGTTCATTATTTAGAATGCGGTATAGTTCATTTAAGCGCCAGCGAAGTTTTTAGCATTGTCTGAATGAACTTCGCTCGGAACACCATGATATCCAATGAAGCGACGGAAAGCCGACATAAATCCAACTGTTGATAGGTCACTGACGATTTCAAGATGCATCGCTTTGGTGGCGAAACAAACAAAGACAGCGATATATGCCTTGGGAGCTGCGGCACGACGATGCGGAGGCTTTAAATAAAAAGGGCCGCAGTAATCCACACCTACGATGGAGAACGGTCTACTTGGTCGAACGCGTGGACACGGAAGCTGGCCAGTTGGTTGCTGGATGGGTATTGGATTACAGCGAAAACAGCGATGACATTTCTGAAGCACGGTGTTGACCACTCGTTTACCATGTATGGGCCAAAACTCCTGTCTCATAACCACTAGTGTTAGTTGACGTCCTCCATGGACTGTTTGACGATGAAAATAATCAACTAATATTCTGGTGAAGGGATGCACACTTGGAAGTATTGTTGGATGTTTTGTCGTGAATTCTTGGGCGGAATAACTAAGACGACCACCAACTCGAATGATGCCGGCCTTATCAAGAAAAGGACGAAGCAACCTAAGCGTAGACCTTTTATGGACATGTCCGTGCTTGTGCAAATGTTTAAGATCATTCTCGAAGCACTCGGTTTGTACTAGTTTGACCAGAGCCAACTTTGCCGTTGAGAATTCTTCGACAGTTATAAATGGGGAACGATTGCGACTTTTGACATTCCGACAGTTGCGAGTAAAACGAATGCAGTATGCAACAATGCGCAAAAGTGGCTCCAACGAAGAACGCATCATGAACAGCGCATTCGGCTCTGGCACAACAATGGCAGTATGAACTAGCTTTCGTGTCTCCAGCTCTTCATCAGTGAAATTCACGTCTCGGGTATTGGAATGACATATTTCAGCCGACGACTGCAACCACGGAGGCCCACATTTCCACAGCAAGCTTTGAAGAAAGTCCTCAACTGACATACCGCGAGAGACTAAATCGGCAGGATTCTCCTTTCCCGAGATATGTGTTGCCAGTAATGTCCATGTAACAGCGTCTGAATAGTAGAAACACGATTAGCCACAAACGTTTTCCACGTGTTAGGAGGAGATTTTAGCCAGTGTAACACAATGGTAGAATCAGACCAAAAGGTACACTTGCAACTAGTCAAATCAAGAGACTTGACTACTTTCGCATGCAGACAAGCTGCTTCCCTTGCAGCGCAGAGTTCTAGTCGCGGAAGTGTTAATCTTTTTAGCGGAGCAACGCGGGACTTAGCAGACAGCAACTCGATTCGCACATTTCCTGTTCGATCCACTGTACGTATATATAAACACGCTCCATATGCTAACTCGGAGGCGTCAGCGAAACAATGAAGCTGAACGTTGACCCAACCGGAAATGAATGCAAACCTACTGATTCGTAGCTCTGATAATCTGGACAACTGGCCGTAGAAATCTGTCCATTTCTTCTCCAGGGAGGGAGGCACAGGAGCATCCCATCCAGTTTGCAGCAAAGCAAGTTCTTGCATAATAATTTTTGCTGAGACCACCACCGGCGAAATCAATCCAAGTGGATCGAACAGCTTTGCTATAGCCGAAAGCATGCGCCTCCTGGTCCAAATATCGCTATTTTCTGCAATGTTGTAAACGAATCGTAGGTGATCAGTGCTTGGATCCCAAGTAATTCCTAAAGTCTTCACCTCTTCATCAGGAGTCAGCTCGAAAGTAATCGACAGGTTAGTGCCAAGCTGATCTGCAGGAATTCCAGCCAAAACTTCAGGACGATTTGAACACCATTTCCGTAGTATGAAACCTCCTTTTGACATGAGATCAGCGAGCTCCTTTCGCAACTGGATTGCCTTCGGGATACTTGAAGCTCCACCGATAAAGTCATCAACGTAGAAATCGTGAACTAGCGCTGCACTCGCCAAAGGAAAGCTCGCACCTTCGTCAGCAGCAAGCTGGTGCAATGTTCTAATTGCCAAGAAAGACGAAGGTTAGTCCGTATGTAACCGTTAACAGTTCATATGTTTCGATGGGCTCATTCGTAGAAAATCTCCAGAAAATACGTTGAAAAGGAATATCATCCCGATGTAAAAGTACCTGTGTGTACATCTTCTCAACATCTCCGACGAGGGCGACTTCATGCTTCCCAAAAAGGCAGCAGCAAACTTAATAGTTCATCCTGAATCGTCGGTCCTTTCAGAAGCGCATCGTTTAGAGCAAAACCACTATCAGTTCGGGCTGATCCGTCAAACACAACGCGCACTTTTGTTGTAGTGCTTGATTCCTTCACCACTACATGGTGGGGTAAGTAGTAGCCTTTCAAACTACCAGCTTTATCCATGTCTGCTTTCAACTCCTCTTCCTTTAGCAATTTCATATGCCCTAGGTCCACGTACTCCTTCACAAAGGCGTGATATTGATTTTTCATCTCCGGATTTCGCTCCAACCGTTTTTCCAGCTTCGAAAATCGCTCCAATGCCATAGTTTTTGATTCTCCAACCATCCTATCGAAATGTATATGCTTTGGCAGGCGAACAATGTATCTTCCATCCTGCAAACGACCATGAGTTTTAACGAAGTGTGCTTCACAATCCTGTTCCTCTTTAGACCAAGGCGGTTGATCTTCAGAGCTTTCCACTTTCCAAAATCGTTCAAGTATATCCTCCAAATTTTCCGATGCAGTTGCCATGTAGCAATTAACTGATTGATTGCTAGAGTTTACACACTTGCCCGAGACAACCCAACCGAATACAGTGTCCACCAAAATGGGGAGTCCCGGGCCCAATGAAATTCGTTTCATCTCGCGCTCATACAAGAACCGATAGAAATGCTCCGCCCCAATTAGTAAATCAATCCGACTGCTGGTGTTGAATTCTGGATCAGCCATTCGCAAATTATCTGGAATCTTCCAGTGCGAAACCGCTACGCTAGCCGAAGGTAGTTCAGAAGTGACCCGCTGTAACACCAAGAAATTCACCCCAACCGAGAATTATGTCACTCTAGAACTGATGATTGTACTGACTGCATGCTTGGCCCTCGATTCTGACTGTCCGACCCCACAAATAGGAACATTTACCGACCTCCGTTTCAATTTCAGCATTTGGCACAATCGCTCACTCATAATATTTGCCTGCGAGCCGTTATCAAGAAGGGCCCGAGCTAATTGCTTTTCACCATGCTGATCCCGTACTGCTAATACAACCGTAGACAAGAACACGTTGGATGCACTCCTTTTCGTTCCAACACTGTAAGATCCAACTGCTTCGTCCTCCAAAATTTCATTTTCGTTTGATTCTGCTCCACTCGTCGCAACATTTGCTGATGCTGTTTGCGCATCGGATTTCCGTGAAGATTGTCCACCTGCTGTGTTGCTAGAAGACCCGCCGTTGCTGGGTGGAAAACCCGGATGAATGAGAGAATGATGTTTTTTGCCGCACGTCCTACAGTTGAAGTTTGAGTTGCATTCTCGTACCCAATGTCCGACTCGAAAACAGTTACTGCACAATCGTTTGCTGTTCACGAACTCCAATTTTTCCTTGAGACTCAAACTCAAAAACTTCGCGCATCGCGCCATATAATGACTGTCACCACAACATGGACAAGCTGCGCTGACCCGCTCGTTACCAGTGACAGCGTGAACCGCTAATTTTGGACGTTTAAATGCAGATTTTTGAAGAGCATTGGAGCATTCTATCGCATTCGATGATACAGCATCTAAAACCCGTGTTCGTTTCTCTAAAAATGCCACCAGAACAGCAAAAGTAGGTACATCAACCGATGCAGCATGGTTCTCCCAAAGCTGGAGTGTCTGCCCATCTAATTTTGAACACATCCAATGTACTATCAGCGCACCCCAACTATCCGTGTTTTCACCCAACTGTTTGAGGATTTTTAAACGCTGCTCGAACTCGTCAACTAATCCATGAATTGCAGCAGCAGATTCCTTATCGATCTTTGGATATTCCATCAAAGTCTGAAGATGACGCTTCTTGAGCAGGTATTCATTGGAATATCGTTTGGTTATAGTAGCCCAAGCTATACCATAATTTCCGCCAGTGATCGTCAACGACTCGATGAGCTTTGCCGCCTCTCTCTTCAATGCTGATTTCAAATAATGGAATTTTTGAACATCGTTAATTTCCGCCGATTCATGAATGAGAGATTCATACGTAGATTTGAACGATAGCCATCCTCGATAATCTCCATCAAAATCTGGTAATGAAATCTGCGGCAGACGTACTCCAGAATGAAATCCAATCGAGCTGTGATTCCGCGCAACGCTGGTGTCAAAATTTGGTGCAAATTGGATCGAAGGGGCAATTTGACTCATCAAAGCTGCTCGCAACTCAAAATAAAGGTTCTCAAACCTTGCATATACCCTGTTGTTTTCCTCCTTATATTCGTCTTTTTCATCCAACCCGGCAATTTCCTCCTGAACTTCTTCGAATTCCTCCCATTTTTTCTCCAGTTTGTCCAGCCTACTCTGAACCTGCCCGCTTTGTGTTTCCGAATCGTAGGCATCCAAGAATTGAGCATGCCGCTTCAACGATGCAAACATGCGCTCCCGCTTCTTGATTTTTTCTTTTATCAACCGTTCTGCCATACCCACTACCAACACTAGCTCAGGAACACAAATAAATCCTCCGGAGACCAAAAATGATAAAAAGGAACCAGGAAGTACGGCTAACCAAATTAGGATTCTTTGGACAGGTACTCACCTGAGGCCTGTCCAAGATAGGCCTTGTATTTAATATTGATCGGCTTCCGGTCCCCGTCGGAAATAAAAGAATCTCTTGCTATGTTCCGTTGACAATGGTAGAAGGACATGCAGTTCCAGCTCAAAAAAGCAAGTTTCACCAAGGCACGAAAAGAAAAAATCCATAAGCGCACCCGCAGCACAGGCGGAAAAACTTGGAGTGTCACTCACCTGTGACCTTTCAATAATAGGCCTTATATAATTCTAAATATGAACCTATGTAATACGCCGTACGAATTGATCGACTAAACCCTGGAGTGCAAATTCAAGTCCGCCGGATGGTTGAATACAGTGACGTCATCAAGTAATTGTAATTATCCTTGCTTTAGTTGGCACAGTAAATGCATCTGCCTAATCCCCGTATCCTCCAAAAGCGCCAGCGAAGAACATGCAACGAGATGATAGCACCGCGTAACACCACAAAAACTGAATAAATATATTGGACAGGCACTCACCTGAGGCCTGTATGCAATAGGCCTTGTCTAATTTAAAAAAAATCCGAGTTCCACCGTTAAAATATCTCATATGTAGCCAACCATTCCAAGAGGTTGTCACGTATTCAATCGTCTTCGTTTCTGCATGCACTATTCCAGCTCCGTAAATATCAAAACCGTGCCCAGTCACCAGTGATATAGCAAAACGTTGTGTGGTTGATCATGTGCGAAAAGAAACAGAAAGATCCAAGTAGCACCGAAATGCAGAATAAAATTGTTTGGAATGCCACTCACCTGTGGCCTTAATCTATAAGGCCTTGTAGAAATAATATCGCCAGCAAGTTTTTTATGGTTGTCCAAAATATTTCGAGAAGAACTATTGCTGTCTGATACGCAGAGTGGGAACTCGAGTGAGTGTTCTTGCTAAGTGCACTTTCAGGCTCAGGAAATATTTCATCTGCATCTCATGGCGCAATTAGATGCTGATAGAAGTGCCAGCAAAATGACGATTTGCGCGCGCTACTTTGACCAAGCCAAGAACAATGACCGATCGAACAATGGTGCATGTGGCTCGAACTTGACCGCAGATCCTGGTCACGGCACCAAAAATGTTGGATTGCGGTTCGTGGGTCGAGTTAAAACTCCCAAACACCATCGACATTAACTTCCACCAATTCCAAATCCAGCGTTACCTCCTTTTCTACCTTTACTGACCTGTAGGCCTTTCTTACACTGTTCCCTGATGTTCAATCCTTTCCTTTCCTGTAGATGTTCCTTCTCCAAAGTGTCCCACTTCCTTCCAAAATTGTATCCTAGTTCATAGGTGAAATTCGGTTCCGAATAAAAGTACCACTTCCGAATAACGTTCCGAATAATAATCACACTTTATTGAAGCTAAACAATACACCGATTTATTTCAAAAGATGCGCGTGTAGAGGCCGTGTTTATTTAAAGGCAATCGGTTGGCTACTGACTGGCCAGAAATTTTTCTTGCCATCTTCTACCTACTATCGTTCGGATCTGGATACTACTTTGCTATCATACAATCAGTGTATGTGATAACAATTAGAGATGCTCCTTTTTCTTTTAGACGATAAGCGTATAACAGTTAGTTTATAGTTTAGGATAATGTAGGCATAGCAGAATTTAGATACTAACTACTAATTGCAACAAATATGAATAAAACTATAAAATATTGGAATAATAAAATAAATAGGGTAAGGTGGGGCAAATCCGACCTAGTAAATGGTTTTGGCTGTAAAATGCTCATTTTACATCGGATCAAGTCGTTTTATATACCAAATTAAAGGTTAGACTTCTGGACAACTTTCAATGTATAGTATTTTATTTCTATCTTGGGAAAACTTTTTACGAAAACGTTCATTTTTGCTGTTTTCAAAAATAGTGGGGTAAACCCGACCGTCTATGTTTTTGGTTGATTTAGTATAGATACTACCCAAATTATATGGATTTATCATTGAAAATAAATCAATGAATATTATGTTATTGAATTGTAGAATGAAGAAAATAGAATTCAATGTCAATCTTGGAATGTCAAAATCGCGAGCAGTAGTACGTAAAGATATTCCCATTTTTCTCGGAGCAATTACTGGACGAATACTATATTCATCACGTTTTTGTTTCTTTCGTTTGTAATTATGAACCATTGTGAAAAAATAATAAAAAATAATAATAAAAATATATTCCAATTTTAAAAATAATCATTTCCTTAGCAAAAAAGCGGTCGGATTTACCCTACTATTTAGAGGTCGGATTTGCCCCTCCGCGTCATTTTTCATTACGATGCAATTAAAAAAAAAACGATGAAAAAGTTGGACTAAATTCATCTATGCACTGTAGGCCTTTAATCAAAGAATTTAAATCCACTTACACTTTTTATGCTTTCACTTTAACAATAAGAAATATCGTGCAGTCAATGATACACAAAAATCAAATCAAAAGTTGTAAAAACCCACTTATTGTTGTTTGAGCATCTCAATGTAGACTAATAAAATGCTGTCATACCACCATCAGTGCAGTAAAATTTCATTTCATTCAATCGAAACTGAATGAACGCAGTCAATCAGTCGTCTGCAGTAGCATTCACATTCATTTAACGCATCAGTTGTTGTTAATCTGAAGCTGGGCTCATGGCACTTCACTCACCGCTGCTTTCAAATGAGTCGCAATTCATATTCAACCTCCTTCGTTTGATCCTCTCAAATGAATAGATCAGCTTTCAATTTCCCCAGTGAGCACCAGTCAAATGAGATCCGGGTAAACCTAAGACAAAAAGAGACAACTGGCTTCGTATTTTTGGTTATCATGCCTTTCTTGTGCCAGATGACAGATGAGTGTATGCAGCTAGCGTGGTTGGCAGTGCAGCCAATTTCTTTGTCATATTTAGATATGTTGCTCTAATACACATAATAATGACCGTTTTATTGACACACATTTCGCATTTATCTGGTACTAATCAATCCAACATTTTTATCACATACTACATGTTTCTAGCAAATTTGGCCAGCATAACAGCCTATTTATCAGAATCAAATTTGCAACAAAAATATTATAGAGATGAACATACTACCAAATAACATTTTTCATTGCAACCAGTTTCAATAAGCTGTTATTAGTAGATTCATTATTTTCGTCTGAACTCTGCGTATTTAAGAAAATTTGAAAAAGAAATATGATAGCCGCAGTATGCTATCATAATTGTACGAAGCTGTCAAATTCATTGCTAAAATCAAATATGTAATTCAGCTATTTATTTGCACCTCAAAAAACATTTCCACACTGGTTATATAGGAACACATTACGAGCACAGTCTATAGTCTACGAGAATCTTTTTTTTTTCAGAAAGAATTCGAAAAGGTTCTGCTCGATATGAATGCTATTAATAGGTCATATCGAAGGTGGGTTTATTGATTTGAGGTAACCAAAAGGCGCCATATTGGATTGATTGATTGCAAAATGTCCTCAATCATCAGTTTCCGTCATCTAGTGACCATCATTGCATGATTATTTTAAATGATACCCATATTGATAGTTGTTTTCACAGTTTCTTGGTCACTATAGGCCGCAATCTTGGATTTCAAAATGGCCTAACCTCCTTTCAAATGGTATCCATGTTGCCCTCATCTCTGATTTAAAAATGACTTTAACCATCGAGCTTGAGCTTTAGCTTGACCTTGTACGACCACCCGTAGCTGCTACTCCGTTATCGATCTAGACTAGCTGAAGTTGCACAGGGAATCAGTAGTAGTGCTTGGGATTAGGGAAACATCTTTCAATGTGCAACTCCTGGTAATCCTAAAGTGTTTATTGAACAAAACCGGCGCCGGCTTGGCCCGACCGTAGATCGCAGAAGGAACGTTAGTCCGATACTTGCTTTTGCTAGGCAACGGCTTTACTTCCCTTCCGAAGGAAGATTTTACACCTCAGAAAAATCTCAGCGACCTCGGCTGGGATTGCACCCAGACTAACTGGGATGGGTGGCTGTCACGCTTACCACTCAACCAACTACGCCTTCATTTAAAATGACTAACCATCGATTTCCGTTATCTATCATCTTGGACCTTTAACGAGTTCGCCCGTTTACACCTAAGACAAGATAAAGCAACTAGTAATACGATTTCTGTATATTTCTGTATTTTGGTAGTACGTCCATCTCTATTTCAAAGTTTGTGGCAAATTTGATTCTGATGAATAGGCTGTTATGCTGACCAAATTTGCTAGAAACATGTAGTATATGATAAAAATCTTGGATTGATTAGTTCCAGATATATTTTGGCGAAATGTGAGTTAATAAAACAGTCATTATTATGTGTATTATAGCAACATATCTAAATATGACAAAGAAATTGGCTGCACTGCCAACCTCGCTAGTTGCATACAGTCATCTGTCAACAATTATTCACCAGGGCACAAGAAAGGAAAGAAAACTCTCCAAGAAGAAGAGAAAGAAAGGTTCGGAACATTTGTCATTTTTGAGTGAACTTGTTTTATGTTTGTTAAGCAGAAAAGCCCACTACGTCATTTGTTTTATTCTTTTCTTTTTCATATCCTCCTGATTTATCAGCTTCATCGAAAAAAAAATACAACCTTACTCCTTAGAAAAAATGCTCGTACCTGTATCCGTCTTGAGTTGCCTCGTCTTATCATAGCCTTTACCCTATATTATTTATTATCTTGGTCGGAGTTATTTTTATGTCAGTGAGTGTTCCTTCATATTCATGTGTGAGTGGTTCATTGGAATGGTTCACTTCCATTAGCTGAGACCGTGCTAATGTGAGGTTGGTGTTCAATAGAAACTAAACAGGCAAAAACGTCAAATGACTAGAACCTGTTATTCAATTGACAGTGAACTTTGAGTGACTCAAATGAAGACGGCTGCCGAACTCAACTGATATAGTGGTGGTATGTTTACAGTGAAAGGCTCGAAGTTTCACTTGAAACGATTATTTTCGTTTGAAATTGATATTTTACCGCACTGACCACCATTATAATTATTTTCGATGCTCTACACGACAACATTGATATTAGTTCGCGTAGTGCTTTCGAATTTCGATAACAGAGGGATGTCGGGTTTACCCAACGGTCGGATTTGCCCCACCTTACCCTAATATGAATAATATGGATTAAATTAACTCTTTCATACCTAATTATTTTGTCGCATATATAGGGTTCCAAAACCGTTTTTCTTAAAAGTGTTAGAGTAAAGAAACACGAAAAACCTGTTTTGATCAAGATAAATGCTTCTCTAGCAGTGTTAGAAACTGCTGAATTTTTACATACTAATCCTTAATACACATCTCCTGCAAAGTTTTCAATAGTTTAGGCAGAAAAGGTAGCCGAAAGCAGTCCAAATTAATAAGATTTATCATTTTTCAAAAATATTTCAAGAAAACGAAGATAATATATCAAAATATAATTTTTCACCGATAACTGAAAATGTCTCTGGCAGCACTGCTCTAGTGAAATCCAATCAAAGCAATTGCAATAACTTGAAATCTACGGATCTTTCTTGTAACTATTAGCGCTCAAATAAACGGTGATTGTGAACGCATATTTGCCCCTTATCTATCTTTATGGGACTGATTTGCGAGCATGGGCAGTAAAGCTATTTGAAAATGTTGTTCATAAATAACAGGATAAACAAAGAGTTAATAAAATGAATGGAATGAATAATATAAACAAAATAAAGAATTTTTATCACAATAAAAATGTTTTCTGTTTTTTTATCATTTTTTCATTTTGTTTGTTTTTAAGCAGTTAAATTATTAAATTGGAAAAATCGGCGATATTAAAAAGTAATAGAATAAATAGAAGAAATTATATTGTATCTAATTAATGTTCTAAATGAAATGAATAAAGTGAATGACTGAACAAAATTAATCAGATTATTAAAATGAATGAAAGTGTGAGCCGGAAAAATATCAGAAAAAAATATTAGAAAAAAGTGAATAAAATAAATTAAATGAATAATTCGAATAAGATACATAAGATAATAAACTGATCGGAATGCATACAAAGAATTAAATGAATACAATAGATAAAATTAGGTCACATAAACAAAATAAATAAAAACAATGCTAAATGAAAAAAAAATCTTTAAAATGAAATGATTATATATTTATTATTAGTCAAATATTTAAAATGCAAAAAATAAACCAAACGAATATAATACATTAAAGAAATGAGCTGGAAAAAATGAGAATATATAATAATATTTTGAGAAAGTTGTTGAAATGAAGTAAATGAATAAAACAAATTTCACGAATTCCAAAACCATTGTTTCAGAATATTCTGAAATTTTTGTGAAAATCTCATTGCAAAGAGCACGTTTTCGTTCTTCTTTTCTTTACGGAATTTTTAGGATTATCTGGTGTTTATACTTTATTGATGGTCCTTAATTAGTCATCAGAAATTCTAGAAATCAGGAATTTGCTTTGGAATTAAAAGATATCTTTTTGGTTACAGACATCTGAAAAATGATTTTGTGTAGAATGGAATTTTCAGGTTCAGTATTTTAACGCGTAATTAGAAATAGTAAACTGAGAAAAAGCCACCTGTAAATAGTATTCATTCGCATTGAAATATCTAGAAAAGAGTGACAAGTGTCCAGGCTATGTTGGCAATTATATTATTGTCGATGGCATAAAACTCGTACATGCAGTCGATTACAATGCAGTCTTTTTCCACCCATCCTTATTACTTGCGAATTGTTTCGTTCGGAACTCTCGTTCTGGAGATATGGGTTAATGAGTCCTATACAAAGCAATACCATTGCAATGAAATGGTTCAAACTACCAGAATAAGTACTTAAATTCATCGAAAAGCCAGTTAGTATTGAAAGTGCCCCTGGACTACTTTGAGACACGAACATTCTTGAAATTATATATCGTATTTTTTCGCAAATAAATATGCTTTTAGTCACATTGATCATGAAAAATGTATATTGGGGTTTTCAGTACAACTCAGTGTCAGTTGTGAGGAATGGTAAATGATGGTTAGAGCTGTGACACTATTTTTGTTTATAGTGCGAAATTTTGATTCCTTAAATCTTTATTTTCAATAATGCAATTGATAAATTTTCACTACAATTTTGTTATTCAAAAATACAGTAGTGATGCTACGAGTATAATATTAATATGAATTATATTAGAAATCTCTTTTGTCACTACTAGGAGGATTACTTGATGTATTCATATACCATACAACGTTTATCTCACGAGTGAACGCATTGCTCAATCCAACGGGTAAATACATCAACTCTGGACAATGAGGGTGGATGTAGCGTAGTTGGTTAATCGATTGCCTTGTACGCAGCGCACCTGGCTTCGAGTCCCGACCCCGCACATAGGGATAGAAATTTTTCATAAGAGATTTTTCTAACCCGAAGAGGCGAATGACCTTAAGGTTAAAACCTCTATAATCTCTGGACAAATTTGCACTTTGAAGTGAATTTACACATTATTTTGTCTTTGAAATGAACTTGTTTATTAATTTTTGAGAAATAGGTAATTGATTATTAAGTAAATTCACAAAATGTTTTCGGAATCAAAATCCTTGAATCATGCAGATGTGTTTGCTTACCCGGATATTCAAAATCGGTTTAGTTTTGACCCTAAAAAACCAGTAAAGCAATACTCTGTATGGAACGGTCTTATTTTTAGTTAGTGGAAATTGGTAAGCGAAGAATGAAAATACAAAATGTTTAATATCTCAGCCGCTCGTGAACGGATTTTGACAATCTATAGCTTGTTAGAGAGGTATTTTCATGTTTGTTTCTGTTTATTTCACGCGATATAGTTGCCTTGTTCGAATGTTATTCGCTTCAAACCAGCTCTGTTTTGACAAAATTGTCCATATCTCAGAAAGTAAACAACATATCGAAAAACAAAAATAATAGTGTCAAATGGGAGCGTTAGGCCTTTCATTTGAAACTGGTTTCATTAAGATCGGTTCAGCCATTGCTGAGATAATTACATGACATGTTGTACATACATACATACACAAACACATACAGACATTGTCTCAATTTGTCGAGCTGAGTCGATTGGTATATGAAACTCGACCCTCCGGGCCTCGGAAAAAGTTTTCAAAGTTTGAGCGAATCCTATACATTTCTTTTGTAAGAAATGTAAAAAAGATTTTTTTCCTCATTTAATGACCCAGTTAGAGCCATAGTACTCAAGTGAGAGCAAGGATGTGAAGTAAACAGGTCGGAAAACTAGAAGTGGCAGGGTCATTAGAACAGGCTTAATATCGTGCGGGTTTAATCTTTGTCTTCTGTTAATGAGGCTCGAGCTTAGGCAGTATAACTACGAATCACCCGAGTTCACTAACATATGTCCTGGTAATCATAGACGTGTCATCTTTACCGTGACAACCGACTCTGAAAAAGCTGTATCGGGACCGCTAGGAAGCGGCTTGGTGGTTATTTTTATCGTTTTCTGCACATCCTTAACTAGCATCTGCTAAATTTTGAAGTCCAGAGACGACAGATTGTATTTTTACAGCATAAATTGCAAACAACAACAAAGTTTGTAGACATAAGGTAAATTCTGAAAAAGTTGTATGGGGACCGCTCGGAAGCGGCTTGGTGGTTATTTCTATCGCATTCTGCACATCCTTAACTAGCATCTGCTAAATTTTGAAGTCCAGAGACGACCGATTGTATTTTTACAGCATAAATTCGATCATGAATGGACCAAAGGGCCGAAGTCGCAATGATATCGAATCGAGAAAGATAGCTTTGAAAATTCGGTTCAGAAAATTAAATCGTATTTTAACAGTGTTTGCATACTGCGCTTCCAGATGTATTGAAACACTTTGAAACAATACTAGTTTTCGGAAGCATAACTAAAATAATAACGTTTTCGTTGATAAAATTGAAAAAAAAAATATTTCGCCGAGTGTTGTTATGAAATGTTGATTAGGCCATTTTCGAGTCGCCTTCTTGTTTTGACGACTCTCAATTTCGCCCTGCAGTGTCGCCATAAAACAAAAATCAAATGTGGGTTTCGCCGTGCTCGCTGGAGGGGAAAATTTGTTATTCCCCCGCGGGGCGTAACAAGCATTTGGTTTTTGTTTAGGGTGATACACGCTAAGATTCAGTAACCTTTTTTTGAGGAAAAAAATGGGTGGGTAATGTCAGAGACATAACCGGAGTGAAGTAGAATACACTTTAGACCGGTAAATTCTGCTCTGGAATAACCAATTTATATGCGATTTTGTCGACTTTAGCATATTCATAGTTTATTTGGAGTATTTTTGGAATTATCAAGTTGACAATTTGCAACATTTTTTGAAAATATTGTTGAACTTTTAGGAATGAAGGCACGCAAGCGAGCGTTTGACCGTCGTCCTACTACTAGCATCAGAGAAGTAGCTGATCAGCATTTTTCGCTACATGGCCTGTACCAAACAAACCGCTCGTAAGTCCACCGGAGGAAAGGTTCCCCGCAAGCAGTTGGCAACAGCCCCCTGGCAACCCTATACCATCATATGGAGTTTGACAGCAACCGACATATATGGGGCGTTATAGCTATAAAGCCCCAAACAAAGAATTATGTTCGGCACTATGCTCGATATTCAAGCATTCCACACGACGTTTTGCATCTTGAGGGGATGATTTAATAATTTAATTTAATCGACATTTTGTAACTAAATACAGCTTTTAATCATTCGGTTCAAAATCAATGTTTTGCCTTTCATGGCAGTGATGCTGGCTGTACAGAGACGTCGTCCTTGACAGGGGGCTGGTTGGCAACGAAGGCCGTGTAAAAGTGCCCCAGTCACGGTTGGCGTTAAGAAGCCTCATCGCTACCGAACAGAAACAGTCGCCCTGCGAAAAATTCACAGCTATCAGAAATCGAGCGGGCCTAAATTGTGACCCAAAATAAACCACAAACCAACAAGTTGTTTTCAGGACCAGCCAATTATAAAGTATTATTATTATAAATGAAATTTTCCATTGGCTTACAACCTCCCTCCTCCTTTCTACCCGGCTTGAATAACTATCAATCTTGATGATGCTGTGCGGCGGGGGCACTAGTTTTTATTATAGTGGAAAACTTAGGTTTGCGAGTTTTTCCCAAAAGTTTTTTAGCTGTGCTGTTTTGAAGGAAGTTGTAGTTGAATTCAAAATAAAATAGTTTATTTCTATTGTCAGAGATGGACCTTCCAACGAAAACTAGTCTGGCTCGCTTGGAATCGAATTGTATGGACCAACCACTGCTTTCACAAAATCTGTTATTTTCAGTAATTGAACATTCTACACAACTAGTCACAACTATTTCCAATCAGCGCAAAAATCGAAGATTTTCATTCAGTACAATAGCAGATTTTCACTTTTAGAAAAACAGGCAACATTCTGGCCGAAAATTTTGAAACGGAGCACCTATATCGAAACGTTAGAAAACGTTCGATTTTTGTAAATTGAATCATTACACTAACCTGTCTACAAATCACACAAATAACTTTTTTATTTTGTGCCATTCTACTTGAAAGCGACGATATTGTTCACAAGTGGCTCACTTACCATCCAACGCTCTTGACAAGCCACTTTCTGATGCTTGTAATAAAATTTCAATTCGATTCTTTGTCGATAAATTGATGGCCCTGAAAAGGGCCTTTTGTTTGGACAGTGTTCGGAATTTACTTGGAGCTGGTGTATATGGTAACAGTTTTGGTGCCATCTGAGACGGCGTGCTTGGCCAACTCTTCTGACAGCAGCAAACGGACGGCGGTTTGAATTTTGCGGGTGATGCTGCAAACGAACTGCTGCATGCTGATGCTGCAAACGAACTGATCGTGAACAACAGCATGCTGAGTTTTTATACCTGACTACAGCACAATGTAAGCTCGTCCTTTTTTGTGTTGTCCTCAATATGTGTTCTTCGTAGCTCCACCCTTGCGTTGGTCGACCACATATTTTTGATAAAGAACAAAATTGAAATTGTGTTTCCAATACGGAGGTTATCGAACACTCAGGGTAAAAAGAGTAATGTAATACGGCACCTTGGTAAAATGTTTGAGAATTGAAACCTTTTTTGAATGCGCCTAGTAAACACGAAACTGTGAACAAACACACAAATAATAACTATTTATTTTGTGTCATTCTACGTGAAATCTACGATATTGTTCACAAGTAGCTCACTTGCCATCGAACGCTCTTGGCAAGCTACTTTCGGATGCTTGTAATAACAAAATTTCAATTCAAGGAAAGCCTCCCCGCAAGCAGCAAGCAACGAAGGCCGTGTAAAAGTGCCCCAGTCACGGTTGGCGTTAGGAAGCCTCATCACTACTGAACAGAAACTGTCGCCCTGCGAGAAATTCACAGCTATCAGCAATCGAGCAGGCCTAAATTGTGACCCAAAATAAACCACAAACCAACAAGTTCTTTTCAGGACCAGCCAATTATATTCCAGTAAGATATAAATGAAATTTTCGTTTTCCATAGCCTTACAACCTCTTTCTTCCCGGCTTGAATTACTATCAATCTTGATGATGCTGTGCGGCGGGACACAGGCAGTTTCCATTATAGTGGAAAATTTAGGTTTGCGCGTTTTTCCCAAAAGTTTTTTAGCTGTGCTGTTTTCAAGGAAGTTGTAGTTGAGTTCAAAATAAAATAGTTTTCTGCTATTGTCAGAGGTGGACCTTCCAACGAAAACTAGTCTGGCTCGCTTGGAATCGAATTGTACGGACCGACCACTGCTTACACAAAATCCGTTATTTTCAGTAATTGTACATTCTACAGAATTAGTCACAACTATTTCCAATCAGCGCAAAAATCGTATACAATACAACAGCAGATTTTCACGTTTGAAAAAACAGGCAGCATTCTGGCCGAAAATTTTGAAACGGAGCACCTATATCGAAACGTTAGAAAATGTTCGATTTTTGTAAATTGAATCATCAGTTCAGTGTAAAACTGTCTATAAATCACAAATAACTTTTGATTTTGTGCCATTCTCGTCAAAGCGACGGTATTGTTCACAAGTGGCTCACTTACCATCCAACGCTCTTGACAAGCTGATGCTTGTAATAACAAAACTTCAATTTCATTCTTTTGTCGATAAATTGATGGCCCTGAAAAGGGCCTTTTCTTTGGGCAGTGTTCGAAATTTACTTGGTACTGGTGTATATGGTAACAGTTTTGGTGCCATCGAAGACGGCGTGCTTGGCCAACTCTTCTGACAGCAGCAAACGTACGGCGATTTGAATTTTGCGGGAGATGCTGCAAACGAACTGCTGCATGCTGATGCTGGAAACGAACTGAGCGTGAGCAACAGCATGCTGAGTTTTAATACCTGACTACAGCACAATGTAAGCTCGTCCTTTTTTGTGTTGTCCTCAATATGTGTTCTTCGAAGCTCCACCCCTTCGATGTACATCAAAGCGGGTATATAAAGACGGGCTTTTCGCGCGGAAGGTGGAAACCTTGCTGCTGAAGTGTTGGAATTGGTAGGAAATGCTGCCCGTGACAACAAAAATTATCCCACGCTATCTGCAGCTGGGGATTCGTAACGACGAGGTGTTGAACAAACTGCTTTCCACAGTGACCATTGCTCAGGGCGGTGTGTTGCCCAATATCCAAGCTGTACTGCTGCCCAAGAAGACCGAAAAGAAAGTATAAATTTAACGCTGGGAAAGAAATGCTCTTGTAAAAACTGTCCTTTTCAGGACGACCACATATTTTTGATAAAGAACAAATTTGAAATTGTGTTTCCAATACGGAGATTATCAAACACTCAGGGTAAAGAGAGTAATGTAATACGGAACCTTGGTAAAATGTTTGAGAATTGAAACCTTTTTTGAATGCGCCTAGTAAAAATGTTTTCCACTTCACTCCAGTTTGTTTCAGGTTATATTTGCGTACTGAAATAAATCATAATTTAGGGTTTAACCCAAATTGCTCTCCAGGGAGAAACAGTCCATGAAACAAAATGCAAACTTATTCTTTGAAATGAGTTTGGTGGCCCTGAAAAGGGCCTTTTTTTATAATGATACAAGTGAGTTCTACCATACAATGTGCGTCCCTGCCGCTACAGAGTATAGACGACATTCATTGAGATTTTGCAGTTGGCGTGTTCAGTATAGGTCATGGCATCTCAGATGATATTTTCCTGCACACCATCAGCATTCGTAGATTAAATCGGAAATGCATTTTACATTACCACGACGAGCCAGACGCCGAATGGCGGATTTGGTGATTCCCTGGATTTTATCACGAAGAACCTTGCGATGACGCTTGGTAGGGAACGCAAACATGATACCGCTCATTGTACCGTCCGGACGAGCATGTTGGTCGTGTGGTAAGCTAGCACCCACTGATACAAAACAAGCTCGCGTGACCTGTATATATAACATTCCCGTATGTAATGAAACGCTTACATGCTCCTTTTTGACGGCTCTGCGTGGGATATGCTGGCAAATTGCGCATTTTCCTCGCTGTTTCCGAAGGATTTTCTAAAAATCCTTGTTTTGGTTTATTTATAGTAGTAGCACTAATTCCGAAATTTAATACGAAATACGTGCACAAATTTCCGATCAGATAGTGCAAAAATATTGCGATTTCGTCCAGTAGAACGGAAGATATTCGCATTTCAAATCTGGGAAAATTTCTCAACTGAAATTTTTGAAACGGGACCCCATATTGAAACGTTAGAAGTATTCTACTTCAAAATACCCATCTCGGACTAAACTTCATCGCATCAAAATTAGGTAAATGCCCATTACCCAATCAGTGGGTAATATTGAAGGTTCTCAAAAATAAGTAATTTTTACCCAACTTGAGATCCGCTGGTGTTTCTCAAAAATGAGTAATTTTTCCGCAAAATTAAGTTCGCGGTGCTTTTCTTTATATTAGGTAGTTTTTAACTAAAATTGCTCAATATTATTGAAATTCTCAAATGCATGATAAATTTTAAGAAAAATGTATTTTATTATTTCTTCAACAAACGTGGTACACAACATTAAAATTACACTAAATTCATTAATATCGTTAAATTTAATCACATATCCCTATAAATGTTTTTTGTTAATTCGGCCTGATACTAACACACAGTGAATTTTGGATCTGAGTACAGCATATCGATACCGTTTAGTTGCATGTTTTATTTTTTCTGTACCACTACTCTCCTATTTGACATAATTCGCACCTTCTTATGTCAAAGCATTTTTTATTCCTAAAATATTTCGAAAACTGGCATGCGAAAAAGTTAAATAATCAAGCTTTAGCTCCTAACGCAAAACTTGATGATTCATGCTTAACTCAAATTATACGTTACACGAAATAGAATACGTATGATTGTAATTATTAATGCAGCCATTAGACCATTCGTTTGGAAATGGTAGATATATCAGGGGTATGTCAGCGTCTTGCCACGTGTTAGTATAATCGAAAAAGGATCTGGAAGAAGCCAAGCGTGGTGTCATTGGCATCAGTGGACGTCGCCGATGGTTGGGTGGTAAGCGTGACCGCCACTCACCCCAGTTGGTCTGGGTTCAATCCCAGTCGAGAAATCTGAGGTCACACCATCTTTCGGAAGGGAAGTAAAGCCGTTGGTCCCCGGTCCATGAGTTGATGGGTGGATATCTAGTCCAAATAGTGGGAGTCGTTACTTCTCTGGTGTCGGTGCTTGGCCTCGTAGCGGAAAAAAGGCCGACGGAAAATAACCAGAACTAGAAGAAGAAGAATTGGCGTCAATGACAACTTTCTATTGACATCAACTGTTTATCCATGGATATATACCTGCATGTCGTGCTAATCGAACATATCACCTGATTGTTCATCAGCGGTTAAACTATTTATAATTGACATGTTGTTTCCATGCGTATTCGTCGTGCTTTGGTGGCATGATCTTCCAGCGCAATTTGGCGTCAGCTAAAACAATAAATAAATCTGTGGGTTATTTGTATACATTTTTATATTTTCAAATCATGTGGTCTTTACTAAATCTATAGAAGGACAGCTTACCCAAATATAGGTTTGCTCTGAATATTCGCATGCACGGAGACTAACCAAACAACCGCATAAAACCATATTCATTTTGTGGTCGCATTGTCTGTTTGTGGCGAATTCTAGACAATACCTGTTCTGCAATCCAACTCCCTAATACTTATGGAAGCGTCGCTGAGTCCGTGGCTTACCTTTACGTAGGTATCACTGTCGCTGTTGTGCTATCTTATGACAAGCGCCATTTAGCACATTTCGAGAAAAACGATTTTTGAAGTTTGAGATTGAATATTTTGAAACTTATAAATGGTATAAACAATCCAAAGAAGACAATTGATGCTTCTATCTATTCTGCATTAATCTCTCAAATAATACGAAGATCGGTTGACTATGTTGCGAGTTTTTACTATGAATGTAAACAAAAGTTGCACTCACACGTGTCACAGGCGTGTATTGATGACAAAATTTGTAGGACGTGTCATAATCGTGCATGGAAATTTTTCCATAGAAAAAAATCATCAATTTTTAACTTTTATTAATATCTTTGCGTTCATATGGTCTATAAACAATCGGTGAATTGCATTTTGAAGGAAATGGGTCAGGGAATCTAGAAAAAAATTGTTATTTTTGATTACAGTGTTGCCAAATATGCTTTATTTCCAGTTTAAAACTAAAGCTGTGTTTTTCTCACAACTCGTGTAATTTTCTTTTGAAAATGTTTATGCCATTGTGTTCCTCAGACATTTTCACACATAAAAACATCTAAAACTTCAATATAACTTGAACAAATCCCTAGATACAGTGATTTGATGCAAAAAATTCACAATTTCTCATCATGTTTCTCGCTATATCTAACTAACCAAGTAGAATTTCAAAATTCTGAAAACGCCACTTTGTAGAGATTTTTCAACCAAGTAATGTGGCAAATCTAACTCAGTTTACCCCAAAATGGCGTTTGTCATAAGATAGCACAACAGCGACGTCACATCAAAATTTCCTGTTCTATCCTTAGTACCAGTGAAGATGATCGAGCAAGATGAGTAAAATTACCTATAACCAACATGATAATCGTTAATATGTAATCTACAAATAGCACCGGGCTTCGCAACGCAGCGCAAAGACAATTTACCCAGTAGACAAAATCAAACTGGTTACTTGTCCCTTCGGAAGTCGCGCAAAGGGCTCACTGAACGAGCTGCCGCTGCATAGTGGTTCTTCCCTAGAAGAAAAGTGAACATAAATATTTTTTTCAAAAATCATCATATCACCATATATTTTTAGTAAATTTGGGGCCGCTAGGCTCAACTTTGATATCGAATAGGCCGGAGTAATTCATCTTGCAGAGATAAATTTGTTGGAGTTTTGGAAAAAAAATTCGCTTCAATTTTTTTATGGCGATATAGAACGTCTTTTCAGTTAATTTCCATACAACAAGGCAACATTTGAACAACATTTTTCTGAATCTTGTTGTTTATGCTTCTTATCAGTGTGCAATAGGGCTGTTTCAGCAACCTTTTTCTGCAACCTATGTGCATTAACTAAATGTGCAGATGCTTTATGGCCACACATATGACCGCGCACCCGGTTGTGTTATGGCGGCTCAGAGGCTATCCTTCCATGTTGCTCAGAGATACATTCATACATACGAACGTACATTCATACATACATACTAATGGCAGCAGGGATAGGACTTCAGGGGCTAGGCAAACTACCCCCCCCCCCCCCCCGCGGACCTTCCTCTATGAAAATCCATATAAATCCAAAGGCAGCTGAATCGAAGCGAGTCGGTGCCGCTTCCACTCAAGATTTTAGCATAAAGAACCCTTACCCAACTGGAGTGCTAACCGGCTCATTAGGATCGATAGCAGTAAGATCTTATTTATTGGATTTTAACGAAATCGAACCACAGACCGACAGCTACGCCATTCCACTACCCTATAAGAATGGGCGACACTTCACCGAAACGCCGAGTGGGCTAATGGTACTGGCTGCCCCCTCCCGTTAAAACTTTGGTAGGTCTCCAAGTACGTTCGAAACCCGGCACGTAGTCGGTGGAAGTAGGCTCAGTTGAACGTTTTTTAATTGCGCCGATCCGGCTCTAAACGCAAAACCTTGAAGGACTGGTCAACTCTTGCGTGCGACCTCACTGCTTGCTAAGGTAACGACTACTTACTACGGGCGTAAAAAGATGCTTGGAGTTGGGAACCAAAAAGCATGGAAGAAGACGAAACCACTGTAAATAAAAAAAATCTGTGTGGCGAGCCCGTTTGCTAGAGATAGGCTAGCGAGGTCGGTGAACCAGTAAACGATCAAATTCAACAACAAATGCACCGCAATAGCAGCAGCAGCAAGAGCAGCCTAGGGTGGCCATACCGAGCACGAGCGGCGACAACACAATAGAGCGCCAATGAAAGCTAGGGTTTCAGGTGAGCACGCCGAAATCAAGCATTACCGAAGAAGACCAGCAATCTGGATTGCATAAAGTGAGGAAGTTACGGCAAAAAATTGAAGAGCTCGACGAATTCGTGAAAAGCAAGGGCAACGTGCACGGGTAGATCAGTCTGCCGCAGCAGCAGCCGAATGGGAGCAGATGGCGTTACTGGAGAGAGCTCAGTGCAAACGCCGAAAAGGCACTGAATAGACAGATAGCGAAAGCAGAAGCCTATAAGACACGGAAGGGTGACCGGTATTCCCGTTCTGCTACATGACTAAGGGAAACGCTAGAAAAGGAGGAAGATTCGAAGGAGCCCAAGAAGGACGGCGTAAGACAGCGAAACAGCCGACAAATCGAGTGTGCATGGCGACCGGTAGAAACCGTAGAAGTGAAGGAAAAACCACACCCAAAACAATTTCCCAATGCCAAAAAGGCATTACATCCTTTCGTGCATATTCCGAATTAGAATCATGCCTTCTTCGCATTGTAGACCAAGCATAGTTACTGCATTATACCAACACAGCTTGATTCATGATGAAATAAATTGATTGAGAATACACGCTACCGTATTATCTGCCCGCATGTAAAAGTATTAGTTGGTTTTGCTTGCTGAGTCTCCAAAAACGGTGGTGCATTCTATACATGAATACATCTGTGGTGCTTGTAAGAAGTTCTGTCTTCATACACAGTTACGCTTTTTTGTCTGCGTACAGCTCAATTCCAACCACACTAAACGCGTGAACAGTTTGCGTTCATGAGAGTGTGTGATATACGTGTTATTCTCCCATAGCGAATGGGTTTTGCCGTAAAGTCATCGCTCTCTCATTCTATGCTTCAGAGAAGAGTGGAAGAAAATTATTTGTGCTCAGATTGATTTGCGATGATCGTTGACCAGGGCGATGATGTGCGCTCGCTGGATGACATGACGTCATATTGGCGTAGTCAACATAAAAAACTTTGTTTGTAACACTATTAACGAAATTTGTCTAAATACAAACGAGAAGCACTTTAGTTTCGATCAAATTAGAGAAAGTTTGCATTGTTTTCTATTGTAATACCAGTATTTGTTGATGACATTTCAAGCGATTTTAAGGTTGTCAAACTGACCCCCATTGATCGGTTGAAAAACGATGTTACCTATTGAGTTCTGCAATGAACTTAGACACTAACCCAGCCCAAACTTGTTGAGTAATTTATTTTGACGACTTGCTTAGTAAAGTGATATTTTTAAGGAGCTGTCAGCAAATTGTTTCAAAATTTGCGGAATAGTTTTCATTTTTTAGCGATTTTCAGTAATTTTTTGAATAATTTACTGAAACCTGCAATATTTTTCACTGAATTTATCAGTTCTTCTGTTTTTTTTTCGGTACATCAACATTATCCAGTAAAATACTGACTGGTTTTTCGGCAAAATTGTACCAACGTTATCGAACCCCGTCAAAAATTTACAAAACAGGTACAGCAAATCATCTGTCAAGTCGATATTTTCAGAGAAAACTGCTGACTGACGAGTGTTTTTCGACGTTTGGATAGAACGGATTGCGGAGAGTTCGGTACCAAATTGTTTTACTGAATTGATTACCGAACGGTTTGCTGTTCAAAACCCCAGCAAAATTTTACTGTACCCAGTAATTTAAATTAAGTGTGTATGATGTAAAACCCAATTGTCAAACTCTGTATGTAGAGATAGGGATGCCAGTTACCTGTGTGCGCTGGATTCGCATGTTTGGGAAATAATACGAACTGAAATGAGTAACTGCCACTGATGCTCAAAAGTGCAAAACCATGTCATCACTGCCCTTATAGTTTATGATACTTTAAACTTAAATACTTTGCTGCGAAATACTGATATGATATCACCTGAAAGTACTGTTGATATGAGGAATACCAGAAATGATTGGGGGACGGCTTCTATCAGACAAATGTTGAAATTTGTTAGCCCAATGTTCCCATATAGGTAACTTTCTCCTGCGTATAGTGCGCTTAAATAATCATTAATCATTATTAACATTTATGAACCTATCTAGTGGCTAGAACTCGCATATCGCTGGTAAATTTAGGGTTGAGAGAACGCCGAAAGCTCAATATAAAATCAACACATAATCATCACCCACACCCCTTCAATTTGATGCTATTAACTGTTCTCTCCAATATGCAGCATGTGATCAGTAGAAAGGCGAAATGGAAACAGGTCCTTGAGCGTGTATTAGTATTTTCAGAGCGCATATGTATCCGAGTGAAGATGTCCTTTACATTTGTATTAGTGCGGAGTCATTTCAATACTAATTCTCCGATATCGTTAAATTCACTAATACATTCCCAACTGTGGGTTTGTATAAGTTTCTGTGGTGTAATCGCCATTTAATGCATTTTTGCCCCGGACCAATATCGCTTTCTATGCATTATACCAGTTACAATGCAAAATTCTCATTAGAATCATGCTTATTCGCAGGTAATTCATACGGTTCGCGTTTTGGGTGCAGAAAGAAATGGAGACAAAAGGCCTTCGGCCGCACCAGGGAGACGATCTTGTCGTCAAAGCAAACGACGGCGTGACGTACGCTGCGATCCTTAAACCGATGAGAGAGGATCCTAAGCTGAGGGAGCTGGGGGAGGGCGTACTAAGAACCAAGCGCACTCAGAAAGAAGAGATAACTTTTAGTATTTGTTTAGTACGTCCAACTGCTACAAGGAGCTGTGCAGAGAAGTAGACCGCTGGAAATGCTGGTGACAATTGAGTCTCCAACAACGAGCTCCTTATAGTGGCGAAAGGGCTAAAAGCGGAGAAAGCTTCCGGACGGTATCCCCAACGTGACATTGAAGAACGCGATCCTAGCGTTTCCGGACATGTTCAGGATGGTCTACAGAAATGCCTGGACGAAGGCTACGTCCCGGATAGATGAAAAATCTAAAATCTAGTGTTGCTGCTAAAACCAGGGCAGCCACCAGAAGATCCACCATTGTAACGGCCTGTACGCCTGCTGGATACTCTTGGTAAGCTTCTGAAAAGGATCGTCCTTAACAGGCGGAAAGTGGGAACGAACTATCGCAGAGGCACGACGGCGGACACCATCCGCAGTCATCACGAGCGCGGCGGCAGCATAGAAGCAGAGGTCGATTAGGGTCACAACGGGAGTACCTAAGGGGTCCATACTCGGCCCAACGCTCTGGAATATAATGTACAACGGAGTATAGCACTGCAACTTGAGCTTCTGTATTTGCTTCCGGAGACATCACTCGGGAAAAAAACAGTTGCTTTGAACGTTCTCATGTGTCGTGTGAACTGTTTGGAATTTTTGTGTGTCTAACTAGTGCTAATTTGGGTTCTAGTTTAGATACATCGTCTAACTAGACACCCAGTCGGTGCTTGTTACTGACGAGATGAATTCGAACCACAAAAAATAAAACCTATTTAATTTTTCTCTATTGGTTCAGCTGAAGGCATGACTTTGGGCTGCTATGATCGAGGGTAGTGTTCCGGACGTGATCGATTCATGATTTTTCGATAGGTCAATGCTTGAGACCGACGAGTGTAAATTTATGTGCTAAAACGTTTACTTAATTACCAGAGTGTTTGAATGTTGGCGAGATCGCGGGCGTTCGCGTTTGTGGCCAGATTTGTGTTATCGCGAAGGCCACGTTTGTACGTTTGAAATGAGAGAGAGAGAAAGAGAGATTGTGAGTGTGTATGAGAGAACAAACAATTTATTTTGTTAGTGAGTGTTATAATGGATCTAATTTAAGATATAGCAATACAAGAAAAAATAATATACAGTAAGATTCCGTTTTTGGCATGCTCCCATTTTGGCACACGCCGATTTTGGCAACAAATGGGTTCCATTTTTGGCAACATTCTTATTGTACATAATAAATCTTTGAAATATGTGCAGTAGATATTTTTTTCGAATCAATTGACATCACAGTTGACTTTATTTCCAAACATGGGAGTCATTATTTCCAAATATTGTTAAAATTGTCTCATAGTTTCAATACATTACAAATTAGAGAAAGTTTGCATTGTTTTCTATTGTAATACCAGTATTTGTTGATGACATTTCAAGCGATTTTAACGTTGTCAAACTGACCCCCATTGATCGGTTGAAAAACGATGTTACCTATTGAGTTCTACAATGAACTTAGACACTAACCCAGCCCAAACTTGTTGAGTAATTTATTTTGACGACTTGCTTAGTAAAGTGATATTTTTAAGGAGCTGTCAGCAAATTGTTTCAAAATTTGCGGAATAGTTTTCATTTTTTAGCGATTTTCAGTAATTTTTTGAATAATTTACTGAAACCTGCAATATTTTCCACTGAATTTAACAGTTCTTCTGTTTTTTTCGGTACATGAACATTATCCAGTAAAATACTGACTGGTTGTTCGGCAAAATTGTACCAACGTTACCGAACCCCGTCAAAAATTTACAAAACAGGTACAGCAAATCATCTGTCAAGTCGATATTTTCAGAGGAAACTGCTGACTGACGAGTGTTTTTCGACGTTTGGATAGAACGGATTGCGGAGAGTTCGGTACCAAATTGTTTTACTGAATTGATTACCGAACGGTTTGCTGTTCAAAACCCCAGCAAAATTTTACTGTACCCAGTAATTTAAATTAAGTGTGTATGATGTAAAACCCAATTGTCAAACTCTGTATGTAGAGATAGGGATGCCAGTTACCTGTGTGCGCTGGATTCGCATGTTCGGGAAATAATACGAACTGAAATGAGTAACTGCCACTGATGCTCAAAAGTGCAAAACCATGTCATCACTGCCCTTATAGTTTATGATACTTTAAACTTAAATACTTTGCTGCGAAATACTGATATGATATCACCTGAAAGTACTGTTGATATGAGGAATACCAGAAATGATTGGGGGACGGCTTCTATCAGACAAATGTTGAAATTTGTTAGCCCATATAGGTAACTTTCTCCTGCGTATAGTGCGCTTAAATAATCATTAATCATTATTAACATTTATGAACCTATCTAGTGGCTAGAATTCGCATATCGCTGGTAAATTTAGGGTTGAGAGAACGCCGAAAGCTCAATATAAAATCAACACATAATCATCACCCACACCCCTTCAATTTGATGATGCTATAAACTGTTCTCTCCAATATGCAGCATGTGATCAGTAGAAAGGCGAAATGGAAACAGGTCCTTGAGCGTGTATTAGTATTTTCAGAGCGCATATGTATCCGAGTGAAGATGTCCTTTACATTTGTATTAGTGCGGAGTCATTTCAATACTAATTCTCCGATATCGTTAAATTCACTAATACATTCCCAACTGTGGGTTTGTATAAGTTTCTGTGGTGTAATCGCCATTTAATGCATTTTTGCCCCGGACCAATATCGCTTTCTATGCATTATACCAGTTACAATGCAAAATTCTCATTAGAATCATGCTTATTCGCATGTAATTCATACGGTTCGCGTTTTGGGTGCAGAAAGAAATGGAGACAAAAGGCCTTCGGCCGCACCAGGGAGACGATCTTGTCGTCAAAGCAAACGACGGCGTGACGTACGCTGCGATCCTTAAACCGATGAGAGAGGATCCTAAGTTGAGGGAGCTGGGGGAGGGCGTACTAAGAACCAAGCGCACTCAGAAAGAAGAGATAACTTTTAGTATTTGTTTAGTACGTCCACCTGCTACAAGGAGCTGTGCAGAGAAGTAGACCGCTGGAAATGCTGGTGACAATTGAGTCTCCAACAACGAGCTCCTTATAGTGGCGAAAGGGCTAAAAGCGGAGAAAGCTTCCGGACGGTATCTCCAACGTGACATTGAAGAACGCGATCCTAGCGTTTCCGGACATGTTCAGGATGGTCTACAGAAATGCCTGGACGAAGGCTACGTCCCGGATAGATGAAAAATCTAAAATCTAGTGTTGCTGCTAAAACCAGGGCAGCCACCAGAAGATCCACCATTGTAACGGCCTGTACGCCTGCTGGATACTCTTGGTAAGCTTCTGAAAAGGATCGTCCTTAACAGGCGGAAAGTGGGAACGAACTATCGCAGAGGCACGACGGCGGACACCATCCGCAGTCATCGCGAGCGCGAGGGAAGCATAGAAGCAGAGATCGATTAGGGTCACAACGGGAGTACCTAAGGGGTCCATACTCGGCCCAACGCTCTGGAATATAATGTACAACGGAGTACAGCACTGCAACCTGAGCTTCTGTATTTGCTTCCCGAGACATCACTCGGGAAAAAAAACAGTTGCTTTGAACGTTCTCATGTGTCGTGTGAACTGTTTGGAATTTTTGTGTGTCTAACTAGTGCAAATTTGGGTTCTAGTTTAGATACATCGTCTAACTAGACACCCAGTTGGTGCTTGTTACTGACGAGATGAATTCTAACCACAAAAAATAAAACCTATTTAATTTTTCTCTATTGGTTCAGCTGAAGGCATGACATTGGGCTGCTATGATCGAGGGTAGTGTTCCGGACGTGATCGATTCATGATTTTTCGATAGGTCAATGCTTGAGACCGACGAGTGTAAATTTATGTGCTAAAACGTTTACTTAATTACCAGAGTGTTTGAATGTTGGCGAGATCGCGGGCGTTCGCGTTTGTGGCCAGATTTGTGTTATCGTGAAGGCCACGTTTATACGTTTGAAATGAGAGAGAGAGAGAGAAAGAGAGATTGTGAGTGTGTATGAGAGAACAAACAATTTATTGTGTTAGTGAGTGTTATAATGGATCTAATTTAAGATATAGCAATACAAGAAAAAATAATATACAGTAAGATTCCGTTTTTGGCATGCTCCCATTTTGGCACACGCCGATTTTGGCAACAAATGGGTTCCATTTTTGGCAACATTCTTATTGTACATAATAAATCTTTGAAATATGTGCAGTAGATATTTTTTCGAATCAATTGACATCACAGTTGACTTTATTTCCAAACATGGGAGTCATTTTTTCTAAATATTGTTAAAATTGTCTCATAGTTTCAATACATTACTGTGATAATTTTGAGATGTTTTTCGCAATGTTGTTTCAAAACAGCGTTATGCATTTAAGGGTTACCTATATTTTACACTATACGTGTCGTATTTAATGATTACAATAAGTATAGAAATGTATTATTTATGTAAAATATAACTGGTAACAGTGTAACTAGTGTCTGATGGAATCACTTTTTATAGTACGACCCATTACTGATTATTACGACGTCACTACAAAACTTGGCACTAAATTTTCAGTACATATCGAAAGCCCGTATTTAGGAATACAAAACTGATAGCTCCCAAATAGTTTGTTTTAGCTTCATGATGTTTTTGGCAAATTTGTTAGTTTTTTTTTTGCGATTTTTTGAAATGAATGTAATTAGGGTGGTCCTTGTGGTTAGGGTGTTCAAAATATCGACTGTTTAGATGTGTGAAATTTACCAGCGCAATGCCTTGCAATATAATAACACAAATATAGTCTGCTTTCTACTTCTGCCGCAGTCAGACGTACAATCGAGCCAAGCGAACAACAGGCCTCTCGATCTAGTGTGAATTGTCTCAAAAACAAAGGAAACATCGGATTATTTTTGTCATCATGAGTAAAGTTGACGAAAAAGCTCTACTCCGACCCAACGCTGCGGTCGTTGACTTTAAATTTTGCTTAAAACGACCAAGTTTTAGTGAAGTGGAATACCTTCTGAAGGTAAAAATGCAACTTAGGCTTGCGGAAGTCTTGTACCTTCAGTATCATCATCTTCGCAATGTAGTGTTAATATCATTCAGCACGTTAGCACAAGCCGAGCGTTTCGTTTTGAAGAACAACTTAAAACACGTGATTGAAAGTGACAACGTTGGAATTAAGATTCCCGTATACATTGAGAATGATTATATAGATGTAAGGTTATATGACCTATCACCTCGTACCCCTCCTGAGCCAATTGCAAAATGCATGTCGCAATACGGAGAAGTAGAATCCGTTACACCTGATACTTGGAGAAACTTCTTCCCGGGTACTCCTAACGGCGTTTTTGTAGTGAGGATGCGGGTTGAAAGGCCTATACCCTCCTACTTGGCAATAAAACTCAATACTCACGGAACTACAATTATGCAAACTACGCTATGCACCCATGAGGGGCAAACTCCTACGTGCAAATATTGTAATCAGACAGCTCATCATGGACAACCTTGCGCGGAAGATGCAGAGGGAAATGCATCTCAACCGATTGCCAACTCATCTACGGCAAACCCACCTAAAACAGAGTTTTCAATACCAATGCCTGAACCACAAACGGTGGCCAGATTTGTGGCAGCTGTTCAGACCATAATGACAACCGCAAAAGAATCATCCAGCACCCCAAAAGCAACTGTAAGCAACATGGGCACCGAATGCAGTAACAATGACGACGGATTTACACTGATCAACAATAAGTGCAAGAAGCAAGGGAGAACATCTGATCCCGGACACCAAGCCAGCTTCGACCGGGACGTAAAAAACAAGAGAGAATTAAATGACCCCCTGACGCTTTTTGCCAACAGACTACGCGAAAAAAAGGTCTCCGCTCGCAATAAAAAGTTGCGCGCACGAGATCCAATTAATTAATTCTTGTTTGTATTTTTATTTTTACAGGCATTGTACTCGAGAAGTGTGCGAAGATTGTGAGAATTCTACTGGACGACGCACAGTGTCGTACAAAATCTCAAAATTTTATTTTGGATTTTTCATGATTTAATATTTTTCTCTGTTTGTGAACATGTTGAATAGAGTCTTCTCAAAATATTAAGTCTTGAGGACAGAACAAAAGATAGATTTTTTACAGACTTTCAAAGGTGAAATAGATGATCAATTCTGGAAAAAAATGTGTTCAAACCTATGTTATTCAAATGAATATATCGTTTTAGTTAACATTTCAATTAGGGTCGAACTGATTTCATTAGTAAGGTTATTCGGCGGACTTATATTTGCCATTCAATTTAGTCGATACAAGGTTTTCTTCTCAGTCACTCTTTACGAAGAACAAATAATAAATCGTGCATCAAATTAAAATTATTTATTCAGAGCGGCTGTATTTTTTTATAAACAGTTCGGAAAGATCGCTTGTAGTTCACGATTCTTGAAAATTAGTGTACTTTTCGAAAATAAATGTCTTGTTTTGCCCCTTTCTGCCCCGAGGTATGAAAAAGGTGATTTTCCAAGATATGTCTGCAGGAGACGCATGGTAATGTTTGATTACCCAGGGTTCGCAATATAATTTATGAATGTCTCTTAGCATTATCAACAATTGAAAAAATGTGCATTCTGCTAAAAATACACTAAACCAATTTTTTTAAATGAATTTTTAGATATGGTGCACTTTATATTCGTAAATGTTGAATTTTCAAACCACCCTGGGTGCCAAAATTTCGAGGTAAAAAATAAAAAATTAACACCAAATATGATATCAGCGACGTAAAACTACCCTAGTGTGAAGTTTTCATCATATTCAAACCCTTTCTGAGGTTTTGTCCGACTTTTGTATGAAAGGTGATCACTGTGCGACCTGAATTTGATAAAAACATGAATAAAATTGGATTTTATTGTTTTTTCTTTCATTTCATTCCATTTCACACATGATTAAAATCCTTGAAACATGTTTGAAGTCGTAAATTGAAAATTCAAAACTCAAAAATAAGGCTCCATTTTTGGCACGGCTCCGGTTTTGGCAACTGCAAAAAATAAAATTGTTGCCAAAAACGGAATCCTACTGTACCAAATAAAGAAAAAAGGAAAGAAATTTAGTAGAAGCAAAATTGATTGATACTATTTTTGGTACACATGAGTAGTATAACATGTAAGATGTAACATGCAATCAAACTCTTTGAAATCGTCTAAAGCGCAGCAAATGATACTTATTTATGCATACCGTTAGAAGTTTTTCATGCAATGCTGACCGGAAATGGATGATTCACGTGCGTCGGTAAGTTAAACGTACCTTGTTTTATCCAATCTGATCTTCCTAAATAAATCGAATCGAATGCGCGAATTGAGCACCAGTAAAAAGTGACCGACGAATCCCATGAAGGATTACCCATTATTCTACACTATACGCCAGTTTTGCATCCATTCCATAAGCCATCTGTCGCAAATACATACACAGATAGACCAGCACATAACGCTGACCGTTAGTTTGGGCTGGCACAGAGTATGAAAAAACACAAAACATTAAAAATACCCATAAGCCCTCATGGTCTCCTCGATGCACCACTATCGAAGCGTAATGCAATAACCATCTTAAAGCAGTTACCTGTTCTTTAAAACCGATGCACAAATATGCTTGATGATGTTTGCATTACCGTCAAACCCGTCTACCTAGGGGAGGACAATTTTAACTTTCCTTTATTGTGCACAAAAAGCTTCATTTGATCCCTCAAAACTTTTGTGTAGCTACCAAACAGTTAAGATCATTAATTTGGACACAATAAGAGAAAGTCAAATTGCACAAAATTCGATAGCCAACAGCAGGGGTGCTAGAAAAAATGAACATTTTATCAATCGTCAGATCATCAATAAGTTTCTGCTCAATATTTTTTTCTACGAGTGTCGAGACTTTGTTTTTTGTTAATTCTCCTATGAAAATCGCATATCGATTTGTTTTTAGGATGCAATGGGGGACTCCTGGCAGAATTAATTTGTGAAAGTCAATTTCCCTATTATAACACCTTAAACCGTTGGCGCAAAAATACAGTTTCACCAATCGTGTTAAAAATTTTTAGTTGTTTTCGGACCCAAATAGTAACCAAAAAGTTGCTCGGGGTAGGAATCTAACTTTTGTCTCACCCTAGACTGCGCATGGGTTCTGCAATCTAATGAATGAGCAATCAATGATATTAAATTGTGTCATCCCACTGCTAGGTGGATGAAATCGATTTTTTTTTAATTATAGAGGTTTTAACCATTCGTTTATTCGCTTTTTCGCGTGTTAAAAAAAACTTCTAACGTGTAATTTCAGTCATATTCGACCAAGGGGATTATGAGATTTCTCGACAAACATATGATTACGGCTTAAAAGCCAACTGTCAAAATTCTCTTTTAAAGGAAATTCCGGACAAACCGTTACTCGTCAATCACAGAACTTGATAGTAAACAAAAAAGAAAAGTTTCCTCTTCCATTAACTGCTATAAACTGTGTTTAGCCAGTAACGGTTTGTGCGTAATTTTCTTTCAAAGAGAATTTTGACAGTTGGTTTTAAGCCGTAATCATATGTTTGTCGAGATTTGTTTCTTATCTCTTGTACCACCAATTCAGGGAGGATATTCAAATTAACCGATATTTTAAAGAATTTTAATCTAGTTGAGTGTTATGTCGGCCTGTTTCACATAAATCAATTTTGAAAACAATGTATCTGCTTCTTCCGTTTTATTCTCAATGCAAAGTTTTGTACTTTCCAGTAACTTTTTTAGCATGGATATCGGAAGACGATTGTCTTGACTAGTATGCATATGCAGAGTGAATGAGAAACGTAAACACAACCTAGTTGTTGACGAAAGAGATTCTCATTTGTGCTATGTTAAAATGTATTTTGGAAATTACACAAATTATCCACACACTTCACATACTCTCACGAACACCCGTTGGCATACTGACAGTCACATCCTTGGTCACATCAGTAAATACACACAAATAAATAAATAAATAAATAAATAAATAAATAAAGGTTTATTTATTATTATTACATCTTCGATAAAACACCCACACAGCGAACACGCGCCGTCGAGGAGTCAAGGAGCCCTAGGAAAGAAGAGGTGCAAGAGCATATTCCCCTCCCGAAGTAATACCCAACGGTGGTCGCGGGAGAAAGCGCATACGTAGATACAGGAGGTTGAGTATCTACGTAGGCTTGCTGGAGAAAGAGTTGCAGAATGAATCCGACAGTATCCCGGCCAAGTCGGCGCAGTGGTCTCTTAAAGAATCCCCCTTGATTAAAAAAACACTTATACATATAGCCATACAACACTTACCTTTATTTGTCTTGGTTACTAATGCCGTTGGCCGCGAAACTCAGGTCCAACCTCAAGGTTCCAACCCCAACCGCTGTCAGTTCGTACATATTGACGGCAGTTGATGTTGTTATCTGACGATTTCGTCTCCAGCAAAAAGCGCATAAGCTTGGCTGCTATCGCTGAAATAACCGGATCAATCATGCGCAATTATAATAACCTAAAATACTGGCTGCAGGAGCCGGAAGGTCCATCACGGTTGAGGATAATTCAGCTCAGTTCTTGAAACAAAGATTTGCCTTTAAGGATGTTATTAGAATGGATGATTTTTATACTTACATTATACTAAGCTGGACCCAGGACAGCTCCGATTGGTCGGGATAAGTAGTTATCTAGATCATTCGACCGGTTAAGAAGGGCAAAGTAGTACAAGCCTTTGAACGAGGAACCGGCTTCAAAATCCAGCTATCTTTGGCTTACATTGATGGTTGCTGTTTGCAGCTATGTCTCGGCTGGTCAATTCACTACCTTCAGCAGAATCTTACGATACCGGTTCGTTCAATATCCTCTAGTTTCTCGCGTTTGATACGAGACCAATTTCGGTTGCATTCACACTTTTTTATCTTGCAAAAGTTTATTTTCAACAAGTAATATTACGGGAACAACCGAACCGAAAAACACGGCGTTTATACTTTTCTAAAATTATTTTCACGCAATTAAAAATATTAGGTTTTACACCAACCGACGTAACCCCACAAAATGAGCCGGATGAACTTCGTTTGACAATTCTCGGTGGTTGTTTACATGGAAGTTACGTGAGTTCGAATGTAATAGATGAGCACCCGTTGCACTCGCACTCACGCAACTGACAAGGTAAACAAACCACCGAGTATTGTCAAACATGAACTTTATTCACCATGAGTTCATTCGTGTCGTCATCTTGTAGAACTCAATTACGGCCGATAGCGGTTTGTTTACTATTTTCAAATTACCCTAAATTGAGGATCAACTATGTTACACACTCAAGGAGTAATCGCCATTTGCAAAAAAATACCTAATTTTAAGTTCGCAGCACTGAAACTAACCGCTGAGGATTTTTTACCCACGTTTTAGGTACCACATTCTTCCCGTGTAGCTCAACTAACCCGACAGGATACGCGCAGACTTACAGAAATCTAGTAGAGCTTTCTCTGCCAGAAAATTTGCTCACTGGGATTCGCCCAGCCGTTTCAAGTTGGGCAGACAGTATATACCCGGTAAAAAAATGCGGATAATGTTATGGTCGATCCACTTCCCCCACTTTCCCCCAATGTCTCACAGCCCCCCCCCCCCGAGTCAAGGTTTACCAGGATGGATCCGCTGGTTCTTGGGTGGTATACTTTCGGCCCAAAAATAAACCGTTAAACAGCATAACTGTTGCACGGGAGCTGACAAAACGTTACTCGGCCGTAACCGAGATTAAAAAGGTTCAGTCAGATAAACTGCGCGTAGTCGTTACTGACTTGAAACAGGCCAATGATATCGTTAGCAATAGCCTCTTTACGCTGGAGTATCGCGTCTACATCCCTTCTCGTGATGTGGAGATCGAACTTGTGGTAAGTGATGCGGGTCTAACTGTCGATGATGGCCGCTTTAAGGACCCTAACCTTCAATCAGTTAAGATTTTGGAGTGCAAGCAATTGCACTCAAAGTCCATCGAAGATGGGAATTACTATCCATTAGACTCGTTTCGCGTAACCTTCGCCGGATCTGCACTTCCGAGCTACGTTGAAGTGGGAGGAGCTCGTCTACCTGTACGCCTGTTTGTTCCAATTGCAAGCAGCTAGGTCACACGGCCACCTACTGTAGCAACAAGCAACGGTGCGGTAAATGTGGGGAACGCCATGCGGATGATACTTGCAGTAGGCCCGCTGAGAAGTGTGTTTACTGTGGGGAGATTCCGCATGCACTTTTGACATGCCCAACGTACAAACTTCGCGCGGATTAACTGAAGCGATCCGCCAAAGATCGCTCCAGACGCTTTTACGCAGAAATGCTTAAAAGAGCTGTTCCACTTATCTCCGAAAACCCATTCGCTCTCTTGCCAACTGACGATAACGCCTCTAACGACCCTAACGACTAACTTCTAATATAAACCTCAACTTCCACGATTTTAACATTATCCGCTTGGATCGAGAAGACTCATATGGAGGGGTACTTTTAGGGATCAAAAAGTGTTACTCCTTCAATCGAATCAACCTCCCTTCGACGCCAGGCATTGAAGTTGTCGCTTGTCAAACAACAATCAAAGGCAAAGATCTTTGCATTGCTTCTATTTACATTCCTCCTAGGGCCATGATGGGATATCGAAGATTCTCCAACGTGATTGAACACCTTCCCTCGCCCCGCCTGCTTCTTGGAGACTTTAACTCTCACGGCACAGAGTGGGGATGTCTGTACGACGATAATCGATCCTCGACAATTCAAGACCTTTGTGAAAACTTCAATATGACCATTCTGAACACAGGGGAAATGACACGGATTCCTAGACCACCAGCGCAAGCAAGTGTACTGGACATATCTTTATGCTCGACATCACTACGGTTAGATTGCAAGTGGAAGGTAATATCTGATCCCCACGGTAGTGACCACTTACCAATTGTAATTGCAATCACCACTGGTTCAAGACCATCGGCACCAATCAATGTTCCCTATGACCTCACACGAAACATTGATTGGAAGAGCTACTGAGCTGAGATATCCAAAACTATCGATTCAACACAGGTACTTCCCCCGGAGGAAGAATATAAGTTTTTGTCCAACTCGATTCTCGATACCGCGATTCAAACTCAGACGAAACGAGTACCCGACGTGAACACCCAAAAACGTTCTCCCCACCCGTGGTGGGACAAAGAGTGCTCAGACGTGTACGCGGAGAAAGCTGCCGCGTATAAAACCTTCCGGAACGACGGGTTAGTTGTTAGTTACCGAGTGTACGCGATATTAGAAAAGCGAATGAAAAATTTAATGAAAGCTAAGAAACGCAGTTACTGGCGCCGGTTTGTCGACGGGTTAACAAGAGAAACATCGATGAGCACTCTTTGGGGCACGGCCCGACGTACGCGAAACCGAAACAGTACTAACGAGAGCGTGGAATATTCAAACCGTTGGATATTCGATTTCGCCAAGAAGGTTTGTCCGGATTCCGCCCCGGCACAGAAAATCTACCGCGTCGCGTCGCCTTACAATACCGCGAACGAAACACCGTTTACGATGGTGGAGTTCTCACTTGCTCTCTTATCATGTAACAATAAAGCCCCGGGGCCAGATAAAATCAAATTCAACTTGTTGAAGAATCTGCCAGACTGCCAAAAGACGCTTGTTGAATTTATTTAATAGGTTTCTTGAGGGTAACATTGTCCCACATGACTGGAGACAGGTGAGAGTCATAGCCATCCAAAAACCAGGAAAACCAGCCTCCGACCACAATTCGAATCGTCCGATTGCAATGTTTTCCTGTGTCCGGAAGTTATTAGGAAAAATGATCTTGTTTCGCCTCGATAATTGGGTCGAAACAAATGGCTTACTGTCAGATACACAATTTGGCTTCCGCAAAGGCAAAGGGACGAACGATTACCTTGCGTTGCTCTCAACAGAAATTCAAATGACATATGCTAACAAAGAGCAGATGGCATCAGTATTCTTGGATATTAAGGGGGCTTTCGATTCAGTTTCGATCAACATTCTTTATGAGAAGTTGCACCAGCATGGTCTTTCGCCAATTTTAAATAACTTTTTGCTAAACCTGTTGTCTGCAAAACAAATGCATTTCTCGCATGGCGATTTATCGACATCACGATTTAGCTACATGCGCCTTCCCCAGGGGTCATGTCTAAGCCCTCTCCTCTACAATTTTTACGAGAATGACATTGACGAATGTCTTGTCAATTCCTGCACGCTAAGGCAGCTTGCAGATGACGGTGTGGTCTCTATTACAGGTCCTAAAGCCGTCGACTTGCAAGGACCACTGCAAGATACCTTGGACAATTTGTCTGCTTGGGCTCTCCAGCTGGATATCGAGTTCTCCACGGAGAAAACTGAGCTAGTCGTATTTTCTAGAAAGCGTGAACCAGCGCAACTACAGCTTCAATTAATGGATCAAACTATTGCTCAGGCTTCAACTTTCAAATGTCTCGGGGTATGGTTCGACTCTAAAGGTACCTGGGGATGTCACATTAGGTATCTGAAACAGAAGTGCCAACAAAGGATCAACTTTTTCCGTGCAATAACTGGAACATGGTGGGGTGCCCATCCAGGAGACCTAATCAGACTGTACCAAACAACGATATTATCAGTGTTGGAGTACGGATGTTTCTGCTTTCGCTCCGCTGCGAACATACACTTCATCAAACTGGAGCGAATCCAGTATCGTTGTTTGCGTATTGCCTTGGGTTGCATGCACTCGACCCATACGATGAGTCTCGAAGTGCTAGCGGGCGTCCTTCCGCTGAAAAATCGATTCTGGGACCTCTCATATCGATTGCTCATTCGATGCGATATTCTGAACCCATTGGTAATTGAAAATTGCGAAAGGCTTGTCGAGCTTAATTCTCAGACCCGATTCATGTCCTTGTACTTCGATTACATGGCACACAACATCAATTCATCTACGTATAACGTCAACCGTGCTCATCTCTTAGATACTTCTGATCACACTGTATTTTTCGATACATCCATGAAGGAAGAGATTTGTGGAATTCCGGATCATATTCGCCCACAAGTGGTCCCAAATATTTTCTATAACAAATACCATCAAGTCGACTGCACCAAAATGTTCTACACTGACGGATCAATTCTCGACGGGTCCACAGGCTTCGGTATCTTCAACGAAAATCTTGCTGCCTCATTCAAACTCAATGATCCTGCTTCAATTTACGTCGCAGAATTAGCTGCCATTCAGTATACTCTCGGGATCATTGACACCCTGCCCTCATACCATTACTTCATCGTTTCGGATAGTCTCAGCTCCATTGAGGCCATCCGTGCGGCGAAGCCTGGAAAGCACTCACCGTATTTCCTGGGGAAAATACTGGAATATCTGAGTGCTTTATCTGAAAAATCTTACCAGATTACCTTGGTTTGGGTCCCGTCACATTGTTCTATTGCGGGCAATGGGAAGGCGGACTCTTTAGCCAAGGTGGGCGCATTAGAAGGCGACACTTACGATGTAACCCGTCAGGGTAACAATTTAGCACTGGGTGGAAATATACCCTTTCGTGCGTACTCTCTCCGTAGAGTGTATTGTTTACGAAAATTTATGCTCACCGCTGTTTCGATACCGTTCACTTTTTTTTGTAAATTTTTGTATAGTTTCGCGTTTGTGAACGGCTTTGTGCGTACAGATAGGTGTAGAAAATTTTGTTAAACATTTGTCAATAACTAACATAGGGCTTAGGTAGGTTACCGCGCTCCTCTTGCTGTTATATTGGTTGCTGTTTATGCTGCAAAGGAGATGACAGTTATGCGGCGGTGCGGTTTTGTGGTGATGGTGTTTGTTTTGGTGGAGTGGAAAAGGCGGCCATCGTGAAAAAACCAGAAAGTGACGGACCACAGCCAGGAACAGACGTTCCAAATTTATTCCTTTTTTCGGGACAGTTTCCCGCCACCGTAACAAAAGTTCAGTGCGCGCGTGTGACGGTAAGTGAAATCCGTCAGTGTATTGGTGTGTGGTCCGGGCATACAAAAAGTCCTGGTGTAGGGTCGCCGAGACGGGAAGCTAATCGCTAAGGAGCTACTCGCTTCCCCGGCTAAATAAAAAGGACCCAAGTGACACCAGTGCCGTTCTCACTGTGGAGGATCAGTCGAACGAGCCAAGCTCTCCTCCACAGTTAATTGCCAAGGAGAACGAAGCAGGGCGGACAAAGGTTCCCCCTGGGAAGCTTACTGCGGTAACTTCCGGGATCGTTTACGGCGAGTAGACGATCCGGCGATTCGTCGCAAACGTCGCTAGGGAGGTTCCAACAAAGGAGCCAAGCTCACCTCCCTAGCTAAAAGCCAAGGACCGCTGCCGGAGCAGCCAACGACACCAGAAGGAGAACGCGGCCGTTGTGTTCCCGGCCGGTCGGAAAAAAAACCGTCGCCTTCCCGCCGCCATCAGCAGCAGACCGTAAGAATCGACCAGCAGAGGAGAGTTTCGGGAGAATAAACGGTAAAGTTAAAATTTAGTTTATTTGTTTTTTGCTTTTTTGTTTGTTATTATACGAAAATCCGAAATTCCGGTAGGAGCACCTAGGCCGCCCTGAAAAGAAGGGTTCGCCGGGCAAACCAGAACCCGAGTAGTGGGCAAACCCCTACTTACAACGAAAGACCAATTTGCTTCAACGAATTTTTCAGTATCTCTCGTCAGAGGACGCTCGATAGTTGGCAAACCTCATGGAGCAATGGGCATCTGGGACGGTGGCTACATTAAATTATCTCGAAGGTATCAACGAATGCTTGGTTTAAGGGGTTGGATGTGAACCGGGACTTTATTCGTACGATGTGAGGAAATCATGTCCAACCATTACTCGTTTGACACGCATCTCCGTCGTATAGGGCTTGTTGAAAGTAATCATTGTGTTTGTGAGAACGGCTATCACGACATCGAGCATGTTGTGTGGCTGTGCGCAGAGTACTGTGTTGCCAGGTCCCAACTAATAGATTCCCTTCGGGCCCGAGGTAGATCACCCTATGTGCCAGTCCGGGACGTTCTAGCAAGCCGTGACCACCCCTATATTTTTCTTATCTATATCTTTTTGAAAACTATTGATGTCTAATTTTAATACATTTTCCCCTCTCTCATTCACAGTAGAATCTCACCAACATATCCCTGTATCTACAATATGGCATTGCTTCACGAGTCTTCGGTGCATACCCTTCTTGATAACCGTCTATCCAGAACATCATGACATACCTCACATGCAGATGATATAGAGTGCCAATAATTATCCAAAATATCGACCCTCCCCTCGCCCCTGCGATTACAGGCTGGAAACTACAACACTACAACAGAGTGTGCATATCCGTCACAATGATCAATCAGGAAACGACGATGTCAATTACACAATATGTATCCCACTTCCTACCCTTTTTCCTTTACTTACATAAGAGGGGAGCAAGCCGCCCCTAAATACGGTTTTCTCTTCCCCCACTAACATGTGACATGTAATAAAAAAAAATGAATTATCGGCCTCGTTAAGCTACAGCATTTGGGCCTAAATAAACGTATTTAAGATAAAAAAAACTCGCCTGTGCTAATTGCCCCTAGGAACAAATGCAATTTGCGAATGCGATTTAAAGGCAATTTCAATACTTAGACAAATTTTTTGGCGGCTGAAATAAACTTGGTTGTTTTTCGAGTTTTTCTAACATGGTGGTTCATGTTTGGCTTATAAGCTTTAACCCATTATAACCCAGGGCTTTCAAAAAGTGAGCCAAATGCAGTGATATCTTCAATTCAACCAAAAAATGTATCAAAGATTATGCGAAAAACTAAATCACCGCTTAAAATGGTTTTTAGAATGAAAATATCTCGTGCAAAAAATTTCGCACGCTTAAATAAAAACAACAAATTTTAAGTTGTTTGACATATTTCTTCGGATTTTCTGATAGACAACACTTCTTTTACACCTGTAGGAACATTTTGTCACATAATTATAATTATTAGCACGAATTCCAACAATAAAATAATTATTAGCACGAATTCCAACAATAAAATTCAATTAAATGTATTGCTTAGAAAAACTCTAGTAAGAGAACTGCGGAGAGAAAAACAGCATTTTGGCAACGTATTGGTATTGTATGGCAACACGTCCAATGTTATAAGGATAGGCAATGTTCGATTGGATTCGTTTTTTGACAGCTAAACGCGAATCCAATCGATCCAAAATGGAGTCTCCGCAGTTCTCTTTCTAGAGTTTTTCTAGTATTGCTCACTTTTCAGCCGTCATTTGCCCCAATTATACATGGTTCAAAAATGTAAACAAAATTATAAAAAACCGATTTAATCCACCTATCAGTGAGATGAGACATTTCTTACACATATCACTGTTATATTATTCATTAGCTTGCCGATCACATGCTAAAGCAACTAGATGTGAGATGTGCACGAATAACGCTTCGAATAAAGTGAATAAATTAAAGAAAAATAATAAAACAAAACAAAATTTAAAATAAAGTTATTCATAAAATGGATAGAATGATTAACATAAATCAAATTAGCTCAAATTAAAATTAGACGATATTAAGACGTAATGAAATTAAGAGAGTAAATTAAATTGTTTCAGGATAACAAGCTATCATACAATAACATAAAGCACTGGCTAAATCGAATTGATAAAATTAAGAAACTGAATAAAGTATGTGAACTGGGAAAAACTAACCATTTAATATAATGATTGAAATAAATAATATGAATAAAACTATAAAAAATTGGAATAATAAAATAAATAGGGTAAGGTGGGGCAAATCCGACCTAGTAAATGGTTTTGGCTGTAAAATGCTCATTTTACATCGGATCAAGTCGTTTTATATACCAAATTAAAGGTTAGACTTTTGGACAACTTTCAATGTATAGTATTTTATTCCTATCTTGGGAAAACTTTGAGATACAAGTGTTTTTTGCTGTTTTCAAGAATAGTGGGGTAAACCCGACCGTCTATGTTTTTGGTTGATTTAGTATAGATACTACCCAAATTATATGGATTTATCATTGAAAATAAATCAATGAATATTATGTTATTGAATTGTAGCATGAAGAAAATGGAATTCAATGTCAATCTTGGAATGTCAAAATCGCGAGCAGTAGTACGTAAAGATATTCCCATTTTTCTCGGAGCAATTACTGGACGAATACTATATTCATCACGTTTTTGTATCTTTCGTTTGTAATTATGAACCATTGTGAAAAAATAATAAAAAATGACAATAAAAATATATTCCAATTTTATAAATAATCATTTTCTTAGCAAAAAAGCGGTCGGATTTACCCTACTATTTAGAGGTCGGATTTGCCCCACCGCGTCATTTTTCATTACGATGCAATTAAAAAAACCGATTTAATCCACCTATCAGTGAGATGAGACATTTCTTACACATATCACTGTTGTATTATTCATTAGCTTGCCGATCACATGCTAAATTTACAAGCAACTAGATGTGAGATGTGCACGAATAACGCTTCGAATAAAGTGAATAAATTAAAGAAAAATAATAAAACAAAACAAAATTTAAAATAAAAACTGATTTAATCCACCTAGCAGTGAAATGAGACATTTCTTACACATTTCACTATTGGATTAGTTTGCAGAACTCACGAGAAGTAGGCACTCAACTAGAGGTGGGATGAAAACAGTTTCTAGTCTTGCACGAATAAAATCTCGAATAAACTGAATAAATTATAGAAATCAACAAAACGACCGAAATAAAAAAGTAAAGCAAAAAATGAAACAATAGGTTTTTAAATTCATAAAATGAGTAGAAAAATTAATGTAAATCAAAATTATGATATACGCGAATCAAATTAGATTAGGTTATTACATAAAAATTAAGATTATATTTAGAAATAGTTATAAGATTAATACAATAAATTGACTCATACTAACAAATTGAATGAAATAAAACGAATGACTGAACATGAAATGCATAAAATTAAAGATATGAATCAAATGAATCAAATGAATCAAATGAATCAAATGAATCAAATGAATCAAATGAATCAAATGAATCAAATGAATCAAATGAATCAAATGAATCAAATGAATCAAATGAATCAAATGAATCAAATGAATCAAATGAATCAAATGAATCAAATGAATCAAATGAATCAAATGAATCAAATGAATCAAATGAATCAAATGAATCAAATGAATCAAATGAATCAAATGAATCAAATGAATCAAATGAATCAAATGAATCAAATGAATCAAATGAATCAAATGAATCAAATGAATCAAATGAATCAAATGAATCAAATGAATCAAATGAATCAAATGAATCAAATGAATCAAATGAATCAAATGAATCAAATGAATCAAATGAATCAAATGAATCAAATGAATCAAATGAATCAAATGAATCAAATGAATCAAATGAATCAAATGAATCAAATGAATCAAATGAATCAAATGAATCAAATGAATCAAATGAATCAAATGAATCAAATGAATCAAATGAATCAAATGAATCAAATGAATCAAATGAATCAAATGAATCAAATGAATCAAATGAATCAAATGAATCAAATGAATCAAATGAATCAAATGAATCAAATGAATCAAATGAATCAAATGAATCAAATGAATCAAATGAATCAAATGAATCAAATGAATCAAATGAATCAAATGAATCAAATGAATCAAATGAATCAAATGAATCAAATGAATTAAATGAATCAATCAAATGAATCAAATGAATCAAATGAATCAAATGAATCAAATGAATCAAATGAATCAAATGAATCAAATGAATCAAATGAATCAAATGAATCAAATGAATCAAATGAATCAAATGAATCAAATGAATCAAATGAATCAAATGAATCAAATGAATCAAATGAATCAAATGAATCAAATGAATCAAATGAATCAAATGAATCAAATGAATCAAATGAATCAAATGAATCAAATGAATCAAATGAATCAAATGAATCAAATGAATCAAATGAATTAAATGAATCAAATGAATTAAATGAATCAAATGAATCAAATGAATCAAATGAATCAAATGAATCAAATGAATCAAATAAATCAAATAAATCAAATGAATCAAATGAATCAAATGAATCAAATGAATCAAATGAATCAAATGAATCATATGAATCAAATGAATCCAATGAATCAAATGAATCAAGTGAACCAAATGAATCAAATGAATTAAATGAATCAAATGAATCAAATGAATCGAATGAATCAAATGAATCAAATGAACCAAATAAATCAAATAAATCAAATGAATCAAATGAATCAAATGAATCAAATGAATCAAATGAATCAAATGAATCAAATGAATCAAATGAATCAAATGAATCAAATGAATCAAATGAATCAAATGAATCAAATGAATCAAATGAATCAAATGAATCAAATGAATCAAATGAATCAAATGAATCAAATGAATCAAATGAATGAAATGAATCAAATGAATCAAATGAATCAAATGAATCAAATGAATCAAATGAATCAAATGAATCAAATGAATCAAATGAATCAAATGAATCAAATCAATCAAATCAATCAGTTCAATCAATTCAATCAATTCAATCAAATCAATCAAATCAATCAAATGAATCAAATGAATCAAATGAATCAAATGAATCAAATGAATCAAATGAATCAAATGAATCAAATGAATCACACGAATCACACGAATCAAGTGAATCAAATGAATCAAATGAATCAAATAAATCAAATGAATCAAATGAATCAAATGAATCAAATGAATCAAATGAATCAAATGAATCAAATGAATCAAATGTATCAAATGAATCAAATGAATCAAATGAATCAAATGAATCAAATGAATCAAATGAATCAAATGAATCAAATGAATGAAATGAATGAAATGAATGAAACGAATCAAATGAATCATATGAATCACACGAATCACATGAATCAAATTAATCAAATCAATCAAATTAATCAAATTAATCAAATTAATCAAATTAATCAAATTAATCAAATGAATTAAATGAACCAATTTATTTAATTCATCCAGTGAATACAATGAATCAAATTAATGAAATGGATCAAATGAATAAAAAGAATGGATGACCAAATTGAATAAAGTAAAAAATAAATGAAATGCATAAATAAAACAAACGAATCAAATAAACAGAATGAGCTGTAGTGACAAAATGGATAAAAAGAAGAAAATGAGCAGAATTAAATGCATTGATTAAAATGAAAAATTGAACAATGGTAAAAGGTTATAAATTAATATAAAGAAATAAATTGAATCAAATAAATTATTTGGATAAATGATTAAAACTGAAAAAGTAGTCAGATTATTAAAATGAATAAACTGGAAAAAATGAATAAAATGCCTGCAATGAAAACAATGAATAAAATAAGTTAAATGAATGATATGAGTAAAATGCACAAAAAGAATAAACTGATCAGAGTGAATCCAAAGAATGAAACGATTAAAATAAGTAAAATGAACGCAGATGAACAAAACGAATAAAAAGATGCGGAATGGAATAATTAATTAAAATGAAATGGTCATATATTTGAAGCTAAAACATTTTTTGAATAGAAAATGAATAAACTGGATTGTACGAATTTGAGAACCATTGCATCAGAAAGTTTTGAAATGTTTTTGAAAATCCCATCTTCTGAGAAAAGGTTTTTTTTTTCCATTTCGTTTATTTGATAGGCACAAATGCGTTAGCTTGGCGGTGCCGAATTCTTTTGTTTTTACATTTTGAATATCTTAAAACTAGGAGGTTACAATGTTGAAATATTTTTTTTATAAAAGAGAAAAAATTTACAGCTATCTTAAGACTAGAAAAAAAAAATTCTATATATAAGAGAGGGGGCAAAAGATTTTTTTTTTTATGAAAAATTTTAAAACAAGGAATTCAATAGTAATAGTTTTTTAGGAAATATTTACAGTTATCTTAAAACTAACAATATAGTTTGGTACACAAAAGGGGGAACAAATATTTATGAAAAATTTCACAGATGTTTTAAAACTAGGGATACAATTCTATTTACAAGATGGGGGACAATAGTTTTAACAAAGAGTAGAAATTACAACTATCTTAAAACTAGGAATACGGAATACAAATTTGATTTTTTATCGGATACTTATGCTTGGTCATTTCCAAAATCGGTGTAGAAGTAGTTGTATCAAGGACAGGGGAGAGAAGGCGTAGATGGTGACCGGTAGAGAAGAGCAAAACTTGCAACTTTCGGGCAAACGGGAGATCAGCGAAACAAATTTGCGCCTCAGTCTAGTAGGTCGGATTGGCGGATGGTATTCTTCGGACCCGCGGGGAATCCTTCAAAGGGAATCCTTCGGACCTCGAGTCGCTCTCGCTTCAGATTCCGTAGTGATAAGGGCGACGGCGGTTACATAGTGGCAGTCTGAAGCTTATCGGTTCCACACGGCAAGAGGAAACTTCTAAAAACGAGAAATAAAAAGAGAGGGGCTAAATTGGGATATTTATCGTTTTTATGAAAGTATAAATAAGGGACATATAGGGGAAATCACGATTTGCCAGCATATCTCGAACTGGGACATTGGGTGGTCTACCTCGGGCCCGAAGGGAATCCTTTAACTGAGACCTGGCGTCCAAATACCCGGCGCATACCCAGACAACGTGCTCGATGTCATGATAGCCCTCGTCACAAGCGCACAGACTACTCTCCGCAAGCCCAATACGCCGCAAATGTGCATCTAAGGTGTAGTGGTTGGACATAAGTCGGGACATTACACGAATAAAATCCCGACCCACATCCATCCCCCTGAACCAAGGCTTCGTTGATACCTTTGGGATAATCGAATGTAGCCATCGTCCAAGTTCACCATTGCTCCACGAGGTTTGCCAACTGTTGAGTGTCCTCTGACGACAAATACTAAAAAATTCGTTGAAGCAGATTGGTCTTTCGTATATGTCACCATTTAATGCGCCCACCTTTGCTAATGAGTCGGCCTTTTCATTGCCCGGGATAGAACAATGAGAGGGGACCCAAACAAAGGTAATCTGATAAGATTTTTCAGATAACGTACACAAGGACTCCTGTATCTTCCCCAGAAAATACGGGAATTGCTTTTTAGGCTTCACCGCACGAAGAGCCTCGATAGAGCTGAGGCTGTCCGAAATGATGAAGTAGTGATCTGTGGGCAGAGTGTCGATGATCCCAAGGGTGTACTGAATTGCAGCTAACTCTGCGACGTAAACTGAAGCAGGATCATTGAGCTTGAATGAAGCGGTGATAGTATTGTTGAAGATACCGAAGCCAGTGGACCCATCGAGATTTGATCCGTCAGTGTAGAACATTTTGTCACAGTCGACTTCTCGGAATTTATTATAAAATATATTGGGGATCACTTGAGGGCGTATATGGTCCGGGATTCCACGAATCTCTTCCTTCATGGATGTGTCGAAGAATACAGTAGAATCAGAAGTATCTAGGAAACGAACACGGTTGGGAGTATACGTAGAAGGATTAATGCTCTGTGCCATGTAGTCGAAGTACAAGGACATAAATCGGGTTTGAGAATTAAGCTCGACGAGCCTCTCGAAGTTTTCAATCACCAACGGGTTCAGAATGTCGCATCGGATGAGCAATCGATATGAGAGTTCCCAAAATCGATTTTTTAGCGGAAGAACGCCCGCCAGCACTTCGAGACTCATCGTATGGGTCGAATGCATGCAACCCAAGGCAATGCGCAAGCAACGATACTGGATTCTCTCCAGTTTGATGAAGTGTATGTTCGCAGCGGAGCGGAAACAGAAACACCCGTACTCCATCACCGACAATATCGTTGTTTGGTACAACCTGATCAGGTCTCCTGGGTGAGCACCCCACCATGTTCCAGTTATTGTTCGGAGAAAATTGATCCTTTGTTGGCATTTCTGTTTCAGATACCTAATGTGACATCCCCAGGTACCTTTAGAGTCGAACCAGACCCCGAGATATTTAAATGTGAAAACCTGGTTGATCGTTGCACCCATTGATAGAAGCTGGAGTTGCGCCGGCTCACGCTTCCTAGAAAAAACAACCAACTCAGTTTTCTCCGTGGAGAACTCAATACCCAGCTGAAGAGCCCAAGCAGACAAATTGTCCAAGGTATTCTGTAATGGTCCTTGCAAGTCGGCAGCTTTGGGTCCTGTAACAGAGACCACCCCGTCGTCTGCAAGTTGCCTTAGCGTGCATGAATTGGCAAGACAATCGTCAATGTCATTCACGTAAAAATTGTAGAGCAGGGGACTTAGACATGAGCCCTGGGGAAGACCCATGTAGCTAAATCGCGATGTTGTTAAATCGCCATGCGAAAAGTGCATGTGCTTTTCAGACAACAGGTTTAGCAAAAAGTTATTTAAAATTGGTGAAAGACCATGCTGGTGCAGCTTCTCTGACAGAATGTTGATAGAAACTGAATCAAAAGCCCCCTTAATATCCAAGAAGACTGATGCCATCTGCTCTTTGTTAGCATAGGCCATTTGGATTTCTGTAGAAAGCAACGCAAGGCAATCGTTCGTCCCTTTGCCTTTGCGGAAGCCAAATTGTGTATCTGACAGTAAGCCATTTGCTTCAACCCAATTGTCGAGGCGAAACAAGATCATTTTCTCGAACAACTTCCGAATACAGGACAGCATTGCAATCGGCCGATACGAGTTGTGATCGGAGGCTGGTTTTCCTGGTTTTTGAATGGCGATGACCTTCACTTGCCTCCAGTCATGAGGGACAATATTACCCTCAAGAAACTTGTTAAATAAATTCAGCAAGCGCCTTTTTGCAGTGTCAGGCAGATTCTTCAGCAAGTTGAATTTGATTCTGTCTAACCCTGGGGCGTTATTGTTGCATGATAAGAGAGCAAGTGAAAACTCCACCATCGAAAACGGTGTTTCGTTCGCGGTATCGTGAGGAGACGCGGCGCGGCACGTTTTCTGTACCGGGACAGAGTCCGGACAGATCTTCTTGGCGAAAGCGAATATCCAACGGTTTGAATATTCCACGTTCTCGTTGGTACTATTACGGTTACGCATACGTCGAGCCGTACCCCAAAGAGTGCTCATCGCTGTTTCTCTCGTTAACCCGTCGACGAACCGGCGCCAATAACTGCGTTTTTTGGCTTTCATTAGACTCTTCATTCGCCTTTCTAACGACGCGTACTGTTGATAGCTAGCGGGTAACCCGTCTTCCCGGAAGGCCTTATATGCAGTGGACTTTTCCGCGTACAGCTCTGAGCACTCTTTATCCCACCACAGGGTGGGAGACCGTCCATGGGTATTCGCGCTGGGTACTGGTTTAGTCTGAGCTTGATTCGCACTGTCGAGAATCAAGCCAGCCAAAAACCTGTACTCTTCCTCCGGAGGAAGTTCTTGAGTGGATTCGATTTTAACGGATATCGCGGTCGCGTAACTCTTCCAATCAATGTTCCGTGTGAGGTCATACGAGGCATTGATTGTTTTCGATGGTCTTGAACCGTTAGCAATTGAAATCACGATAGGCAAATGATCGCTACCGTGGGGATCAGGGATCACCTTCCACATGCAATCTAACTGTAGCGATGTCGAGCAAAGCGCTAAATCCAACGCGCTTGCGCGTGCTGGTGGTGTAGGAATCCGCGTCATTTCTCCCGTGTTTAAGATGGTCATGTTGAAATTGTCGCAAAGATCTTGGATTAATGTTGATCTATTATCATCATGAAGACAGCCCCATACCGTACCGTGCGAGTTAAAGTCTCCCAGAACTAGCCGCGGTGCCGGTAAGGATTCCGTGATATTACAAAGCGTTCGGTGCCCTACCGAGGCTCTAGGAGGAATGTAGATGGAAGCAATGCAAAGGTCTTTACCTTTGATTAAAACTTGACAAGCGACAATTTCAATGCCTGGTGTCGAAGGGAGGTTAATTCGGTTGAAAGAATAGCACTTTTTGATCCCCAAAAGTACTCCTCCATAGGGGTTTTCTCGATCCAGACGAATTATATTAAAGTCGTGGAAGTTGAGATTTATATCGGAAGTTAACCAAGTTTCACATAATGCGAAAGCATCACATTTTAAACTATTTAGTAAAAATTTAAAGGAATCGATTTTTGGGAGGATACTTCTGCTGTTCCACTGTAGAACAGTGATCGAATCGGTGACCTCGTTCGATGACTTAGCCATCGAAGGATACGATCGCTGCAAGGAGGGGCCATTTAGTAGTCAACTGCTTCAAAAATGTTTGCACTATAGGAAGAAAACGTATCAGAAGGCTTTTAAGAGGATCAGTAACATTGAAAGCTGTGAAAATTAAGTCCACTATGTCAGAAAATTTCATTAGTCCGTTACTGGACTGAGTATCTGTTTGAAAAACGGGGACACTTGGGGTTTTTGGTGTCCCTGGAAGTGGTGGGTACTCCTTGTTAGAATTAATATTTCCAAGTCCTGGAGCAAATTGCTTCGGCTTTTGTGCATCACTTCCGTTGGATTTATTGGTTGTAGATGGCGCACTCTGAGTGGACGACACCTTGGCACCCTTACGAGGCAATGTAGGGGAGGTTGGATTTCTCCTCTTCCTGGATTCCCCTGGGTTAACCAATGATGTTCCCTCTTGTGGGTCGTCAGATTCTTGCTCAACGCCAGCCAAAAGAGCAAAGGAATTTTCGGAAGGGACAGATGGCGAAGCATTCTTTAGCATTTCTGCATAAGAGTGCCTCGAGCGATCCTTAAGGGAGCGCTTAATTTTATCCCCGCGCTGCTTGTACACCGGGCATGACTTAAGAGCATGCGGAGGGCCCCCGCAGTAAATACACTTCTCAGTTTCTCCACCGCAAGCGTCATCATCATGCTCTCCCTCGCATTTGCCGCACCGTTTTTTATTGCCACAATAAGTGGCTGTGTGGCCCAGTTGCTTGCAATTGCTGCAGTTCATTACCCGCGGTACAAACAGGCGAACGGGTAAGCGAACCCTATCCAGGAGGACATAGTTGGGAAGAGCAGACCCGGAGAAAGTCACCCGAATCGAGTCTGACGGAGAATAAGTCGTCTTATCATTTTCTGTTTTTGCGGAATACAATTGCTTGCATTCCAGAATCTTCACCTTTTGAAGTGAAGGGTCCTTAAAGCAGCCAACCCCGTACTTCAACAGGTCTTCGCACTTTAGACCCGGTTCGGCGACTATTCCATCGATCTCCACTGCCCTACAAGGCACATACACTCTGAATTGCTGCGTAAAACGCTCGCTGCGAGCAATCTGGTTTGCCTGATCGAGGTCATTTACTATAACGCGTATCTTATTAGCTCGAACACGTGTTATCTGAGCTACGGCCGGGTAGTTAGCAGTCAGCTCCCGTGATATTTCTAGAATATTGGGCGATTTCGTGTTGGGCCGGAAATACACCACCCAGGGTCCATTTGAACTGGCTGGGTATGTTTTAATACGGGGAGGACTGGGGGAATCAGGGGAGGGAGTAATATCGGGTTTATCCGGTATATCCATGGGAATATCATTCCCATCCAATGTTCCTTCGCCCTCGGCCATTTAGGCACGAGGATAGCACGTGGTGTAAACGAGAGATGAAACTTGTATTCAGGGGAAAGGGAAAAGTAGACCGATCGGGGAAAGGGAAACGAAAGAAAGAAAAATAATACTTAGCTTATATAGCGGCGTGTCCGGCAATTCTGGTATTCACTTCACCAGCCTGGGCACCGGCGAACAAAGACTGCCTCAAACAATAGTTGACCTTCACTGTCAATATATATTCTTGTTCACTTTATGCACAGCACCAGAAAACGAACTGCTTCGATCGAGAGCTCGGAGAGTTATGATTCTGAGAAAAGGTTAATGAATGTGCAATGGACTTTCTAAGGCTTCCATCTTTTTTGGATTTATTCTTTTTGTTTTCATGCTTCTTTTCTTGACGGCGTCGTTTTAAGATTATCTGGTGTTTCTACTTTATTGTTGGACCTTAATTAGTTATCAGGAACCTGGAACGTTCAATTTGCTTTGGAATTCGAAGTTTAATTTTTGGTCACATATTCCCGAAAAAAAGATTTATGTACAGAATAGAATTTACTGGTCCAGTATTTTAACGCGCAATTGAATATAGTAAAGTGAGACAATGTCACGTGTGCTTTCAAGCCCCTTGAACAGAGAACGACAGGGAGAATGCGATTTGTGAATGAGACAGGTAGATATTTCAAAGTTTTTATTTGCATTGAAGTAAATAGTGTGAAATGTCTAGGCTATGTCGATAGCATAAAAGCCGTGCATTCAGTTGATTGCAATGCAGTCTCTTTCCATTCATCCTTATAGCTTTCATATTGTTTCGTTCGGAATTCTCGTGCAGGAAATATGGATAAATAAGTCCTATACAGACCAATACTGTGAAAAAGAAATGGTTCAAACTACTCAGTATATCCAGATATGGACGACGATAAGTTAGAAGACACATTGTAGTTGCATCCCCCATCGAGAGTGGGTACTTTGGGAGACTCCTTTTCCTGGATCTAATATTTTTGGTCTTTGATCCGTTATTTTCCATGAAAGTTCGTACCAATATAACGAATGTGCAGCTGATACAACTCATGGTTCATTCGCTTGCGCAACGTTCCGTCTTCCATCTGCACGCCACCATAGATGGTACGCAACACCTTTCGTTCGAAAACTCCAAGGGCGCGTTGGTCCTCCACGAGCATAGTCCAGGTCTCGTTGCCGTAGAGGACCACCGATCTAATCAGTGTCTTGAAGATAATCAACTTCGTTCGGCGGCGAATTTTGTTCGACCGGAGCGTCCTCTGGAGTCCAAAGTAGGCACGATTTCCCGCTAAGATCCGTCTCTGAATTTCTCTGCTGTTATCATTGTCGTCGGTTACCAGTGAGCCCAAATACATGATTTCGTCGACCATCTCGAAGGCTTTGAATACAATTGAATTAATGTTGAGTTGATGTAGCAGCAGACAAAAAATAGTTTTGTTTTCTCAAACCTTCGCAATTACAATTAATCATTATTTCAGATTGGCAGAAGATCTTATCACACAACTTAGAAATGGATACAGAAATAGCTAGATAGATGCGGTAGAAGAGAGACAGAGAGAGAAAGAGAGAGAGGGAGAGAGAGAGATAGGGGGGGGGGGGGCGTGTGAGGAATGGCAAATGATGGTTAATGCAGTGACATTATTTTTATAGGTATATTGTTGTGATATATTGATTCTTACATTCTTATCATAAATAATGTAAGTAGTAATTTTTGCGCCATAACCAGTATAACCTAAATCTTGCAAAAGAGCTAAATTTTCGCTAGATTTTTGAGCTTCAAACATACAGTTACTTTCGGTGACGCCACAAGTATAATTATATTAGAAATCTTTTATCTCACTACTAGGTGAATTGCTTGTTGATCTGATACCATCCAACATTTACCTCATGATTGAACGCAATACCTAATCCAAGGAATAAGTACTAGAACTCACTGTTTCTTTATCAACACATTATTTTGTCTTTGAAGTGAACTTATATTTTGATTTTTGAGAAATAGTTCATTTATTATAAAGGTAATTCACAAAATGTTCTTAACATCGAATTCCTTGAATCACGTAGATGTGTTTTCATACCCCGATATTCAAAATCGGTTTAGTTTTGCCCCTAAAACACCAGTAAAGCAATACTCTGTATTAAAGAATCTCATTTTTAATTAGTGAAAATTGGTAAGCGAGGACTAAAAATACAAAATGTTTAATATCTCCGCCGCTCGTGCACAGATTAAGACAATCTATAGCTTGTTAGAAAGGTATTTTTACAAGCTTTCTATTTATGTGCAGTGGGATTGTGGGACGATATTGCATTGTTCGAAAGTTGTTTGCAAAAATCCTGCTGTTTTTTGACAAAATCGCCCATATCTCAGAAAGTAAACAACATATCGAAAATCAAAAATAATAGTATGGTTTTTTTTGTTTTAGTGTTTCGGATTCTCCTCGTCAGTAACTAGCACCATCTGGGTGTCCAGTTATACTATGTATCTGAACTAGTACCCAAATTAGCACTAAATTCCAAAAAGTCACACGTCTTGCGTGAACACTAAACCACTGGCTTATACCGAGTGATGTCTCGATAGTAAGCACAGAGGTTCTGTTTGCCGACGAGGAATATGAACCGAAACTGTCTTTTGGTAGAGTACCAAACGCCTGGAATTATGCAAAATTCCCAAGTGGGAAAAATTTTGGACAAGACCAATTTATTTGTGCATGAGGGCACATGCCTTACATGAAGTATAGTTTTTTTGTTTTAGTGTTTCGGATTCTCCTCGTCAGTAACTAGCACCATCTGGGTGACCAGTTAGACTATGTATCTGAACTAGTACCCAAATTAGCACTAGTTAGACACTAAATTCCAAAAAGTCACACGTCTTGCGCGAACACTAAACCACTGGCTTATACCGAGTGATGTCTCGATAGTAAGCACAGAGGTTCTGTTTGCCGACGAGGAATATGAACCGAAACTGTCTTTTGGTATGAGTACCAAACGCCTGGAATTATGGTATGATTCCCAAGTGGGAAATTTTTTTGACAAGACCAATTTCTTTGTGCATGAGAGCACATGCCTTACATGAAGTATGGTTTTTTTGTTTTAGTGTTTCGGATTCTCCTCGTCAGTAACTAGCATCATCTGGGTGTCCAGTTAGACTATGTATCTGAACTAGTACCCAAATTAGCACTAGTTAGACACTAAATTCCAAAAAGTCACACGTCTTGCGTGAACACTAAACCACTGGCTTATACCGAGTGATGTCTCGATAGTAAGCACAGAGGTTCTGTTTGCCGACGAGGAATATGAACCGAAACTGTCTTTTGGTATGAGTACCAAACGCCTGGAATTATGCAAAATTCCCAAGTGGGAAAAATTTTGGACAAGACCAATCTCTTTGTGCATGAGGGCACATGCCTTACATGAAGTATGGTTTTTTTGTTTTAGTGTTTCGGATTCTCCTCGTCAGTAACTAGCACCATCTGGGTGTCCAGTTAGACTATGTATCTGAACTAGTACCCAAATTAGCACTAGTTAGACACTAAATTCCAAAAGAGTCACACGTCTTGCGTGAACACTAAACCACTGGCTTATACCGAGTGATGTCTCGATAGTAAGCACAGAGGTTCTGTTTGCCGACGAGGAATATGAACCGAAACTGTCTTTTGGTATGAGTACCAAACGCCTGGAATTATGCAAAATTCCCAAGTGGGAAAAATTTTGGACAAGACCAATTTCTTTGTGCATGAGGGCACATGCCTTACATGAAGTATGGTTTTTTGACATTAAAAATGTCTTACTCCACTATTTGGGGCTAGGTGTCATTCTAAAATCTAAACTATCTCCCATGTAACGAAACTATGTAAGGTTTGCACGCTTATAACTCCGATATTACTAGATGGATTTTAATCATTCATACACCAACCGATTCAGAAACACCTAACTTAAATATTGGTAATAATTTAATATCTCCCCAATAAAAGTAGACTTTTGGAAATTGGTAAAATTGAAAAGTTCACGAAAAACGGGAAAATTACCATTCGTGAGGCAGATTTCACAGACACAGCCGTCAAGAGAGGGCAGCTTAGTTGCTCAATGAAACACGAAAAGTCATAAATAGAAGCAACGCATGTCCGTTTAAATCAGTTGTTGCTCTTATCCCATACGAGCAACATCGTCTCCGGGCGATGCAATAAGCGCTAGCGATTTTCGGTAACGTTGCCATTTGCACACACTCGCACCTAAGTGAGTAAACCATATACGGTTAGTTTATAAATAGAGGTGACGCGTACCCGTTTGAATCAGTTTTTGTTCTTATGTCGAACGGGTAAGATCATGGCTGCAGCGTCTGGGCACTACAATAAGCGGTAGACGCTATGCATTTTCGGCAGCGGTGGCCGTGTGCGGATTTTTCGGGTACCAGCAGGTGTCACAGAATGATTTGCAAAGTGGGTGGGCGGGGTGGTTTGGATTTAATTCAATACGGTGTGTGCTGCTTAAGAGTGTTGCGTTTGAAAAAAATATATTTATTTTTATGCATGCGTGTGCGTTGTAACTTGTTAATCCATGTTTACGGCGCTTTGTAGCTGCGTAGGGTAAAGAGCCTATACGTTTTCATGTTTCATATTTCGGTTATATGTTTTTTATCAGTAAGGCATCTGACAACGTGCTTCTGTAGTTATTGCACTGTTCAGCAGCGTAGTATTTTATATAGGAGAGTACACTCAGGTTTTTTTACGCGGATTTTGAAATTTACGCGGATTTCCTTAACGCGTTTTTTTTTAATTTACGCGGTTTTCATTTACACGGCCTGTATCCCCTGCGTGAAAAATCTGAGTGTAATTGCATCGGAAACAATCACATTCCCAGCAGAACTTTTTGTTTTCTAATTTCAAACACTTTTGTTTCGTACTGCACACAACGGAAAATTTTAAAACAGAACTTACCGTCCCAGCAGCAGTTTAAGCGGGTGTTCTTTTTCGATTCAAATTCAAGCCATGTCTTAAGCGTTACTGGACTTAAAATTGTTTTCCCAGTTTATCCAGTCAGAATATCTGTCTTACCCTATGTATTTAAAACACAGTTCTAATTGCGTTTTAAAGTATACAACGAATAGAACGGTTGGGTATACTAATTTAAATTTTAAAATAAATCTGTTTTAAATTATGAAACAAACCGCTGTAATGAAGATATAATTATGTCAGTCCTATTACCACATAAAACACCTATATAACATAAAACGCTGCAGAATTGGTTTAATAATACAATGTTTACACTACAGAGTTATAACACGTTTTAATAATTAGCAACAAGAAAAATGTCACCAAGATAGCTTAAAAACCCGTTTTAACTGGTAGTGCGAACGTTGCATAACAATGTAATTTATCAAATAATTTCATTTTTTCCACCACTAATCGATCAAGAAATACTTAACCTTAAGATTGTTTACGTAAGTTCGTTAGTACATTATTGAAAATTTAAATGGAAAATGAAATTTCATATTTCATGGAGAATCTGTATATTTCCGTTGGCGGGCGTGGGCTTCCGCATCACAGTTCTCAATATGGAACTATTCTTTTGAATATATTTTCTGGACAGACCAGCCTATTTTTACTAGATGGATCAGCCGAATAATGCCAATCACCTAGTGAGATACTTGATTAATTGTAATAATAGATTACCGTTAAATGACCTTCAATAAATTATGTTTTAATGGGGAGGGTATATAGCAAATTGTAACATATGAAAACAAGCGAGTGAGCAAGAACGTGAGTCGATATGTGTGATAGATAAAATTCATTTGCACGCTCTTGAAAAAAGCTACATTTTTAATGTCACCGTGGTCGTGTCCTGTACACAACCCTTTAATTTTTGGTTTTAGTGTTTCGGATTCTCCTCGTCAGTAACTAGCACCATCTGGGTGTCCAGTTAGACTATGTATCTGAACTAGTACCCAAATTAGCACTAGTTAGACACTAAATTCCAAAAAGTCACACGTCTTGCGTGAACACTAAACCACTGGCTTATACCGAGTGATGTCTCGATAGTAAGCACAGAGGTTCTGTTTGCCGACGAGGAATATGAACCGAAACTGTCTTTTGGTATGAGTACCAAACGCCTGGAATTATGGTATGATTCCCAAGTGGGAAAAATTTTGGACAAGACCAATTTCTTTGTGCATGAGGGCACATGCCTTACAAGGAGTATGGTTTTTTTGTTTTAGTGTTTCGGATTCTCCTCGTCGGTAACTAGCACCATCTGGGTGTCCAGTTAGACTATGTATCTGAACTAGTACCCAAATTAGCACTAGTTAGACACTAAATTCCAAAAAGTCACACGTCTTGCGTGAACACTAAACCACTGGCTTATACCGAGTGATGTCTCGATAGTAAGCACAGAGGTTCTGTTTGCCGACGAGGAATATGAACCGAAACTGTCTTTTGGTATGAGTACCAAACGCCTGGAATTATGGTATGATTCCCAAGTGGGAAAAATTTTGGACAAGACCAATTTCTTTGTGCATGAGGGAACATGCCTTACAAGGAGTATGGTTTTTTTGTTTTAGTGTTTCGGATTCTCCTCGTCGGTAACTAGCACCATCTGGGTGTCCAGTTAGGGTGAAGCCAGAGTGGGCGCGATGCGTAACGCGACGCGATGCGATGCGAACTGCGTGCGATTTCCAACACGACATGATAGCCAGAGTGAACACGACTGGAAGCGATGGTCATATGCGTTATACGTAAACAAAAATTGCGTTGAAGTGTCGAACGGATTGCGAGCTGAAAAGTTTCTGTGAAAATGAGCTCAAACGAAAAATATTTCATGTCCGAATGCGTACGCGATTTCTTTTTCAGAAACCATAAAGATTTTGGAATTCATCCGATCAATAGGAAAAGAGAAGACGTATCTCCACCTGCACCAAGATTTGATTACATTTTAAGCCATATTGAAGTTGTTCTCACTAAAGAGTGGACCAACGTTATTAAAACTCCCATAGAACCACGAGAGAAACTTATAATCACGCTAAGGTAATGCTCGACCTCTCCTTTCCCCGTCGTAGTATGTCTTCACGAATTGCAAAGCAATCACCCCTTAAAAATAATGTTGAAGTAGTAGAATACCACAAATTAATTCTACAATCCCTACGATATATCGTGGCATATTAGCAAAATTATAAACTGTTTTTAGATTGAATTATTAAATAGTTTTATTTAAGAACCAATACAGTGCAATATTTCTAGGCTTCTGGCAACGGGTTTGTCGTTCAAAGCACCATCCTACACGTTTCGTATTGGAAGATCTACGGCCGCTGAAATCATTAGGAGACCTGTCTTGCATTATGGATAAAGCTTCAGCCAATTCATATGCCACAGTTATAACCCAACATTTATTTATACAAAGTGCACAAGATTACTGGACTTTGTGGAGCTTCTCCCATTGTTGTGGCAGCATTGATGGAAAGCACATTCGAGTGCAATATCCGCCACACTCTAGGACAATGTTCTAAATCTACAAAAAGTTTTTTTGGTTGTACTTGATGGAATCGGGACAACTAGGCATTCCATCAGAAAGTAATCTCCCCGGAATCAAACATATCCATGATGAAGCTCACCCGTTGTTAAAACATGTTTTGCGACTATATGCTCAACGAAATGTTTCAGAAGAATATTTTAACTCTAGTCTTTCAAAAGCAAGGAAATCGATCGAGTGTGCTGACGGGGCAATAAATGCTAAATGGAGACTGCTATGGAAACCAATTGAAAGGAACGGCCTAAGATACTACCAAAGCTTTCTGTATTTGTCACAATGTTATCATTGATAGGGAAGGATGTATAGATATTATTAGGAAGAGTGAAGATTTCTTACAAAACGTTCAAAAGCCCACACATAATCCTGTCTGTTGCAGCACAATTCGAAGCCGAAAGAAAGTTTCAAAGAAAGTTTTATATCAAGCAGTTCTAGCTTCCTTTGCTCAAGCTCTAAAAGATATTCTGCTTGAGCGTTCTTTTCGTTATTCTTTTTATATCGTTTGGTGGGAAGCGAGACAGGAGCACTTGATGATCGCCCAGTGAAGGTATCAGCTACCTCCATTGTTTCCAGTTGACTTGGTAGGATTTCAAAAAATCCTTCCAATGCTTTGACGTCCTCAAATACCTCGCTGTTGTAAAATTGGGGCTTGAGATTGCCAATTGCTTGCCTGGACTACATTTGTTGCCGTAAAAAGTAGACTTTTGAAATGCGGTCAGCTAGAGCAAATGCTTTGGTCACCAGCATCCTCGGATCTGAACACCGGCAGCTTGCACAGTTCGCGACCAAAAGCGTCACGCAACTTTTTACACCTTTTCTTTGCAACATCGTCTGAAATTTAAAAAAAAATATAGATTTTAGAGCAAGTATAGCATTTGAGAAAATGTCGGTCACTCACAGTACCCATTAATAAAAAACAATTTAAAAATTGTCCATCGATTTTACTTACCAAGTATTCCCCATTAATCCAAAACATATTTCCAACATTGGTTCACAAGAATCCGATGCCGTTAATGGCGGGGTTGTTGGTCCCACAGTGCACACCTTTGGAGGACAGCTCCAATGTGTGCTTCGACATCGACATAAATATCCTCTGCCACCAAAGTAAGTGGCATCTCCCTTAGGCCGCAACGCGACGCGATGCGAAGCGATTTTTAAAAAAGTTCGCGCGACGACGCGCGACCGAGCTCCGTTCATTTGTTTCCTGCAAAATAATACAGTACATGCCAGAGTGGAAGCGACGCGATGCGATGCGCTAAGTGATTTTTTGCGCGACGCGCGACCAACCAGTACGTGCACAGGTTTTTCGCGCGAAAAGATGCTGACAAATTCAAAATTTGATGTTACTTTGGTAGCAGAGGATGTTTATGTCGATGTCGAAGCACACATTGGAGCTGTCCTCCAAAGGTGTGCACTGTGGGACCAACAACCCCGCCATTAACGGCATCGGATTCTTGTGAACCAATGTTGGAAATATGTTTTGGATTAATGGGGAATACTTGGTAAGTAAAATCGATGGACAATTTTTAAATTGTTTTTTATTAATGGGTACTGTGAGTGACCGACATTTTCTCAAATGCTATACTTGCTCCAAAATCTATATTTTTTTTAAATTTCAGACGATGTTGCAAAGAAAAGGTGTAAAAAGTTCGCTTTTGGTCGCGAACTGTGCAAGCTGCCGGTGTTCAGATCCGAGGATGCTGGTGACCAAAGCGTTTGCTCTAGCTGACCGCATTTCAAAAATCTACTTTTTACGGCAACAAATGTAGTCCAGGCAAGCAATTGGCAATCTCAAGCCTCAATTTACCAAAAGCGAGGTATTTGAGGACGTCAAAGCATTGGAAGGATTTTTTGAAATCCTACCAAGTCAACTGGAAACAATGGAGGTAGCTGATACCTTCACTGGGCGATCATCAAGTGCTCCTGTCTCGCTTCCCACCAAACGATATAAAAAGAATAACGAAAAGAATGCTCAAGCAGAATATCTTTTAGAGCTTGAGCAAAGGAAGCTAGAACTGCTTGATACACCCAAAACACGAACCGTATGATTTACGTGCGAATAAGCATTATTCTAATGAGAATTTTGCATTGTAACTGGTATAATGCATATAAAGCGAAATTGGTCAGTGACAAAAATGCATGAAATGGCGATAACGACGTAGAGACATACACAAACCCACAATTGGGAACAGTGTTGCTGAACTCGTAAAAATAACTCTTGTATTTCTCATTCTCGTGTTCTCATTGCGCCCAACACTCGTATCCGAGTGTTCTCCATGCATGCCTTTCTTTCGTTCACTCCCTAGCCGGGTAGAATTTCTGCGAGTGCCAGTCGGCCAAAAGCGACTCAAATTGCACATATTTAAACCCACTCTTTCGCTCGCACCCACCCACTGGCGCTCACTCCTACTGCTGCTACCACTCGTCCGTGCTCCCACTCGCCCATGCTCCCGCTCGCCCATGCTTCCACTCGTCCGTACTCCTACTCGTAGCCACTCGCGCTCTTTAACCCACTCGTATCCTCTCGCACTCTTAAACGCGTTCGCCTTCACTCGCACTCTTGCAGTCGCTAGCTCACTCGCTCTTACTCGCATTTCGTTCTTCGTTGGTAGACCAAGAATGAATGAAAATGAATTTATTCGGATATTTTATGTACAAAGTCTACGCCATGGCTGTTTGAAGATCGATTTGCACAATACGTCTGGCTTTCGTCACCGGTACAGCACGTCATGGGAACGTCAAAATTAGTTATATGCAGTTAAATGGAGGTATTCACACAACATCAACAGCACGGAATGCTTTGACGTACGGGAAGTGTGGACGAGAGACGCATTCAACTTATCTTGATAGAACGACGACGTGGCGTTGACGGACATTTACGTTGATGGAAGCTATTGTATCGTCTGCATTGAGGTTGATATGACGCTGGTATAACGGAAAAGGAAAATAAACGCACCCGAATGAAATGCAGTTGCGTTAAAACGTAAATTTAAAAAAAAACTGCAAAATCGCTTGGATTGATATCGCTTGTGGAACCTTAACATGTCAAATATATATATAACTCCCCTCAATGCTGCATATATGCACTTCTTAAAATAATTAGTTTTTTGGTCAAATCTACCTATATTGAAGTTTGAGATTTTTTGTGGGATAATGAAATGACAGGAACAGTTTTTTATTGTCAAATATGTCACTGAAAGAATATATGCATAAATCGCTCAGATAATTTTCGTATTTAATGCGGTTCACTACAAAAATTCAAACCCATTAACAAACATTGGCTTCTTTAGAATATGTATGTAGGAGATCGACTACCGTCATAAAGCGAATTTCTAAACGTAAGGACTTAATTTATTGAATATTTCGTGACCAATTCCAATATACGCTGTCCTTGTCCTCCAAATTACGACGAAATCAGAGCAAATCTATCAGCTGTAAGAAAAGTACTCTATGCGTTATATATTCTAAAACATTCGTTCACAGTCCTAAATTGATACAACCAGCGGACTATATTAGAAGAAATCTCTAGTGAATGATTTTGCGCACTTTCCACTAACCTGAACTCTGCACTTTAAAAGTGTGAGTAATCAAGCTGCTACTGAAAACTGCGAGCTGTCAAAACACATGTATTTGAAGTTATAGAGTTGGTATTTTTATGCTCGTCAACTCCTCACGCTGGCTTTTCCCAGATAACGAATTAACTGGTTTATTTTGCCGATTGGTATTTTCCCGAATGGGTTGTTTTGCCGAATTAAGTACAAAAAGTTATTTTTAATTAAATAGTATAAAGGATGATTCAATATTTAAATTTGACAAAAAGCATGGATGTGGGATGATAAATTATAGAATTATTAGTCAAAATGTAAAGAATAGTTAAGGTAATTATTAAAATCAAATTTTAAATGAAAATAGTTTCTTTTTGAGCGTTTTGGTGGAATGCTGAAAATGAAAATTTTTAAAATGTTGAATTTAAATGAAAATTAAAATGCCTAAAGAAATGAAATATTTCTGAATTAATTCCTACTATCGTGATTCACTTGTTTCTCGTATTCATACACATAATCTTAGGTTTAGATCATTTCAACAAGTATATACCAAAGTTTTATAAATCTGTACTAATTGAGATTTGAACATGACTGAACAACATTGTTTTCGGTAATACTGATTCTTCTTGACGAAAAAAACAGTTTGCACAATACTGTTCAAATAATCACTCACGATAATTTGCTATATATTAGTGGGACGGAACTTTATTCTATTTACCATCTTAGTAAAATTGGTAGTAACAGATTAGTTTTTTTACTTTTATCAATAAATTATATTAAATTCGTGTTTCCAATTTTCATTGTTCAAAAAAGAAACTATCCTTAAAAAGCTTTAGATTTTATTACTGGATATCACATACATGCTTTCCTTCTACCCAGAAGTGCGTAATATACGCCCTTTACTTCTGCTCAGAGGTGTATAATCGGTACAAAAATGCAAACCCATTAGCCAGCATGGACTTTTATAGAATATGTGGTATTATTTCCTTAACCTTCCGGAAGTCGCACTTATGGCCCACTGAAGAGCAGCCGCTGTTGCTCTAAGACGATTTCGCTAGATTTTCAGAGCAGTGTGCACTCAGTGCACTAGCGCGACTTCCGCAAGGTTAAGGGGTTGCCTGGTGTAGTGGGTAAAAAACATTAATGTTTTTTTATTCGTTTAATTGTTAGTATTGAACCTCTAGAAAAGTCCAGTGCAATCTCGGTGGCCACATTGATCTTCTTTTGTTCTAAACAACCATGCATTTCAACGATTTCAGTCTATCGGCAACTTTAATAGCATCTTTCTCGAAACCGCATTTTTCAAATCGCCGATAACTCAAAAACCATTTAACGAATTGACTTGATTTTTTATAAGAATGCATAACATGTGTAGTCGATGAAATGGAAATGGTTGAACGTCTTCTATTCGAACGCTCGTATGTGTGGCTTTGCCTGACTGAACATTTTTCATTCATAATGAATATATACATAAACCTTAACGAGAGGTCCATTGTCACCTTGCCATCAAAATCGTATAACAAAATTACTTTCAGTTTGAGCACTATAGTAGACGCCCCTTAAAAGACAAGTTTTTTTAAGACACCGCACTTATAATTTGTTTACATATTTAAAAAAAATATGAAAAACAATATATTTAATTTGTTCTTTAAATACGACCGGTATAAACCTGTATAGACAGATAACGTATGTATGCAATGACAATTTAATGCGAACGCGCGCACTGTTAGTTTAGTTAGTTTTTGCTTGCATTGTTCTAGGATTTCATCAGAATGCCGTACTTGATCCCTTCGCTCCTTTACGAGCGCTCCCAGTTGCTAAAAGAGTGTATACGAGCTGTTCTAATAAACATCTTCAGAGCTGTAAAGAGTGCTTAGCACACGGGAGTGGGTGGCGTGCTATGAAAACTCGCAGCCGAGGAGTCCCATCATGGGAACCCGCTCGCCGTTAGAGCTAAAATCTAGCGAGCCGACAAGAGTGCGAGTGACACACGAGCCTATAGCGAAGGCAGATAACTCACATGAATCAAGCATATTTGCCGCTCGTGCTGATCGTCACATATTTGAGAGTTCTTCGAAAACGTGTGTACAGCAGTAGGGAGCATACAGTGTGAGTCTCGCGCTCGCTGGCGAACGAGGAGGGTGTGTTGGCTTCTCGCTCTTTTAGCAACACTGATTGGGAATGTATTCGTGAATTCAGCCATACCGGAGTATTAGTTTTAAAATGAGCTGCACTAATACACATGTAAAGAACATCTTCACTCGTATACATGTTCGCTCTAAAAATACTAATACACGCTCAAGAGCCTGTTTCCATTTCGCCTTTCCTTCGACTGCTTGTTGCATCTTGCAGAGTAGCACACGGTAATCATCAAACTGATGGGGTGCGGGTTATGTTTCTGAAATGATGCTATGATAAACTTTCGGCGTACTCTCAGCTCGCAATATGCCATCGGTATGGGTGTTCTAGCCGCTAGACAGTCTCATGCATTTTATTAAGCATTGATGAAAAATTATGCGCACTATAGGCAGCAGAAAGTTACCCATATGAGATCATTGGGCCAAAATAATTTAACTTTTGTTCGATAAAAACCATTCACTAATCATTCCTGGTATTCCTCATTGCGACAGTATTTTTAAAAGTCAGGTGATATCGTATCAATATTTTGCGGCAAAAGCACTTAAGTGTAAGGCAACATAAACTAAAAGGGTAGTGATGAATTGATTTTGCATTTTTAATCGGAAGTGGCACTTGCTTATTTCAATTGTTTGCATGTCATCTCGAGCATGCGAATCCAGTTCACAGCATCGTCCTGGTCAATGATAATCAAAAATCAACCTGAGCACAAATCATTTACTTCTACTTTTTTCTGAAGCATGGTATGAGAGAGCGATAATTTTACTGCATAAACCAATCGCTGTACGAAAAAATTATTGTGTGCTCCACACACCATTGTGAATAAGTAAACTACACACGCTTTTAGTGTGGTTGAAAAGAGCCGCTTACAGACGAAAGATCAACACTGTGTTAGAAGCCAGAAGTTCGTTCAAACACCAAAGAGGTGTCCATGTATAGAATACACCACTTTTTGGGGCAAAGACTCAACAAGCAAAACCAAACTAATACTTCTACATGCGAACAGACTATATTGTAGCGTGTATTTTCAACCAACTTATTTCATTGCAGATTAAGTTGTGTTTGTATAATGCGGTAGGTAAATTTGGTCTATAATGTGAACAGGGCATGATTCGAATTCAAAATATGTTCGAAAGGTTGTAATGCTTTTTTTGCATTAAGAAATTGTGTTGGGTGTATAAAACTTTCTTTGATAGCCCGCTACCCCATGTAAAGAAATCACCTACAGAAGCTTCGGCTTCGAATTGTGCTGCAACAGACAGGATTATGTGTGGGCTTTTGAACGTTTTGTAAGAAATCTTCACTCTTCCTAATAATATCTATACATCCTTCCCTATCAATGATAACATTGTGACAAATACAGAAAGCTTTGGTAGTATCTTAGGCCGTTCCTTTCAATTGGTTTCCATAGCAGTCTCCATTTAGCATTTATTGCCCCGTCAGCACACTCGATCGATTTCCTTGCTTTTGAAAGACTAGAGTTAAAATATTCTTCTGAAACATTTCGTTGAGCATATAGTCGCAAAACATGTTTTAACAACGGGTGAGCTTCATCATGGATATGTTTGATTCCGGGGAGATTACTTTCTGATGGAATACCTAGTTGTCCCGATTCCATCAAGTACAACCAAAAAAACTTTTTGTAGATGTAGAACATTGTCCTAGAGTGTGGCGGATATTGCACTCGAATGTGCTTTCCATCAATGCTGCCTCAACAATAAGGGAAGCTCCACAAAGTCCACTAATCTTGTGCACTTTGTATTAATAAATGTTGGGTTATAGCTGTGGCATATGAATTGGCTGAAGCTTTATCCATAATGCAAGACAGGTCTCCTTAATGATTTTAGCGGCCGTAGATCTTCCAATACGAAACGTGTAGGATGGTGCTTTGAACGACAAACCCGTTGCCAGAAGCCTAGAAATATTGCACTGTATTGGTTCTTAAATAAAACTATTTAATAATTCAATCTAAAAACAGTTTATAATGTTGCTGATATGCCACGATATCCCTACGATATATCGTGGCATATGTAGAATTAATTTGTGGTATTCTACTAATTCAACATTATTTTCAAGGAATGATTGCTTTGCAATTCGTGAAGACATACTACGACGGGGAAGGGAGAGGTCTAGCATTACCTTAGCGTGATTATAAGTTTCTCTCGTGGTTCTATGGGAGTTTTAATAACGTTGGTCCACTCTTTAGTGAGAACAACTTCAATATGGCTTAAAATGTAATCAAATCTTGGTGCAGGTGGAGATACGTCTTCTCTTTTCCTATTGATCGGATGAATTCCAAAATCTTTATGGTTTCTGAAAAAGAAATCGCGTACGCATTCGGGCATGAAATATTTTTCGTCTGAGCTCATTTTCACAGAAACTTTTCAGCTCGCAATCCGTTCGACACTTCAACGCAATTTTTGTTTACGTATAACGCATATGACCATCGCTTCCAGTCGTGTGCACTCTGGCTATCATGTCGTGTTGGAAATCGCACGCAGTTCGCATCGCATCGCGTCGCGTTTCGCATCGCGCCCACTCTGGCTTCACCCTTAGACTATGTATCTGAACTAGTACCCAAATTAGCACTAGTTAGACACTAAATTCCAAAAAGTCACACGTCTTGCGTGAACACTAAACCACTGGCTTATACCGAGTGATGTCTCGATAGTAAGCACAGAGGTTCTGTTTGCCGACGAGGAATATGAACCGAAACTGTCTTTTGGTATGAGTACCAAACGCCTGGAATTATGCAAAATTCCCAAGTGGGAAAAATTTTGGACAAGACCAATTTCTTTGTGCATGAGGGCACATGCCTTACATGAAGTATGTTTTTTTTTTGTTTTAGTGTTTCGGATTCTCCTCGTCAGTAACTAGCACCATCTGGGTGTCCAGTTAGACTATGTATCTGAACTAGTACCCAAATTAGCACTAGTTAGACACTAAATTCCAAAAAGTCACACGTCTTGCGTGAACACTAAACCACTAGCTTATACCGAGTGATGTCTCGATAGTAAGCACAGAGGTTCTGTTTGCCGACGAGGAATATGAACCAAAACTGTCTTTTGCTATGAGTACCAAACGCCTGGAATTATGGTATGATTCCCAAGTGGGAAAAATTTTGGACAAGACCAATTTCTTTGTGCATGAGGGCACATGCCTTACATGAAGTATGGTTTTTTTGTTTTAGTGTTTCGGATTCTCCTCGTCAGTAACTAGCACCATCTGGGTGTCCAGTTAGACTATGTATCTGAACTAGTACCCAAATTAGCACTAGTTAGACACTAAATTCCAAAAAGTCACACGTCTTGCGTGAACACTAAACCACTGGCTTATACCGAGTGATGTCTCGATAGTAAGCACAGAGGTTTTGTTTGCCGACGAGGAATATGAACCGAAACTGTCTTTTAGTATGAGTACCAAACGCCTGGAATTATGCAAAATTCCCAAGTGGGAAAAATTTTGGACAAGACCAATTTCTTTGTGCATGAGGGCACATGCCTTACATGAAGTATGTTTTTTTTTGTTTTAGTGTTTCGGATTCTCCTCGTCAGTAACTAGCACCATCTGGGTGTCCAGTTATACTATGTATCTGAACTAGTACCCAAATTAGCACTAGTTAGACACTAAATTCCAAAAAGTCACACGTCTTGCGTGAACACTAAACCACTAGCTTATACCGAGTGATGCCTCGATAGTAAGCACAGAGGTTCTGTTTGCCGACGAGGAATATGAACCAAAACTGTCTTTTGCTATGAGTACCAAACGCCTGGAATTATGGTATGATTCCCAAGTGGGAAAAATTTTGGACAAGACCAATTTCTTTGTGCATGAGGGCACATGCCTTACATGAAGTATGGTTTTTTTGTTTTAGTGTTTCGGATTCTCCTCGTCAATAACTAGCACCATCTGGGTGTCCAGTTAGACTATGTATCTGAACTAGTACCCAAATTAGTACTAGTTAGACACAAAATTCCAAAAAGTCACGTCTTGCGTGAACACTAAACTACTGGCTTATACCGAGTGATGTCTCGATAGTAAGCACAGAGGTTCTGTTTGCCGACGAGGAATATGAACCAAAACTGTCTTTTGCTATAAGTACCAAACGCTTGGAATTATGGTAAGATTCCCAAGTGGGAAAAATTTTGGACAAGACCAATTTCTTTGTGCATGAGGGCACATGCCTTACATGAAGTATGTTTTTTTTGTTTTAGTGTTTCGGATTCTCCTCGTCAGTAACTAGCACCATCTGGGTGTCCAGTTAGACTATGTATCTGAACTAGTACCCAAATTAGCACTAGTTAGACACTAAATTCCAAAAAGTCACACGTCTTGCGTGAACACTAAACCACTAGCTTATACCGAGTGATGTCTCGATAGTAAGCACAGAGGTTCTGTTTGCCGACGAGGAATATGAACCAAAACTGTCTTTTGCTATGAGTACCAAACGCCTGGAATTATGGTATGATTCCCAAGTGGGAAAAATTTTGGACAAGACCAATTTCTTTGTGCATGAGGGCACATGCCTTACATGAAGTATGGTTTTTTTGTTTTAGTGTTTCGGATTCTCCTCGTCAATAACTAGCACCATCTGGGTGTCCAGTTAGACTATGTATCGGAACTAGTACCCAAATTAGTACTAGTTAGACACAAAATTCCAAAAAGTCACGTCTTGCGTGAACACTAAACTACTGGCTTATACCGAGTGATGTCTCGATAGTAAGCACAGAGGTTCTGTTTGCCGACGAGGAATATGAACCGAAACTGTCTTTTGGTATGAGTACCAAACGCCTGGAATTATGCAAAATTCCCAAGTGGGAAAAATTTTGGACAAGACCAATTTCTTTGTGCATGAGGGCACATGCCTTACATGAAGTATGTTTTTTTTTGTTTTAGTGTTTCGGATTCTCCTCGTCAGTAACTAGCACCATCTGGGTGTCCAGTTAGACTATGTATCTGAACTAGTACCCAAATTAGCACTAGTTAGACACTAAATTCCAAAAAGTCACACGTCTTGCGTGAACACTAAACCACTAGCTTATACCGAGTGATGTCTCGATAGTAAGCACAGAGGTTCTGTTTGCCGACGAGGAATATGAACCAAAACTGTCTTTTGCTATGAGTACCAAACGCCTGGAATTATGGTATGATTCCCAAGTGGGAAAAATTTTGGACAAGACCAATTTCTTTGTGCATGAGGGCACATGCCTTACATGAAGTATGGTTTTTTTGTTTTAGTGTTTCGGATTCTCCTCGTCAATAACTAGCATCATCTGGGTGTCCAGTTAGACTATGTATCTGAACTAGTACCCAAATTAGTACTAGTTAGATACAAAATTCCAAAAAGTCACGTCTTGCGTGAACACTAAACTACTGGCTTATACCGAGTGATGTCTCGATAGTAAGCACAGAGGTTCTGTTTGCCGACGAGGAATATGAACCGAAACTGTCTTTTGCTATGAGTACCAAACGCCTGGAATTATGCAAAATTCCCAAGTGGGAAAAATTTTGGACAAGACCAATTTCTTTGTGCATGAGGGCACATGCCTTACATGAAGTATGGTTTTTTTTTGTTTTAGTGTTCTATACATTTCTTTTGTAAGAAAAGTAAAAAGTTATTCATAAAAAGGATAGAATGATTAACAAAAATCAAATTAATAAAATAAATAAATCAAATTAGCTCAAATTAAAATTAGACGATATTAAGACGTAATGAGATTAAGAGAGTAAATTAAATTGTTTCAGGATAACAAGCTATCATACAATAACATAAAGCACTGGCTAAACCGAATTGATAAAATTAAGAAACTGAATAAAGTATGTGAACTGGGAAAAACTAACCATTTAATAAAATGATTGAAATAAATAATATGAATAAAACTATAAAAAATTGGAATAATAAAATAAATAGGGTAAGGTGGGGCAAATCTGACCTAGTAAATGGTTTTGGCTGTAAAATGCTCATTTTACATCGGATCAAATCGTTTTATATACCGAAATAAAGGTTAGACTTCTGGACAACTTTTAATGTATAGTATTTTATTCCTATCTTGGGAAAACTTTGAGATACAAATATTTTACGAAAACGTTCATTTTTGCTGTTTTCAAAAATAGTGGGGTAAACCCGATCGTCTATGTTTTTGGTTGATTTAGTATAGATACTACCCAAATTATATGGATTTATCATTGAAAATAAATCAATGAATGTTATGTTATGTTATTGTAGCATGAAGAAAATGGAATTCAATGTCAATCTTGGAATGTCAAAATCGCGAGCAGTAGTACGTAAAGATATTCCCATTTTTCTCGGAGCAATTACTGGACGAATACTATATTCATCACGTTTTTGTTTCTTTCGTTTGTAATTATGAACCATTGGGAAAAAATAATAAAAAATAACAATAAAAATATATTCCAATTTTATAAATAATCATTTTCTTAGCAAAAAAGCGGTCGGATATACCCTACTATTTGGAGGTCAGATTTGCCCCACCGCGTCATTTTTCATTACGATGCAATTAAAAAAAACGATGAAAAAGTTGGACTAAATTCATCTATGCACTGTAGGCCTTTAATCAAAGAATTTAAATCCACTTACACTTTTTATGCTTTCACTTTAACAATAAGAAATATCCTGCAGTCAATGATACACAAAAATTAAATCAAAAGTTATAAAAACCCACTTATTGTTGTTTGAGCATCTCAATGTAGACTAATAAAATGCTGTCATACCACCATTATAATTATTTTCGATGCTCTAAACAACAACATTGATATTAGTTCGCGTAGTGCTTTCAATTTTCGATAACAGAGGGGGTCGGGTTTACCCAACGGTCGGATTTGCCCCACCTTACCCTAATATGAATAATATGGATTAAATTAACTCTTTCATACCTAATTATTTTTTCGCACGGTTTTGGAAACCCTATATGGTTCCAAAACCGTTTTTCTTAAAAGTGTTAGAGTAAAGAAACACGAAAAACCTGTTTCGATCAAGATAAATGCTACTCTAGCAGTGTTAGAAGCTGCTGAATTTTTTCATACTAATCCTTAATACACATCTACTGCAAAGTTTTCAATAGTTTAGGCAGAAAAGGTAGCCGAAAGCAGTCCAAATTAATAAGATTTATCAGTTTTCAAAAATATTTCAAGAAAACGAAGATAATATATCAAAATATAATTTTTCACCGATAACTGAAAATGTCTCTGGCAGCACTGCTCTAGTGAAATCCAATCAAAGCAATTGCAATAACTTGAGTTCTACGGATCTTTCTTGTAACTATTAGCGCTCAAATAAACGGTTAATTTGACAATTATTAGTTTTACTTTTTTGTGAAGAAATCTTGTCCAAGCCCAAAGTTATACTGCCCATGAACGCATATTTGCCCCTTATCTATCTTTATGGGACTGATTTGCGAGCATGGGCAGTAAAGCTATTTGAAAATGTTGTTCATAAATAACAGGATAAACAGAGAGTTAATAAAATGAATGGAATGAATAATATAAACAAAACAAAGAATTTTTATCACAATAAAAAATTTTCTGTCTTTTTATCATTTTTTCATTTTGTTTGTTTTTAAGCAGTTAAATTATTAAAATGAAAAAATCAGCGATATTAAAAAGTAATAGAATTAATAGAAGAAATTATATTGTATCTAATTAAGGTTGCACAGAGAAAGGGTAAAATTCGCAAACGAAAAAAGCAGTTTTTTTCCACACCGTATGTCAGATCTTCATAAAAATCAATCAGCGTATGTAGAATGTTGTTACAGTACTGCTGATTGATTTTTATGAAGATCTGACATACGGTGTTGAAAAAAACTGCTTTTTTCGTTTGCGAATTTTACGCTTTCTCTGTGCAACCTTAATGTTCTAGATGAAATGAATAAAGTGATTGACTGAACAAAATTAATCAGATTATTAAAATGAATAAAAGTGTGAACCGGAAAAATATCAGAAAAAAAATATTAGAAAAAAGTGAACAAAATAAATTAAATGAATAATTCGAATAACATACATAAGATAATAAACTGATCGGAATGCATACAAAGAATTAAATGAATACAATAGAAAGAAGTGTCAAGTGTCCAGGCTATGTTGGCAATTATATTCTTGTCGATGGCATAAAACTCGTACATGCAGTCGATTACAATGCAGTCTTTTTCCACCCATCCTTATTACTTGCGAATTGTTTCGTTCGGAACTCTCGTTCTGGAGATATGGGTTAATGAGTCCTATACAAAGCAATACCATTGCAAAGAAATGGTTCAAACTACCAGAATAAGTACTTAAATTCATCAAAAAGCCAGTTAGTATTGAAAGTGCCTCTGGACTGCTTTGAGACACGAACATTATTGAAGTTACATGTCGTATTTTTTCGCAAATAAATATGCTTTTAGTCACATTGATCATGAAAAATGTATATTGGGGTTTTCAGTACAACTCAGTGTCAGTTGTGAGGAATGGTAAATGATGGTTAGAGCTGTGACATTATTTTTGTTTATAGTGCGAAATTTTGATTACTTAAATCTTTATTTTCAATAATGCAACTGATAAATTTTCACTACAATTTTGTTATACAAAAATACAGTTGCGCTTGGTGATGCTACGAGTATAATATGAATATGAATTATATTAGAAATCTCTCTTGTCACTACTAGGAGGATTACTTGATGTATTCATATACCATCCAACGTTTATCTCACGAGTGAACGCATTGCTCAATCCAACGGGTAAATACATCAACTCTGGACAATGAGGGTGGATGTAGCGTAGTTGGTAAATCGATTGCCTTGTACGCAGCGCACCTGGCTTCGAGTCCCGACCCCATAGGGATAGAAATTTTTCGTAAGAGATTTTTCTAACGCGAAGAGGCGAATGACCTTAAGGTTAAAACCTCTATAATCTCAAATTTGCACTTTGAAGTGAATTTACACATTATTTTGTCTTTGAAATGAACTTGTTTATTAATTTTTGAGAAATAGGTAATTGAATATTAAGTAAATTCACAGAATGTTTTCGGAATCAAAATCCTTGAATCACGCAGATGTGTTTGCATACCCGGATATTCAAAATCGGTTTAGTTTTGACCCTAAAAAACCAGTAAAGCAATACTCTGTATGGAACGGTCTCATTTTTAGTTAGTGGAAATTGGTAAGCGAAGAATGAAAATACAAAATGTTTAATATCTCCGCCGATCGTGAACGGATTTTGACAATCTATAGCTTGTTAGAAAGGTATTTTCGTAAGCTTTTTGTTTCTGTTTATTTAACGCGATATAGTTGCCTTATTCGAATGTTATTCGCTTCAAACCAGCCCTGTTTTGACAAAATTACCCATATCTCAAAAAGTAAACAACATATCGAAAAACAAAAATAATAGTGTCAAATGGGAGCGTTAGGCCTTTCATTTGAAACTAGTTTCATTAAGATCGGTTCAGCCATTGCTGAGATAATTACATGACATTTTGTACATACATACATACACACATACAGACATTGTCTCTATTTGTCGAGCTGAGTCGATTGGTATATGAAACTCGACCCTCCGGGCCTCGGAAAAAGTTTTCAAAGTTTGAGCGAATCCTATACATTTCTTTTGTAAGAAATGTAAAAATGGCAGCTGTCTTGTTTCACAATGAAATATGAGGTGTAATGATCCTATTAGTGCAATAATAAAGCAGTTAGATGCCAAAAGTCTGCAGTAAATACGCGTTAAACGATGGAAAGTTCTGCGTATGAAATTTCATACGCTAGGATATAATGGGTTAAATTGTTTTTTGAACAATTGGCGTGTTCTCACTTGTACGTTGTTTATCTAGTGCACTTCATTTAGCCAACGAATGTGGGAAATTGTGGAATCGTATGTAAGTATAGTAGAACTAGATCTCTGACCTAAAGTCTTAATGAACGTCAGATTGTGATAAGTTTTGGTGCGCAATACTAATTTCACCATTGATTCTTCCTATGGTTTGGTGGTGATTACCTAGTATACTGGTAAGCAGGGTGGCCAAATAGAATTCCTTAATATCGGTAGGGTCACTAAAATTTTATCGGTACTTATCGGTAGGCCGGTTTGTTGTTCCAAAAACGTAGTATTGACATAGAATTGTAAAATACTGACAATACAGATCTCTTACCAAATCCAACCCAAAAAATGAATGTTGAGTAGGATGTGTCCAAAATCAATAAAAACCGGTAGTTTTCGGTAGGAACATCAAAATTTCGGTAGTTTTGTCTTGGTCGTCTGGGAATCGGTAGGGAAGACCAAAATCGGTAGGACTACCGATAAATCGGTAGGTCTGGCCACCCTGCTGGTAAGTATATGTGCAGTGATGGCATTTCACCCTAGTGATGCACTGGCGCGTAAGTGTGATGTCTACACAGAGGATACACTGATCACACACCACAGAAAATAGCAGAACGCTCTTTCTGCTGCTCTCTTGCTCTTTAAATTCTCTGTGGCGCGCTCAGATAAAGTCACGACCGCGCGCGCCCCAGAGTCGCTGTGGTGTATTCACTGGCGTGTGATCTTTGGTTTGTTTTCGTCTTACAAGCGGCAGTGCGGGTGAGATTGATTTAATTTGCACAGGTTGTTGCGTTGTGTTGTGTGGATGGTGGTGGCTTATTTCAAGCTTATATGATTTTCTACTGAAGATTTCATACAAGTTGCTTGGTAAAGCGAACGAGTTTATAAAGTATTGTTACACTACCTGCAAAACTAAAAGTACTCGGTCCTGGGAGTAAATTGGGAAAACTTTTTACGTATCATCGTATAGAGAGTTTTATAATGACCAGAAGCACTTGATATGCAAACTCGTGTTATAAGTATTAATAGTTTTATTATAACTTAATCCTACAAGTTTAAAACGAAATCTTAGATTTCGTCGACAGGCTTGACATATTCAGTAAAATTAGGTATACGCTTGTGGCGATAATTAATTTAATACAACATCACAATTGAGCGTACACCCGTTATTCATTTGTTCATTTGTCTATTATTTTGCGTGGAAATCGTTTAAACAGCAAGCGAAAGCGAATGTTTCAAGAGCATGGGAGCTAGGAAGGGGATTCTGCGCGTCAATGAGCGAAATAAATTGGCTCAGTTTCGGGGTTAAGAAAAATGGCCACTAGTGTTAACGCTTATTTTAAATGAACAACGAATCTTGTGTTCCATAAAAGGATGTTATAAATGGGTCAGCAGCAACAATGTTTATTATACGTATTCTAGATTTTTGCGTCAGTTAGTATTTTAGACCGTAATTATAATGCACGGATTCATTGCACGTAATATCAACAGCAAAACAAAGTATTAGGTATCTGGTAGTATCTGTCGGAATCTCTGTCAATCTCTATGAAATTTTCGTATTTTCAAGTAACAAGTAAGGTGTTTCCTCAAGTTTAAACAAGCGATTTTTGTGTGATAAATTATTCCTCATTATAACTTTCTTGAATGAGGTATTTTATCAAAACGATTTATTTTTTTTTTCCATACGTTTATTTGACACGCCATTTGCAAAAGCTTTTTACGCCAGTTTCTTTTTTGCATAGCACGTTCCAAATTCCTTAAGACTAATTTTAACTATACTAGTAATTTGTCTAAAACTAACACTGAAATCACTTTATTGTTGCTTTTTTCCTTACATTGTTGTATTTCATAATGATCTAGTATTTTCGGGTGTATTTATTTACTTTTTTTCTGTTATTGTCTAAATTTAAAAACTGAATATTCTAGGACACTTTAATTGGTGAATGATTAGCCTTGGATGAGAGTATGAAGAGATGCATTTAATTAAATTTTGACAGATGCTGTTTTTAGAAAATGATAGATAAGCTCCATGTATAGAGGATCGCGATACGCCAGGATGTCTCTAACAGGAACATGGATTGGTCTTCCTCGGACTTGTAACGAATCTACTAATTGTGATCTGGCTTCACGATATTCAGTGCATGACCAAACAACATGCTCAATGTCGTGGTAACCCTCTCCACAAGCACAATGATTACCTTCAGCGAGCCCAATACGACGGAGATGCGTATCTAAAGTATAATGATTGGACATGAGCCTAGACATCACACGGACGACTTACATCCAATCCTTTGAACCATGCCTTCGTTGATACTTTAGGGATAATTGAGTGTAGCCATCGTCCCATATCTCCATTATCCCGAGATGTTTGCCAACTAGCACGTGTCCTCTGTCGAGAAGCGCTATAAAATTCATTGTAAGCGATGGGTCTTTCATATATTTCACCATCTAGTGCACTAATCTTGGCTAAATTATCAGCTTTCTCATTGCCCGCAATAGAGCAATGGGCGGGGAGCCACACTAGGGTAAATTTATAACATTTTCTTGTTAGGTTACTCAGAGATTCTCGTATCTTCCCCAAAAAGAATGGATCGTGATTATCAATCCTCTTTGAGCGTAGAGCTGCAATTGTGCTGAGACTATCAGTGAGGATAAAGTAATGGTTCGGGGGTAAAGTATTAATTATTTTCATACTATAGTGAACTGCTGCTGGTTCCGCTATATAAACAGAAGCAGGTTCTGCAAGTTTGAGAGAAATTGAAAAATTATTGTTGAAAATACCGAACCTCACTGATTCGTGACTCATCAGTGTAAAGCATTTTAAGGCAGTCTATGTGTTGATATTTACTTGTGAATATTTTAGGGATCTCCCGCGAGCGTAGATGATCCGGAATTCCACGAATCTCTGCTTGCATGGACGTGTCGAAGAATAAAGTGGATTCAGGAGTATCTAGTATATTGACGTATGTGGGAACATAACTAGCAGGCGTTATTTCTTGTGACATATGATTGAAATACACTGTCATGAATCTGGTTTGTGGTTGAAGCTCGACAAGTCTTTCAAAATTTTCAATTACCAGTGGGTTCATAACCTCACATCGAATAAGTAAACGAGAGGAGAGATACCAGAATCGGTCTTTTAAAGGAAGAACTCCCGCTAGTACTTCAAGACTCATCGTATGGGTCGACTGCATGCAACCTAAGGCGATTCGTAAACAACGATACTGTATCCGTTCCAGTTTAATAATGTGAGTGTTCGCAGCTGAACGGAAACAGATGCACCCATATTCCATCACTGAAAGTATTGTTGTTTGATACAATCTTATCATGTCACTTGGATGAGAACCCCACCATGATCCAGTTATTGTTCGCAGAAAATTTATCCTTTGTTGGCATTTCGTTATTAGATACCTAATGTGGCCTCCCCATGTGCCTTTAGAATCGAACCAAATTCCAAGGTGGATCACGCTTCCTTGAGAAAACGACCAACTCTGTTTTCTCCGTAGAGAAATCGATGCCCAGCTTTAAAGCCCAAATTGATAAATTATCCAAGCTATCTTGCAATGGTTGTTGTAAATTTATAGCTTTTGGTCCTGTGGCAGAAACCACCCCATCATCTGCAAGTTGTCTTAAAGTGCATGGGCTGACAATACAATTATCAATGTCATTCACGTAAAAATTATAGAGAAGGGGGCTTAGACAAGAGCCTTGTGGGAGGCCCATGTAACTTATTCTGAGTGTCGCCAAATCGCCATATGAAAAATGCATGTGCTTTTCTGACAATAAATTGTATAAATAATTATTTAATATCGGTGAAAGACCACATTGATGTAGCTTCTCCGAGAGAACATCAATGGAGACTGAGTCGAATGCTCCTTTTATGTCTAAGAACACAGACGCCTTTTTTCGTAAGCGAGTTGGATTTCTGACGAAAGTAGCGCCAAATACAAATTAAATACGCCAAGGTCCCATACAAACGAGTCATCAATTTTTGGCTCACCGAACAAACAAATTACACAACCCAATTCGTCTGTTTCGTTTTGACAGGTACGATATGGCGAAAAAAATGAAACTGGCAACGTTACTAAATCAAAGTGTGCTGTTTTCGTTCATTTCCGAATAATAAACAATCGGTATCCTTGGTATCCTTTTGCTCTTATTAATAAAATAAAATAAAGCTTACAACATCCTGTCGAGTAATTTTACAAAAAAATATGCTGCTGAATTGGTGTGTGTCAAACCACCAGTAGTTCCGCCGATTTCAAAAGAAGATTTATCGAAATCCTACTTTGACAAGCACAAGGATTCCGACTATGGTTTTCAGCACGAGTTTGAACTTTTGCCGGATGAGTGCCGATCGTACGACGAAGAATTCCGATCTGAAGGAGAACATTCACAAGAATCGTTACCGGAATATTAAGTCTTACGATCAGACGCGCGTAAAGTTGTCGACGATGAACGGACTGTCCGGGTCGGATTATATCAATGCGAGTTTCGTCATTGGTTATAAGGAGCGTAAGAAGTTTATCTGCGCGCAGGGACCAATAGATAGCACTATTGTGGATTTCTGGTGAATGATTTGGGAGCAGCATTCGGAGATCATTGTGATGCTGACTAACCTGGAGGAGTACAATAAAACGAAGTGCGCCAAATATTGGCCGGAGAATATCAACGATTCTACCCAGTACGGAGACATTATGATAACGTTCAGATCATAGCTGGAAAATGTCATGGTTATGACCAGTCATCTGGTGACTGGTCGCATGTTTGCTCGTGACATGTACAAGTTGCGGATTCTTGCGACATGTGATACAAGCGCGTGTACTATGACACGATACATTTTCCCCGTGACATGTCATAAAATTTGTACATGTTTCAAAACAAAACTGGTTTGTCAAGCGGCTGTACATTTACTGAACTGTGACATGTATGTTCGTTTGCGAACGGTCGCGACAATAGAAAAACAGGTTTGCTTGTTATGTGACATGTCGACAATGAACCGGTATTGAAAATGGGTAAAATATTGGATACCGTACTTTGGCGGATAATTGGAAATATAGAAAATGAGATAATTGTATTTCTTTCAACATTTCACAAATAAATATTGTTTGTTATTGCGAGTTAAGAGGTGTTGAAAATCAATAGTTTTAGACATTTTAAACGCACACTAGGAAGTAAATGCGTCAAAATCGAAAATTTTTCAACTTTTCACAGATAAACATTGTTTGTTATTGCGAGTTAAGAAATGTTGAAAATCAATAGTTTTAGACATTTTAAACGCACATTAGGAAGTAAATGCGTCAAAATCGAAAAAAATTCAACTTTTCACAGATAAACATTGTTTGTTATTGCGAGTTACGAGGTGTTGAAAATCAATAGTTTTAGACATTTCAAACGCACATTGGGAAGTAAATGCATCGAAATCGAAAAATTTTCAACTTTTCGCAGATAAACATTGTTTGTTATTACGAGTTGTTTACTATTTTTACCTGCAACCGTCGGCGCGGCGGCGCTGGGCACACCTCTAATTTTAAACGCATTTTTAAATTTCCATTTTGTCGAAATTACTTCCCGTTGTGCATTTCAAATGTTCAAAACTTTTGATTTTCAAGTCCTAATAACTCGGAAAAACAAGCAACATTCATCTGTAAAAAGTGAATTTTGCGATTTTGACGCATTTACTTCCCCATGTGCGTTTAAAATGTTCAAAACTAGTGATTTTCATATCCTAGTACAGTAGGATTCCGTTTTTTATACAATTTTATTTTTTGCTGTTGCCAAAACCGGAACCGTGCCAAAAATTGAACCTTATTTTTAAAGTTTGGATTTTCAATTTACGACTTCAAAAATGTTTCAAGGATTTTTAACCATGTGTGAAATGGAATTAGATGAAAGGAAAAAATAAGAAAATTCAATTTTATTCATATGTTTATCAAATTCAGTCTTCGCACAGTGATCACCTTCCCTAAAAAAGTCGGGCAAAACCTCAAAAGGGATCCGAATTTGATAAAAACTTCACATTGGGGTAATTTTACGTCGCTGAATTCTTGTTTGGTGTTAATTTATTATTTCTTTTTACCCGAAAATTTTGGCACCTAGGGAGGTTTGCAAAATCAACATTTACGAATATAAAGTGCACTATATCTGAAAATGCATTTTGAAAAAGACATCGTAAACTATTTGAAAGCTATCAGTTTTGTATTCCTAAATACGGGCTTTCGATATGTATTGCAAATTTAGTGCCAAGTTTTGTAGTGACGTTGTATTATGCGGTGTAGCGCATTCATCTGCATTCGACTATAAAAATTGATTCCGTCTAACACTAGTTACACTGCTACCACTTGTATTATACATAAACAATACATTTCTATACTTATTGTTATCATTAAATACGACACATATAGTGTAAAACATAATTAAGGACATTATACATGCAAGCCACAACATAGCTGCTGCACACACCCCTCTCCCCTGCCTAACCATGTATCTGACATGAGCAAATATAAAAATACGTTTTTCAACACACTAAACTTGCTGGTGTGCCACGAAACTGCTACTTAAGGAAGCTAGAATATTTTCCTATACAATCAATCCGAGTTTTTGACGGAATGCCATCTGTAGCTTCTATTTTGTGCGAAAATATCGCCCCTCTTCACTTGGGGTTTCTTTTCGAAACACTTCTTCTCGTTTTCATTGCACCTTTTCAAATGCACTTTTTTCACACACCACTGCAAAAACACTCGCGAAACTTTAAGCGTTTACTAGCAAAACTTCAAATTTTCTGCCAATGTGCAGATGACCAAAGGAAAATGTTCGGAAACTCTCATTTGTGCGTTTGAATTTTCACTTCAGATTTCAGTTTTTCCTAATGGAAACAAGCGAGTCGGTGCCTAGCAACGTGGCTTCCGCATATCTTCACCTTAACCTTTAAATGCATAACGCTTTTTTAAAACAACATTGCGAAAAACATCACAAAATTGTCACAGTAAAGTATTGAAACTGCAAGACAATTTTAACAAAATTAAAAAAAATGATTTGGGCTTTTGAAGATTAATATGACTCCCATGTTTGAAAATAAAGTCAAATGCAATGTCAATTGATACAAAAAATATCTATTGCACATTTTTAAAAGATTTATTATGTGCAACAAAAATGTTGACAAAAACGGAACCCATTTGTTGCCAAAATCGGAGTGTGCCAAAATGGGAGCATGCCAAAAACAGAACGTGCCAAAACGGAATCTTACTGTAACTCGAAAAACAAAAAAAAATTAGCGAAAAGTTGAAAAATTTTCCATTTTGACGCATTTACTTACTAATGTGTCTCTAAAAAGTCCAAAACTATCGTTTTTCAATTTCATGTAACTAGCAATAACAAAAAAAAATTGTGTGAAAGTAGATTTTTTTCCATTATGACGCATTTACTTTCAAGTGTGCGTTTAAAATGTCTAAAACTATTGATTTTCAAATCCTCGTAACTCGCAATAACAAACAATATTTATCTGTGAAAAGTTGAAAAATTTTCGATTTTGACGCATTTATTTCCCAATGCGCGTTTAAAATGTCTAAAACAATTGATTTTCAACTCCTCGTAGCTTGCACTAACGAACAATATTTACCTGTGAAAAGATGAAAATTTTTCAATTTTGACACATTTACTTCTCCTTGTGCGTTTAAAATGTCTAAAACTATTGATTTTCAACACCTCTTAACTCGCAATAACAAACAATATTTATCTATGAAAAGATGAAAATTTTCAAATTTTGACGCATTTACTTCCCAGTGTGCGTTTAAAATGTCTAAAACTATTGATTTTCAACTCCTAGTAACTAGCAATAACGAAAAATATTTGTCTGTGAAAAGTTGAAAAAATTTCTATCTTGACGCATTTACTTCCCAGTGTGCGTTTAAAATGTCTAAAACTATTGATTTTCAACACCTCTTAACTCGCAATAACAAACCATGTTTATCTGTGAAAAGTTGAAAATTTTACGATTTTGACGCATTTACTTCCCAGTGTGCGTTTAAAATGTCTAAAACTATTGATTTTCAACACCTTTTAACTCGCAATAACAAACAATGTTTATCTGTGAAAAGTTGAAAATTTTACGATTTTGACGCATTTACTTCCCAGTGTGCGTTTAAAATGTCTAAAACTATTGATTTTCAAAACCTCGTAACTCGCAATAACAAAAAATATTTGTCTGTGAAAAGTTGAAAAATATTCGATTTTGAAGCATTACTTCCCAGTGTGCGTTTAAAATGTCTAAAACAATTGATTTTCAACCCCTCGTAGCTTGCAATAACGAACAACATTTATCTGTGAAAAGATGAAAAATTTTCAATATTGACGCATTTACTTCCCCTTGTGCGTTTAAAATGTCTAAAACGATTGATTTTCAACACCTCTTAACTCGCAATAACAAACAATGTTTATCTGTGAAGAGATGAAAATTTTCAAATTTTGACGCATTTACTTCCCAGTGTGCGTTTAAAATGTCTAAAACTATTGATTTTTAACACCTCTTAACTCGCAATAACAAACAATATTTATCTGTGAAAAGTTGAAAATTTTTCGATTTTGACGCATTTACTTCCCAGTGTGCGTTTAAAATGTCTAAAACTATTGAGTTTCAACTCCTCTTAGCTTGCAATAACGAACAATATTTATCTGTTAAAAGATGAAAAATTTTCAATTTTGACGCATTTACTTCCCAGTGTGAGTTTAAAATGTCTAAAACTATTGATTTTTAACTCCTCGTAACTCGCTACATTTACTATCAAAAAGTTCAAAATAATTCAATTTATATAGCGTCTACCATTCCGTTTATCTGCCACTGCACGGTACTTAAACGATCAAGAATAAGATACAGGTCAAACAAGCAAACCATAACAAAATGTTCATCTTTGTACAGGTTCGTAAACTGTGTGACTGGTATCGCCTTACGCGTGACAGGTAAATTATCCTCATGACCAGTCTCAAGACCGATGACGCATTTAAATTCCATGACATGTCACGAGACCAACCATCGAGGCTTGGAAGCTAACCTGTTTGAGACATGAGACATTTTCAGCAGAGCGTGAATGTACGGGTGGCTTGACATGTCGCGAAAAATGTACACAGGTTCCAACTATGGTTCAGATAACTATTATGCGGATTATATCATTAGGAATTTGAAGGTTGGTTGCGAATAACTATGGATTTTTAGTAAATGGATTAAATAAATTATTCTACATTGTAGGTCACGAAACGAAACGTCAATTCAGCCGGTGAAGAAGTCGAAGAGACACGATTCCTTTCCCAGTACCATTATCTCATCTGGAAGGATTTTATGGCTCCTCAGCACCCACAGGGAAACTTCAATTCATCAAGCGCATTAACTCCGAATACTCATTGCAGCATGGCCCAATTCTAGTTCACTGCACTGCCGGTGTCGGCTGGACGGGTACGTTTGTTGCGTTGGATACCTTAACGCAGCAGCTGAACGAGGAGGGCCAAGTGTTCATTTTCAACACAATTTATGATATGTGATATCAAAGAAATTTTCTCGTACAGTCATTGGTAAGTTTTAATCTGACAGTAAACAAAAATGGTCACTGAATTAAACTTTCTCCACTCGCGCAGAAACAATGCATATTTTCATATCGAGCCCTCACCGAATTAGCGTACTTTGGAGACACAGAAATTGATTAAAAGTCATTAGCCACAGCAGTAGACAGTCTGAAACAGCCATCAGCGGATAATCCGGATATTTGTAAGTTGGAAGCACAATACCAGGTAGGTGGTGAAATATTTCTTTCACCAAGGTGAAATATTTGACCGGGGATATTTGATCTTTTCAGCGAATCAAAACCTTCCAAGAGGATACTCGAAGGACGACTGCCATCGGTGGAAGTAAGGACAATAAGCCGAAAAACTTCCGACACGTGTGCTCCTCATTACAAGAATCGGGTAATATTGGCGTCGATGCCTGGTCATGACAATTGCACCTACATCAACGCGTGGTTCATCGATGGGTACGACGACGAGAATAACTTTATCATAACGCTGGACCCGATAGAGAATACCAAAATACTGTGAGAATAGCGCCGCAGAGACGGAAGAGTGGGCTGGTAAAAGAAGCGTGCTAAATATAATCACCACTTATTTCATTTATATTAAGGTTGAACTGAGAAAGGGCAAAATTCGAAAACGAAAAGAGCAGTTTTTTTTGTTTTCGATTTTTGCCCATTCTCTGTCCAACCTTAAACACATGTTGAACCATCGAAAAAATCGTGCTTTCAAAAGCCAGCAACACATGTGCGTTGGATCAAACCTATTAATCCCTTGTCCGAAGATTTGAACAAAATCAAAAACACAATTAAATTTGATTCGCTACTTTTATTACTGACGCTTCAGCAAAACGATCCTTAGTTGGACATGTGTGTTTTGCTGAGTGTTCGTCCTATCTGTTTGGTACTAAGTGCTAAATTCATCTCCGTTTAACTGGTTGAAAGATTAATATATATGCTTCCTGTTTTACTGAAATGAGTAAATGTGTGTATTCGCGGATCTCATCCAGAAATCACGGCATGTAAATCAAATGAAACGTAAAGGAGAAATAGTTTTGTTCATCTATTTATTATTTTTCGCGTCGTCAACATGGTTTTCCTTAGTAAGAACGTAGTCGTTAATCTATATATCAATTTGATTTCAAAATAAAATATGCGATTTTCGTAAGTGTTTTGCACATCTTATTTTGTGGTTGCATTTTGCCTGGTTTAAGAGTTATCATTCGGCTTTCTTTCCCAAAGGAACGGCCACTTTTAATTTTTCGGTGATTTCCAGAATTTTGCTTCTGACCAGTTCCAAGTAAGCGTCCATCGACTGCTTATTTTCGTAGACCTTTGGCAAGGTGAATAGTGCAACGAATGCAATGATGACACACGTCATTCCGTTGAAAATGGCACCGACATAGGTTAAGCAGTAAAGGACAACGCCAAACTTGATAGAATCGATTACATCTTCCACCAGGAAAAGACGGCGTAACTCCGACAGCAGGGCGTTGGCATGCGCTACAGCAACCGTGGTCAGCTACTGTACTTTCTCCTGCGATAGGGTCAAATCAAAGTCCAGGTATTCTTTGAACGGGTGTCCTTCGGAGGTCTTTTGTACGGCCTGAAGCACGTTCTTGTAGATTCGGAACGAAACGGTTCCGAACAGGACCAGCAGCAAAACGTACGAGAAAACGCTGATCAACGAAATTAGCGACATGGCGAGCAGAATTGTTAGGCCACTGCCGAACACGATTGCTGATTTCTTAACATCACGCCAGTAGATCAGGGATTCCACATTCGGGTTCAATTTTCCGGCTGGAACCAAACTGCTTGAATAATTTCTCCGCCTGTATACACTGCTCAGCAGGTTTACTGCAAGAAGCTTCTACCGGTTTCGGGATTTCCTCCGATGGTTGTCTCACCGGGGTCACCGCTTTTGGAGTAACTGTTTTTGGGGTGACAACCGGCGGCGGGGCCGCAACTGGTGCGGGATCGGGAGTAGCAACAGCCGCAGTCGCATCAGCAGCAACAGCAGAAGCAGCCACACCAGCTGATAGCGAGTCTTCGAACTGTGGCTCCACGAATTGGTCCTTTTTGTTGTGACTGGCGAAAGCACTGAATATATCTTCTTTTTCTACACTATCGGAAGCAGCAGAAGGAGTACCGGATGACTCTTCAAGTTTTTGATTTTGTGCGGTTGTGCTTGAACGAACCTCGGCATACGAGTTCATGTTCATTTAAAAGTCATAAATTTTCAAACATAACAACAAACTAAAAACTGTGTTGCAAGTTTGGCTATATTTCATCGAAGTATGCTGTCATTCTGACAGTGTACCTTTATCGGTCTACCTGGGTTATAAAATGTGTCCTTGAAAAATCGTTAGAGCATTCCGTATTAACATATTTGTATTTGGTAGCGCCAAGCAATCATTCGTTCCCTTTCCTCTCCGAAAACCAAACTGGGTATCTGAGAGCAAGCCGTTCGCCTCAACCCAATTGTCGAGACGTCGTAGGATAATTTTTTCCAACAATTTCCTGATACAGGATAGCATTGCAATCGGTCGATACGAGCTATGATCGGATGCTGGTTTTCCCGGTTTTGGAATGGCGATAACTCTCACTTGTCTCCAGTCCCGCGGGACAATATTCTGCTCAAGAAGCTTATTGAATAAATTCAACAAGCGTCTTTTTGCTAGGTCAGGCAGATTCTTCACCAAGTTGAATTTAATTCTGTCTGGACCCGGAGCATTATTGTTGCATGAGAGGAGTGCAATTGAAAATTCCATCATTGTCAAAGGCGAATCTATGAAATCGTTACTTGTGGGAGCATCGCGAATGATTTTCTGCGCAGGAGCAGAATCTGGACAGATTTTCTTGGCAAAATTAAATATCCAACGATTCGAAAAATCTTCGCTTTCATTAGTCACGTTTCGATTCCTCATTCTTCTGGCTGTGTTCCAAAGAGTACTCATTGATGTTTCTCTTGACAAGCCATCAACGAAGCGTCTCCAATAACTAGGCTTTTTGGCACGATGTATACTGTCAAATTTGTTTTGCAAAATGAAATAATTTTCAAAGTTCTCACGTATACCCCCTTTCTGTTTCATAATTTCTTTGTAGGCAACTTGTTTAGCTTCATATGCGTCAGAGCACTCTTTGTCCTACCAAGAATTAGGGGGCCGTCTATTTATTGTCATTCCAGGATTGCATTTCGTTTGGGCTTGTTATGCTGCTTCAATAATTAAACCCGCTAGGAATTCATATTCTTCGGTAGGGGGTAGCTCTTCTGTCGAAGCAAGAGAAGTGGAAATTAATGTTTCGTATGTTTTCCAATCAATATTTCGTGTTAAGTCGTAAGGAACATTGATTGAATTCGTAAGGCCTAACTCACTGTTAATTGAAACAACGATAGGCAAATGATCGCTACCGTGAGGATCAGGTACAACCTTCCACGTGCAATCTAACCGAAGTGATGTCGAGCACAGAGATAGATCTAATGCACTTGGACGTGCAGGAGGTCTGGGGATGCGTGTTGTTTCGCCAGTATTTAAAACTGTCATATTAAATTCGTCACAAACATTGTATATCAAAGAGGATCGATTATCATTGTAGAGGGAACCCCACAATACTCCGTACGAGTTGAAGTCTCCCAGTATCAGACGCGGAGCAGCCATGGATTCCACCACCTCAAAAATTTGACGTTGTCCAATTTGAACTTTGGGAGGTATATATATATATATATATATATATATATATATATATATATATATATATATATATATATATATATATATATATATATATATATATATATATATATATATATATATATATATATATATATATATATATATATATATATATATATATGTATATATATATATATATATATATATATATATATATATATATATATATATATATATATATATATATATATATATATATATATATATATATATATATATATATATATATAGAAGGGATAGCCATGTCTTTGCTTTTAATATTCGTTTGGACTGCTACAGCCTCAATGCCAGCAATCATGGGGATGGATCAAAACGATTTAATCCACCTAGCAATGAGATGAGACATTTGTTACACATTTCACTATTGGATTAGTTTGCAGAACTCGAGAAGTAGGCATCCACCTAGAGGTGGGATGAAAACAGTTTTTAGTCTTGCACGAATAAAATCTCGAATAAACTGAATAAGTTATAGAAATCAACAAAACGACCGAAATTAAAAAGTAAAGCAAAAAATGAAATAAAAGGTTTTTAAATTCATAAAATGAGTAGAAAAATTAATGTAAATCAAAATTATAAAATACACGAATCAAATTAGATTAGGTTATTAAATAAAAATTAAGATTATATTTAGAAATAGTTGTAAGCTTAATAGAATAAATTGACTCATACTAACAAATTGAATGAAATAAAACGAATGACTGAACATGAAATGCATAAAATTAAAGATATGAATAAAATGAATCAAATGAATCAAATGAATAAAATGAATCAAATGAATCAAATGAATCAAATGAATCAAATGAATCAAATGAATCAAATGAATCAAATGAATCAAATGAAACAAATGAATCAAATGAATCAAATGAATCATATGAATCAAATGATTCAAATGAATCTAATGAATCAAATGGATCAAATGGATCAAATGAATCAAATGAATCAAATGAACCAAATGAATCAAATGAATCAAATGAATCAAATGAATCAAATGAATCAAATGAATCAAATGAATCAAATGAATCAAATGAATCAAATGAATCAAATGAATCAAATGAATCAAATGAATCAAATGAATCAAATGAATCAAATGAATCAAATGAATCAAATGAATCAAATGAATCAAATGAATCAAATGAATCAAATGAATCAAATGAATCAAATGAATCAAATAAATCAAATGAATCACATGAATCAAATGAATCAAGTGAATCAAATGAATTAAATTAATCAAATGACTCAAATGAATTAAATGAATCAAATGAAGCAAATGAATCAAATGAATCAAATGAATCAAATGAATCAAATGAATCAAATGAATCAAATTAATCCAATGAATCAAATGAATCAAATGAATCAAATGAATCAAATGAATCAAATGAATCATATGAATCAAATGAATAACATGAATCAAATGAATCATATTGATTTAATTCATCCAGTGAATACAATGAATCAAATTAATGAAATGGAACAAATGAATAAAAAGAATGGATGAACAATAAAGTAAAAAATAAATGAAATGCATAAATAAAACAAACGAATCAAATAAACAAAATGAGCTGAAGTGATAAAATGAATAAAAACAAGAAAATGAGCAGAATAAAATGCATTGATTAAAATGAAAAATTAAACAATGGTAAAAGGTTATAAATTAATATAAAGAAATAAACTGAATCAAATAAATTATTTGGATGAAATGATTAAAACTAAAAAAGTGTTCACATTTTTAAAATGAAGAAACTGAACAAAATGAATGAAATGGAAAAAATGAATAAAATGCATACAATGAATAAAATAAGTTAAATGAATGATATGAGTAAAATGCACAAAAAGAATAAACTAATCAGAGTGAATCCAAAGAATGAAACGAATAAAATAAGTAAAATGAACGCAGAAGAACAAGACGAATAAAAAGATGCTGAATGAAATAATTAATTAAAATGAAATGGTCATATAATTGAAGCTGGAAACATTTTTGAATAAAGAATGAAGAATGAATAAACCGGATTGTACGAATTTGAGAACCATTGCATCAGAAAGTTTTGAAATGTTTTTGAAAATCCCATCTTATGAGAAAAGGCTAATAAATATGCAATGGACTTTCTAGGGCTTCCATCTTTTTTTCGTTTTATTCTTTTTGTTTTCATGCTTCTTTACTTGACGGCGTCCTTTTAAGATTATCTGGTGTTTCTACTCTATTGTTGGATCTTACTTAGTTATCAGGAACCTGGAACGTTCAATTTGCTTTGGAATTCGAAGTTTACTTTGTGGTCACATATTCCCAAAAAAAAGATTTATGTAGGGGAGAGAGGGTAACAATGAAACACATTTTTTCTACAATTTAATTTTGATGATTATACTTGTTATTTGTGTAACCAAAAGTGATACATAGTGCCACTCTATTGTTAACTAATACATATATTTTTTCCAGCTGGTAAAATTCACGGGAAATAATTTTTTTGGATAATAAACAGTCGGTGGTAAAATGTATCAGTGTGCCCCATGGGTAGGAACTATGAAACACGATGTCCTATATAGTGAAATATTCTACTTATAAATTTTATTCTTTTGTTTTGACGAAGAATGATCCTAACGCTTTAAATTAAAGTTATATTGGGGCGAAAATCGTTTGTTTACGAAAGAATCCAATATATCATCGCGTAACATCGAACCACCATATATGCATATTAGCTGCAATCCTGAAATAAGAGACAATTTCTACAAAACTTGCCCAAATTTACTAATTTTGCACTATATGAGTAGTTTACTGAGGAAAATCGGAACCCATTCACATTTTGAGACAGACCACAAAAACAAAAAAAAATCACTTCCCCATACGCCATCGTTTCACAGATATCCAATGGGTCTATTCATGAAAATTATGAAATTACACAGAACCATGAGAAGTTACAAAAAAACTTTGTTCGCGTCAAATGTTGAGCATAAAATTTGCTATAAATAGCAATAGATTAAACATTTATTCAATGAATGGTAACTCATAAAGAAAGAATAATGTTTTTCATTGCAAATTTACTCTGGCTAACACAAAACAAATATCCATTAAAAGAGATACAGTTATCAGATCTCTTTCAAAATATAGCAACACGTGTAAAGAATTAGAAATCGTGAAATATGAGGGAAAAAGACGATTCTGATCCTGCATTATGATTTTATTGCGAATGTTTCATAGTTCCTGCTGATCCACTGTTAGCCTCTCTCCCCTACTGAATAGAATTTACTGGTCCAGTATTTTAACGCGCAATTGAATATAGTAAAGTGAGATAAGGTCACATGTGCTTTCAAGCCCCTTGAACAGAGAACGACAGGGAGAATGCGATTCGTGAATGAGAATGAGGTAGATATTTCAAAGTTTTTATTTGCATTGAAGTGAATAGTTTGAATATCTAGGCTATGTCGATAGCATAAAAGCCGTGCATTCAGTTGATTGCAATGCAGTCTCTGTCCATTCATCCTTATAGCTTTCATATTGTTTCGTTCGGAATTCTCGTGCAGGAAATATGGATAAATAAGTTCTATACAGACCAATACTGTGAAAAAGAAATGGTTCAAACTACTCAGTATATCCAGATATGGACGACGATAAGTTAGAAGACACATTGTAGTTGCATCCCCCATCGAGAGTGGGTACTTTGGGTGACTTCTTTTCCTGGATCTAATTTGTGGATATTTTTGGTCTTTGATCCGTTATTTTTCATGAAAGTTCGCACCAATACAACGAATGTGCAGCTAATACAACTCATAGTTCATTCGCCTGCGCCACGTTCCGTCTTCCACCTGCACGCCACCATAGTTGGTACGCAACACCTTTCGTTCGAAAACTCCAAGGGCGCGTTGGTCCTCAACGAGCATAGTCCAGGTCTCGTGGCCGCAGAGGACCACCGATCTAATCAGCGCCTTGTAGATAATCAACTTCGTGCGGCGGCGAATTTTGTTCGACCGGAGCGTCCTCCGGAGTCCAAAGTAGGCACGATTTCTCGCCAAGATCCGACTCTGACTTTCTCTGCTGTTATCATTTCCGTCGGTTACCAGTGAGCCCAAATACATGAATTCGTCGACCAGCTCGATTTCGTCACCGTCAATCCGAACTCGGGTGGGAGGTTCACATTGTCGTCTCTAGAACCTCTTCCTCTCATGTATTTTGTCTTCGAAACGTTGATGGCAAGTCCAATCCTGCTGGCTTCAGCTTTCAGTCTTTGAGCATATGTTTCATTCAAAATTCAATGGAGATACGAATAGTTTAAATATCGCACGTGGAATGTCTCATTTGAAAATTTTCATTGCCAAACTTTTATATTACCCAGCAAAGCCAAATATTTTTCTGATATAGCCATGAATTTCCTTAATTATAGTGTAGATACAGGCTTTGAATACAATTGAATTAAAGTTGAGTTGATCTAGCAGCAGACAAAAAATAGTTTTGTTTTCTCAAACCTTCGCAATTACAACTAATAAATATTTCAGATTGGCAGTAGATCTTATCACACAACTTAGAAATTGATACAGAAATAGCTATATAGATGCGATAGAAGAGAGACAGAGAGAGAAACAGTGAGAGAGAGATGGGGGCGTGTGAGGAATGGCAAATGATGGTTAATGCAGTGACATTATTTTTATAGGTATATTATTATGATATATTGATTTCTTACATTCATATAATAAATAATGTAAGTAGTAATTTTTGCGCCATAACCAGTATAACCTACATCTTGCAAAAGAGCTAAATTTTCGCTAGATTTTTGGGCTTCAAACATACAGTTGCTTTCGGTAACGCCACGAGTATAATTATATGAGAAATCTTTTATCTCACTACTAGGTGAACTACTTGTTGATCTGTGTATTGATATACCATCCAACATTTACCTCATGATTGAACGCAATGCCTAATCCAAGATATAAATACTAGAACTCACTGTTTCTTTATCAACACATTATTTTGTCTTTGAAGTGAAGTTATATATTGATTTTTAAGAAATAGTTAATTTATTATAAAGGTAATTCACAAAATGTTCTTAACATCGAATTCTTTGAATCACGTAGGTGTGTTTTCATACCCCGATATTCAAAATCGGTTTAGTTTTGCCCCTAAAACACCAGTAAAGCAATACTCTGTATGAAAAAATCTTATTTTTAGTTAGTGGAAATTGGTAAATAGGGTTCGTCGCGGTGCGGATGTGGGCGGTAAATGGATTGTCCGCACCGCAACCGCAAAAAAATAATAAAACCGCACCGCTTATCGCAACCGCACTTTATTTACCGCACCGCACCGCATTTTTAAAAAATAGTGTTGGAAAATTGTTCATTTGTGTAACAGTATATAATAAAATGTTATTTTTATTCACACGAAACACGACTTCTCAGAATGTATTGTTTATAAAAAAATCAACTTTTTCATTTTCTATTAATAAAATTCCGTTCATTTTAAGGCAAACATTATACATTCAAAAACGTTCTACTGCAGTAATAGGAAAACTTTTATTTTAGGAACCCTTCAGTTAATTGAAAAAGGGGAATAAAAATGTAATAAGAAATGAAGTTGCATATTTTTTTCCTTAAAATTTCATATTTTCAATACTTTTGACATATGAACATAAAATGTATGATTTTCGCATTTACGTAGTAAAACCACCTTTCATTCTTAAAGGATTTTCCCCAATAAAAATACCAGTACTTCTATATAGTAGCGCATATATTCCAATACAGTGAAATAAAAACATATTGTATTTCATCAATAAGAATGGCGCCATATTTGACGAAAAAAATGCTCTACACGCTCACTCATAAAAACTCAAATTTGAGTTGCCAGCCACCCAATTTCATTAAAAGTGCACGTAGTCAAAAATTGAGTTTTTCTCTTTTACTCAGTTTTGAGTTTGGGATAAAAATTTCAAACTTGAGTACATTTTACTCAAAAGGCAAAAACGAAAAATAATCATTCCGCATTTTAATAAAACTACAAATATATTCATTGTTATTTCAAATGTCATTTACCAGATCCTCCAGGCCGTTGTCCATGCGTTTACGACGACAGGAAATATAATCCGAGGGTCTTTCTCTACATCTACTTCATGGCGATCGGCATCTTGAAGAAATTGCAGAAACTGCAAAAAACTGGAAGTTAGATTTGGAAACAAGAGAATTCAATGAAACCTACCTTCTAGTTTTATGAACGATCAGCTCTTGTTTAAGTTTAAGTCGACGTCTGACTCTGCACTTTTTTGAGAACAAGTAGTTTTTTCACTCAGAACTTTGAAAATTTAATGATTACTCATGAGATGAGTTAGTTCTACTCAAATTAAAACTCATTTTTTGACACATTGCTATGACTTTTGAAATTGAGTACTCCGAACTCAAATTTTGAGTAGTTCTGAATGAGCGTGTATAGACACATTCCAGCGTTAGGGGACAACGTTTGCACGCATCTTGCAACTGTTAACAGCTCGTCGTTTGAAAAATCCTACGATGTACGCTCAAAAAACTTAATTGAATACTTTAAAAGTACTAACACAACGATAATGTTATGAGTTCCTTGTTCTCTAGGTTGTTCTTTCTTTCTGAGAGGTGAAAATGTCGCGTTAGGGGACAACAGCGCAAAAAATTGATTTTCCAACCTACAGTTGTATTTATCAAAAAACCTGCTCTGTCTCGAACTTTAGAGCATCTATTTGTTCTAGAAATTTGATCATCGATAGTCACAGAACAATACTGTATACTTAGATTTTCGAGTTTTTAGGAAATTTTTTTCACAACCGCTGCGAACACTGCGTTAGGGGACAACACCAAAATGAACACAAACGGTCGCATATGAAGTGTTGTCCCCTAACGCGACTGAGGAATTTGTTGAAGCTCAAACAAAGCGATGTATATTACCTCTGAACCTGTGAATAACTCAAAATAAAGATTTGAAATGCCAAACCAGATGTATTTCTAGTTTCACCTTCATGTGTTTTATTAAGAAATCAAATTAATATGAAATGAGAACAGGACACACCACATACCACAGTGTGGCGCGGTATAGAAGAGATTGTAGACCACAATCACCACTTTCTAATGGATCGAAAAAGGTGGTTTCAAGTAGTTTTGGTAAGTTTAATATATTATTGACATCAGTGGCGGATCCAGGGTCTTGGGGGTCCGGACCTCCCCCCCCCGAAAATTTTTAACATCTTGATAATTTTTAAAAAGTTTCTTTTTTAAATTGATTCTAAGTTCAAAATCTTTGCAAACCAGATTCGATTACCAAAACTGATTTTAATTAAATGAGGGTATTACATATTACATATTGTACAATGAACATTTTAAAGTCGAAATATTGGACCCCCTCCGAAATTTTTTTCTGGTTCCGCTCCTGATTGACATAGGAAAATATATGAAATAAAATTGACTGTTTCTTAGGGTGACTCAATTTTTTTATTTCGTTCACCAACTAAGTTTTTTTCATGTAAGTTTGGTGCACTGACTTTGTTTTTTGACCTTATAAAATCTTGAAAATAAAATTTACTGGTGATTAGGGCAGATAAAATACGCCATAGGGTTGTTCAATATTTAGTTTCTTGTTACGTTACAAATACACAAATGTGACTCAGAAGCAATTCAACAAAGGAAAGACTGTCAAACGATTATACTCAGTCGAGCAGATATTCTTTTTACATATTGTATATAATGTTGTCGCGAAATACGAGGAACACGGTTGAAAAAAAAATTCGTTCATCCTCTGGCGTTTGCACAACTGTTTCTACTCATAGATCTGCAAAACGACACTTATTAGTGATGATTGCGGAAATTAATCAAAATGTAGCCGTTTTACGCAATTTTTGGAAAAGAAGGGTAAGATCCAGCTTTTTGAAAATTTTGATATATTAGAGTGCAAAAAAATTCGTTAAAAACATTCACACAATTGCGGTCTTATGGCTTGTTATTGAATAATCTAAATAATGGAAAACTGGAGAATTTCGTAAAATTGTATCTTTTATTAGCGAATTCTAAGAAATGCGCTTCCTCAGGATAACAATTTGAATTTAACGTATAAAAACATCAAAAAACTGCATTAAACTACGATGTTTGGTTCATGTTGAAGAAAATCTATCCCGAAAAGACAAACCGGGTTAGTTCCAAGTGGTCAATAAATAACCCGCTAATTTGAAAGAATGTGACGACGAGTGAGTGTTATTCCCTATGACCAAATTCTTCCGCGCGCTCTCATACTTATTTGGTATTCTAATGCGTTCCATTCTATATCTTTGAAATCACTTCGAACTCTGTTCTGAAATTGTTTATCCTTAGATAGCTTATTTACTGATATATGTAATAAAAAACTTGATAATTTTTCGATATTATAAGGCCTCCCTCTTAATGAACCCCTCTCCCCGCTCCTGAGACCACCTATGACACTGCATGGCTTTTGCTGAAATAGGTTGGTTATATCTTTTATGTCCATATACTGTTCTGTAGGCTCTCAAAGTAACTCTGCAGAAGGATTTATCGTATTGCAACGGAAAGCGTCAGGGGACAACACTTCAGTGCACCCCTCTGAAAGAACGATTCCAAAGCTTGTTATATACAAATAGCATATTTTTAGAAAGGTATTGATGAGTACTAATAGCTTCTAAAAAGATTTCATAGATAGCGTGCTTTGTTTTCATGAAAAATTGAAAAAACATGATATTTGCGTTAGGGGACAACGCAAAAATGGTCAATTTTTGCCCCCCTTGTATCCGATGATCAATTCACTCAATAAATCTGCATCCGAAGATGAAATCTTTGTACAATATGTGAACAATAAAATGGAATTTAAGATTATTCCAAATAAATTTTCTTACAAACCTGTCGGTGTGGTACGGAAAAATCAATTCAATTATTAAAAACGAGTCATAAATGTATTACTGGTTTTCATTGACGACCGTCACAAAATTCTTTTAAAAAATTTCTACATATCTATGTTTTGGGAGCCTTAAACCTACACCAACATATTTCAGAACAACTTTTACTTATATTAGCAGATTTATTTTCATGAGGTAAGCGATACAAGTACGTGGAATGTGTCTATACATTACATCTAATCAGGTGTCCGGTCTCAACCGGTACAGAATTATTGAACATTAGAAAAACTGCAAAAAATGTATGATTTGTAGCATACAGCAGAAATGATTTTTAAAAATAGGGGGTTTTACGGACAATATATCTCAAAACTCTAACTTCCGCATTCTTCAAGAAACAGATGTATTCTCATTCAACAACTAAGATTGCTCCCATTGAAAATGTATGAAGTGTAATTTTCCTAAGGCTAGTTCGAAAGTTCTAGCATTTAATGTATTTTCCTCTAATATTTTGCCAATATGCCAAAGGCAAAAACTTCAATTGCAGTGAACAGGAGTCAAACTATGTGGTATTTTGCAAAAAAAGCTTCAAAAAAAGTTACAAACTAGTCTCAACTGAAAAATATTAGGACTTAATTTGGTAAAAATTATAGTAAATTTGAATGGAAGTACACGAAAAGAAGTTATGTAGCATAGTTTTTGAGAAAGAGTCCATTAAAATTGACTGTAGAAAAATTCACATTGAATTTACACAGCAATCAAAGAAGATAGAAATACGATACTGATGAACGAATGATAGAATAATCATCCAAATTTGGACCCCTCCTTATTTTGGACGCTTTCATACATTTGTATCCTTTACTGCCAATTATTGCAAATTCGTTTGGTTTGACGAAGATAATTATATTCTTTGGGTTGTGTTGAAGTCCCAGCATAATTAGTTCATCTCTAATTCCTTTAAATTAGTCAAAATTCGCAATTGAAAGATTGATATCGAAAACGATTCACAATTCCACGATTACCAACAGAAATCGGGAGAAGTGATGCACTTTTAAATTGGATTTAAGAGTACAAATTTATTGTTTTTAAATGATCTAATAATTTTGTCTCTATTTGGATCTTGCATTTTATGTATTTGAAATGGTTAGTTTGTGAATTTTTACTTAGAAGTATCAAATAACTAGTCCAAAATATGTCGTAAAAATAATAGCGTCAGTCTGTTTATCAATTTAGAATAATCAAAATTATCACTTCATCAATTTTTTTTTGCGGTGCGGTTGCGGTAAAACCGCGCGGTAAAAGCTCTTTCCCGCACCGCATCTGCGGGAAAAAGAGTCTCACCGCACCGCAGATTTCGCGGTGCGGGTGCTGTAAATACCGCGCGGTTGAGGTAATTACCGCAACCGCGACGAACCCTATTGGTAAACGAGGACTAAAAATACAAAATGTTTAATATCTCCATCCTGCACGGATTTTGACAATCTATAGCTTGTTAGAAAGGCATTTTTACAAGCTTTCTATTTGTATGACAATGTTGTATTGTTCAAAAGTTATTTGCAAAAAACCTGCTGTGTTTTGTCAAAATCGCCCATATATCAGAAAGTAAACGACATATCGAAAATCAAAAATAATAGTGTCAAATTGCAACGTCACACACACACACACATACAGACATTGTCTCAATTTGTCGAGCTGAGTCGATTGGTATATGAGACTCGGTCCTCCGGGCCTCGGAAAAAGTTTTCAAAGTTTGAGCGAATCTTATACATTTCTATTGTAAGAAATGTAAAAAGGTACTAGGAACCAGTGTTGGGAAAATATCAAAATATCAATGTTCACAACAGAAACTTTTCATCGCCGATTTTCTAATATAAAGTTCACTGATATAAAATATCGCTACGGAAAAAATGAACTTCAAGAATGCCGATGTTTGGGAACATTATTCGGTTCAAGCAAATATCGGAAGAAGAAAAGATCGGTTGCGAACTTTTATATCAACGAAAATATAGAAAAAAGTTCGCCTTATGAAAACATCTTGCACGATCTTCGAACAAGGGATTTCCGAGGGATTTCCAAAGATTCCAAAAACCTGTAGATACGGCGATAGCTCAATGCGAGTATGAAAGTTTCATATACAAATATTTTCAATGTGATGTGCAAAGCACGCAAAGCATCACTACAAGCGTTTTTCGCTTTCGAATGTCTCTTTTTCGATGTTGCTTTGGGCGAACATCCTTTCAAGAGTTTCACTGAGGCAGAAGTACGTGCTAAGAATCATTGAATATTTGTCTCAAGAATGATACATTCGGATGCGATGTTTGGTTTCACAGATTTTTGTTTGGAAATGTTCTGGGAAAGATTGATTCGCGAATGAACCTGGAATGAACTTTTGTTGATAATGATTTTCCCAACACTGCTAGGAACAATGAAAAGTTCCAATTGCAAGCTTGGAAATTTGCTTAGTTGAAAAAAAATTGCGTTGAATTTTGAGCTGCCTTGCGCATATAGTTGAGCTAATGTATCTATAGTTGCATGTCCCATAGGAGCCGTAATTAGCAATGGCTACATTCATGATACATGGTAGAGTGGTAATGGTACAAGAAGTTTCACATACATAAATTGGTTAATAAACAATCTTAACATTTTTTTTATCATTTTTGGGATTAAAAGCTTTCGTTTAATATATTGACATCGCCCATAGAACTTTTCATCGATTTTTTAGCAGAATTTTCACTCAAATATTCTAGTTCTTTGCACACATACCAAAGATACGTTGAACGATTTCCCATATTTGCAATAAAAATTCAAGGGCTGTTCATAAGCCACGTAGAAATGCCCAATCAACAAAATCGGGTGACTCAGGTCACCGTTCCACTGCCGAAGCCACTGAAGGGTGGCGCTTTTTGGGTTCGAAGAAAGTGTGGCGCTCTGACTGGACGGAGTACGACACACGTAATCAGCATAGAATTCAACAGCAAAAGATGAAAGATAGGGCGATGGCACGAAGAAAAGCTAATAAAAAGCAGTTGCATCGGGTAATAAATGATCGCAATAAAAACAGACACCAACGTAGCCGTAATACTAATGAGACAAATAAACATCAGATATCCAGAAGCAGTTATTATAACTATAACCTCAATGACAACAATAATAGCAACAACAATAGCAATAATAATCGTAACAACAATCGAAACAACAATAGCAGCAATAATCGCAACAACAACAACAATACGCAATGCGGTCGTCCAACAGCTGGCAACTCTCTTCCCCGGGATAAGGATCTACTTGCGGCGGCAAGGGTGCAATTCTCTAGGCCTCCGTTTGAAAATCAGCGTGGTATCAGGTTTCAACGTGGTGAAACACTGAATCCATACCCGGTTGTACATCAATTTAACTCAACTTTCGCACCAGATAGGTTTGTAACCCCTGTCCTGACGAATTCCTTTTCTCAGCGCTGTTCAGCTTGTTCCTGTGAGCATTCGTGTTTTCGTCCAACCTAACGCACTCTTCAGAGGCAGACCATGACGAACCGGTTACGGATGAAAACGGATCAATAGTTTTGCATGATATTTCTAAGTATGACAAATTGCCATTAACTTTATCAGAAACGCTTTCAGAAATTTTGATATATTGTCAAAATTTTAATCGTATGCAGAGCGCATCTAAAATGAGCAAAATCTATAGTAATGTATTGAGCTCCTCTTATTCTGTTATTTTAGGCACTGAAACAAGTTGGAACGATAGCATAAAAAGTGAGGAAATTTTTGGTAGTGGCTTTAACGTATTCAGAGACGACCGAAATCTTTTAGTATCTCAAAAGAAGTCTGGTGGAGGAGTTCTTATAGGCGTTTCGGCTCAATTTAATTCTGAAATTCTTCCCACAGTGAAGTTTAAAGAATTTGAACATGTGTGGGTTAAAGCGAACATTTCAGGTGAAATACATGTTTTTGCCTCTGTATATTTCCCACCAGAGCATGCTAATATATCATCGTATGAAGCCTTTTTCAAAATTGCTGAACAAATTTTATTTGAACTTCCGGTCGAGGTCAAAGTTCACATTTACGGAGACTTTAACCAGCGCAATGCCGATTTTATTCCGGATTCTGAAAATGAAAATATTCTAATCCCAGTCGTAGGAGAAAACGAAACATTGAATTTCATCTTTGACAAAACTGCTAGCATAGGATTAAATCAAATTAATCATGTAAAAAATCAACAGAATTGCTATCTTGACCTTTTATTTACAAACACTCAGGATGATTTCTGTGTATCTGAATCTTTGGCTCCTTTGTGGAAAAATGAAGCTTTTCATACTGCTATTGAATTTTCTTTGTTCATCCATAAAAATCAAGAACCCAACGTCTATGACTTTGAGGAAGTCTTTGAATACCATAAAGCTAATTATGACAATATCAGACGGAAGGTAGGTAATGTCGACTGGCAAAATACTCTTAGGAATGAAGCGAATATTGAAACCGCCCTGGACGTATTTTACAAAATAATTTTCGAAATTATTCATGAAGAGGTGCCCATTAAGAAGAAAAGACGACACGGTAGCTCGAAGCATCCTATTTGGTACAATAGGCAAATTAAAAATCTGAAAAATAGGAAACAAAAAGCCCACAAGCTATACAAGAAAAATCAAAATAACGAGCACTTGGAACAATATCTCGACATTTGCGATAAACTAAATATTGCCATAGATTCTGCACTTGCGGATTACAACTCCAAAACTGAACAGCAGATTAAATCCAGTCCAAAGAATTTTTTTAACTACGTCAAAACTAAATTAAAATCAGATAATTTCCCATCAACAATGCACTTGGATGACAACGTACATAATAGCCCGAAAGAAATCTGCAACCTATTTGCAACATTCTTCCAAGAAATATATACAACTTTTTCTGAACAAGACCGCGATCGCGATTATTTTGCTTTTCTTCCAGATTTTCCTATGGATATTGGCGTCAGTCATGTCATAGTGGAGGACATTTTCAATGCTCTAAACCATTTGGATTCATCAAAAGGTGCTGGCCCTGATGGAATTCCACCATTATTTATGAAAAACCTAGCAACCGAGCTTACAACTCCATTGTTCTGGCTCTTTAATATGTCTTTACAATCTGGAGAGTTTCCCAAAACATGGAAGAGTTCTTTCTTAGTACCTATATATAAATCTGGGAAAAAATCTGACGTTCGCAATTATCGTGGAATAGCCATAATCTCCAGCATTCCGAAACTTTTTGAATCAATCATTAACGAAAAAATATTTCTTCAAATAAAAAACAGAATTACTAACCTCCAACATGGCTTCTTCAAAGGTCGTTCGACCTCAACAAATTTACTAGAATTTATTAACTATTCACTGATTGCAATGGACAATGGAAACTACGTGGAAGCACTTTACACAGACTTTAGTAAAGCATTTGATCGAATCGACATCCCAATGTTACTTTATAAATTAAAAAAGATGGGAATTGAGCCTGAGCTGCGTACGTGGTTAGAATCATATCTATCCAACCGCCAGCAAATAATCAAATTCAAAGGAAAGCAATCTAATCCAATTGAAGTCACCTCAGGAGTTCCACAAGGCTCTCATTTAGGACCTCTATTGTTTATTTTATATGTGAACGATATTTCCTTCCTTCTCAAAAAACTGAAAGTACTAATCTATGCCGATGACATGAAACTTTACTTGGAGATAAGAAATGCCGAGGATATTGATACATTCCAAAACGAAATTCTAGTTTTCCACACGTGGTGTCAAAAAAGCCTCCTACAGCTAAACGTGAAAAAATGCAATTCAATCACTTTTAGTCGAAAACGACAAACATCGAATGTTGTGATTACCTTAGGAAGACAGACTGTAGCAAAATGTGAAAGAATTAGGGATTTAGGCGTTATATTAGATTCCAAGTTAAATTTTATTGATCATTATAACACAATTATTCACAAAGCTAACAACATGCTCAGTTTTATAAAACGCTTTAGTTATCATTTTGTAGATCCGTATACAATCAAAACATTATATATTGCTTATGTTAGGTCGATATTGGAATATTGCAGCATCGTTTGGTGCCCTTTTTCAAGCACACATGAAGAAAGAATAGAATCTGTACAAAAACAATTCATATTATTTGCCCTTCGTAAACTAGGTTGGATAGCATTTCCTTTGCCATCTTATGAAGCACGCTGCATGCTTATCAATATACAAACATTGAAGGAACGTCGTGAATTTGCAATGCTTTCGTTCATTAATAATATCGTCTCGCATCGTATTGATTCAGCCGAAATTTTATCCAAATTGAACTTTTATGCACCTTCTCGACAGCTACGAAACCGAAGCATATTCTCAATAACTCCATATCGCACAAATTATGCAAAATATGGCCCTATAAATCGAATGATGGCTGTTTATAACCGCTATTGCGAATCAATTGATTTTACAATGTCCAAACTAAAACTCACACAATATTTTATACATAAAAGAAATTCTAACGCATAAGAAAATGATTCTGTAAAAGCTGAAATTGTTTTATTTATAATAAAATTACGTATATATATATTTTAGTAAATAAGAAAAATGTAAACATTACTGTAACTATACCAGTCTACATCGATTGACGAAATAAATAAATAAACAACTTTCAACATTCTGCTTTTATTGCACTATATTATTAGTCTAACTAATGCTATCGTTGTAATGCAGTACAAGTGCAGATTTTCAAAAAAATTATATTAGAATTAGAACGAAATGTTTTTTTGTATCGCTACGTCGCTCGAGAATAGCCAAAAAAGCGTAAAATATTTGGCTTTTACTGACCCAAGCATGACTAAAATGCGACTCACACCTACAGTGCAGAACTATTAAACTATTACGTACTTACTTTGTTAGCATTACTAGAGCATACGAAATTGATAAATTTTGAGAAGAAAATGGAATATGTTGAGGATAATTAGTATTGTCTGATATAATATTGCTAAATATCCATAATAACTTATTTCATCATGAATAAAATCCTATATTTCTGTTTATCAGAAAATTTGAATCACCTAATTGGACTAAGAATAAAAATCACGGAAGTGTACTCGATTCGAAGTGTATGCATGAATACATACAGGTGAATTGATTAATATATGTATAGAATACGAAGTTTACGTTAATTTTTGGGATAAACGTAGATCGTATTCCTTTTTCGGATCGATATGAAAACGAAAGCACATTCTTACGTCACGAAATCAACTATAGGTTCAAGGTTTACACAAGAAGATTTTTATTCGGTGTGGTCATAAACATCCTCTAATACATAAACTTAATATGATAAGTTTTACAAATTATAAAATCACGGTAAACAGATAAAACCCAAGTAGCAATTGCAACTTGTTGAAAGCTTTAAATGTTGCACAACTGCCACACAATATTTTTTATTGTTGGATATATTTGAAAAGAATTTCCACGGGTTTTTAAACTGATTGTGCAACTACAGTGGCGAGCAAAACTGGATACAAAATATAAAAATTTATATGAGCTAGCTTTTTTATTTCACCACACTTTCAAGACATGTTTATTTTCTTTTATCATCTATATAATGACAGATATGAAGAAATCGCCTTTTATTCCATTCTGCTAGTAAAGAAACATAATAATCCGTTTAAGGTCCATTTATCCACTTTTGCTCGATTATTATCAATAGAACTTTACTAGTATCCTAGCATTTGATCCAAAGTCCTTTATTTTTTATTAGATTTTTAGACACTGTGGGAGGCTCTCGACCAATGTTTCGATTATATGGATTGGAATTCTGCACCATTCCCCTTCAACTCTGAACCGCAGCTCGTTTATATTCTTGGGGGGGAGGAGTGAGTCATATTGTGAAAGTTTCCTTTTCACAATTACCTACAAATTTTCTATTGGGTTCAAATCAGAGCACAAAGTTATTATAATACATTGAGTTTTTGTTCTTGTACTCAAGCTTTGACTATTTTGGCTATGTGTTTTGGATCACCATTTTTCTGGAAAATGATCTCGTATTCGGGATATGCACATTCGTGGACAAAATCAGGTAAACTATTTTGAAATATCTTTAGGTAATCTTCTATTTCCATAATCCCCTCTATTCGCACTAGAGGTCCAACATGCCACCATGTAAAGCAACCCCACACCATCAAACTCCCTTCTCCATGTTTTACGGTTTGCTTGGTGTTTTTGAAGACTTTCATTCGGCAGATGCCAAAAATATTCCTTACCGTCCGATAATTCGCTTCCAGTCGACCTCGATCTAGCTTTTATTATCCTTGCAGAATTTCAATCATACTTTTACATTTTTATTCGGTTCTCGTGGTAAAGAGGGACAAGTCTGTCTTTGCCGTGAGACATGTTGGTAGACTCGAACGATTCGTAATAACTCTGCCTAAGCTCGACCCTACCAGCAGAAGACAAAAGATTAGTTCGTAAGTTTTTAAGCCTGTGTCTAATGACTTGGAGTTTTCCAATCTGTATATTTCACATCCTTGCTATTAATATCCATAACTTTCCGTACTTAGTAATCTGTGGCTAACTGAGTGTCATTGAAAATTTAAAAAATGGTACTGCATACTAGTCGAAATAAAAAAAATAAAAAAAGATTCATTGTAATATTCCGCTCGCCACTGTATGTAACTATAGAGCTGGCCAATAGTGTTAAGTATGCAAACATCAATAACAGTTGTGAAACTAATCAGAAACTTTGCTAACTTGCACAAACAGTCTAACAAGTTGCAAATGCCTCTTTGTTTGCCATTCCATCCTAAAACAGAACTGTCCAACTACCCAGTGCTCGACAAATGGCACAGCTATTGTTTTCATTATTTTGCTGCAATTAGGAACATGTTGCACAACATACAAAGTGCGCTTTTTCCATAATATAGTTGTTACCAAGAGAGTTACATATACTATACAGTAACAAAGCGTGCTACTTGGGAAGTTCCTTGGAACAATTTAGTATGTACTGCAAAGACGGTGGATTTGCCATTTTGAACTTCTTTGCTATACTCGTACCCGAACATGTTAGGTTTTAATTTTAATTCTCTCTCTTATTATTCCATCGCGTGGGAATTCGAGAGAAAACCAACTAATTTATTTAAATGATGGCACAGAAGAAAAATGCCGTCAAAAGATTCCAGAACTAATTATGGAGGGGTTACAACACTATAGAGCACGAAAAATAGGCATATTTCGGGAATTTATCTTGAGATCTTGTTTAACTTTCCGGCATTGGAAAATCTAGCGAAATCGTCTTAAAGCGTCAGCGGCTGCTCGTTCAGTGGGCCATAAGCGCGACTTCCGGAGGGTTAATGAGATATATAACCTAAGTAATGAATTGCAAAAAAAAAAATGATTTATTCGAGTAATTTCATCACAAGATGGCGGCTGTGCAGCACTTTCCCGTCGGGGAGTTTTTTTTGGAAGGGGTCCACGGCCGGAACTCTATGTCCCGTAATTTTTGATCCAGACCCAAAAACCAAAGCTTTTTAAACTTCTTAGAACAACAGCAAGCGGCGTTCGTAAGATTTTTTCTATGTTTTGATTTTTCGCGAAATGGCACATTTTTTAGTCGAAGAACGCTGAAAATGTGTTAAAAATCGACACAAAATTGCTTATTGAAAAATTATGCAATGAAAAAATTAAATCCCACGTACATCGCTGGAGAAAGTAATCGTTAACGTTTTCAGTATACTCGGGGTATACATAAGAGGCGTTGCGAAAAATTTGAATATTTATTTATTGTTTTGTAACCCCTTGAAAGCACTGTACCGGTCAAATAGAAGCGCTTCTAAATTGGCACGTCATTATTTTTAATAACGCGCTACAGAAAAAAAAATCAAATAACAATGTGAATTCTCGTGAAATTTATCTGGTTTTATGTGGACCAAGATAAAGAAAAGTTGGACATCGGATAAACCTCTTCTCGTGTGAGTGAGAGAGAATTACAATGACTGCGTATGATAATAATCGAAAACGTGTGTAATACCAAGACATTACTTGTAATGGATCACTTTACTTTTTGGCGTCGCCAAATTCGCAATCAAAATAAATTAAATTACCATTGAGTTATTCAGTCGAACAAAAAATAGGCCGGTCCTAATGTGGATGTACAATACCGTCTTACATCTGTTATACGATTAACAGAGCCGTAGCAACCTAAGGGGCCAGAGGGGGCTTTGCCCCCTCACGCGTTTTGCGCCGAAAGAAATAAAAGATTTTTCAAATAAAAAGCAAGAGATCTATTTGTTTAGTTTATACTGTTTTAATTAGTATCGACTCGAAATTTCATCGCCGCAAATGGCCGCTTTTCATGAAACACCGCGCCTAGATTATCTGTCATAATATCGCAAATTGCATAACGAAGGGCCGAATGAGAACACAAGTTGTTCAAAAAATAGATGCAGTCTTGTCGATGTACGGCTATTCCAACTGGTGTGAATGGGCACCGTGCACAGCTATCTACTTCCACTCTGCAATCTTCTCCTCCGTAGTCTGCAAATTGCATTTAAGATTGTAGTTCGCTTGCGCTATAGTTGCGGTCTTTAGCACAAACTGTTTGATATACTCCATGTCGGCTGGTATTTTCCACAAAGTATTCTCGCAGCCGTAGCACCTGCCCTACACATATGTCGACTATTTCTTGTCCTCCTTCATTCCGTGGCAATGTGAATCTTTCCAGCGTGGCAATGTGAATCTTTCCAGCGTCGACTGAGGATTCCCGCTGGTGCTAAACGCCGTCCTCAATTTTCTCTCGAGATTTTCCAGAACTGAACTGACCAGCTCTATTTGATGACGCCGAAACTGTAGGTTAACACGGAGACAGCAAACGTATTGATTGCTCTGACTTTATTTCCCGCGTTCAGGAAAGACTTCAAGATACAGTTCACTTGGTTCAAGAACGTTATTTCGTAGCTTAAGCTTGGGCTCGAAGAGCTGCTGGAATCCGATATACTGCTATTATCCGCCGCGAATCGTGTCCCGAATCATCTCACCTTCGTCGATCTCGCCGTCTCCAGTCTCGATCAATCGCCCTAATAGTAGCTGAACAGATCGGCATTTCTCTAGGCCAAACGCCCTGCAGATGTCGCCACTAATTCTTTCGGTTAGTTTTATGACTACACCCAGTCGTTCTGTCGAGTCAGCATAGATCTTGATATCGTCCACGTAGAAAGTATGGAACGTCTCTTCCGGTGAGCTTTCTCTATACCTAATCTGATATTCATGCGGTGATAGTCATTGAGCTGTCCTACTGAGCGGGTTAAAAGGATCGTCTTGGAAGGTCCCCCTCAAGATGCGAAGCATTCTAGACCGTAACACGTCTTTTCCACTTCTGAGCTGAGCAGTTTTGTCGTTACTCTCTCCATCACCTGCCGTAGGAACCTTAGACTACAGGATCAACTTTATACATCTTTAATACCTTGATGAGGAGCGAGTGCAGTATGGAGTTGTTTGTGTTCTTGTAATCGATATAGGCCATACTAAGGTTCCGTTGGTTACACACTACTTCTCCAACAATGACTGCATCGAGGATGGCTTTTTCAGTCTTGTGTTTTTTCTTACACTGATAATATAACTTCGTAAATATAATGAAATCGATCATGCAATGCACGAATTCATTCGTTGTTTTCTGCAACGAAGTTTTTTCGTGCATTGTAACTAGTAGGTTTCGTTCATTTCATGAAAAAGAATGACCGCTTGGTGAACGAAGGCTTTCGTAAATTTTACACGTTTAATGTACACTGCACGAATGTAATCGTTGATAACGACACTATTTTTCGTGAATGAAACGAAATGTTTCGTTTATTTTAATAAACGTTTGTGTATAATACGAAAGATTTAATTACTCACACGAATTTATTTCGTTCATCTTAGGAAAGTTTTCGTATTCATTATTTTTGCAATCGATATTTTAGGATCGATGTTTGACGACTAACTAAACTAACTAAAAGAATCGATCTGGCAAAATCGATTTTATTTCAACCTGCTCACCTGTATTGAGGACTAGAAAGATTGTGGTGTGGTGAAATGGACGCTTGATGAACACAAGTTTAAGTAAATTTTACTTATCTAGTGTACATGGCACAAATGAAACGAAATGATTCGTTTGTTTCAATAAATGTTTGCGTATATTACGAACGACTTCATTGGTCGCACGAATTCATTTCGTTTATTTCAGAAAAGTTTTCGTATTTGTTAGCCTCTTACTGTTTTCAGTCGATCTTTTGAGATCGATGTTTGTCAACTTCGATTTTTTTTAATTTAAAAAAATCGATGTGGCCAAATCGATTTTACTGTGGTGTGAAGAAATGGCCGCTTGATGAACGAAAGTTTTCGTAAATTTTACTTATTCAGTGTACATTGCACGAATGTTGTCGTTGAAAACGATATTATTTTTCGTGAATGAAACGAAATGTTTTGCTTATTTTAATAAACATTTGTGTATATTACGAACGATCTCGTTAGTCGAATGAATTCATTTCGTTCATCTAAGAGAAGTTTTCGTAATCATCTTCCATCGTTCATCTCTCGTCATTCTCGATTAGTTAAATTTTGTGAGGAGTAAAGTGCATAACGTTAAAAGTTAAATTCTCCGGGTACAATAGTGGCCCTGTAACTAGAATCTTCATCTAACTGATAGCAGCGCATTCAGCATGGCTGTTAAAGCAATCACCGATGAAGCTCACTTCCAAACCGAACTAGCCGCAGCTGGAGGAAAATTGGTCGTTGTGGATTTTACCGTGGCTTGGTGTGGACCGTGCCAAAGCATATCGCATTTGTTCGATCAGCTTCCGGCGATATATCCAAAGGCTGTGTTTCTCAAGGCGGACGTCGACGGATGTACCGAAACGGCGCTGTCCCAGGGCATGTCGACCATGACAATGTTTATTTTCTACCGAGCCAGAACAAAGATTGACAGGATGCAGGGTGCAGACATTAATGTACTTGAAGCCAAAATACAGAAACATTAAATATAGTGATGCGCGTTAACTTGTTCTTGTTATAAATTGTTCAATAAAATAATGAGCAGGAAAAAATGGCATGTTATTTTGATATTGCACCGACAGAGAAAAACTCAATCTTATTCATACAAAACCAACGAGCAGTTCGCGATGGCTCAGCTGAATCCGTACTGCTCCGGATTCTGGATCAACTGTAAACGAAAGAGGTTCAGGAAATCTTCCTGAATCCGGCGGGCACGGATACGGCCACTAAATAGTCAGACTGAGACCGTCGTGATGAATTGTTGACGTATTCTACCTCTATTAAAGCTTTTTTGACGTTTGTTTGACGAATAGTACTCGTAAATATTACAAAGATGTTCGTATATAGCAGCGAACAATTCGTTTGCCGAATGAAGCTGTTTCGTAATAAGCCAACGAAAGTCGTTTCGTGGTATTCACGAAAAATTCGTAATAAAAAATAAAAATGTTTCAATAGAGCTTCGAACGATTCATCATATGTACGAAAAAATTCGTATATTTTATGAAAATTGTCTGTACGAAACAAATTCCTGGCGATTTACGAATATATTCTATCAGTGTACATCCCTCTGCTCCTCTGTCAGGATGCTATTCTTCTCATAGTGGGCCCTTACGTATGTAGTGATGAAGGTGCTCATGATCTTGTGCAGACTTGTTAGACAGGTAATTGGTATGTCCTTGGGGATGAGAATTGTGGTACCACGGGTGATGAAATCCGGCAATAAACGGGGTTCGCGTAACCCCCATTTTCTAAGATACTGCGTACCCTCGCGTACATCATTGGCTTCGACGGAGACAGCTGACATCGTCGATTTCTTCGCCTGCTCATTTCTCCTCGCGCCTAAGCCACTGTTGCCCCTCGCTATATTGTACGGGGACCTCCCAAATACTGGTTCAAAAGCCATAACATCGGTGATATCCGGTAGACCCTTCGCTGAAATTGAGCTTCATGTGGCTGATTTGGTCATAGAAGTATAACGCCATAGCCATTTTGATAAGACACTCCCTTACTGTATTAGTGTGTCGTGTTTTTTCATCAGCTGGCGAGCTCCCAGCATGCGAAGCTCAGTAGGTGCAATGATAGCGGCAGAGTTGTTCGAGATCCGACTCTCCAATCTCCGCTACCTTGGAGCTATTTGCTTTTCCCGGTGATGTTGAGACGGGTCGCCTCTAGGTGTAAGTCGGTATCGTAAACATCTTACTGCTGCACTGAATACTTCCAGGTTCTGCACAATTTCCAGGTTAATTGGGAGCACGTTACTATTCATGACCTGAAGTTCACAGGTCAACTTAAAAGAATACTGCAGCTTCGGATCCTAGGTGCGACATTGGATCCGTTTCGCGACATAGCGCAACCGCTTCATCCACATTAAAGACCAAATCACGTAGTAGCTGCCGACTAAGGGGTGGGTCTTCCTTGTTTTTATCTAGTAACGAGCGAGACGATGAAGGAAGAAAGTTTAGAACAGCGTGGAAAAGGTCATATGAGCAAGCTTAGAGTTTGCTGACGATGTAACCCTTTGTGTTCTACCGCAGGAGTCAGAATCGTCTTGAGTACTGTGGCTCTAACTATTAAAAATATTTTTTTCTTCCAGTCCCTTGCTTTAAATATACGTTAAGTTTAATCAAAAAAAATTGCCCCCTCACGCAAAACAGGATTGCTACGGCTCTGACGATTAATCTGATACTACAGATCATTATAAAACTTTGTTTATACCAGCCGATACATTGATACGTAAAACGTTTTCCTTGTTTGCCCCTAGGCACGAATACTTCAGGTTTCTCACGGTAGTGTAACAACACCCTATAAACTCGTAAGCTTTACCAAGCAACTTGTATGAAATCTTCAGTAGAAAATCATATAAGCTTGAAATAAGTCACCACCATCCACACAACACAACGCAACAACTTGTGCAAATTAAATCAATCTCACCCGCACTGCCGCTTGTAAGACGAAAACAAACCAAAGATCACACGCCAGTGAATACACGCCAGTGAATGCACCACAGCGACACAGGGGCGCGCGCGGTGGCGAATTTATCTGAGCGTGCCACAGAGAATTTCAAGAGCTCTTCTCCACACTCTAGATCGTTCCAGGGTTGGGTGTATGAAAATTTACCTCTGCCATCAACATGCGCTTACACATATCAAATACGGTGGTGTATATTAGAAAAACTCTAGAAAGAGAACTGCGGAGACTCCATTTTGGATCGATTGGATTCGCGTTTAGCTGTCAAAAAACGAATCCAATCGAACATTGCCTATCCTTATAACATTGGACGTGTTGCCATACAATGCCGGGGCATACGTTGCCAAAAATGCTGTTTTTCTCTCCGTAGTTCTCTTACTATGAGTTTTTCTAGTGTATATGAACGAAAGAGAAGCGCTCTCGTTTCGCTTGCCAGAGCGTGGGGAGTAATTTCAATTTCTCTTTACTGCACAGAGGATATGGGCATCACTGTATATGTGAGTAGATAATGAATCCAAAAATAAGAATTATTTGTGATTTTCATATTGAGCAATTAAGAGCGATTAAATGGTACGTTCCGTGGGCGATTTGGGGGCGATTTAAGGGTGGGTTGGGCGTCAAAAAAATGACGGCGGTAGATCGCCCAAATGTTGCATTTGAAATAGCCCCCTAATTGCCAGCAATTTGCTAGCAAATGGAAGGGCAATTAGCGCGTCCGAGTTGGCAAATAGCCCCTCGTTAGCCAGCAACTTGCCCTTTTTGACTGGGTAGCCACAACATGAAACACTCATGTGCTGCGGAACACTGTAACGCAAAGTATTGGCCAATGCTCTGGCCAATGTACCTTGCCGCAAAAATCAAAGCGCGAATTGGTACATCGTCCTACGAATTGAAAGATCCAGAAGGGAAAAACCTGGGAGTGTGGCCTGCAGCCCACTTAAAACCAGGATAATATATTCACTTTGTTAATCTATACATATGGGGTGTTAACGACGCAACGTCTACCAGTAAGCTAATGTCTGTGTCACCCTGCATACCCCTGGTTGAAGCGACCGGGTGACCCGTTCAAACCATTCGGAATTTGATTCGGAATCCTGAATGGAGTCAGTATGGATTCCAAATCAAATGTAACAACCGATTCTGAGTCGGAATCGGTTGTTGCATTTGATTTGGAATTCATAATGACTCCATTCAGAAATCCGACCCGGTTCCGGAATGAGTTTAACTGGGGAGCGTTGGCTGCACCCATGGATCGACGAAGGGATAGGCAGCCTAAAGAAGGTCAAAATGAACGTACATTGAGGTGGAAGAAAGTGGAGACAAAAAATTGATTGCTGTTGAATTTATTACTCCTTTTTAAAATTATATTTCTATCTAAATTGTTTATTCTACCTAACTAAACGGTAAGAGAATTATACAGTGAACTTAATATCTATCGAATTAAACCTAAATACACAATATTAATCACAGGAATTTCTACATAATAAGTGATCGAAGAGCATATGTAAGATTTCAACTTACTGAACATTAGGTGAGAAATGGGAAATAGTACTTAACCTAAAGCAAAATTATTAAAAGGCTTATTTATTAGGGTTTCTAAGGCTATATATACATACAGTTAAAACGTTATATTGTTGCAAGATAGCGAGAAAAGTACTACAGTAGGCATGTATTTAATATCAGATAACCTCAAACTGATGCCTTTTATGTGCTATCGCAGGAATTTTGTAATCTTCGCAAATATATTGACAGAATTGGAAACTTCGCCTTTTTATCGCCAACAAAATTTACAAAATTCTGTATCGATCTGAGGAATGGCGAGTCGACAGTCAAAATACAGTTCCCAGAAGCGACGGGCAAAGGATAGCTCGACCTATGTCGGAGGTTGGACGTCCGAATAATGCAACCATTCGGTGGAATCAGTTAAACCGGAGTTGATAAGACAATTTGAGAATGCCGCTTAACCTAATCCTATAGTTCAGGTGAACGCAGTACCGCAACAGGAAATCCAGCCCGGTAATGGGAGTCGTTCAATGGTCTCAGTTATTGCCTGCCCTAAGCAACAAGCCGCCGGAACAGGGAACGAGAATAAAGGAGCAAAACCCAAGACTACTGATGCAAAACTTATTGGAAAGGTTGCGAATAAAGCTGGTAGCTGTGGGTTATGCAACGAGCCCGACAAAGACGGAATGGTTCAGTGCGACAAATTCGACACTTGATACCATTTCTGCTGCGTTGATGTGGATGATTCAATCGCTGAAGTAAGTTGGTTGTGCCCCGGTTGTGCATACGTGGCAGAAACGGCTGCTAGCACGACCGGTAAACCAGTCAGTAATTCCGTGTCGCGAGAAATCACCCAAAGGAAGCAAATTTAATTCACCAACGATGAAATTTCAGCTAAATTATCACGTAAAATAAGTAGGCGTAGCGAGATAAAGGGAAAAATTAGGCTACAGCTTGCAAAACTCGAGGAGGAAAGAGCATACCAGATGAAATACCTGGAACAAAAGTACAACCTGCTGCACGAGCTAGAGAGTGAGGGTTCGGCTGTAGCAAGCGAGATAGAATCATTGGTAGAAAATGTGTCGAAAGTACAGCAGTGGATGGAACGTACGGAAAATTGAGGCTCCGGTCTTGTTGATTTATATCCCGAAGACGATCCCGTACCGAGCCTCCTCCACGAACGTCAAAAGCGCCTACAGGAAGGATCTACTGACAACGCACTCCCAGCTCGAGTTAACTTGCAGATGGCAGTTGATCGTCGGAGTAAACAACAGGATTACGTCAGTGTGAACTCGAGAAACAATGCAGAGCCACGAGTAACGTTTAGCAGGACACGACCAAATTCTGGCGTAGCGTCTGGGACTCTCGTAATCCTAAGTAGGACCTTCGACCAAGGAATTCCTTCTCTGCATCAACGAGAGGCTCCGTCTCCAAAGTTTCAGCGATCGCAACGACTACAAGATGTTCGTCCTGAGGCAAGTTCTTATCCGATGAATCGAGGGGAAACTGGAACGTTTGCTGGTGGGTTGAACTTCATACCCAGACAAGGATCTACTCCGGTTCGTCAGTTGCTGCCGAGAATCATAGACTACACCATGGAAAACGAAGGGGTAGAAACTGTGTGCCCGCTGAATCGAAGTCAGCTAGCCGCTAGGCAAGCCGTATCGAAGGATTTGCCGGATTTTGGTGGAAATCCAGAAGACTGCCCTCTTTTCCTCTCGATCTTCAACTCGTCTACCCAGCTCTGTGAATTTTCAGATGAGGAAAATATGTTGCGGCTGCGTAAATGCCTCAAAAACATAGCTTTGGAAGCTGCAAAATGCCGTCTACTCCATCCATCAAACGTGCAAGGGGTTATGTCAACCCTCAAGATGCTATATGGACGACCGGAGTCAATTATTCAGGCAATCGTCAGGAAAGTGCGTTCACTACTACCCCCAAGCATTGAAAGAATGGATACTGTAATTCAATTTGCGCTAAGCGTAGAGAATCTCGTGGCGACAGTCGAAGCTTGTGAAATAAGAGATTTTATGTACAACGCATCATTGAGGTACGAACTGGTAGAAAGGCTACCACCAACCCTAAAGCTGGATTGGGCAAAAAACTCTCGTAATAACCCAACTCCTAACCTTCTGGACTTCAGCTCGTGGTTACGCTTCGTTGCAGAAGACGCCTGTGCCGTTTCGATTTCCGCAGGCAGCGACCTCGTTAGAATGACCAAGAGAGATGGATACTTGAATTTTCATTCAGAAGAGAATCTTCAGTCAGTATGAAAACCAGAGTTTGGTCAGTTAAAAAACAAATCACCCGCTTCAAATAAAATTGACAAAGAATGCCTCGGTTGCAAGGGAAGTTGTCGAACCTTAGCCCAGTGTAAACGGTTCAAGGAGCTTAGTTACGACTCTAAATGGGCGGTAATACGAGAGTTCAGCCTGTGTCGAAAATGCTTAAGAAAGCACAAGGGTCCATGCAAACACAATAAGGAGTGCGGTATTGACGGGTGCTCCTACCGGCACCATCCTCTTCTACACTGTGAAGGAAGGCAATCCACGCGTCCATCTCCTACTTCGATGACAATACCTCCGCCAGTAAGAGGAAATCAACGTAATAATACCAGCTGCAACGTCCACATGGGGCAGTCTGAAATTTTACTAAGAATAGTCCCAGTCCTCCTTCACGGTCTATCAAAGACGCTTCGAACTTACGCCTTTCTGGACGATGGATCAGAACTCACGCTGATGGAGCAAAGTTTGGCCGACGAGTTAGGGGTACAATGACCCCTGAAATCCCTATGCCTGCGATGGACTGGAGGCACTACAAGAACGGAGGATCTATCTCAAAAAGTTAGTCTCCCAATTTCGAGCGTAGCTAATCCCTGTAAGAAATTTCCGCTTTCCGAAGTGCATACTGTCGGAAACCTGCAACTCCGTTCTCAGACGCTACTAGTACCCGAGATGCGAGAAAAATATCGTTATCTGGAAGGTTTACCACCTGAGTCATACGAAAAAGTAAGCTCACGTCTTCTGATTGGGCTGGATCATGCAACTCTGGGCAACGTAACGAAATGTCGGGAAGGTAAGCCGAGCGAGCCTATAGCAGTCAAGACTCGGTTAGGATGGATGGTTTATGGGTGTTGCTCCAGGGATGTGAATTCATACAGCCAACTAAATCATCACAGTATCCAGCGATGTCAATGTGACAACAAATTCAACGAGGATCTACACGAGGCCACGAAGCAGTACTTTAAATGGAAAGTCTCGGAATCAGTAAGCCAAATAAACTGCTGCTATCCAAAGACGACCAAAGGGCGAATGAGCTTTTGCAGTCCTTAACCAAACGCACGAGTGGTCGATATGAGTCCGGCTTTTTGTGGCGATACGACAACGTGAGACTTCCAGACAGCGAGCAAATGGCGCTAAGGCGCTGGGAATGCCTCGATTGACGAATGGTCAAGGATCACGAGTTATCTCAAGCATTCACCTCAAAGATGAACGACTACCTTACTGAAGGATATATTAGGAAACTCACTGCCGAGGAGTTGGGTACAGCTCACAGCCGAATCTGGTACCTTCCGATGTTTCGGATAGTGAACCCTAACAAACCCGGCAAAATACGACTCGTGTGGGACACGGTTGCAACTTCCTACATTTCATTGAATTCCGTGCTCCTCAAAGGACCGTACCAATTGACGTCCCTCATGTCGGTCCTAATTCGGTTCCGGGAGTTTCGAGTCGCGGTTTCCGGAGACATACGGGAGATGTATCATCAAGTTCAGATGAGACCTGCGGACGAGCACTGTCAACGCTTTCTATGGAAAGAGAAGAGGACAGATATAACTCCCAGTACGTACGTTCTGCAAGTGATGTCGTTCGGAGCATCCTGCTCTCCAAGTACCGCCCAATTCGTTAAGAACACCCACGTAGCTCAATTCGAACAGGATTATCCGGAGGCTGTCCACGCTATTGTTCACCAGCACTATGTAGACGATATGCTGATCAGCGCAGAGACGAAGGAGAAAGCAGTACAACTGGCGACTGATGTAAAGATGATTCATGGATTCGGGGGCTTCGAAATTGCGAAACTGGATCTCGAACTCCACAGCGGTCGTTGCTGCACTAGACTCAGAGGAAATCAAGGAGAAGAGCATGGGCATCGGAGAACCAGGCACCACCGAGAAAATTCTTGGGATGTGGTGGGACACTACTGCGGACTGTTTTACGTACAAGCTATCTACCCGTCACGATCCCAAGTTATTGTCCGGGAAGAAAAGATCGACGAAGCGTGAGATTCTACGGACACTAATGATGGTTTTCGACCCACTCGGTTTGATCAGCCACTTTATGATGTTTCTCCGAATTCTTTTGCAAGAGATTTGGAGATCATCTATCGACTGGGACGAGCAGATCTCATTTCGAAAAATTAAAGGGTTGTGTACAGGACACGACCACGGTGACATTAAAAATGTAGCTTTTTTCAAGAGCGTGCAAATGAATTTTATCTATCACACATATCGACTCACGTTCTTGTTCACTCGCTTGTTTTCATATGTTACAATTTGCTATATACCCTCCCCATTAAAACATAATTTATTGAAGGTCATTTAACGGTAATCTATTATTACAATTAATCAAGTATCTCACTAGGTGATTGGCATTATTTGGCTGATCCATCTAGTAAAAATAGGCTGGTCTGTCCAGAAAATATATTCAAAAGAATAGTTCCACTATTTATAATTTAAAACAGATTTATTTTAAAATTTAAATTGGTATACTCAACCGTTTAAACCGTGTTTTAAATACATAGGGCAGGACAGATACTCTGACTGCATAAACTGGGAAAACAATTTTAAGTCCAGTAACGCTTAAGACATGGTTTGAATTTTAATCGAAAAGGACACCCGCTTAAACTGCTACTGGGACGGTAAGTTCTGTTTTAAAATTTTTGTGCAGTATGAAACAGAAGTGTTTGAAATTAGAAAACAAAAAGTTCTGCTGGGAGTGTGATTGTTTCCGATGCAATTACACTCAGGTTTTTTTACGCGGAGAATACAGGCCGCGTAAATTTCAAAATCCGCTTAAAAAATACCGAGCAAAAAAATCACGTAAAAAACCTGAGTGTACTCTCCTATATAAAATATTACGCTGCTGAACAGTGCAATAACTACAGAAGCACGTTGTCAGATGCCATACTGATAAAAAACATAACTGAAATATATCACATATAACCGAAATATGAAACATATGAAAGCCAATATGCTCTTTACCCTACGCTGCTACAAAGCGCCGTAAACATGGATTAACAAGTTACAACGCACACGCATGCATAAAAATAAATAGGGTGAAGTGCCTATTTTCACCATACTAAGGAGGGCGCCTCACTGAATCATTAATTACTCGGCCTACAAACAATGGAATGCGTACAAATTGGCATCAACAGCTTTGCTTCGCTGTTAAGTACCAAGATAATAACATACATGCGCTGAAAACAGTGAAATTCTCGTGTTTGAGCGCAACGAAAACACGAATCGAGTACCCCTATTGTTGCGCTACCATTTGACTCAATGCGTTAAACAAAGATGGCAGACACTGCTCTAAATGGGTAGCGTGATAATAGAAACCTAGCGATAATGGGCTCATCACCCTATATTTTTTCAAGCGCAACACTGTCAAGCAGCACACATAAGTCGCATCCTGCCGTATTGAATTAAATCCAAACCACCCCACCCACCAACTTTGCAAATCATTCTGTGACGCCGTGCTTGTACCCGAAAAATCCGCACACGGTCACCGCTGCCGAAAATGCATTGCGTCTACCGCTTATTGTAGTGCCCAGACGCTGCAGCCATGATCTTACCCGTTCGACATAAGAACAAAAACTGATTCAAACGTGTACGCGTCACCTCTATTTATAAACTAACCGTATATGGTTTAGTCACTTGGGTGCGAGTGTGTGCAAATGCCAACGTTGCCGAAAATCGATAGCGCTTATTGCATCGCCCGGAGACGATGTTGCTCGTATGGGATATTAGCAACAACTGATTTAAACGGACATGCGTCGCTTCTATTTATGACTTTTCGTGTTTGACTGAGTCACGAAGGTGCCCTCTAATGACGGCTGTGGCTGAGAAATCTGCCTCACGAATGGTAATTTTCTCGTTTTTCGTGAACTTTTTAATTTTACAAATTTCCAAAAGTCTTTTTATTGGGGAGATATTAAATTATTACCAATATTTAAGTTAGGTGTTTCTGAATCGGTTGGTGTATGAATGATTAAAATCCTTCTAGTAATGTCGGAGTTATACGCGTGCAAACCTTACATAGTTTCGTTACATGGGAGATAGTTTAGATTTCAGAATGACACCTAGCCCCAGATAGTGGAGTAAGACATTTTTAATGTCAAAATGGCTGACGTGGCTGCGGATCCTCCCCCAGGTGTCCGATATCAAGATACTTCGCTGTTACAGGACCAATACATCGGCCAATGATAGTAACGAAGTGGAAATGCACACATTTGTAGACGCAAGCGAGAATGGATTTGCGGCTGTTGTCTACCTACGCTTCAAAGAAGGCAACACAATGGAATACACTGACAGTGGCAGCAAAAACTAGGGTTGCACCGCTGAAATATATGTCGATACCCCGCTCCGAACTACAAGCAGCTGTCATCGGGGTGAGGCTGGCGGACACGATTCTAGAATCCCTCACGATTAAGGTACGAAAACACCATTTCTGGACAGACTCGAGGGATGTCATATGCTGGATTCATTCGGATCACCGACGGTACAGTCAATACGTGGGAGTGCGTATAAACGAAATCTTAGAATCCACAAATGTGCGAGAGTGGCAATGGGTTCCAACGAAACTAAATGTGGCAGACGAGGGTACAAAGTGAAAAGGCCCTCCTGACCTCAGTAACACTAGCCGTTGGTTCCGTGGGCACGATATCCTCTGGAAACCGAAAGAAGAGTGGCCAGCCAAATTGCAACCTGTTGGCGTTACCGACATGGAACTCCACCCGCACCTACAGTTTCATCTTAAGGGTCTCGAACCAATAATCGATACGAACAGATTTAGCCAGTGATCTGTTCTTCTAAAGACTACAGCATATGTTTTCAGAGCCATCAGGAACTTCCAGAGGTCCACTCGGAAGACACCAAAGGCCAATGGACCACGAGTGCTGCTTGTACAAGATAGCTGCATATGCCGAAGAGGTTTCAAAAACGTCTGCAAATCTACCAGAGCAGTCAAGAAACAAAATTCGGAAGGGAAATCCTCTGTTCGGTCTCCATCTCCATCCATCCATAGACGGAAACGGTGTCCTGAGAAATCGCGGACGAACAAACGCTTGCCAGTTCATCAATAGCAGCGCAGCTAATCCCATCGTCCTCCCTCAAAAACACAGCGTAACCAGACTTCTAATTATGGACTTTCATATGAAGTTTCTCCATCAAAACCATGAGACTACAATAAATGAGATCAAGCAGCGCTACTACATACCCCGCTTGAAAGGTGCCTACAAATCAGTATGAAACAGCTGCCAGTTCTGCAAAAGCGAACGTGCTCGCCCGCAGCCGCCACTGATGAGCGACTTGCCATCTCCACGCCTTGCGGCTTACAGCCGTCCCTTCAGCCACATGGGAGTGGACTACTTCGGTCCAATGACAGTACGTGTCGGCCATCGAACGGAAAAACGTTGGGGTGTCTTGGTCACTTGCCTCACGATACGTGTCATTCATTTGGAGGTCGCACACTCGCTCGCAGCAGACTCTTGCATTATTGATCTACGCAGCGTAATCGCTAGGAGGGGTATTTCGATTGCCGTATATAGTGACTTCGGCACGAATTTCATGGGAGCCAACAAAGAATTAACAACAGCTCTCAATGGACTGGATCATGAGATGATCGTGTCAGAACTTACCACACCGTTCACTACGTGGAGTTTCATCCCTCCTATGTCTCCTCATATGGGAGGAGCGTGGGAGAAATTAATCCGTACAGTCAAGCAACATCTGAACAAGCTGCTCCCGGATCGTGTGCCAACTGATGAAACGCTAAGGAGTACACTCATAGAGGTAGAATACATCGTCAACTCGAGACCTCTAACCGACATCCCCCTTGATAATGGCCAATCGCCGGTGCTAACCCCTAACCATTTCATCATTGGAACATCCAACGGGCCACCTCCGTGGACCTGTTTCGATGATAACCCCGCCACCTTGAAAGAGAATTGGCGTCTGTCCCAAATCATGGCAAACCAGTTCTGGCGCCAATGGCTTCACGATTACCTCCCGACGTTGACACGGAGAGCAAAATGGTTCACAAAAGTGAAACCGATCGAGATCAACGACATCGTGGTGATCGTCGACTCGAGATTCCCCCGCAATCGCTGGCCAAAAGGTCGAGTGATTGCCACCAAGGTAGCACCAGACGGTCAAGTCAGATGGGCCACGGTACAAACTATACATGGAATATACGAGCGACCTGCCGTAAAGCTCGCCGTGTTAGACGTTGGCGTAGGAAGAAATGCCACTCAGACAGACCTTCGAGGCATTGAAGGGGGAGTGTTAACGACGCAACGTCTACCAGTAAGCTAATGTCTGTATCACCCTGCATTCCTCTGGTTGAAGCGACCGAGGTGAGCGTTGGCTGCACCCATGGATCGACGAAGGAATCGGCAGCCTAAAAGAAGGTCAAAATGATTGTACATTGAGGAAGAAGAAAGTGGAGACAACAAAAATTTAAGGGTTGTGTACAAGACACGACCACGATGACATTAAAAATGCAGCCAGTTTTATGAGCAAGCAATATTATCCTAGGCCAAATTAAAACCCCTTAATGCTATCGACTGTTTCAGAACTACACATGGGCATGATATTCTTCACTAGAGATAATTGTTGAATTTTTAAATTAAAATCGATAACCTGTAGTGTGACAAATTCAAGTTTTAAAAAAGTTTTATTCAAATCCACGAAATGGGAACATAAATTAATGATGCTCACAAACAAAATCTTACATCTATCTTTTAATACCTGCTATCAAATTAAATGTTTGCAAGTACGATAGAAAAATAACTGGTCATAACTCAAACTATTCGTAAACGAAGAAAGTTTAACATATGTATCTTTATATATTCGGTGGTTTAATAAACATTAACTCTGAAATGTTCTATATGTGGAGTCCATTGGTGGAATTCTGAAAAGGACTATTTGTGGAATCCACAAACACGCGTGCTATGGAATGAAAAGTACTAAGCTAACTAAGGGCTTTTGGTTTAACAAAAATAACATGCAGAATGGAACAATTAGTCAGCTGCAAAACAAGGTCTGCCTTCTCACGCTACTTACATCAGATAAATATTTCGAAATAAAAAGAAACAACATTTCCCTTCAGAATCTAATATGAAATACTGATAGCTTGAAACATGACATCGGATTTTATCACTTTCGCACTGATGATGGAAGGACTACCTTCATGCAGAATAACGAAAAAATATTTGCGGATTTTTCACATCCTCCGATTTCTATAATATTTCAGACTTTTGGATTTGGTTTGATTTTCGCCAATTTCAGCATGGCAATATACTTTTAAATTGTATGTACATTTTTGTATTGTTTCGGATGTACATTTTTGTATTGTTTCGGAAGGATAATTTTAAACAAATCACAGATTGTTGTAAATTTCAGATTGTCAATGTACGCGCAAGCAACAAGTAACGAATATAAACGGCGGAATTAGGTTATCGTTGTCATTGTCAAGAATTTTTCAAATTTGTTCTTCATTGTTGGTTATAGCCCTGAAAAGGGCTTTTAAATTACAAAAATAACATGCGAAATGGAACAATCAGTCAGCCGCGACAACGGTTTGCCGTCTCTTCCAGCCGCGCGCTACTTACATCGGATAAATAATTAAAATTGGAAAGAAACAAACAACCTTCCCCTTCAACAGATAATTTGAAATACTTAAGCTACCAGTACACTGTTTGTAATAACGTCAAATATTTGACACCTTTCGTGAAATAAATTTGAACTGCTGTGTACTGGCACTTCAAATATTTGATCAAACACAGTTTGCCAAATTTTTCATTCGTGTTTGTCAAAGTGATTATTTGTCTATTTGTCAAACATTGTACTGACCAGTTTGTCAAAACTTCAAAAAGCGTAACGCTGCAGTTTGTCAAACTAGTCGATGGAGAAGTTTGTCAAACTTGTTGAAGGGGAAGTTTGTCAAACTTGTTAATGGAGAAATTTGTCAAACTTGTTGATGGAGAAGTTTGACAAACGTGCTTTGCTCATTCAGGATAGCAAAATACGCCGTACGCGAAACTGATTTGTTTGGACAGAATTTGTTGTCAAAACGAAAAAAAAGTTAAGGTTTGAAATTCGGCTGATTGATTGATTGTTTTATTGAAGTGACTTAAAATAATTCATTCGCCACGTTAAAAAAAATCGGAGCTATTTTGATATTGTTGGTATTTGTCTTTCCAGGAAAATCATGCCTCAAATAAATCGGAAAGGTACAAACTATTTGAATTGAATTGTTTGATACATGCTGAAATGTAAGCAAATGCCATTTCTTTTGAATCTTTTCCGATAGTTCACCAAGAATCAGCTGCTCTTGAAACGCATACAGCAGTTCAGCATACTGCCAGTCTTGCGTGGTATTATTGTTGAATGTATCTAGTTGAATTCTACATCCTGGTCGGACCGTATCCTGCGTTGACTATTGTTATTTTATCATAAAGTACTGAATGAGCTCATGGAAGTCGAGATGATGAAGAGTCTGTCGATAGCGATTCCATCGAATCTATCAAACGGAACCTGCGTCTGGCGCTGGATATTTACGCTACTAATGTTGGTGCGCCAAATACTACCCAATAAACGCGTACACTATCCTCACCACTTGCCAAAAACATGCTCAGGACAAATTGCTCAAGTTGCCTGGTGCTGTGCTTGATAGCTTTGCCAATTAAGGAACGAGAAAGTTATTTTAGCTTCGGCAAATCGCCTCTGCTTCGTCCGTCTCCAGATCTCTCAAAACCTCTGTCGAACCGTTTGTGTTTGTTTTTGGTGCTCATGTGGTACGGGTGGCTTTGCTGATGTTTGAATGTTTGGCTTCAGATTTTACACGAGTACATCTTTTCCTTCACGTCGGTATTAGAAGCCTTGCATTTGGCCACATATGTGTCATACTTTTTACCAGATTTAGCATCAAAAGGCTGAAAATCAAAAGGCCGAAAAACATAAGGCGAAATTTCAAAAGGCGAAAATTCGAAAGGCCTAATGCTACAAAGGTCGAAAAATCAAATGGCCGAAAACTTAAAAGGCGAACACTCAAAAAGCCGAAAACCCAAAAGGCTGAATCTCATAAGGCAAACTTTTTTTATTATTCGATTATTTCACATTGTGTTGTTCCTGATAATCGCCTCATGTTTGAGTAAATCGGGAGGATCGCACGTTTACATACGAAACCTTTCAAATACAAAAGAAGAATTAATGCTCTAAAAATCCACCAAACCCTTTGTCAAATTGTGCATTCATTGCGATTTTAATTGAGATTCAAAGAATGCTCGAAAGAAGGAATCATCCCCTATGTTTGAGTAAACCGGGTAGCCGAAGTGATCACAAGTGTGCATGCAAGAGTTATTTGGCATACAGATTCCAAGAACTGCTCATATTTGAAAGAAGGAATCAATCCCTATGTTCGAGTAAACCGGGAATACGAACAGTTTTGCAGTTGTAAGCAGCTGGCATGTAGCTCAAATGTTTGAGCATAACGGCAACTACCTAAACATTTAAATAACTTTAAATGAGTTTGTTTACTAATAGTACTAATATTGTACTTGAACCAAAAATTAGATTATTCTTCTTTAATAAAATTAATTAATAAAAAACATTTACGCCTAATGTGGCTACGCCACATGGCTTTGAGTCGCGTGCTGTCCGACATCGCTGTCGCTCCGTCGGACCTAAACCAATTTATAGCCACTATGTTTGAGTAATCCGGGCAAACGAGTGGATCACAGGCTTGCTTGCGAGGGGCCGCCGCTTCCGACGGCGGGTCGGCGGCCACCTCGCCCGGCGGATCCTCAGCGGCTTTGCGCCGCTTCGGATCCTTGGTCTCGGTTATGCGGCAAAACCGCATTACACTGGCTTCGCCCCAAGTGCTAGAGCAGTGTAACAACCGATGGTTGAATATATGTAAGTTCATTCCATAAATCATCGTTTGAAAAACTTAGCGTAATTCACAAATGATGAAGTATATAATTCAAAAGAACAGCTCATGACATAAAGAAAGATAATAAGGATAATTTAAATTATTGAAGCGCTGTATGGAAAACCAAAACCCACTGGCGATCATAATAATAATGGTCAAAACAAAACCATACGTCTGGTGGATCCCAGTTTTGCATTATACTATACTAAAACGTAAGTCATAGCCAAGTATTCATAATTGCAAAAGTGAACAAGCATAAAAATTTCAAAAATGAAACTAAAAAGAACTGCTCATATTTAAAAGAAGGCAAAATCAATTATCAAATGTATTCACTTGAAATATAATCAATATCAGGTAATGGATAATAGCACATTATTATCATTGCTTTGTTTGTCTTGTTTCGTCCTTTAAAAAAGTTTGCCTTTCAAAATTCTGCCTTCTGAAAAGTTTGCGTTTTGAAATTCCGCCTTCCAGAAAGTTTGCCTTTTGGAAGTCCGCCTTTTGATTTTTCAGCCATTTGAATTCGGCCTTATGTAATTTCGGCCTTATGATTTTCAGCCTTACGGCCTCGACCCTTTTTACCAGAATCGCGTCAATCGAACATTTTCCCGGTGGCATGCAGCTTCTCGTGCAGCCGGAAACTTTTCGCCGATCGGTAGACCTTTCTACATACTCGACATTTGTGCTCGGGCAGCACGTCGACTTCGCGTCCTATACCATTATCTGTGTTGGGTTCGCGGGTGCACCGTCAAGCGGACCCTACACGAGACAGAAATATTGTCAATAATTATATTGACAAGACTGCTTCAATCCATCAATCCCATTTAAATTCTACAGAATCAATATTTTCAAAATGACCTTACACCATCAATATATTGATCAATATATGATTTATTGTCAATATTTCTGCTCGTGTAGGGTCCGCTTCAGATTGTATGATTGAGTGAACCCTCGGTCGCAGTATTCGCACACGTACGGAGTTTTCCTGGGTGTGCAACCTGACGTGTATCTTCAGCGTTATCGATTGAGTGAATGTTTTCGAACAGTGGGGACACATTTGAAGCGCTTTTCACCTGTAACAGTAAACAGTATATAGTTGGAATTTACAGAAAAGAAAATAAGTAAAACCTTAACCTATTCGTGTGCCATCGAATGTGCGTCGTCATCAGGTACTTGCCCGCAAACTCATTATTACAATATGGACATCGGTTCCGAATGGGTAATGAACGATCCTTCTTTAGCGGCAAACCATCAGATCCCTTTTCTCCCTTCGAACTATTTTGTTTCATCTTGCGATCCGGATCCATAAATCGACGAAAACGCTCTGCAAATCGCCCATTTCAACTTTTTCCTCTCACAACCCCCTAATAACGTAAATCTTGCCATTCTTACCCTTGATGCGCATTTTGGTTTTTGGTTCCAAAGGAAAATGTTTAATTCATCAGCAACTTCCACTGCGTTTTCGATATCTGATCGCTCATCGTCCGCGTTCTCGTGTACTACTCCACTTTGATGTCAACTTCTCCCGCGCTAGGCCGAATCTGAAAACAGCTTTCGGAAATAATTAGCTGCTGTATGAGGGTTCGGCAGCATTTGTAACATGTAATGTAGTTAGATTGCACTAGCGAGGCAATGGAGAAATTTGGCATCGGCATGCCCAACAATACAAGAGGATTAAATATTTTTCAAATTCCCGTTCTAATCATTTTTTGTCCAATTGAAGTCTGCCTAAACTTTTTTGGGGTAGACCTTGTCGCTGTAGAGTTCTATGCAATTCCTTTCACACACACTAATTGGGGTTTTGATTTTCTCCAGCTGACATACATAAAACTCAGCCAATTTAATCTTTCGAAATAGCTCGCCTGAAGTATTTATAATGGTGTTGAAATGCTCTGTGTCGCTGTAAAACTTATTCAGGAGACGTACTGTGTAGATATCGACGTTTGAAATACGCACACCAAGATCTCGCAATTTTTTACTACCGCCCTCCCCTTAAGCCCAGAAGTGGTTTATTTTCCTCCCAATCCAAACGTCAAAACGGCACAGTACCAATGCAGTTCCATTATAAAAAAAATCCGACCGAAAAGCTATTTTCGATTTGTTTTCCTCCACCTGTGATTGGTGGAAGAAAACAAATCGTTGAACACACAAATACAGTTACAGATTGCCAAGTACTCTATAAAATTAAAACAAATAAAATGAAAATTTCAATCATATATGAACAGCATGCTTCGATCGAACAGCGCTTCCAAATTAATTTTTCTTCTACAATTCGACCTGTCAACACGAATGGTAGACAAATTTGATTGCGTGGTGAGTCATAAAATGATTACCCTTTTGTATGGGACCTTGGCGTATTTAATTTGTATTTGATCACACTCTGCATAATCACGAACAAAGGAGTGTGATATAGTTGCTGCGACCATTCATAAAAATAAAACAAATTTTCTGGAAAATCATTTGGCATCCCTGCGCTAACACAAATATTTCATGTGTTTGCACTCTTGAAAATTCATGAAGTTCAAACAGCACAAAATTTTTTTCGCATTGTGATTTGTTTGACGTTTACGCCGGTTTGACTATACACTCAGGTTTTTTTTTACGCGGGGGATACAGGCCGCGTAAATGAAAACCGCGTGAATGAAAACCGCGTAAATTTCAAAATCCGCGTAAATGAAAACCGCGTAAATTTCGAAATCTGCGTAAATGAAAACCGCGTAAATTTCAAAATCCGCGTAAATGAAAACCGCGTAAATTTCGAAATCCGCGTAAATGAAAACCGCGTAAATTTCAAAATCCGCGTAAATGAAAACCGCGTAAATTTCAAAATCCGCGTAAATGAAGACCGCTTAAATTTAAGAATCCGCGTTAAAGGGAACCTCGTTGATGGATACCGCGTAAATTTCAAAATCCGCGTAAATGAAAACCGCGTAAATGAAAACCGCGTAAATTTCAAAATCCGCGTAAATGAAAACCGCGTAAATTTCAAAATCCGCGTAAATGAAAACCGCGTAAATTTCAAAATCCGCGTAAATGAAAACCGCGTAAATTTCAAAATCCGCGTAAAAAAAACCGCGTAAAAAATACCGCGCAAAAAAAAACCGCGTCAAAAAAACTTGAATGTATATGACAAACAGTGTACTGATCCATCAAACTTGTTTTATTATGTTTGTCAAACAATATTAGGCGTAACGTCCGGTAACGCATCAATGCAAATATTTGATGAAAAAAGTATGTTATTCAGTTGATCTCTGTAGTGTATAAGATATTGTTAGAAGAGAAATATCATTCCAGTATTAGAATTTGTGAGTATAAAGTATACATTCCACCTTAATGAATCGGTATATCGGTACGAATGTGAATGCAACAGGATAAGAACATTCAAGCAGTCTCATTGATGTGTAAGTTTCACTATATATGCCTTGTGAGAAGAAGAGGGATTGACTGGTTGACAAAATACAAAAGCAATGAGTACAGCTGTGTGCGTTTCAGCGTGTCATGCAGTGACTACAGACATCGAACACACGTAAGCGAGTGTGTTGATATATTTTGCGACAGGGAAACCGATGGAAGTGCGAATACGATTCAGTCTGTTAAGAACTATTGATAGGTAAAGACGCTTTGAAGCGGAGAATACTTCGACCATGGATACGATGCGCCGACTCCCAGTGACTAGTGCTTGAGAAAAAAGTGAAGTAAATATGTATTCGCGTTTTAAATAGCATCATACACTTTTGGTTTGACTTTGCAAACTAATGAAAGCAAGAGAAATTTTTTGCAGTTTTGTTGAGTTTGATCGTGTGAGGTGGAAAGATATTGACGTGCGCAAAAAACGACAGAATATCCATGTACAGTACAACGGAATTGGTATTTTTGTTACCTTTAAGTTTCCGTAGTGGTAATCAAGAAGATGAAAATACAAATGAGAACTTGTTTGTTAAAGATTTCTTGTGTTTTGACCGAAGCACGAATCAGGGTTGAATTGTATTGAATTCGTGCGAGAGGACGCGAATTATGTTTGGATTCGTGCGAGAGGACGCGAATCATGTTCCGATTCGTGCGAGAGGACGCGAATCAGATGGAATATGTTTGAATTCGTGCGAGAGGACGCGAATTATGTTTGGGTTCGTGCGATAGGACACGAATCGGATGAAATATGTATGAATTCGTGCGAGAGGACGCGAATAGGTTTGGATTCGTGCGAAAGGACGCGAATTATGTTTGGATTCGTGCGATAGGACGCGAATCACGCTCCGATTTGTGCGAGAGGACGCGAATCAGATGGAATATGTTTGAATTCGTGCAAGAGGACGCGAATAGGTTTGGATTCGTGCGAAAGGACGCGAATTATGTTTGGATTCGTGCGATAGGACGCGAATCACGCTCCGATTTGTGCGAGAGGACGCGAATCAGATGGAATATGTTTGAATTCGTGCAAGAGGACGCGAATAGGTTTGGATTCGTGCGAGGGGATGTGAATCATGTTTGGACTCGTGCCAGAGGACGCGAATCATGTTTGGGTTCGTGCGAGAAGACGCGAGTCGGATGGAATATGTTTGAATTCGTGTGAGAGGACGCGAATAGGTGTGGATTCGTGCGAGACGATGCGAATCGGGTGGAACATGATTGAATTCGTGCAAGAGGACGCGAATAGGTTTGGATTCGTGCGAGAGGCCGCGAATATGATAGAATTCGTGTGAGAGGATGCGAAATATGTTTGAATTCGTGCGAGAGGGCACGAATTATGTTTGGATTCGTGCGAGAGGACGCGAATTAGCTTTCGATTCGTACGAGATGATGCGAATTGGGTGGAATATGTTTGAATGCGTGAGAGAGGACGCGAAATAGGTTTAAATTTGTGCGAGAGGACACGAATCGGGTAAGATAGGTTTGAATTCGAGCGACAAGACACGAATTATGTTTGGTTTCGTATGAGAGGACGGATAGCAGTTTAAGAATCATTTGGGAGGACGCGAATTATGTGTCCACGATCCAAATCTGGTATTTGGTTTGTCTTAAGTCATGCGAGAAGGCGCGAATGACGTCGGAAATATGTTGCATCGTGCGAGAGGAAACGAGTTGGGTTCGAATGCTCATTACAACGTCACGATTGTTTCTTTGTGTGCACAAGGAAAATTTTATTTATCCGTGATACAAGATAATGGGCTATGGGATATAAATAGCGAATACAGAGAGCTTGTGCGCGAAACGTTCATATAGAGAACAGAACTCAATAATACAGAACTTTCATGATATACTTTGAATTTTTCGATATCATAATTACCGTTGGAGTACAGGTGAGAAAGGATGTAGTGTATAAGATATTGTTAGAAGAGAAATAATTTATCTAAAACCGATAATTTTAAGAAATATCATTCCAGTATTAGAATTTGTGAGTATAAAGTATACAATCCACTTTAACAGTTATGTGTCCAACAAAAAAAAACACCTTTAACAGGCCAACGAGGGTACCCGGGTACCCACAAATTGAAATGCTCATAACTATGGCCTCCCTCAACCGATTTGGACACTTTTAGATATTTTGGATTCAGGAACTCGTCCACTTTTCAATTCTGTGCAATAGAACCGGGATAATGGATCTGGTTTTTGGTAATCCGGATTTTCCGGAGTAATGCTCTAGTACTAGGATATGATTTGTAAATTTTAATAATGTACTAGCAATATGAGTATCAAAACTCTTCAAATTGTCTCGGAAGTCTGTTTTTTGTTGTTACGGGACCCTATGGCAATTTGAAAAATGGAATTGGAATGGAATGGCCACTCACGGCCCCACGGGAACCTGCTCCGGAATGTCCGTTCCGGGGTCAAATCACCAAATGGTTCCAAAACCACGAGATACAGCCTTTTGATGCAATTCCAAGAATTTTGATACCTATGTTGCTAGTATTCCATTGAAGTTCACAAATAGTACCCCAGCACTGGAACCTGCTTCCGGAAACCCGGATTCCCGAGAACCGAATGAAGTAACCCGATTCATTTTTACCAAGTCCAAAAATGGATGAGTTCTTGAATCCAAAACGGCCAAAAGTATCGAAATCGGTTAGATATTACCTTAGTTACGGGCATTTCAGTTTTATGGGTACCCGGGTACCCACGTCGGCCTGTTACGTAGTAAAAAAATTCATGAGCCCCTCCTCACTCCCACCCATACTATATCAACAATATTATTAACCCAAAAGCTTGACTTAGTGAAGTTCTAAGATGTCACAATGTTTCAATTTCCAGCTATGGATAAAACATAGGAATTTAATTAATTGAAACTTAAAAAGGTACCCGGGTACCGCGTCGGACACACGGTTAAGGGGAAACTTAATGGAACTGCGCGCGGGGCTTTGCCGATTTTTTAAAAATCGCCGGTAAAAAAATTCGAAAAAAGGAAAACATACGAAACTCGAGCATCGTCTAAGTTACATTTTAGTATTTTTTAAGTTGCGAAATTTGGTGTTTTGTTCGTATGGTGTTCCGGCAAAGCTTTGATTTTCAAATTTCTCTTATATTTCCTATGCAAGTACTACTTTTTATTTATTTGTTGAGAATTTTATAAGGAATATTTCCACCGCTTACATCACATAGAATCGAAGCACCGTTTCGGAGATATGTACATTTTGCCGTACATTAAATCATATTTAGAAAAATCATACTTGCGCCGCTGCGGATTAAAAATTTTACACTGTTGTCGTCATTTTACCCATGCTTGGTTGGTGTGCAAACGAAATGAAATCCTACGTGCTCCTGTTGACTTTTAAATTATTCGAAGTCATTTCCTGCTAATCAGGCCAGTTGACATTAGTCAAGTTATACAAATGTATTTTGAATAAATTGATTTTTTACAGAAAATACTACAAGTTTTATTTTATCCTCGCGGAAGTCCCATTAGTGGTACACTAAACGAGCAGCCGCCGTTGCCCAAAGATGATTTCGCTAGAGTTTCTCAACGTGGTGCACTCGGGGCACTAGCATGACTGGCACCGGAATGTTATTATTATGAATTAGAAATGTATGATGTAAAGTTTGTAGTGATATAAAAAGCCTCCTAACTAAAATGTATTTAAACAGTGTTTTATTAGAAATGCTACTTCTGCTTTACTACAAATAATCTGTTAACTAAAATAAATTTTGCAACTGAATTGATAAGGAATATGAATTTAATTTTATGATATGCAGTCTTCAGTTACCCGACGACGCGGATCATTGTTTATTTAATAACAGCAGATAGATGGTTTTCGATAACATGTCTCCAAAATGTAGGTTGAAGTTTCTATAAACATTTTGTGCATAGATATTCTTATAACATGTTCTAGACCAACACAGCACAAGTTAGTTGGTGCTTCAGGTATGTCTGACAGGTTCACAGTTTTTTGAAACTGTTTGTAATCTGTGAATATGAATGAAAAGTATGGAAGGAATAAAAATGCAATTAATATATTGAAAATAAATGTAATGAACTTATGTACATATTATACATATGATTGAACATAATGGTGATATATGAAGAATGTAACAAAATACTGACAATACACATCAGTTCCACATTAAATTTAAGAAGACAATGAAACTTTCGCTAGGTTGTTTAGTTTTAGATATGTATTACCTTCGGGGAACTTTCTTCGTATTTCTTGGTTATTGTATCGATATTTGTGAATTCAAGGTTTAGGAGTTCATACATCAGATATCAGTTTGTCTTCACATCTCGTCCTGAGTAGAAGCTAAAAATCGACTCGCACAAGTGAAACAGTTAATTCTCCCTACAACCCGATCGGTGCCTATCGCACAAGCAGTCCATATCATATCAGTACACAAACAATATTGTATTGTTACCCCCGGCTGCGGAGTGAAATGAGTTTGTAAAATGAAACAAAAGTGCCCGTGCTACGGGATAACTCGATTTCGATCAACTTTAATAAAACTCGTGTTAGACCCACAGTTCAGGAAGTGGAGCAATTAGTTAAAGATACAATGGAGCTTAATTTCGCTGAAGTTACGTACATTCAGCTACATCACGTTAAAAAGTGTTTTGATCACGTTTAGAAGTTTAGCAAAGGCAGAAAACTTCATTAAAAAGAACAACATGCAACGCGAGGTCGAGTGTAATAACACCAGAATCAAGATCCCGGTACATATGGAAAACGACATGGTGGACGTACGTATTCATGATTTGGCCCCGCGCACTAAGAAAGATTACATCAAACAAATCATGTCGCAATATGGAGAAGTAGAATCTATTACGAATCTATGACACCTGGAGAATTTTTTGCACCGGCATTCCCAACGGCGTTCGTATTGTGAGGATGCGAGTGACTAAACCAATACCTTCTTACATGACTATTGAATGCAAATCTCCGAAAGATGGAGTGACCTATAAGCAAACAACGCTAATCACATATCCCGGGCAGACACCAACATACCAATTCTGTAACCATACAGCTCACTACGGAAAAACATGCGCGGAAGCAACCAATCAAAAGTCGTCTACTACAGCCAACTCTAACAAGCAGCCACCGACACCTTCAGATAAACCAAAAACAACGATCCAATTAACCAATAATGCAGGTACAACCACGACATGCTCCCAAACCAACAACTAGCATCGCCAATAAAGAAGAAAATAACGATGAAGACGGATTTACAAGAGCGACCCGTAAGAAAAAGAAACAAATAAGAGCCTCTGATCATGAGCAGCAAGAAAGCAGTACCGATGATGACATAGACAAGAACGATAACGCGAGAGAAGGCAGACTGAATGACCCCCAAGCGACTTCACCGCCAAGGAAAAGGATCTCAACACGCAGCAGCAAACTGCGTCAACAAGATCTGGAAGACCGACATTCATAGAATTTTTTTTAGTTATTGTGAAAAATTAAAAGACCCACGGCTCAGTTGCGCTAACGCATTGAACCGTTTCAAATAAATCAAATAAATCTGATCTGATATCTGATGTTTTGTTATTCGAAGTGAACCTGCAAAATGCTCTACGAAATTCTAAATCAATTTCATTTAAACAAACATGTTCTAAGTATTATTTTACTCTTTGAATCCTTTTCAAATCAAACACGGAAGACTGGCACCTAATAATTGAGCTGCTTTGATCATATTGTTGGGTATTGAGCCCACAAAAAACTTCTAAAAAAATCCATTTTTCCAAATAAAATGCTAATTTCAAACATTTATAGATCAGGTAAGAATGAATGCGTACTCGTATGATTTTGTATAGGTTGTTACGCGCAATGTCAAAGAAATTATCCTAAGTTTGCTTCGAACTCATCATCAGACAATTGTTGATTTTATTTTATCTTTCATCAAACTGGAATTAATTTCTGAGACCTCCTGAGTACTTTGCATAATTTCCAGAAAGGGTTTCGTTTACTGAAGGGTAAATCTAATTTCATAGCAAATTATTTGTTTGGCCGCAACTCGAGAATGTAGGTTTTCGAATGGTCATCAATTTAATTAAATTTTCTCGTAATAATTATTAATAGGAGTATTGATTTAGTTAAATTACTAGAATTGACTATTAAATTTTGTAATAAAGCAAAGCACTGGTACTACATTTCATTGCGGAACATGACATTCTATGTCAACAATCTTCTTAGTATACCGTGTACAAAACAATTGCAGGGCTAGTGCTACGATCCTACTGACCACTACAAATATTGTTATGCGGAATCAATGTCGGATTTGTTTTGTAAATCATGATCATAATTTAAAACAGAACTAGTGCATATTCATAATTTAAAAAAAATTGCTGCAGTTGTGCCTTTCTCAACCATGTGTACTAGGATTTCACGGTTGATTATGTTCATTATAAAGTTTCAAATGCATATACTTTTTACAAAAATACGAATCAATATTCGTATTTTTGATAATATTTGAGACTTGGGTTGGTCGTCATGATCTGCTGGTGGAAGTAGATGAGTACTAATCGCACCACGAATAGGAAGAATATTTTATGCCCAAACAATTTATACGCCAAAACATTTTCACGAAAATTTTCGGAACACGGCAATAATCAATTGAAAAACATATTTTAATCCACCTAGTTGTGCAATTGTGCTTTTGTTACTCCATTACTCCATGATTGGGATTAATATAATTGTGGGAGTATCTATTGCATTCTTAGTACATTTTGCACCTATACACAATAGCTCGCCAGCCACGAACGTAATGAGCTGCGTGTCGACGGTGAAACACTTGGAACAAAAAACTATAATTTTGAATTGGCTATCTCAGTATTAGTTCAATATTGTCTTCCTGCTACCATATTTTGACAGGCGGGGGTGAGTAACTCACAACCGAATCAGCCCCAGTTTATTTTGGAATACCTGTATACCTGGTGATATAGTATTGGTATACAGATGATATGGTTAAGAGGGAGGGGGTGTTGGCGCCAAATGCAGTACATAACTATAATCGTCTAAATTTATAAGTTTGAACGATAAAAAAAATGTTTTTACACTCTGTGCGTTAAATAATTATTGAACACATTGTTTATGGTGAGACAGTCTAGATTATTGATTGAGTCAGAAAAGTAGCAAACAAAATAGAAGGTGAGAAAGACCGCAACCGCAAGATCGCCAAATTGTGTTTTACATTTCGTTCCGAAACATCGCGACTCCTTCAACGTTCTAATCGTGAAATTATCAATAGGTCTACTTTGGCATCAACAATACAAATTGGATGTTTTAATTTTCCTTTTACTCCCTCTCCGCTTACATAGTTCCAGCCTCTGTGGACTCAGGAATCCTCGTAGGTGGCCAATGTGATCAAATCGACTGTGGTTTGTCATTAGTGATCTAGACTGGAAAATCCAAGTAATTTTGCAGCCATTTTAAGAAGTTTTGCGTTATTTTAATAGCATAATGGTACCAGTTTATATGGAAATTGCTTTGTGGTCGCACTCTTTAACTCGGAACCGGAATTCCGATCGACACAAAGTTCAATAGCAGCCGATGGGAAGGTTGTACCTTCCATGAGACTAAGATTGAGCAAATCGGTCCAGCCATCTTTAAGGTTGCACAGAGAAAGCGCAAAATTCGCAAACGAAAAAGCAGTTTTTTTCCACACCGTATGTCAGATCTTCATAAAAATCAATCAGCGTATGTAGAATGTTGTTACAGTACTGCTGATTGATTTTTATGAAGATCTGACATACGGTGTGGAAAAAAACTGCTTTTTTCGTTTGCGAATTTTGCGCATTCTCTGTGCAACCTTAAGAAAAATGAGTAACATTTTAGAAACATGCACACATACATACACATGGGCAGAAGGAGTTCAGGACAAGAGTTCAGGGCGTCACGACCCCCCACCCCCAGGATTTATTGCGAGTTGGGGAGTCTTGTTAGGACATAATGGGGTAAGCAATGTTGGGCTCTGCAGAACCTCTGTGAAAAGCCACATAAATCCGAAAGCAGCTCCGTCGAAGCGGCGCCTCTTCCGCTAAAGATTTTATCACAAATAATCCAACTGGAGTGCTAACCGGCACATTATAGTCGATACCAGAAAGATCCTAATTTTTGCACACTGTCGGCAGAACATGGCTGAGAATAACGATTTAATCGAAATTGACCGACAAACGACAGCCATTCTTTTACCCTAGGATGAATACACTTTCCCGAAACGGCATGTGAGCTAATGCTACTAGCTACCCCCCGTCCCGTTGAAACTTTGGCAGGTCTCCAAGTACGCTCGAAACCCGGTGGAATTAGGCTCAGTTGAACGTTCCTGACTAGCACCGATCCGGCTCTGAACGCGATACCCCATGAAAGACCGCATCAACCTTTACATGCGACTTCACTGTTCGCAAAATAAATATGAAATCATATGAGGCAACTACTTATTACGGGCGTAGATAGCGGCTTGAAGTTGTGATCCAAAGAGCATGAAAGAAGACAAAATAACAAAAATTTAAAAAAAATCTAACTAAGCAAGTGTGGTGAACCCGTTCACCAAAAATGAACTAACGAGGCCGCCGACCCAGCAAAATGACCAAGGGCAACAGTATATGCAACCGCAACAGCAGTGAGAGCAGCCCAGGGAGGCCATACCAAGCACGAGCAGTGACAAAGCAATAGGTCGCCAAAGAAAGCTAAGGTTTCAGGTGTGTTACCCAAAAAGACCAGCCTAAAGTGACGAAACTGAGGCAAAAATCATAAAAGTCTACAAATGCGCGAAAAGCAGGGGCGACGTGACGGACAGATCAGGGATCAAGTGATTAGCATCAAATCTGCCGTAGCAGTAGCGAGGCAATGCCGTTACTGGAAAGTACTGGAAACGCTGAAAAGAGAACGATGACCACGGAGATAGTGAAGTAAAACCTATGAGACGCCGAAGGTTGACGTGTATTCCCATTCTGTGAAAAGAGCAAGGTTGGCAAAAGATAGTGAAACAGCAGACAAATTGAGAGTAGATGGCAAATCGTAGAAACCGTAGAAGAGAGGATGAAAAACAATAAGAAATGGATAAAAAGAAGAAAGAAGACCATCGGCCGCACCAGGAGAGGTGTATGAGAGACGCTCTAGTCGTCAAAGCAAACGACGGCGTGACGTACGCTGCGATCCTCAAAAAGGGTGAGAGAGGGTCCCAAGCTAAAGGAGCTGGAGGACAATGTAGTAAGGGGCCATACACTAATTACGTAAGGGCATATGGGAGGGGAGGGGGAGTTTCAAAATATCTTACAAATTATTATCTGAGGGGGAGGGAAGGTTTGTTCTTTCTTACGTAATATCATAAAAAAGTATGAATATGAAATCAATAAGAAAAAATATTCTTTACACAAGAATTATTTATTATTTGTGCCATGAATTCTATATCAAACAAAATTAGCACATATTGTACATCATGGCCAAGGAAGGGTGGACCTGGAATTGATGTGTTTTGCAACAGCAGGATATGATTGTTAAATTAATTATGTAATTTTGTTTATTGTTGCCATCGTGAGGAGCGTCTTAATTGTCGATGGTGTTAGAGCAGTTACATCAATTTCTTGACGCTTGGTGGCATATTGTTCTGTTCGGGAACTGGGATCACAGTATGCCTTACAAGTTAAGAAGTGCTGATACTCTTCGTGTTGATGGTCCAATATCCTTCTATTCATACTTTTTGTTCAAACCGCAAGGTATTCGGAAAAGGTTCTGTCATGCGATTGTGACAGATCTTGTGGCCCGAATATTTCCAGAGTGTGAACTGTATTTTACTTCTAGAAAATTCGAAGATGTCGGAGCTATGCGTACGATAATCGTCACAGTTGGAGCTCAGACTAAATTCATGCCAGAACAGGTTATAAATTCTTTTGATAAAATTCTTTTGAGCTCTGCATCACAAGAAAATAGATTCAAAGGAAGTGGAATATAGCGAAGCAGCCTATATGGACCAGATTGACTTTTTTAAATATTACCCAAAAGTTGTTCTACTAAGATGCAAATAAAATTACTACAGATGAATGCAGTTAAATTTTGTCATGAATTTTCTAGAAATAATTCTATAAGTATCGTTTTCGCTATCTTATTTAATGAAATAACAATATGATTTTTTAATTACGAAAATCATGATAAGATCTTATGTAGGGGGGAGGGGGAGTTCGTCAAAATCTTACGAATTCTTATCTGTGGGGAGGGGGTGGTTGGAATATTCTAAAAATGCCTTACGTAATTAGTGTACGGTCCCTAAGAACCAGGCGTACTCAGAAAGGCGAGATTCTGTTTGAGCTGAAGAAGAATCAATTAATCAAGAGCTCGACTTATCTGGAACTTGTGGCAGAAGCGGTGGAAGGAGAAGCAAATGTGAGAGCTTTAGTTCAAGAAGCGGTGGTTGAATGCAGAAATCTGGACGAGATCACAACGGAAGACGAAGTGAGGAGCGCTACTACAACAATGTAACGTGACAAATAGCAGATGCCAATCAGGTTGAGGAAGGCATATAGTGGCACACAGACAGCAGCGATACACTTACCGCCAGCTACAGGCAACCAGCTTATGTCGACCGGTAAGATCAAAGTCGGATGGTCGGTATACTCATTACAATTGATACATAGAGCCACTAATCAAACGGAAAGGTGTTTCAGGTGTGTTTCAACCATCAGACGAGAAACACACCTGATCTGTGCAGAAAATGTGGGGAGAAGGGACACATTGCAGGCCACCTGTTCGAAGTTTTAAAAAAGTTTGTTTTCACTTTATGCACTTTATTTCACTTGATTGACTTAAAACTTAGCGGCCCTGACCGTGGATACATTTATACTGAACAACCACGCTGGTCTAGCAGGTGGTATTTAAGGGAACATTATGCTGACAAGACTAATGTTCCCACACGAGGCGGTGAGTGGCTTCATGTGCTGACCTAGGCGTCTGCGTTGCTGGTCGGTGTCCAGGTCCCTACGTAATTCATCGGGGGGGTGAAAAAGTGTCGTCCTCGGCACTTGATGGGTTGTTTTGATTCGTTGATTTTGACGATCTTCGGCGTTGATTTCTCTTTGTTGCTCTTATATGAATTGCTCTTAAATGGAAAAGTATTAAGTAGAGGGTGATGAACAATAAAACAGATGTTAACGAGGTTCCTCCAAGAAGGCTCCATTTCCATTTCCAATCTGTTTCGTGTCGAAGTGATATTTCGTCTAATTTGTTCCTATTTATTAAGGTAGCTTTTTCTATTTTTTCAACGTCATAGTTTTTGGAAAGTTCGCTTTTTATGTTTAGGTTGTGGAAGGCACCTAGAATAGTCTCGTTTTCGGTTATTTTTTCCTTTGATGTAAAGTGGTGACCCATGAAAGCTATTGTGCAGTTGGAGAATGATATTACAAGGTTTCCTGATAGATTTCTATTGTGTGGGCCACAGTCGGACTGTAGCTCATTGTTTTGTGCGTTTGTAATGAGCATTTTGTTATTGCTTATTAGTAGTGCAGTAGTTTCATTTTTAGTTTCCATTAGACATAGTGGTTCCGTTCCCATGATGAGTGGGTGTATGCAAGAGTCGTTGAATTCTCTGATGTAGCTTTGCAATTGGACATACTCTTCGGGTTTTGATGTGGTGAAGAGTCGTTTTGCCTGTTTGATCAGAAATTGGGGGTAAGATTTTATAACTGTACCGTTTTTGTTCAAGGGGTAGATCCGTATGATTGTGGATTTTTCCTTCTCCAATTCTGGAACATGTAATATGTACAGTAAAGTGTTTTCGTTCATTACTAGTTTCGGTGTAACAAAATTTAGGGCTTCCTCGGGAATATTGAGTTGGACTCCTTGATTGTTGATGATGTCTTTGATTAAGTGAATTTCCTGGCTGGTTAGTATACCGTTACTAGTGACGTGAATTCTAGAAAATAGCATTGCTTCTTGAATACTTGTTATAATTTTGTTGAGAGTGTCGATGTTTATAATGGTGGTGATAACGTCTAGTTCGTCGAGGACGATTTGGTTGATTTGTTGTTTGTTTATTATTTGATTGATTGTGTTTGTAAGAGCTGAGATTCTTTTGTCGATTTGATTGTTGATCTTCACTTGATGGTTGTTTTCGTTGATAAGTTGGTTGAGGTTTGAGTAAATGATTCGTGAGTCTTCGGCATCTGGACTGCCTGCTATCCATTTCCACATTGTGCCGATAGCGTCCATTCTTCTGTGTCTCTGGTGCGATGCTGGTTTTATTTGTACAAAATTTGAATACAATTCTCGAATTTTGTGTTTACTTTGTTCGATTAAAGCATTATTTTTTCTTTGCTTATGGTACACTAAATTTGTGAGTAGGTTGATGGTGACCTCTATTTCTGTTATGTTAATTGGGTGAACAATACGAATGTTTCCGGTTTGGATTTGGCAGAGGGTTGTTTTTTCATTAATATTAGATCATTTTGTAGGTTCCGAATAGTTAGTTCTTGGCATGAAATGGTCGAGAATATCAAGGTGATTCCTATGTAATATTGGAGCATCTGTAATCAAGGTGTGAAATAGAAATTTGTTATGTTTTTTTGAATCTTTTTATTTTGTTTTTGTGTCGCTTTATACCGCGGTTATTTTTGAATGTTTTGTCTTGTACCTCGTTGGCGTTTGTTTTATTTGCTCTGGCTTGGGTTTTTGTGCGTATATTTGGTATTATAAAGACTTCTTTCCCTTCTTCTATGACTGGAGGATCTTCTTTGTTTAAATTTCGACTTAAAATTTGTTTTTGTGCTTTTTCCATGTTAAATCTAGCCTTAAGAAAGAGTTCTTGCGCATCTCTAATTATTTCTTCTGGGTTAACAATATTGTTTTGATTAAATAATATTTCATTCGGGGTGTACTGTGTGGATGAATGTACTGAGTTGTTGTATAGTGCTACCGATAGTTTTATAATTGATTTTGTGCCCATACCTCTAAATTTCTGTTTATTAGTATTAAATATTTCAATGATTGTGGAGTGTGCTCTTTCTATTTGCCCATTAGATTCTGATGAGGCGGCGTAACGGATTTGTGATCCTAATTGACTTAGGAAATTTCTTAGTTGTATTGATTGAAAGGTGGTTTCGTGGTCGGTTACAATTTCTCGAGGAACTCCGAAAGCACTGAAGTATTTTCCTAGCGCTTTCTGAACGTGGACCAGGTTTTTTGATTTTAGCTCTATCATTTGTAAATGTTTGGAAAATGAATCGATTAAGGATAAGAAACTGCATTTGTCTATAATGAATATGTCCATATGGACCCTGTCTAAAGGTTTTTCTGTAATAGGCCTGGGTGATATTTTTATGTTGAAGGGTTTTCTCTCATATTTATGGGTATTGCATGTTTCACATGAATTTACAAACTTTCTAACATTTGCGTATACATTTGGGAAAAAATATGATCTCCTGATTTTTGCTTCTACTTCTGTTATGCCGCGGTGTGCTCTGTTATGTTCGGTCGCAATTATTTGATTTTGTCGCTCTTCGCTCTGGACGTCTTCGACCATTAAATTGGTAAACACGAAATGACCTTTCTGATTAAAATTTTCTCTATAAGATTCTTGTATCATCTGAATGATGTTTTCTGGAGCCATAAGGGCTGTCTGTTTTCCGTTGTGGAAGGTTTTCAAAAGTTGTGTAACGTCTTCTTTAGTGAAACTGTTTTTAGACACTATTGTCCTATGATAATTTTGAAAAAAGGTTTCTCGGATTGTAGTATCTAGACGTGAGATTTTGAAGATGAGCTGATTTCGGTAGTAATTTATGGGGCGTTCAGAAAAATGAATGAAATAGTCAGCTGATTCGTCAGCGGAGTGAATGGTTTGGGAGTCAAAGGATTCGGGTGAGTTGTTGGCAGTGGATTCTGCGTCATCTATGTGATCTTCTTGACCTGAAAGATAGGGAATTATATCATTATTTATTTCATTTACATTTGCTTCGATCGGCATTCTGCTTAACGCGTCGGCCACTACATTTGATTTGCCTTCCCTGTATTTTACTTCATAGTCGTAATTTTCTAGATCTAAGCGCCAACGTAAAATTTTTTGATTCTTATCGGAAGTTTTAATGAAAGTAAGAGGTTTGTGATCGGTCACTAGTGTGAACTTTTGGCCATATAAATATGGTTTAAACTTGTTTACTGCCCATAGTATGGCTAGAGCCTCTTTTTCGTTGGTAGCATATCGCGATTCTGTATCTGACAGTGTTCGGGAAGCGAATGCAATTGGTCTTTCGATATTATCCTGTATTTGTGACAATACAGCACCTAGTGCGTAACCAGATGCGTCTGTTGTAAGAATAAAAGGTAGATCAAATTGTGGGTATGCCAGTATTTGGTCTGTGGATAGAATTTGTTTGAGTGCATTGAATGCATTTACGTATGAAGAGTCCTGCACATCTACTGTTGACTCTTTCTTTAGATATTTTGACATTGGTCGAGTGATCTTTGAAAAATCTTTAATAAATCTCCTGTAGTACCCGACTAATCCAAGGAACTGTTTTATTTCCTTTTGATTTTTTGGTATTGGCCACTGAATGATTTTGTCAATTTTTCCTGGGTTTGGTTTTACCCCTTCGGAACTTATAATGTGTCCCAGAAACTCTGTTTGCTTTCTCAAAAATTCACATTTATCTAACTGTATTTTTAAGTTGTAGTCAGATAAACGTTTTAGAATTAATTCTAAATTTTCTAAGTGAATATTCAAGTTATATCCGACAATGATTATGTCGTCTAGATATACGTAGCATTTTGTCCCTACGTAGTCTCCCAAAATATCATTCATTGCTCTCTGAAAGGTAGCAGGAGCGTTTTTGAGACCGAAAGGCATTCTAGTAAATTCAAAATGCCCTTTGTCCGTCGAAAAAGCTGTTTTTTCTACATGTTTCGGATCCATTGCGATCTGATGGAATCCGGATTTTAAATCTATAGTAGTAAAGTATTCGGACTTCCCTAAGGAGTCCAAGATTTCTTCGATTTGAGGCATGGGATACCTGTCGTCGATAGTTACGTCGTTGACTTTTCTATAGTCTATTACGACTCTCACCTTTCTCTTGCCTGAGGCGTCCATTTTTTTTGGTACGACCCATATTGGTGAAGAGTAGGGACTTTTGGAAGGTCTAATAATACCGTTGTCTAGCATTTCTTGTATTTGTTCTTGAATGTCACCCTTGAAGTGGTGTGGGTAACGGTAGTTTTTTGTAAAGATAGGAGAATCGTTGGTGGTTAGAATTTTGTGTTTGGTTGCCGATGTACATGTGAGTTTTTCCCCTTTTTTCTGGATTACAGATTGGTGTTTTTTCAGAACCCGAATTAGCTCGGTTAGTTCTAATTTTGAAAGGTGGTTTGTTCTGATGATGTTACTGATATCACTTTCAGATATTGTTTTCGCATGTTTTATAGGAAAGGGGGAAAAGGTTTCAAAATTGTTAACTGCTAATTTCAATTTGGGTGTTTTTGTTTGGTTCCTAGATGAGGAGATTATATTTATCGTAGTTTTATTATTCTCGGCCCTGTAGAGTCCAGGTCGTATGAATGTATTTTTACAAAGCTTTTGGTATGATGGGACGAACCAGTCGCCGTTGTTTGTGGTTTGAATGGTTACGAAATGGTTATAAAGTTGTTTAGTGGGGTAGAATTTTGAATAAGAAAATTGTTTATCTGCTATTGTAATGGTTTCGTTCTCGTAATTTATTTTCGATTGTAATTTAGCAAGTGTCTCTGATCCTATTAGTCCGTCGAAAAACTGATGAAACTTTAATACGTAGAATGAAAATGGTTTAAAAGCGTTATTAAAAAGGTCTAGTTTTCCTATTTTTGTGGCGTTATTTGTTCCGTATACATTTTTTATTTGTGTATCCTGTACTAATTTAGTGGATTCCAGGATGTCAGGCGAAATTAGATTTTTATTCGCTCCCGTGTCTATTAGAATTTTGAGTTGTTTCTTTGATATTGGGTGAATCGTCTTTAGATAGGGAAGATAATTTAAGTTATTTTTCGATTTGTGTTGACCACATGAAAATTTATATCTAGGTCGTCCTCGGATTCAGTGTCCGACTTAGCATCTCCTAAGATCTCGTCTTCGTGTTCGTTTTTCGTGATTTCATGATTATTTATTACTTTTTTGTTTAGTGTTAGCTTACTTCGTGTAGTCATTGCGTCCATTGGTTCTATTTCGTCTTGTTCTGGTTTGCGGGGTGTTGATTTGAATTGTTTGGGATGGTTTTGGTTGGATTTACCGGTAGACTGAATATCGAACCCTTTAAATTTTTGATTTTTCTTGTTAGAACTATCAGCAGCCATGTTGTGTGCTGCTATTTCCTTAGATCTGAATTTACAGAGAAACGCGTAGGCGTCTTCTACATCCTTAGGTCTGGCTGCTTGAGCGTAGCCGAAGTATGGTTCAGTTAGTCCGGAGATGAAGGCTGCCAATGCATCTTCATCAATGAAATCGTTTATCGGCTCCCAATTGTTTTTATATTTCTCCTTTTGTTTTGCTAGGGTTTTAATGTTCTGAATTATTTCTTTAGACTTGTGGTAGTATCTTGCGATACTCATGCCATCAGTCATTCTAAATTGCCATAATTGGCATTTATAAGTTGAAAGTTCTTGACGATCGCCAAGAGAATTTATTAAAATTTCTTTTATGCTTTCAAAACTGTCGGGGTTACCGGCAAGGCAAATTATGTCTTTGGCTTTGCCTTGAATTTTGTTGATGACTGCAGTGACATACATTTTGAATTGCAATGGTGTCACGTGTTCTTTAAATGCGTTTAGAGTTTCTTCCGCTGTTGTCAGCCAGGCATTTAACTGTTTAGAATTACCGTCGAATGCGGGTAGCATTTTTATTGGATCGGGTATTTTAAACAATTGTTCGACGTTTGTTGTGGGTTGTAAAATAGGCTCCGGTCTGGGTGCTGCCATATTGTTAAAATGTGTTTCAATTTGAGAAAACATGGTATCGTGATCGTTTTGCTTGTTTGCGAATTCATTCATCATCTGCATCATTTTTTGTAACTGGGCATTAATTTGCTCCATGTTATCGTCTTTGGTTAAAGACATTGTTTCTATTTCGGGTGTGTTTTCGATGGGGATATGAGCTAGGTCCCCTGATTCGGTTGAGGAAATACTTTCGTCAGAGTCTGAAGAATCGCAATTGCTGCGTTTGATACTTCTCAACAATGCGCGAGTTTTCTTCAAGGCGTTAGGTGCTTTTGGCATTAATGTAGCCTTTGCTTGGGTGTATTTAATTTAATTTTTTGTCAGCGCACACGTTCTCTTAGAACTCGTGTGGCCTCCGAAAATGTGCTTCGCTTAGAACTTCACAATTTCTTGTGGGGTAGAAGTTCTCTTGGAATGCTTCTTGCCCCAAATGGTTAGTGTTAAATTGAAAATGTGCTGCCCGAGCCTTTCTCTTAGAGCGGACTTCGGTGCACAGAAAAATTTTACACTACCCAAGGAGAGTCCAATTTCAATCTTAGTTATAACTATTAAGAAAGTAACAAACTCACCTTTTTGCAATCGTGTTCTGCGGGGTTCACTTGGGTGCTTGATTCTCCTAGTGGACGTCTGAAGCACGCGGCGGAGTCTCAACTCTGTGTCTCTTTTAGAGGGACGGCAGATGCTAGCACTTTTCACACTTCGTTGAAATGCTTCGCGGGCTCACTCTGGTTGGATTTATCAATCCTAACCTTTGCACTGTTTATCGTACTTAGTTTTTACTGTTTCACTAGAACCGCAGGCTGCGCCAATCTTGATCTGGGCCACCTGTTCGAAGTTTTAAAAAAGTTTGTTTTCACTTTATGCACTTTATTTCACTTGATTGACTTAAAACTTAGCGGCCCTGACCGTAGATACATTTATACTGAACAACCACGCTGGTCTAGCAGGTGGTATTTAAGGGAACATTATGCTGACAAGACTAATGTTCCCACACGAGGCGGTGAGTGGCTTCATGTGCTGACCTAGGCGTCTGCGTTGCTGGTCGGTGTCCAGGTCCCTACGTAACTGCACGACTGCACAAAACAACCGAAGTGCTTGCTCTGCACGAATGATGCTTCTTATGTCCAGAGCACAAAAAGACGAAGGCAAGCCAATGATGATTGGGATAGCCCAGCTTAACCTCAGTCATTGCGAAATAGCACAGCAACTGTTGTGTCAGTCAACAACAGAAACTAAGGGCGACGTTGCAATTATTTCAGAGGTGTATCGTGTTCCTCCCGATAACGGTAACTGGGTGGTGGATAGTGTAGAGATGGCTGCAATTCAAGTAATGGGTGGTTTCCCTGTCCAAGAGATGATGGATAACACACACGAAGGCTTTGTGATCGTCAGGATCATCGGTGTATTCGTCTGTAGCTGCTATGCTCCTCCGAGATGGACACTAGAACAGTACAATCAGATACTGGACGCACTAACCGACTCGTTAGTCGTACGAACGCCAGTTGTTAGTATACTTTGACGCTTGGGCCGTGGAGTGGGGTAGCAGGCTGACCAACGCAAGGGGTTTCAGCATGTTAGAAGCCCTGGCGGTCGAGAATCCAACGAGTGTATTGGTAGAACGAAAGGCTCAGCATACTTAGTGATGCCGTTGATGTAAACAGTGGATAATCTGGTGACAATCGAATCTCCAACGACGAGCTCCTTATAGTGACAAATGGGGTGAATGCGAAGAAAGCTCCCGTTACGAAAACGGAATCCCCAACGTGGCACTGAAGACCGCGATGCTGGCGTTTCCTTACAAGTTCAGGATAATCCTACAGAAATGCCTGGACGATGGCTACTTCGCGGGCAGATGGAAGATCCAGAAGCTAGTGTCGCTGTAAAACCAGGGATTCAGCATCATATCAGCCTACATGCCTACACAAGGAGATTCAGCATCGTATCAGCCAACATGCCTGCTGGATGTCTTGGTAAACTTCTGGAAAGGGTCATCCTCAACAGACTGACGACCTACGCTGATAGTGAGAATGGACTATAGCAGAGGCAGTTCGGTTTCCGGAAAGAAATATCGACGGTGGACGCCATCGACACAGTCATCGTGAGCACGGAGAATGCACCGAAGCAAACGAGAAGGGGAAAACGCTATTGTTCCGTGTTAACGATCGACGTGAAGAACGCGTTCAGAAGTGTCAGCTGAGTGGCTATCGCCGTAGCGCTGCACAGCATGCGGGTTCCGGACTATCTGTGCAAGGTTCTGAAAAGTTACTTTCAGAACCGAGTATTGCTCTAAGAAAAACGAACATGGGCCAGAGGTCGATTAGGACCACGGTAATACTCCTCAGGGCACTTGGCCCACGCTCTGGAATATAATGTACAATGGAATGTTAACACTGGAACTACCCAGGTGAATTTAGATCGTTGGCTTTGCAGATGACGTTGGCCTGACAATAACCGTCGAGACCCTGGAGGAGGTGGAGATGTTGACGGTAGAGACAATAGGCGTCCTGGAAATCTGGATGGTTGATGTCAAGTTGCAAGTGACTCACCACAAGACGGAGGTAGTGCTGCCGGAAAAAAATCAAGGTGTCGTGATCAGCGTCGGCGGACACTCAATACCATCGATGCGCGCTAAATCACCTAGGTGTGGTAATCGACGATCGGTTCAACTAAAGCATCCATGTTTACTATGTATGCCAGAAGGCAGCGAGAACAACTAACGTACTGGCAGGGATCATGCCAAACGTCGGAGCAAGACGGCTCCAGGCAAACCGGTCTAGGCTGCTGCACTGAACTCAAAGCGAAACCGGACGACGTTGACAAGCACAAGCGGTATCTACTGACTGGCCCGTTGAGTACGCAAGGTCCACCGCCGGGACTATACCCAGTAGATCAGGAAGAAGCGGGGAGCTAAATGGGTCACGGAAACGAAAATTGGTATCGGGAGAAATCTACCGCCGGGAAATTCACTGTAGGGTGATTCACCACCGTGCGTGGAATAGCCGACTGCATTAAGCCAAGCAAGGTGGTGACATATTTTTCAATATTAAGAGCAATAGTACTCAAGGAAGAGCAAGGAGTTGAAGGAAGAAAGTAACGAGAGAAATTCCGCCTCAGGGAATTTTCAGTCGGAGTAGAGTGAGTTCACTGCCGGGGACTACCCGAGTAGCTCGAAAAAAGACTGAGAGCTGCAAGTCACACAGAAACAGAAGTTAAATGGAATCAGCAGCTACGGCTCACTGAAAATAATGAATTTTTGAAAACTCAATCGGCCCACCCCTGAGTCGATTCCTAGTCCCACCAGGAGTACTTGCTCCAAATTTGAAGCAAATCGAACAAGTCTAGCTACCGGACCAACGTGCTCGAAGTTTGTATAGGATTTTTCGACAATTTACATGGAGAAAACCCACTAGCGCGCATTTTCGTCGCTGGGTGGCACTGTATGCATCGCATTATCACTGTAAGTGAAAACAAGGAAGATAATTTAATTGTCTCCAACTTTGTCGAAGACTGCTAGTCAATTCGACTTTGTTAAAAGAAGTTATTAAACTTTTAACGAAGTGATGTCTGAGTCAGTTTTGCATGGGGCCTAGCAGTGCATGGTTGTGTATCGGTACTCGATTCCCACCAACTATTAAGTTTTGTGCGTTTATGGTTAGATTTAGCTGAATAGTATGTTCAGAAGCATTGTAGTACATAATACGAGTTATATTTTGGTTAGAAAATTCTAGTTCCACCTGTTACCGCATAGAGGGCGCCAACACTAACTTGTCAACGAAGAGAGATAGAATATCGAGATGTTCGGAAGAATTACTGAAAAATGTCTGTTCTACAACTTTGTGGAAGACATCTAATTCCTATCTCTCTCCGTTGAAAAGTTAGTGTCGGCGCCCTCTATGCGGTAATAGGTGGAACTAAAATTTTCCAACCAAAACATAACTCGTGTCACATACTACAATTCTTCTGAACATACTATTCAGCTAAATCTAACCATTAACTCACAAAAATTAATAATTGGTGGGAATCGAGTACCGATACACAACGATGCACTGCTAGGCCCCATGCAAAACTGACTCAGACATCACTTCGTTAAAAGTTTAATAACTTTTTTTTAACAAAGCCGGATTGACTAGCACTCTTCGACAATTAAATTATCTTTCTTATTTTCACTTACAGTGATATTGCGATGCATACAGAGCCACCTAGCGGCGAAAATGCACGCTAGTGGGTTTTCTCCATGTAAATTGTCGAAAAATCCTATACAAACTTCGAGCACGTTGGTCCGGTAGCTAGACTTGTTCGATTTGCTTCAAATTTGGAGCAAGTACTCCTGGTGGGACTAGGAATCGACGCAGGGGTGGGCCGATAGGGGTCATTTTTTTCTTGTCACTCTAATGAAGACGAAAAGCATGAGTCGAAAGTTAAATGGTTCACGGATCAAATGAGGCTCCGGAGCTGCGGAAAACTCGTGAGCAAATAAAGAGGTGCGACGAAAGCGTAGGGATTATTGACACTTTAGCCACTAACCATTACTTATTCATTTCGGATAGACTCAGCTCCATAGGGATTATTCGTTCGACGAAACATGGGAAGTATTTTCGGCATTTTCAAGGGGTAACTAGACGGTTAAATTGGACAGTCCCGAAGGTATCAGCGAAGCTTCGAGAGGTCGATTAGCGGGAGTACCTCAGGCCGCCATAATCGACCCAACACTGTGGAATATAGGATTCGTCGCGGATGCGGTAATTACCGCAACCGCGCGGTATTTACCGCACCCGCACCGCGAAATCCGCGGTGCGGTGAGACACTTTTTTCCGCAAATGCGGTGCGGGAAAGAGCTTTTATCGCGCGATTTTACCGCAACCGCACCGCAAAAAAAAATGATAAAGTAATAATTTTGATTATTCTAAATTGATAAACAGGCTGCTATAACGAAAGAAAATCTAGCTGCGTCCGAAATATTTTGACGCTATTATTTTTACGACATATTTTGGACTAGTTATTTTATGCTTCTAAGTAAAATTTCACAAACTAACCATTTCAGATACATAAAATTCAAGAACCCAATAGAGACAAAATTATTAGATCATTTAAAACAATAAATTTGTACTCTTAAATCCTATTTAAAAGTGCATCACTTCTCTCGATTTCTGTTGGAAATCGTGGAATTATGAATCGTTTTCGATATCAATTTTTCAACTGTGAATTTTGACTAATTTAATGGAATTAGAGATGAACTAATTATGCTAGGACTTAAACACAACCCTCTTCATCAAACCAAACGAATTTGGAGTAATTGGCAGTAAAGGATACAAATGTATGAAAGCGTCCAAAATAAGGAGGGGTCCAAATTAGGATGATTATTCTATCATTCGTTCATCAACATCGTATTTCTATCTTCTTTGATTGCTGTGTAAATTCAATGTGAATTTTTCTGCAGTCAATTTTATTGGACTCTTTCTCAAAAAGTATGCTACATAACTTTTTTTTGCGTACTTCCATTCAAATTTACTATAATTTTCTACCAAATGAAGTCCTAATATTTTTCAGTTAAGACTATTTTGTAGCTTTTTTGAAGCTTTTTTTCCAAATACCACATAGTTTGACTCCGGTTCACTTCAATTGATGTTTTTGCCTTTGGCTCTTTGGGAAAATATTACAGGAAAATACATTAAATGCTAGAACTTTCGAACTAGCCTTTAGAAAATTACACTTCATACATTTTTAAAGGGAGCAATCTTAGTTTTTGAATGAGAATACATCTGTTTCTTGAAGAATGCGGAAGTTAGAGTTTTGGGATATTTTGTCCGTAAAACCCCCTAACCATACATTTTTTGCAGTTTTTCTAATGTTCAATAATTCTGTACCGGTTGAGACCGGACTCCTGCTTAGATGTAATGTATAGAGCATTTTTTTCGTCAAATTCGACTTTAATTTTTTTTGGTGAGATTCCTTTAAGAATGGAAGAAGGTTTTTACTACGTAAATGCAAAAATCATCCATCCATTTCATTTTCATATGTCAAAAACATTGAAAATATGAAAATTTTAAGCAAAAAAATATGCAACTACATTTCTTATTACATTTTTATTCCACATTTTTCAATTAACTGAAGGGTTGCTAAAATAAAAGTTTTCCAATTACTGCAGTAGAACGTTCTTGAATGTATAATGTTTGCCTTAAAATGTACGGAATTTGATTAATAGAAAATACAAAAGTTGATTTTTTTTCATAAACATTACATTCTGAGGAGTCTCTTAAAGTAAATTTCGTGTGAATAAGAATAACATTTTATTATATATGGTTTGCACAATTTTTCTAAACAATTTTTTAAAATATAAAAATTTTATCGCATTTACCGCATTACCGCGCGGTGCGGTGCGGTAAATAAATTGCGGTTGCGGTAAGCGGTGTGGTTTTATAATTTGTTTGCGGTTGCGGTGCGGACAATCCATTTACCGCCTACATCCGCACCGCGACGAACCTTAGTGGAATATAATGTATAGCGGGGTGTTAACACTGGAACTGCTCGGAAGAGTTGAGATAAAGGGTATACGGAATCAAATGGCATTATTTTGAAATAGCTGAAACTATTTTTCCATTAGGCATTTTATATTGAAATTCTGGGTGAAATTTTTTTAATGTGTATTGTTTAAATTGTGAAAGTTTCAGTATCAATTGAATGGCTGGCGCCAAAAGGGGGCTAAAAACTTCCGCATTTCCAAATTAACATTGTTTTTATTGTTAAAATACACGATTTTATTAGAAATTCATTGGTTTATGTTGTCTAGCAAAAATAAGACCATTATATGAACTACATTTCAATTCACGAGCATTTTCGAAGTTCGAAGGGTTAATCCCGGGGGTACCTTGGGTCCAAAAGGGGCTAAACCCCAATTCACACGTCCTTTCTTGATCTTTCGTTTTAGAGTTATGGTGTTCGGCAAAGTTGTTGCATGGCTTCTAGCGCTTTATTCGATCATTTCATATTAGATCGGAATTCAGTCGCTACGACGGTGCTGTAATCAACTTTTTAATGGAACGAGATGGAAAGATGGTGTCTCCAGCAAAGTTTTATGTCAGGTTTATAAGCATATCTTTCGAAGATACTCACTTTGTAGGTCCTACAAGTTTCGAAATATGACGCATTTTTGGAAACATAATCTGTAAGCAATTTTTTCAATCAAAGCATGCTGTATCTCGAAACATACAGGACCTACAAAATTTGCATATTCAAAAGATATATTGAAAATGATAGAACCTACAACCTACAATTTTCTCGAAGACACCACATTTCTATATAGCTTTATTAAAAATTGATAAGCGCCCTTCCGACTGAATTCCGAACTAGTATGATTCAACCAAATAAAGCGTTAGGTGCCATACACCAACTTTTCCGAAGACACCTTAACTACATAACGGAAGATAATAATTGATTCCACGTTTTTATTTAATTTTCCGACCACAATGTACCGTTTTTCTCTTGATCCCTTATTGCTCGGTCAACTTTTAATGTAGCGACATGACACTTTCACTGGAATTTTCGAAAAATTACGTTTAACAATATACATTCGCGCAAGAAATATATATTGGATAGAAAAAAGCAATTATGTAAGCGGCACTCACCTTCAGGAACGACTGTTTTGGCTAAAACGTCAACTCACAATGCAATCAAACTAAAAACAGTATTATATCGAGTTATGTAAGCTACAACATTACATTTACTGATGGCAAATCGATCGACTATTTTTTCTTGAAACCTCGGAAAAAGAATGAGAAAACTCGAATTTCCATAAAACACAATGTGGGACTAGTCCCTTTTGGACGCCAGCTAGTACTGGGGTAACCTACATGGTTAACTTTGACTGCTAATAGAAAAAAATATAAAAATTTAAATTTTCAAATTTCTCAAATGACAGCCCGCATAAATTACTTAGAACTATTAAAAAATACAAAAAAGTCGATTTTGGAAAAATAATTGTAATTGTAAATAAGAAAAATAATTTTAAATAAGTAATTGGGTAACTCCTCCTCTATGCTGAAGTATGGCGTTTCCCACTTGGGCTGCTGCGCTGAGCTTAAAGAGGAAACAAACAAAGCTAACGTGCACGTATCTTCTAATGGCTATTCGTGTCGCGGGCGTGTACAGAACGGTAAGATATCAAACTTTCAGTTCCCGGCATCGGGAATCAACAGTAAGGATTACAGATTCGGACGGATGCATCATGTATTGGGACACCGGGCGGTCTTTCTCGAGCTGGCAGGGGTCCTCCAGACTATTCATCACCACTTTGTCCGGAGTGTGTGAATAGGCAAATGGCACCCGAATACGTGGATTTCGAAGTCCATAGATTCAAAGAACTTGTCCTTCGTGAGAGTGCTTATTACTATCGAAGAGGTGTCTCACGACGAACATACTTGGAACGCTGTCATCAGAGTAGTGACGCCTATACTCTTCAGGCTGCACTGCAAGTGGCGAAGGGGTCATCAAAGTAGCACGGCTAGAAAACCGCCATGAAACAACAATTCGTGTTCGGGAGAAATTCCGTCTTCGGGAAACACTCCATCGGAGTAGATTAGACCGGTTGTGGGTCGTCGAGGCGCCGAATTACCGGATGCAACGCTCCCCCTGGAATCGCCGGACTGATCTCGACACTCTATCGGGTAGCTCGTGAGCGGGCTAGATCCACCACTGGATCTGTATCGAGTAGATCGAAGCGAAGCTGGAAGATCACTTACCCATTGGTACCCAGAAAAATTCCGTCGCCGGAGAACTGGCAGTCGGAGTGCAGGAGTTTCATCGCTGAGAAATATTCGAAACTGGAGTATTACTCATGGAATCAGCAGCTAAACGGCTCACAACAACAGGAGCTAAATGACTCACATAAACCGAAGCTAAACGGTTTGCGATATTTTCCGCAGGAGAATATCCGAGTGGAGTTCGGGGCGAAATGGCTCAAGTACGCAGAGGTTCTAAGAGGTGTAATGTATGGCGAGAATGACGAAACGCAAGACGCAGCTACATGGTTTAAAGGTCGAGGAATTTCATGGATTAAACAAGACTCGGAGTTAACTGCGGAAATGTAATGTAGCTCCGTTGGGTAAAAGCAGACGAAGAATCGCTTAATATTTTAGTAATAAATATAAGATTTGTTTATTGAATAAAAATATACAATTTAGGCGCACTCACAAAAAACTGTACAATATAATTTGTACAGAAACATCGGACAATATTCTTGAAAAGTGTAACAAATCAGTATTTTATCAGTTTAGAGAAAAAATAAATTTGAAACATAATGCTAATCAAAGATATACATTTTCTTAGTATTACAATTTTCTTAATAATACGCAATGTTCTGCAAAAATGCAATCCGATGTAAACTTTCTAAAATAAATAAAAGAAATTAAAATTTGTTGTAAAGAGACACCATCAAAAAATTAATTGTAAGCTGGCTCTGGTACCACATACATATAAATCACCCGTATAAATATTTACATGGTGTCTTTGGAAAAGCTATGACCATTGAACTGTGATATGACCAGGTAGAATTTTTTTTCTATTGTTGAATAATAAAAGGATTTCTCGAAATAGGAATAACTTTGAAATATAAGGTGTCAAAATGTTTAGATGCATAATCCAGTTTTTTTATTCATTTCGTTTATTTGATAGGCACAAATGCGTTAGCTTGGCGGTGCCAAATTCTTTTGTTTTTACATTTTGGATATCTTAAAACTAGGAGGTTACAATGTTGAAATATTTTTTTTTACACAAGAAAATAAGTTTACAGAGAGGGCCAAAAGATTATTTTTATGAAAAATTTTAAAACAAGGGATTCAGTTTGATATACAAGAGAGGGAGTAATAGTATTTTACGAAAAAAATTCAGTTATCTTAAAACTAACAATATAGTTCAATACACAAAAGGTGGAACAAATATTTATGAGAAATTTCACAGATATCTTAAAACTAGGGATAAAATTCTATTTACAAGATGGAGGACAAGAGTTTCAATAAAGAGTAAAAATTACAGCTAACTTAAAACTAGGAATACAGAATACAAATTTGATTTTTTAACGAAGACTTATGCTTGGTCAAGATATTCAAAGGGGGGCTTATTTCCACATCAGTGTAGCAGCAGGTGTATCGAGGACAGGGGAGAGAAGGCGTGTATGGTGACAGGGAAAGAAGAGCAAAACTTGCAACTTTCGCGCAAATGGGAGATCAGCGAAACAAATTTGCGCCTCAGTCTAGTAAGTCGTCGAGTACTGGGTTGGCGGATGATATTCTTCGGACCCGCGGCGAATCCTTCAAAAGTCATAGGTAGGTGAAGGTATCAGTGGGTGGGTCTAACGGAGGTTGGCCTGAAGAAGATGAGATGGGGTTGCGGTTTGAGAGGGTATGATGGGGGAGATTTAATGGGTTTAATGGGAGAAGGTGATATATGGTAACCCCTCGCCGCACGCTCATAGCTGCACCAAAAAGCTTATTTTAGACAAAAAATTAGGATAAGGTTGACAATTTTCAGTGTGTTGGTATAACCTTTCTGTATAAAAAGGCAAATATAACATAAAAACAAAAAAAAGAAGGCAAAATAATCAAAATGAAAGTCCAACAAACCGGCCGTCGAAAGTGGCCAAAGCGAATTTGGTTAGTCATTAGCGAGTGCTAAATTCAGGTAATTTGGAACCCATTTCAATAAGTTTTGCATCACTGTGATATCACGGCGATCCAGTTTCTACACCATGTACACACGTACATGTGCAAGCATACATATATACATACATTCACAGACATTTTCCGACCTTGACGAAGTGAGTCGAATGGAATACGACACATCACCCTTCGGGCCAAATCTAACTATTTTTAGAGTTATGACAAAACTTAAACACACACAGGATTCAAAGAGTAAAATAATACTTAGTTAGAAGATGTTTGTTTAAATGAAATTGATTTAGAATTTCGTGAAGCATTTTGCAGGTTCACTTCGAATAACAAAAAAAAATCTGATCTGATATCTGATGTATGAACTCCTAAACCTTAAATTCACAAATATCGATACAATATCCAAGAAATACAAAGAAAGTTCCCCGAAGGTTATACATATCTAAAACTAAACAATTTGGCGAAAGTTTCATTGTCTTCCTAAATTTAGTGTGGAACTGATGTGTATTGTCGGTATTTTGTTACATTCTTCATATTGTCGTGTCCCGGCTTAGATTTGGAGCGAAAATCCATTTTACGTCCGTTCTTCTATACGCTACTCCGAAAACTGACTGTTTGTCGCCAAGAAGGTTCTTGTTTTTTCAACTACCCACCGTAACCAACGTAACAGAATCCTGAGGATTTTGTGAGAAATACGTTTCCAAAAACTAACTGTTTGTCGCTTAGCACGTTCCTATTTACAGTAACCAACGTAACGGATCGTGGAACCACGCTTCAACAAGAGATTTGCTTTCTGGTTCAAGCGTCTAGTTTCTAGGGAGACGAAATTTTCCAAGCAACGGTGTTTGTGGAATCGCGCTTTGTCGAGTGTGTCATGTCGATCTCCTTGTTGTTTTATGCGGGTGTATATTATATCATATTCACATTTTCTATGTTGCAATGAAGCATAAAAACTAACCGTTAGCGCGTCTTTTATGCACATAGTTTAGGTACATTGAAACAATTATTTCACTTTCTTTATCTTTTTTTTTTTATTTTGCCTTATCTATCATATATACTACAATTCATCCATCCCCTACTCTAGATGATGTTTTGTTAAACATTAAAGATACATAGTCAATGGACGGGATCATTCAGTATATTTACTAGTGTATGTTAACAATGTATTATGTGTTTCAATTTGCATTAAATAGTAAGAACAATTGGTTTCAAAAGTCTATCTATTGGTACACGTGATATATAAAGTTATCATTAAACCTAGCTGGTTTGCGAATATCTCTCTTTGGTCTCTTTGGACAGGCGTTGGATACATCTATCGAATGATCGTTTGGTTCATCCAAAGGCACAGTTGGCAACGAATCGAAATCAGTGATGGGCTCTACAACATTTTCGTCAGAATCCTTCAATAATTCAATTAATCCAGAAACCTTTTTAACGTCCTGAATGTTACGTGCGTACTGTACACCGTCTTCGTTTCTGATAACTACTTTGGCTCCATGACGCTTTAGAACGGTAAATGTTTCCGAAGAGAACGTTGGGTCTATTTTGCTTTTCTTTGGAATCGAAACGATGACTTTATCCCCGACTACAATGTCACTGCATTTTGCTCCTCTATGCTGATCTGCATACTGCTTACTTATTAATTTAGCCACGTCATCAGTATCTCGAACATCTGATCTGTCCAAGTCTCCGCAATCTTTCGCGTCCCACAAACTTGGAAATGTGCCACGATATTTCCAGCCGACGAGAAGCTCAAAGGGTGTTACTCCTAATCGTGCATGAGGTTTCACGGTGTTGTGGACGTGTACATATTCCTGCAAGGCTTTTCTCCAATCATATCCGCTTTCTTTTGCTCCAGCGAGGACCTTTATTATCCCTTGGTTTTGTCTTTCGACTAAACCATTCGATTGTGGGTGCAGAGGGATCGACTTATAGACTTTGACACCTTTGGATTCCCAATAGCTGATAAACTCGTGTCCTTGAAACGGTGGACCGTTATCGCTCTGTAGCGTTAAAGGAAGTCCCCAAACGTGAAAGATCTTCGATAGTGAAGAATTCGTTGTTTTCGCGTATATAGCCTTAATTTCCATAACGGACAAATATCTCGAATATGTATCAACACATACCAGAAGCTCACCGGATCCACATCCGGGAACCGATAGAAAATCGATTTGTAACATTTGCCAAGGCCCATCTGGCAGCTTACGACTTGTAAGAGGAATGGGTGGATTCTTTTTTGATATTACAAGACATACCCTACATTCTTTGACGAATTTCTCTACGTCCTTGCTCATTCCCGGCCACCAGAAGTACTCTCGCAAGATGCGTTTCATAGCTGCACAGCCAATGTGCCCTTGATGTGCAGTTGCCAAAGCCTTTGAACGGAGGCTGCCAGGGAGCACGGTTTTGTCATCTTTGAATACAATTGATCCGAAAATTCGCAAAACTTTACAATGCACCTCAAACCGCCGAAGGTGTTCTGGCCATATTCCAGAGGTTAGCTGCTCTTACTGTGCATAGATCTTCATCGGATTCGGAAGCAAACTCAATGTCTTTCCAAGTGATATTCATATATCCACTGTCTACAGCGTATAAAACATGTTTATCGTTATCATCGTCGAAAGGTTCATCGCTTTGTGTCCTTGCTATCAGGTGAGATAATGCATCTGCTAAATTTAAATGACTAGGAACACGTTTGACTAAAAAATCGAAAGACTGAAGTCGTAGTGCCCACGACTCAGCACGGGTTATTGCGCGTTTGCTTGATCTATGTCCATTCCCGAAAATAAATTCATTGGCCTCTGAATCTGTCCGAATAGTAAACGATTTACTAGTCAGGTAAAAAGCAGGGACCATAGCCAAGGCTTCTTTTTGCGTTTGAGGATATTTTTTCTCCGTATCCGACAATGCCTTTGAAGCGCATGAAATTATTCGGGGTTTTTCTTCTTCGTCAAACTGGATTAGTACTGCTCCTAGACCTATAGGCGAGGCGTCCACATATAATTCCGTTACGTGATTTGGATGGAAATATCCCAACCGAGCGATGGATTTCAGTGCTTCAAACTTCAAATAGAGAAACTCATCTTCTTCTGCTTTAGACCAATAAAATGTGTCAGACTTTGCTAATAACCTCAACATTTCCGTTTTATCTGCCCTTTTTAATATAAATCTCTCTGTGAAATTCACCAGGCCCAAAAAACTCTTCACCTCCAATTGCGTTTCAGGTCTGCGAAATTCTCTGATCGCTCGTAATTTTTCATCCTCTACTCGCATTCCATCATGTGACAAAAGAAACCCAATAAATTTCACGGATTGTTGTGCAATAACGCATTTATCGACGTTTATGCTTACTCGATGCTCCTTTAGTCTGCGTAATACTTCTTTCAAGTTTTCGTCGTGCTCTTTTTTTGTTTTTCCATGCACTAAAATATCGTCAAGGTAATTTCTAACACCACGACAGCCATTTAGAATTTTTGTCTGTAGTATCTCCTGAAAAATGTCGGGAGCGTTACAGAGACCGAAGGGTAGCCTTTTGAAACGGAAAGTAGAACTTCCGGCGAAAAAATTTGTAAGATGTCTTGATTTTTCAGCTTATTCCACATGGAAAAAGGCACTGGTCAAATCAATAGTAGAAAACCAAGTTGAACCGTGTAAATCTGAGAGAATTTCTTCAAGAATCGGCATTCTGAACGGAGTCCGTATAATTGACTTATTGGGTCCTCTCAAGTCCACGACGAGTCTGATATCGTCCTTACCTTTAGGTACTACTAGCAGGGACGAACAAAATGACCTGTCCATCGGATCGATAACTTGCTCAATAATGCCGGAAGACAGCAGATTATTCAATCTACGTTCTGTTTCTGCCCGGAAAGCCAACGGAATATTCGTATATATGTTACTTGAAGGTGGTTTGATTCTGTCATAATCAAGGACAACAGCAGGTACATTGAATTTCGGGAATTCATCAAAAGATTCCACAGCGAAAATTTCACCCGGAAACGGCTTGTTTGCACCATCGTTAGGTGATGAGCAATGGATTGGGACATTTAGCCCGATCTGCAGCACACAATAACGGATCGCTGTTTTTCTACTAAGTAACGGTTTGACATTGTTAATAACATAGAACTTTTCGAGAAATTGCGGACGATCCTCCGATATGAATAACTCGGCCACGAAGGATGCCACAACCGCGATCTCGCCAGGACTTGCATATGCCTTCAACGGTTTGTCTGCACCCTTGGTGACATCGAATAAACGATCTTTAGACTGTGCACAACTCGTCAAGAGCTCATACACATCTTCTCCAACGGTGTTCACTTCTGCCCCAGAATCTATTAAGAACTCGACGCATATCCCAGCGATACAACCAACAATAATCCCGCTTTGGTTTTCCGTTTGTTCGCCACATTTCATATTGGAAATTCCGTTAATTTCTTTCTGTAATAAGATATCTGTTAGGGCCAGTCTACTTGTCGTAAGTAATTGATCATCCATGCGTTTGCGTTTTGATATAGAGTCCGTTGATAAAGGCAAGCCTGTAGGCGATTTTGATATTGAAATTTCAAATTGACCAGAACATATTTGTATTTATTTACTCCTTAACAACAAAGATACAGTAACTAATTCTAAATCAAAACATTTAATACAAGTGATGAAATCGGATCGCAGTGGACTAATCAATAATCAAGGTAGTGCTAATTATTCACTTACGGCATTGTTGTCTTCGTTTGGATTGTCCTCCTTAACCAATACGGCAATTCTTTTTGCTTTTGGTGTAATTTCATTCTCGTAATCGCATTCACGTTTCATAGTTGTTGGCGATGGCATCTCTCGACAAGCACGTTCAATGTGGCCGATATTTTGACAGTTTCGACAGATCTTACTTAAAGCGTGACAAGCAGAAGGCAGATGAAATTTGCTGGTGCATCTCCAACACGGGTTTCTAGCTGCTTCGGAGATTCTACCCTGAGCGCTGAAAGTAACCTCTATCTCGATTGTTCCGCCACTTGCTGAAGTTCCCAGCCTGTTCGTAGCCAATCCTGCGTGAGCTATCTCCCTTTGAATGGTTGTCCGTACGATTCAAATACCTGGATTTAGCCTGTCCACTTGAAACAGCAGCTACTTCTGCATACGTTACCGCTTGTGGGTGATTTTTTTTGAAAATTTCCTCGTTTGCTTTGTCCACCTCGTATGCGCGTATCTTCTCGATAAGATCAGTAATCGTTCCTCCTTTTCGCAGAAGTTTCCTACCTGCTTCGCGAACTTTTAAATTCAAGGCGTGCAACTGGATTACATCCGCCACGTTTTCAGCTAAGTGCTCTTCCTCAAAGTCACACAACTTAGCGGACGCAATAATCCGCTTGACATATTTCATGTCCGATTCGCCGACTTTCTGTGAAGTCGATCGCAACTTCTGGCGTTGTAGAAACTTGTACTCGCGAGATCCAAAATAGTACTTTAGACGACTGACAGCATTCGAATAAGGGGCAGTAATTACATCGGGCGCATCGGATGGTGCGGTGGTACTGTCCAGAAGCTCCAGAAGCTTAGGACCTGCTTTCACTTTGAAGACGTTCATTTTTGTTGTTTCATCGATTATCCCCACAAGCTGAAACGATGCCTCTATCATCTCCTTCCAATTATCAAAGCACTTTCTATCTATCTCGTCTTCATTTTCTGAAGGTTTGCATTCTGCCACGTTCAGTGAAGCCACTGATAAATTATTTACAGATGTCATGAACAGGGATTCGCCGTCGCTAATCTGCCGATCATCGCGCATCGTAGAATTACCACGCGTGAAATCAACTTGCGCGTCATGAATAGCGTAGGCCTCTTCAAGTTCACGTTTATCTGTTTTTGCTTTTTTTAATTTTGAAACCAGGCAAGCCGTTCGTTTTTTCTCCGATTCGAGTGCTTTTTTTAAAACTTGTAATTCTTTCTTAGAGGGTCCGTTCCATTTCCTAAAAATACAATGGAACATTTTAGGACTTTAATACATACTTTATGTTTATGATTCTTCATTTATATATTCTTTATCGGCAATCAAAAACGAGAATGGCATGGTTATATTGCAATAACCACGGTTTTAACATTAGTTTTCCATACAATTGATTTAAAACTGCAGGAATGATAATCATTGTCCAGCGCAGAGGTCAATGAGTCCCGCTCAAGGGTTGTATAACGACTATTCTCGCAGCCACGCAAAGTTGCTGTTCCCTCACGAGGGAACTCATCCACGCACGCAGGCGTAATTTTGAATCATTCAGCCACACCAAGCTGTTGGTCCCTCTCGGGGGAAGATTTTGTTATAGGATTAACGCATTTAAACGTAATGTACTGCCCATGATCGCATATCAGTCCCATAAAGATAGGAAATCCCATAGAAAACGGGACAACTATGCGATCATGGTTAGTATATTTGAAATTGAATTTTAGTTTTACCAATGGGTTTGTTCCGCTCGAGGAAGCTATTTCAATAACCAGTACAGGCACTCAAGCGTACGATCATGAATTGAGCATTATTGGTGAAAATTTATGCTCTTATATAATTTTCCAAAGATGGAATCGCCATATTGGAAGTTCAAATTTAGATAATTTACACGCCGTTTTCGGAAACTTGTACAAGTCGTTCTGAGATCCAAAATACTGCTAAAATGGTTGCCGCTACTATCTATTGGACCCAAATTTCCGATGAAACAGAATACTTACTTCCCCGGAGCGTGTTTTGCGCCATTGTCGTGTCCCGGCTTAGATTTGGAGCGAAAATCCATTTTACGTCCGTTCTTCTATACGTTACTCCGAAAACTGACTGTTTGTCGCGAAGAAGGTTCTTGTTTTTTCAACTACCCACCGTAACCAACGTAACAGAATCCTGAGGATTTTGTGAGAAATACGTTTCCAAAAACTAACTGTTTGTCGCTTAGCACGTTCCTATTTACAGTAACCAACGTAACGGATCGTGGAACCACGCTTCAACAAGAGATTTGCTTTCTGGTTCAAGCGTCTAGTTTCTAGGGAGACGAAATTTTCCAAGCAACGGTGTTTGTGGAATCGCGCTTTGTCGAGTGTGTCATGTCGATCTCCTTGTTGTTTTATGCGGGTGTATATTATATCATATTCACATTTTCTATGTTGCAATGAAGCATAAAAACTAACCGTTAGCGCGTCTTTTATGCACATAGTTTAGGTACATTGAAACAATTATTTCACTTTCTTTATCTTTTTTTTTTATTTTGCCTTATCTATCATATATACTACACATATATCACCATTATGTTCAATCATATGTATAATATGCACATAAGTTCATTACATTTATTTTCAATATATTAATTGCATTTTTATTCGTTCCATACTTTTCATTCATATTCACAGATTACAAACAGTTTCAAAAAACTGTGAACCTGTCAGGCATGCCTGAAGCACCGACTAACTTGTGCTGTGTTGGTCTAGAACATGTTATAAGAATATCTATGCACAAAATGTTTATAGAAACTTCAATCTACATTTTGGAGACATGTTATCGAGAACCATCTATCTGCTGTTATTAAATAAGCAATGATCCGCGTCGTCGGGTAACTGAAGACTGCATATCATAAAATTAAATTCATATTCCTTATCAATTCAGTTGCAAAATTTATTTTAGTTAACAGATTATTTGTAGTAAAGCAGAAGTAGCATTTCTAATAAAACACTGTTTAAATGCATTTTAGTTAGGAGGCTTTTTATATCACTACAAAATTTACATCATACATTTCTAATTCATAATAATAACATTCCGGTGCCAGTCATGCTAGTGCCCCGAGTGCACCACGTTGAGAAACTCTAGCGAAATCATCTTTGAGCAACGGCGGCTGCTCGTTTAGTGTACCACTAATGGGGAGGATAAAATAAAACCGCGAGGATAAAATAAAACTTGTAGTATTTTCTGTAAAAAATCAATTTATTCAAAATACATTTGTATAACGTGACCAATGTCAACTGGTCTGATTAGCGGGAAACGATTTCGAATAATTTAAAAGTCAACAGTAACACGTGGGATTTCATTTCGTTTGCACACCAACTAAGCATGGGTAAAATGCGGCAACAGTGTAAAATTTTTAATCCGCAGCGGCGCAAGTATGATTTTTCTAAATATGATTTAATGTATGGCAAAATGTACATATCTCCGAAACGGTGCTTCGATTCTATGTGATGTAAGCGGTGGAAATGTTCCTTATAAAATTCTCAACAAATGTATGTAAATAAAAAGTAGTACTTGCATAGGAAATATAAGAGAAATTTGAAAATCAAAGCTTTGCCGGTACACCATTCGAACAAAACACCAAATTTCGCAACTTAAAAAATACTAAAATGTAGCTTAGACGATGCTCGAGTTTTGTATGTTTTCCTTTTTTCGAATTTTTTTACCGGCGATTTTTAAAAAATCGGCAAAGCCCCGCGCGCAGTTCCATTATATAAAGGAGGGAAAGGGATCCGAAAAAGGGATCCGAAACTTATCCCGTACAGCTTTCGGAGCTTCTCGGTATGAGCTAAATTTTCGTATCTCGATTGAACGAATCTCGTATTGTTTTCATTGTCTGATATCATAAATATTTTTTTTTCATTTGAGGTCCGAGCACAAGGATTGAAGCAATGCGGGGTAGCCACGTTAGGCGCTATTATATTTTATTTTTTACATTACGTCGGCATCAATGTCCAGCCAATAGGCAAAAGGATGCTAAGCACAACAAATCTGTCTGTAATTAAAATAATCTGTTCTATGACAATCTAATCAATAATGCATTATAAAGTCTTGTGGAATGGAAACAATTCAATTTTCTCTTTCATATTCCTTCTCTACCATTTTTTCTTACCCTCTTCCACTATCTCTTACTTTTCTATTTTGTTCTACATTCTCTCTCAAAATCTCTAATTATTTCCCTAACTCAATTAATTTAAATCATTGATGTTTTATCCTTCCTATTAATATGAGCTGTTCTTTCAAATTATATCCTGTGCATTCCAAGACTTCTATCCAGCTAGTCAAATTACGGAAGCAGTATCGATGTCGGACATCACCCGGATTGAAGCGATGTGGCGTAGCCACATTAGGCGTCCATTTTATTTTTTATTCCATGCAGTCAATAAATCAGTAGCGAGAAATGGGGTGTAAATATGCTAAACGTTATAATTTTAAGTTTAAAAAATCTAAATAAATCACCCTTCATTGAAAACTGATCATTCTTTTCCGTTCCAACTACTTCATCTATCACTATCTTTGGTTTATTTGTTCTAATGGCCATTCAGCCTTTTGTATTCGGATGAATGACCATTCGGCCTAATGGCCATTCGGCCTAATGACCATTCGACCCAATGACCATTCGGTCTAATGACCATTCGGCCTAATGCCCTTCGGCCTAATGACCCAGCATGAGGAAAACATAGACAGCTAATGCGTTATGTTTGTTTATGATTATTATTGTTTTATTCAGTGATGTCTGATTTTTGCAAATAATCGATTATCCGTTAATCGAATAATTTTTGAGAGCTTGATTAATTCATTCGATTAATCGACCAAGATAATCGATTAAAATCAATAATCGATTACTTAATAAATATTAGTGTGTCAGCCAAAAAAAAGGTCACTGGACATTTTAAAAAATTTTGAGAAGTCTTGTCTTATGTTATGTTATGCAACTTTCATTTTCAACGCACACCGTGCATTATTTATGCTCTCGATTAATTGATAGCAGCTACTCGATTTGCTCGATTATACCGAAAGCTTGTAAACGATTATTGATTTTTCGATTATTTTTGAAATTAATCGATTGTTTGCGTTAATCGAGTAAAAATTGTAATTGTATCTCCCGCGTCGGCTGTTGTACTTCCTGCTCTCCGTTTGTATCGAATGTTATACAAGTACACCTTATCCGTAGGCTAAAGTGTTAATTTATAACGTCTAAACTTTGTGGTGAATTGGCGGTGATAAAATTAGTATTAAAAAAGTAGTGTTTTGTGCGATAATTCTCCAACAGTGTTGATACAACTTACAACTGCCGAGGAGCCATTGTTCTCTTGCTATTAGCTTCCAATCCTGTGGAGTGGAGCAGTGGAGAATGGAATGCAAAAAATGCGATACGGCGATCGACTATAAAACGGACTTGTTTACTATGTGTGGAGGAAGCTGCATTGAACGATTCCATGCCAAATGCGTTGGACTGAATGAGGCAAAACTCGATAGTCCTACCAAACATATAATTTGGTTGTGTGATGATTGCTTGGAGTCTTTCAACGAATCTTTAACTGCTTCACTGTTTGTTTCACCGGAACTGAAACTTCCATCATCATGCATGGAGAAGAATATAGCGCTCATGAAAACAAAAATTGAAGAGATTCAGAACACTCTATCTCAAATAATTCCCAATAAGCAAATGTGTGATCATCACTCAACTCCAGTTTCTTCCGTCAATTTTCAAAACACATCAAGTGATGGAGGTCGGATAGCTTCAGTTTTTATGCCGCCGCGGAGCCGTTCTTGGGAGGACAATATGAAGTTCGCTTTGTACCTATCAAACATTGAACCCCATGTAAGCGAAGGTGAAGTTAGTTCTTTAGTCTCACAACGACTTGGCCTTAGTTCGAGTGAAACAGTTGAGGTTAAGAAACTGGTGCATGTCTGGAAATCATGCGACACCATTGACTACGCGTCATTCAGAGTTAGGCTCAACAACAAATGGAAATCGGTTGCTCTGCAAGCTACAACATGGCCTCGTAACATCCGATGCAGGGAATTTGAAAACCGTATTAACACAACGTGGAAACCTGGACCTGCATAAACTTCATATTTCAATTCGGATGGATTGCGGCAACAGACAGAGTGAAATTAAAATGTGAAAAAATGTTTTGTCTAATTTATGCAATATGTGAAATATGTTGTGGATATTGTCATGTTGGTATTCTCTTTAAATGTTAACATTGTGATTGCAAATTATCTGTTATACCAAGAGGTTTTGTTGAATGTCAATTGATGTAATTAGTCTATAAGGAGTCACCATTGGGGCCAAGGGGCCTGTTGGTGTAAATATCTACAAACACAAACACAAATACAAATACAAAAAAAGACTACACATTTAAACTCAATTTTGTTGTTGATTTTATAATAAAAAACGATTGGGAATATTGTTGTTTGGTCGTCGCATGAGATAATTTTTAAAATGATTAAAATGTGATATTTGTATTCTGGCGATAAATGATTGCCGAAGAAAGATCCTTGCAGTTCTGCAAAAATGTTGAACTAATGCTTTTTAAGTTTCTGGCGCTTTTCAAAACTTGTTTTCAGTTTAGTTACCTATCGTTTGTACGTCGTACTCTTAACTCCATTCTTTTTGAAAACCTTGGAAGTTTACATTTATTTTTCTGTTGGTGCTCGTCAACATTTTGCAAATGTCAAACGTTGCACTAATTTTTTTCTTCACCACAAATCGGAATGCATTCACCCCACACAGTGGCATTTTTGCGCAACAGCCCATGAAAAAGGTGCTTCCGACGGAGCTGGAGGCATTATTCGTCGAGCAAGTTAACAAATGATCAATGATGATCAAATTTCGACCGCAACTGAGTCGTACGAGGTGGTAAGGAAAGTTTCAAGTTCAAATCTCAGAATAACATAGAAAACGTGCCACTCGAACAAATTTATTCTGATGCAAGAATAGAGAAAAATCCACAGAATTGTTTCGAAAAATGCAAAACCATACCTGGAACACAATCATTTCACTATGTTGAGAAGAACGAAGACTCCAAATTGAAACTGAAGATCTTTTCTTCCTGTGACACTATTGACTGATTAAGTCCATATAAATCAGAAATTAAAAATACATCTAAATGCAATGAATAGTAAAGTAAATCGCAATTGTGTTTTACACAACGCGCTGGTGTATAAAACTTCATACAGCCAAGTCTGAGTGCGAGCGAAGCGCGTGGCGATACGTTTTTCGCGCGCAAAGTGCGAATAAAAAAAAATCATATCTCATATAGTATTTAATTGCAGACTCCCAAATTTTTATGGTGCCAAGGAAAATGATTTGACTACTTTATACAATAAAAAAGAAAAAAAATCATGTCCAAGTTAAAAAAAAGATTTGTTTAAAACTTTTCAATATTTTCCATGAAACCAATAAGTTGATTAAGTTTTTATATACTTCATCCGAAAGCTGTGAAAAAGGCACACATTTCATGTCTTGAGTACTTTTTGGTATCTTCTTTATTTATTTATTAAAAAGTAGTTTTTTTTTGAAATGGTGCAATTCAACACAAAAAATCTCGAAAGTTGTTGAAATAAATAATTACGTGTCGAATATTTTTGACTACTAAACCGAGAAAAAAATTGATTTGGGAAAAAATTGTGGCTAATTTTGCGTGGAATGCCCCATATGTATTATATATAAATAAATCACTTTCGCCATTATGATCCATTTGGACGGTGCAATAGTACTTCCGCAGATCCCCTGTCCGACGATAGCCCTGAAACAAGAATCAGTTGAGGAATAATAATTATTATCCATTTACCATCAGGAAGGCTTGAATTCGGCTGACGGATTGGCTACCTTTGCCCGGAAATCTGCATGATCCTTAATCCGACTGTTAGCTACCATTCTCGATGCCCGATATCGAAGAACATTTATCGTGATCTTAGAAATTATTCTAAAAATACACCAACAAAACACCAACAACGTTTTCTTCTCAGCAATTTGTTTCACCATCTGACTGAACAGATTTCGTCATTGTCAGAATAGGGTAGTTCGTTTCGCTTAGGACTGGTTTCCAGCTAAATATATCGGCTAGAATCTCTATTAGCGAATAAAGATTTTATAGGAGTGCCGATACAGCAGATTTTATACAGCTCTACATTCGAATTCAAAATTCGAATGGCTTAGATGCAAAATAAAATAGATTATTAGTAGATAGTAGATGGCAGTATAGCATATGAAACTACACAGGCAAAAAAATTAGCCTAAAATACATAATAGCTTCTTTAGGAGACAGAAATCTATATGATGTCCCTAAAATGAGTTAGCCTTATATGAGTGAGAATGGATGAGTGAGTGTAAGAATAAACGATATTAGGACGGATGCGTCCATTGACTGTGAGGTATTTTTATTTATTTATAATTAATTAATATCAACAGACACAGTATGGTCCTAATGATAATTTCTTAATCTATTTAAAAAGTCAACATGTAATCTGCTACGTGGAATGTGAAGATCGAACTCGGATGACACTCTGTTGAAGGTCCGCTGCAAACCAATGATGGCACCGTTTACTCCATAGTTAGTCCGGCGAAGAGGTAATCGGAGGAATAAATTATTGTGAAGGGCGCGAGGGCGAACGTTCAAATTTATCGCACTGAGAAGCTCGGGGCAGTCAATTCGATCTTGCAAAATATCCGAAATCGTCATAGCACGGAATAGATCCCGTCGCACTTGCAATGTATCGAGTCCAATAAGCAAACCCCGGCTTTCATAACTTGGCAGCTGGTGAGGGTTGCTCCAAGGCAATCGACGAAGGGCAAACCGAACAAATCTGCGCTGTACTGTCTCAATTCGATGGACACCGTTGAGATAATGAGGGTTCCACACAACTGAACAATATTCCAGAGTTGATCGAACGAGTGAGCAGTAGAGAGATTTCAAGCAGTAAATATCTGAAAAGTGCTTAGATATTCTCATTATGAACCCCAAACAGCGTGAGGCCTTTGCGACAATATAGCTGATATGCTGTTTAAACGTCAGTTGTTCATCGAGAAAAACTCCAAGATCTTTGACGCAATTCGCTCTGTCAATTGTGGATTCAGCTAGACAGTAATTGAATCGAATTGGCGTTTTTTTCCTCGAGAACGTAATGACCGTACATTTCTTGGGGTTTAGGGACATTCGGTTGATCTCGCACCATTCCGCAAACGTTTCCAGTTGGCGTTGAAGGAAAGCTGCATCATCAGTATTCCGTATTCTATGGTATAACTTGAGGTCGTCGGCGAAAGACAACCGTGGTCCTTCTAAACAAAAGTTAACGTCGTTGAAATACAGAAGAAAAATCAATGGACCGAGATGGCTGCCTTGCGGAATACCAGATGAAGCAAAGAACTCTTCGGATACACAATCACCTATCTTGACTGCTAGACGACGATCACTGAGATACGATTGCATCCAACGGAGAATATTAGTACCAAAGCCAAGTCTATCCAATTTTGCCACTGCAATAGCGTGATTTATCTTGTCAAAAGCAGCGGAAAGATCCGTGTAGATAACGTCAGTTTGAAGGCCGTCCGACATAGCATCTGTAACATATGTTGTGAACGACAGAAGATTCGTAGATGTTGAACGTTTCGGCATAAATCCATGCTGAGTCACGGAGATATACTGTTTGCAGTGGCTGGAGATGGGTTCCAACACAGCCATTTCAAACAGCTTAGGAACTGCGCTTAGCGTTGTAATACCACGGTAATTGTCAACTACCTTTTTATCACCTTTTTTGTGAACTGGAAACATGAAGGAGGATTTCCAGAGTTCGGGAAATACTCCGGTTGATAGCGACAATTGAAACAGATGACAAAGAGGTTCAATTAGACCGGCAGAGCATTTTTTTAGAATAATAGTTGGTATACCATCTGGGCCTGCCGAGGTTGAAGCCTTCATTTTGCTAATCGCCAGTTGTACCATATTATTGTCGATATTGATAGAGTTCAAAGACTGGTATGATTGAGGTACATTGAGAGCCGCGCGTGAAGCCTGGGTCGATGTCAGTTTCTCGTTGGAGAAAACACTCGCGAACTTTTCAGAGAATAGTTGGCAGATCTCCTGTAAACTAGAGCTCATACGTCCTCCATAGCTCATCGTTGAAGGCAACCCGGATTCCTTTCTTTGCTCGTTTACATGCTTCCAGAATGTTTTAGGTTCGGACTTCAACTTACGTTGCACGTTTCGCAAGTAATCGGCATGGCAACGCTTCGATGTCTTTTTATAGACTTGGTTAACATGAACGTAGTGTTGTCGCAGCACGTAGCCCCCAAACTTGGAGTACTTCTTCAGAGCGGCTCTTTTAGTCGCTTTTAACCGTCTCAGCTCGGCAGTCTGCCACGCTGGGTGCTTAGATTGAAGGCCACTTCTTTTGGGTACATAGCGATCGATAGCATAGCTCATAACATTGGAGAAGGTCTGCACTGCAACGTTGACATCATCATTGTCGAGAATTTCAGTCCAGTGGATATTCGACAGGAAGTCAATAATGCTATTATAGTTGGCTTTTCTAAAATTATAGCTGACGGTGTCAGAAGCATTGCAGTCATGCTTCACTCGAATCGCTTCAAGCAATATATGCAGGGGAGGGTGATGTCTAACAGTCTTTACCAGGGGGAACGGTGCTGCGGTAACTTTTGGCGCGTAGTCAGATTTGCTCGAAAAACAGAGATCAAGGATTCTGTTGTTCTCGTTCACCACATTATTCGTTTGGCGCAGCAGATTTAGACTGTAGCAGTCAAGCAAACTGGTGATACCAGCATGAAAAGATGACAATTCGGGATCAGCGAACATAAATCCGTCAGAAGCAGAGCGCCATTTTAATCCGGAGAAATTGAAATCACCAACAATCAGGATCTCATCAACCGGGCTTGCTTGAGCGGAAATCCGTTCCAGTGACTCAGTATGTGAATCAATCAATGTCGAATCGCGAGTGCGGTCCGGTGGAAGATAAACCACGCAAAGAAAAAGTGCGTAGCCAGCCAGTTTGATTCGCACCCACACCTGCTCGACACAGACCCCCAAAGTATCGTCAATCAGCTGCGCTTTCAATCGACGATGGATAGCCACAAGTACCCCGCCGCCGGTAGCCTTGAGACTGTTACGTGAGCTGCGATCAGTTCGGAAAACATCGTAGTTGGCACCAAATGCTTGCACTGACAGAGTGCTATCGCTAAGCCACGTCTCTGTGAGGGCGATTATGTCGAAGCATTCATCCGAACTTGCTACCAAATAATCTTCAATTACTGAATTCATACCACCGGCATTCTGGTAATATATTTGTAGGTTTGAATGCCGCGATTGATTGCCGTTGGTATCGATTTGGAAGACCCCTTCACCACTCCTGCACACAGGACCGGGACGACTGGTGAACGCTGGCTGCAATGGCTCGACTATGGCAGGGGGATCTAGGGCTTCCATAGTGCTAGCTGCAGTGCGTCCCAGGGTGCGATGAGTCATACCAGCATAGCATAGAGTGCTTAGTCCTTCTGTGATCGTTGTAGAGCCGAATGTGCTATGAAGAGACGTGCTCGTTACGATGGGATCCAAATTTTGTTTTTGACATTGAAGATTCACAGCGGCGGTAGAGTTGTGTTCATCAGCAGACTGTAAGTGAAATTTACATTGAGGGCGTGCAGCATCTTGTATTGCTTCGGAAGGACATATACCCTTCTTGGCTTTACCTGACACAGAAGAAGTCGCCGATTCGCCAGGTAAACCTAAATCGCTCGCCGGGATACAAGAAGTTGGACAGATGAGTTTATCCGGAACAGCTTGGCGCTACTGTCCACCACCAGATGGATTCTTCTCCGCCGCAATCCTGATGATAGGTCGTTGGATTTTTGAATTGGTCACAAATTCACGAAAGTAGATGTTCTCCGGCCAAGAGTCTTTGGACAGAGCCTTATCCCTGTATGATTTGCTAACGCCAACTTTGAAAGTAATGAAGCTCAAAGTTGAGAGATCCTTGTCCTTAGGAACTAGACGAACTATTCTCGGTTGCAGATTCTCCCCCAGACAATCTTTCACAAGGGTAGAAACTTCATCATCCGTCGTGCTGGGATCGAATGCTGACAAGTAAACCCATAACAGCTCCTCAGGTGGTGAAATTGTTTTTATTGTTTCAAACGCAGCTTTGGATCCACGAATATTTGGAATTTTTGTTTTGAGCGAATCATCTTCCCGTTTGCGCTTAGGCGTGTTTGAAACTGGATTATATTCAGCAATTCGATTCCAAGGCGTTATAGTTGGGGATAGCGGTTTTGAGTCAACTTTAACCGAGAGAGCTTTGACAACATCTTTCAAATCAGCTATGTCGTTCTTTATAGATTTCAGAGAATTGTTGTCAGGCACTATGTCGCAACAACGCGAAGCCATTCTACGGAAATTATCATTCGAGAATAAGTCAGCACAGCCGTCGCACATCCAGAATAGATTCCGTGGGTGGGTTCCCAGGACGTCACGAACATCATAATCCATCTTGACGCATATCATGTGGAACGAATTTCCGCAGTATCCACGACATGTGATTCGTACGACATGTGATTCGTATGGTATGACTGTGATGTATGATTTAGCAGAGATGAATGGAAAAAATGGTAGAAGAATTGGTCATCAATGGTCTTGAGAAGGGTTTTAATGGCGAGAGGATGCTACTATTTCTCCCATGCACTATGTAAGAATTGGAGAGCAATTTAGGGTATGTAAACAATATATTGCACAGAAAAATAATGGAGCATAGGATAACGAACACGAGCTTTCAACAAACTAACGAGTAAATTATGTTGGTCTAGTTTCTCATCATCGTGGCGGGAGCGATTAGGAAGGGGAGTTCTACGGAATTCGGAAAAGGCAATTGACGAAAAATAACTCCGTGATTTTTCTATTCGGTCCTAGAGAGACTTGTTACCGTCCCTTTTGGTTTGTAACTATTGAGAGGCATCTATGTTGGAATTTGTTTGTAGTATGTAGGTATTAGTGAGTAAGTGTATTAACGCAATGTTCTTTTTGTTCATCTGGCTCTGTTAATATACATATTGTCGTTAGCGTAAATTTTTTTTGTTGTAATATTTTCTGTATTTTTGTTTAACATAGCATAAGTTTACTAACCCCAATAAAAATAATAAACCTCTAATTAGGCAACGAAAATTATCGGAAAAAAACTACAAAGGGCAGTCCTACGGGGTTGCACGAACTGTAGACGTAGGACTATACTACTTAATGTAAAATATTTATTTTCTTAGTACATTTATAGCGGTAAGCTTGAATCTAGTTGGTACCGCCACACGGTACTATCTTGATTTTAGGCCGAGTTTAGTCCGGCCTAAGACGTTAGTACCTGTCATTGCAGAAATGACTGCATCCTGAAGCCAAATGAAAACAGTGTAAAAGGCCGCCATGTTCCTCTTGCATACATCTCAATAATTTGAATCAACTTTTCGAACTTTATGTGCAATATTATGGCCCATGTTGCACACAAACCATATGAGGGCAAGTAAGCATGTCTTATCCCGTACGAAAAACAGGTGTAATCGAATTTTAAATGCATTTTTTTAAATATTCTTTATCGTCCTATAGACTTATCCAGCTGCGTTAGTATTGTGTCGTTTTGACGATTAAATTGGGAGGAAAACAAATCATTTGCACTGCGAATTGGGAGGAAAACAAACCGCTTGTGGGCTTAAGGGGAGGGCGGTAGTATAAAAATGCGTGATCTCGGTGTGCGTATTTTAAACGTCAGATATCTCAATATCTACAAGGTGCTACACGCTCATTTCAAAACGCCACATCGAAGAGTTATATTGCAGGTTAGCAGAAGTCGAATCATATTGAAACAAACTGTCGAACGAAACTTTATAATTGGATTCAGAGATGAAAATTGTTTTCGTTTGTTAGTTTACCTATGGCTATCAAAATGAGTGAAGTATAATTTGCTCACAATTTTGATCGTTATATAAATGTTATCGGAGCTTGCTTGTATTGTTTCGTAATTTATAATTTTCTAGCATATCTTGAACGATTTGCATTTCCGCTGTAGTACAAATTTTCGTTTAATTCTTTATGATAGAACAGATATGCACAGGGTATGAAAGAGCTGTGAAAGCTGAGACTAGACAGATGACTTGGCAAAATGACGCAAAAAGTTGAATACGGAAAAATCGCTTAAATCGTATCGGAACTTAAGGGGGGTTGTGTAAGGTATTATCGGCAAAAAATTCAATTTTTTTCAATGCAAATATTCTTTGTCTTTTCAGTCAGGCGCCACCTCAAAATCTTGTTTTGCGGTATACACCATAACTCAAAATGTACTGGACACACGTTGAGACATTTGCACAGCTGTTTTTCACAGCATTTAACAAGTAATTAAGGGAGGTTTTATTTTTTGGTCGATTTTCGATTTTTTCGTAGTACTTTGAAACCAAAGTCCGATTATTGCTAAAACAACGATGAATATGTTATTGTAAAATAATAATATTTAGCAGTTTGCAAAAAGCTCTTGTAGTTGCCTGGGCAATGATGTGAACAAGAAGAATTGTGCAAAATTCAGAGCGATTGGTCCAAGAAATTTTGTCTGCATCCAGTATCAGGTTCAATTTGTAAATTTATAATTGTCAATTCATTATCAGACAGATGGCAGACTATAGGAAGTAACTAATTATAATTTTTATTAATTAAAATTACTGGACTATTGGTATTTCAGGCATGATTGGATAATCGTGCTGATAATTTGAATTACTTCATTTTCAGCAAAGTAGGTCTGCCAAATTCTATATGCATGGTTAGTAGACTAGTTGGGTAGGATGGTATAATAAGCTCCACCAGGCTAATATTTCAGATTTCCATTCCATGGACGACATAATTATCTGAAGCAAATAAATAATTTTTATGGCATTTTTCATGTGTTGCAGAACAGCAACTGATACAAACTTTTCAAAAGATGTAAGCTTCCACTCTTTTTCTATAAGCATTTGATTTAATTTGGAACAGTCAGATTTGGCTGAACTGACAAACTACTAAGTGTAATGTTAGAGAAGCTCTTCAAGCCCTTGGAGTGGCTAGCGCCTAACAATACAACTCTATAACGTTCTCGATAGTATGCACCATTATTAGCAAAAGAACGTTTTAGTCAATTAATGATCTTAAATAATAAATTGTTTACGCGGTTACTCCACTGTAGAATTTTAAAACAATCGATTTTTTATTTATTAGTCTAAAATGTGCTTTAGGATGTAAAAAATGATATCCCAAAACATGGAGAACGAAAACAATTCAAAAAAATTATTTTCAATTTAGCCGCGTTTCTTATGTATAACCCATGTGTACTGCAAACTTTAACCGCGTTTTTTTTTCACATAACAGTTTTTGCAACCGACCGAGACGGTTGTGCCTCCAGGTGGAAGGATTTGTTCTCGAGAGAGTGACGAAGTGCGAGACGCTGTATGCGTTATTGTGGGAGAGAGAGAGAGAGAGAGAGAGAGACCAGTTTGTTAAGTGTGAGTCGACAGTTGATACGTCGGAGGCGTGGTCAACGGCATCCTCGACAAGTGGTGTTTTGACAGCAAACCGCGGGTAGACGAATTTGCCTACCGCGGTGGCAGAGATCGACAGTGATCGTGCCTGTACACACAGAAAAAAATATAGTGTATTGGTGTCGTCGGGCAATTCTAATCGACGAGAGGGAAGCGTCACAGGTAGACCCATTTGCTCTATTTGTCTACCGCAGAAGTGGTACGACGAATAAGGAAAACAAGTGGCACTGAAAAGTGCCGCATCGACAGTGGGATTTTCGCAGCAAGCCACAGGTAGCCACATTTGTCTACCGAGGTGGTGGAAACGGAGAGAGCGCGCTTGTGGTGGTGATACCGACGAGCAGCTTAATCGGAGAGAGTTTTGAAGTGTTGCAGGTAGGACTATTTCTCTACTGAAGAAGCAACGCGACGAAGAAGAACAGCAGGTGTCACATTGTCAAACAACGGGCACCGAGTTTACAACGTAACACATGAGGTGTGTTCTACAGGTATAACAGGTATATTTTTCATTCCTTTTTGTGATAGTTTTTCTTGCTAGGTAAAATGGATGAAGAGATGGGAGAACGAGTAACAGACCCTCCCCCTAAGCCTTATGCTGAAAATGTAAATCCGACTAGAATTAAAATTTACCCAGAGTCGTCAACGGGACCATGGATTGTATTTATTAGGCGTAAAGTAAAGGCGCTAAATATTATTCAAATTTCTAAAGATTTGACTTCGCGATTCTCGGATGTAAAAGAGATCGTCAAAGTCAATAAAGATAAAATACGCATTGTCGTTGGTAGTTTCAAACAAGCCAATGCAATTGCTTCTTGCGAGCTTTTTACGCGTGAGTATAGAGCGTATATTCCTTCAAAGGAAATTGAAATTGATGGGGTCATCACAGAATCGAGTTTGACTGTTGATGACTTAGTTAAGCATGGGGTTGGTCGTTTCAAAGACACCATACTTAAAGACGTAAAAATACTTGAATGCAAGCAATTGCATTCAGTATCACACGAAGGAGATAAAAAAGTTTATCGACTGTCTGACTCATTTCGAGTGACTTTCGCTGGGTCTGCGCTGCCCAACTATGTCATTATCGATAAGATTCGTCTCCCTGTTCGCCTTTTTATCCCTCGTGTAATGAATTGCCTTAATTGCAAACAGCTTGGCCACACAGCCACTTACTGTTCCAATAAGGCACGGTGTGGCAAATGTGGGGGTTCTCATCAAGAGGATACATGTAATGAAAATTCAGAAAAATGTTTAATGTGCGGAGAAAACTCACATGAGGTCCCTGCATGCCCCATTTATAAATTGCGTGAGGATAAAATTAAACGATCCTTGAAGGAGAGGTCTAAGCGCTCCTATGCAGAAATGTTGAAAAATGCTACCCCTAAACCCATCTTCTTAGAAAACACTTACACATCTCTATTTTCGGAACAGTCTGACTCTGACGGAGCGTGCGAAGGTACATCATTTGTTTTACCCGGAAATTCCAGAAAAAGAAAACAGTCTTCTTTTCCCAAGCTGCCAAGCAAGGGCCTTAAAATTTCTCCACCAATAGATAAACTGCGCCCAAAACCGAAAAATTCCGATTCAAAACCGAAATCAATTCCGCCCGGTTTTGGGAACGTACAATCCAAACAGAACACCATTACTGGAAATAATAAAATTTCGACTTCCTCTGAGCCTCAGCCGGGGGTAGGATTATTGAAATTTTCTGAAATTGTTGATTGGATTTTTAAAGCATTCAATATTTCTGAACCACTAAAGAGTATACTTTCAGCTTTCCTCCCAACAATTAGAACATTTTTAGAGCAGCTGATTGCTCAATGGCCCATCCTTGCAGCGATTGTATCTTTCAATGGGTAATTCACCTCCTCCAATGAAAGATTCCATCACTGTTTTACAGTGGAATTGCAGAAGTATCATACCTAAAATTGATTCCTTAAAAATTTTACTGCATAATTTAAAATGCGATGCTTTTGCTCTATGTGAAACATGGCTTACCTCAAACATTAATTTCAACTTAAATGATTTCAACATTATTCGCCTAGACCGAGACACCCCGTATGGAGGAGTGCTTCTAGGAATTAAAAAGTGCTATTCTTTCTATAGAATTAACATCCCCTTGTTTGCGGGCATTGAGGCTGTAGCTGTCCAAACGAACATTAAAGGCAAAGACATGTCTATCGCTTCTATATATATACCTCCCAAAGTTCAAATTGGACAACGTCAAATTTTTGAGGTAGTGGAATCCATGGCTGCTCCGCGTCTGATACTGGGAGACTTCAACTCGCACGGAGTATTGTGGGGTTCCCTCTACAATGATAATCGATCCTCTTTGATTTACAATGTTTGTGACGAATTTAATATGACAGTTTTAAATACTGGCGAAACAACACGCATCCCCAGACCTCCTGCACGTCCAAGTGCATTAGATCTATCTCTGTGCTCGACATCACTTCGGTTAGACACCTCCTCCAATGAAAGATTCCATCACTGTTTTACAGTGGAATTGCAGAAGTATCATACCTAAAATTGATTCCTTAAAAATTTTACTGCATAATTTAAAATGCGATGCTTTTGCTCTATGTGAAACATGGCTTACCTCAAACATTAATTTCAACTTAAATGATTTCAACATTATTCGCCTAGACCGAGACACCCCGTATGGAGGAGTGCTTCTAGGAATTAAAAAGTGCTATTCTTTCTATAGAATTAACATCCCCTTGTTTGCGGGCATTGAGGCTGTAGCTGTCCAAACGAACATTAAAGGCAAAGACATGTCTATCGCTTCTATATATATACCTCCCAAAGTTCAAATTGGACAACGTCAAATTTTTGAGGTAGTGGAATCCATGGCTGCTCCGCGTCTGATACTGGGAGACTTCAACTCGCACGGAGTATTGTGGGGTTCCCTCTACAATGATAATCGATCCTCTTTGATTTACAATGTTTGTGACGAATTTAATATGACAGTTTTAAATACTGGCGAAACAACACGCATCCCCAGACCTCCTGCACGTCCAAGTGCATTAGATCTATCTCTGTGCTCGACATCACTTCGGTTAGACTGCACGTGGAAGGTTGTACCTGATCCTCACGGTAGCGATCATTTGCCAATCGTTGTTTCAATTAACAGTGAATTAGGCCTTACGAATTCAATCAATGTTCCTTATGACTTAACACGAAATATTGATTGGAAAACATACGAAACATTAATTTCCACTTCTCTTGCTTCGACAGAAGAGCTACCCCCTACCGAAGAATATGAATTCCTAGCGGGTTTAATTATTGAAGCAGCAGAACAAGCCCAAACGAAATGCAATCCTGGAATGACAATAAATAGACGGCCCCCTAATCCTTGGTGGGACAAAGAGTGCTCTGATGCATATGAAGCTAAACAAGTTGCCTACAAAGAAATTATGAAACAGAAAGGGGGTATACGTGAGAACTTTGAAAATTATTTCATTTTGCAAAACAAATTTGACAGTATACGTCGTGCCAAAAAATCTAGTTATTGGAGACACTTCGTTAATGGCTTGTCAAGAGAAACATCAATGAGTACTCTTTGGAACACAGCCAGAAGAATGAGGAATCGAAACGTGACTAATGAAAGCGAAGATTTTTCGAATCGTTGGATATTTAATTTTGCCAAGAAAATTTGTCCCGATTCTGCTCCTGCGCAGAAAATCACTCGCGATGCTCCCACAAGTAACGATTTCATAGATTCGCCTTTGACAATGATGGAATTCTCAATTGCACTCCTCTCATGCAACAATAATGCTCCGGGACTAGACAGAATTAAATTCAACTTGGTGAAGAATCTGCCTGACCTAGCAAAAAGACGCTTGTTGAATTTATTCAATAAGCTTCTTGAGCAGAACATTGTCCCGCACGACTGGAGACAAGTGAGAGTTATCGCTATTCCAAAACCGGGAAAACCAGCCTCCGATCATAACTCGTATCGACCGATTGCAATGTTATCCTGCATCAGGAAATTGTTGGAAAAAATTATCCTACGACGTCTCGACAATTGGGTTGAGGCGAACGGCTTGCTATCAGATACCCAGTTTGGTTTTCGGAGGGGAAAGGGAACGAATGATTGTCTGGCGCTACTTTCGTCAGAAATCCAACTAGCTTATGCAAAAAAAGAACAAATGGCGTCTGTGTTCTTAGACATAAAAGGAGCATTCGACTCTGTTTCCATTGATGTTCTCTCAGAGAAACTACATCAATGTGGTCTTTCACCAATATTAAATAATTATTTATACAACTTATTGTCAGAAAAGCACATGCATTTTTCATATGGCGATTTGGCAACATTCAGAATAAGTTACATGGGCCTCCCACAAGGTTCTTGTTTAAGCCCCCTTCTCTACAATTTTTACGTGAATGATATTGATAATTGTATTGTCAGCCCATGCACTCTAAGACAACTTGCAGATGATGGCGTGGTTTCTGTTACAGGACCAAAAGCCTTAAATTTACAACAACCACTGCAAGATAGTTTGGATAATTTATCAAGTTGGGCTTTGAAGTTAGGCATCGATTTCTCTACGGAGAAAACAGAGTTGGTTGTTTTTTCAAGGAAGCGTGATCCAGCTCAGCTTCAGCTTCAGTTGGTTGGTAGAACGATAGCCCAAGTCCTGACTTTTAAATACCTTGGAATTTGGTTCGATTCTAAAGGCACATGGGGAGGCCACATTAGGTATCTAATAACGAAATGCCAACAAAGGATAAATTTTCTGCGAACAATAACTGGATCATGGTGGGGTTCTCATCCAAGTGACATGATAAGATTGTATCAAACAACAATACTTTCAGTAATGGAATATGGGTGCATCTGTTTCCGTTCAGCTGCGAACACTCACATTATTAAACTGGAACGGATACAGTATCGCTGTTTACGAATTGCCTTAGGTTGCATGCAGTCGACCCATACGATGAGTCTTGAAGTACTAGCGGGAGTTCTTCCTTTAAAAGACCGATTCTGGGATCTTTCTTCTCGTTTACTTATTCGATGTGAGGTTATGAACCCACTGGTAATTGAAAATTTTGAAAGACTTGTCGAGCTTCAACCCCAAACCAGATTCATGACAGTGTATTTCAATCACATGTCACAAGAAATAACGCCTGCTAGGTATGTTCCCACATACGTCAATATACTAGATATTCCTGAATCCACTTTATTCTTCGACACATCCATGCAAGCAGAGATTCGTGGAATTCCGGATCATCTACGCTCGCGGGAGATCCCTAAAATATTCACAAGTAAATATCAACACATAGACTGCCTTAAAATGTTTTACACTGATGGGTCACGAATCAGTGAGGCCACTGGCTTCGGTATTTTCAACAATAATTTTTCAATTTCTCTCAAACTTGCAGAACCCGCCTCTGTTTATATAGCGGAACTAGCAGCAGTTCACTATAGTTTGCAAATAATTAATACTTTACCCCCGAACCATTACTTTATCCTCACTGATAGTCTCAGCACAATTGCAGCTCTACGCTCAAAGAGGATTGATAATCACGATCCATTCTTTTTGGGGAAGATACGAGAATCTCTGAGTAACCTGACAAGAAAATGTTATAAATTTACCCTAGTGTGGCTCCCCGCCCATTGCTCTATTGCGGGCAATGAGAAAGCTGATAATTTAGCCAAGATTGGTGCACTAGATGGTGAAATATATGAAAGACCCATCGCTTACAATGAATTTTATAGCGCTTCTCGACAGAGGACACTTGCTAGTTGGCAAACATCTTGGGACAATGGAGATATGGGACGATGGCTACACTCAATTACCCCTAAAGTATCAACGAAGGCATGGTTCAAAGGATTGGATGTAAGTCGGGACTTCATCCGTGTGATGTCTAGGCTCATGTCCAATCATTATACTTTAGATGCGCATCTCCGTCGTATTGGGCTCGCTGAGGGTAATCATTGTGCTTGTGGAGAAGGTTACCATGACATTGAGCATGTTGTTTGGTCCTGCACTGAATATCGTGAAGCCAGATCACAATTAGTAGATTCTTTACAAGTCCGAGGAAGACCAATCCATGTTCCTGTTAGAGACATCCTGGCGTATCGCGATCCTCTATACATGGAACTTATCTATCATTTTCTAAAAACAGCGTCTGTCAAAATTTAATTAAATTCATCTCCTCATACTCTCATCCAAGGCTAATCATTCACCAATTAAAGGAACCTAGAATATTTAGTTTTTAAATTTAGACAATAACAGAAAAAAAGTAAATAAATACACCCGAAAATACTAGATCAGTATGAAATACAACAATGTAAGGAAAAAAGCAAACAATAAAGTGATTTCAGTGTTAGTTTTAGACAAAGTACTAGTATAGTTAAAATTAGTCTTAAGGATTTTTGTAACGTGCTATGTAAAAAAAGAAACTGGCGTAAAAAGCTATTGCAAATGCCGTGTCAAATAAACGTATGAAAAAAAAAAAAAAAAACCGCGTTTTTCTCGAAACCACTGGCCGGAAATGCAACTCGAGCAAATGATTTTTGTTCGCTTTGAAATTTTCACAGTATATTCAAAATTGTTTTTTCTAGTCACGTACGCAGTATTAAATTTTTTATTGCTTACATTTTTATTGATTAACGATTTTGTGTAGATTTTTATGACATTCTCTACGTTTTTTCACTCAAAACTGCGCCATTTCGCTTAAAATAAAAATATCGAAAAAATCCTACGTACATCGCTATTGACAGAAGGAATCAGAAAAACTTTAGTTTTTGGCGCTACGTCAAAAATTACGGGAGATAGATTTCCGACCGTGGACCCCTTCCAAAAAAACGCGCATGAGGTGAAAATGCTGCAGAGCCGTCATCTAGTGATGACATTGCTCGAAAAAATTACTTTATTTGATACAATACTTATTTTTTTTCCATACGTTTATTTGACACGGCATTTGCAAAAGCTTTTTACGCCAGTTTCTTTTTTTAAATAACACGTTACAAAAATCCTTAAGACTAATTTTAACTATACTAGTAATTTGTCTAAAACTAACACTGAAATCACTTTATTGTTTGCTTTTTTCCTTACATTGTTGTATTGCATAATGATCTAGTGTTTTCGGGTGTATTTATTTACTTTTTTTCTGTTATTGTCTAAATTTAAAAACTGAATATTCTAGGACACTTTAATTGGTGAATGATTAGCCTTGGATGAGAGTATGAGGAGATGAATTTAATTAAATTTTGACAGATGCTGTTTTTAGAAAATGATAGATAAGTTCCATGTATAGAGGATCGCGATACGCCAGGATGTCTCTAACAGGAACATGGATTGGTCTTCCTCGGACTTGTAAAGAATCTACTAATTGTGATCTGGCTTCACGATATTCAGTGCAGGACCAAACAACATGCTCAATGTCATGCTAACCCTCTCCACAAGCACAATGATTACCCTCAGCGAGCCCAATACGACGGAGATGCGCATCTAAAGTATAATGATTGGACATGAGCCTAGACATCACACGGATGAAGTCCCGACTTACATCCAATCCTTTGAACCATGCCTTCGTTGATACTTTAGGGATAATTGAGTGTAGCCATCGTCCCATATCTCCATTGTCCCAAGATGTTTGCCAACTAGCAAGTGTCCTCTGTCGAGAAGCGCTATAAAATTCGTTGTAAGCGATGGGTCTTTCATATATTTCACCATCTAGTGCACCAATCTTGGCTAAATTATCAGCTTTCTCATTGCCCGCAATAGAGCAATGGGCGGGGAGCCACACTAGGGTAAATTTATAACATTTTCTTGTTAGATTACTCAGAGATTCTCGTATCTTCCCCAAAAAGAATGGATCGTGATTATCAATCCTCTTTGAGCGTAGAGCTGCAACTGTGCTGAGACTATCAGTGAGGATAAAGTAATGGTTCGGGGGTAAAGCATTAATTATTTGCAAACTATAGTGAACTGCTGCTAGTTCCGCTATATAAACAGAGGCGGGTTCTGCAAGTTTGAGAGAAATTGAAAAATTATTGTTGAAAATACCGAAACCAGTGGCCTCAGTGTAAAACATTTTAAGGCAGTCTATGTGTTGATATTTACTTGTGAATATTTTAGGGTTCTCCCGCGAGCGTAGATGATCCGGAATTCCACGAATCTCTGCTTGCATGGACGTGTCGAAGAATAAAGTGGATTCAGGAGTATCTAGTATATTGCTGTATGTGGGAACATAACTAGCAGGCGTTATTTCTTGTGACATATGATTGAAATACACTGTCATGAATCTGGTTTGTGGTTGAAGCTCGACAAGTCTTTCAAAATTTTCAATTACCAGTGGGTTCATAACCTCACATCGAATAAGTAAACGAGAGGAGAGATACCAGAATCGGTCTTTTAAAGGAAGAACTCCCGCTAGTACTTCAAGACTCATCATATGGGTCGACTGCATGCAACCTAAGGCGATTCGTAAACAACGATACTGTATCCGTTCCAGTTTAATAATGTGAGTGTTCGCAGCTGAACGGAAACAGATGCACCCATATTCCATTACTGAAAGTATTGTTGTTTGATACAATCTTATCATGTCACTTGGATGAGAACCCCACCATGATCCATTTATTGTTCGCAGAAAATTTATCCTTTGTGGGCATTTCGTTATTAGATACCTAATGTGGCCTCCCCATGTGACTTTAGAATCGAACCAAATTCCAAGGTATTTAAAAGACAGGATTTGGGCTATCGTTCTACCAACCAACTAAAGCTGAAGCTGAGCTGGATCACGCTTCCTTGAGAAAACGACCAACTCTGTTTTCTCCGTAGAGAAATCGATGCCCAACTTTAAAGCCCAAATTGATAAATTATCCAAGCTATCTTGCAATGGTTGTTGTAAATTTATAGCTTTAGGTCCTGTGGCAGAAACCAACCCATCATCTGCAAGTTGTCTTAGAGTGCATGGGCTGACAATACAATTATCAATGTCATTCACGTAAAAATTATAGAGAAGGGGGCTTAGACAAGAGCCTTGTGGGAGGCCCATGTAACTTATTCTGAGTGTCGCCAAATCGCCATATGAAAAATGCATGTGCTTTCTGACAATAAATTGTATAAATAATTATTTAATATCGGTGAAAGACCACATTGATGTAGCTTCTCCGTAAGAACATCAATGGAGACTAAGTCGAATGCTCCTTTTATGTCTAAGAACACAGACGCCATATGTTCTTTTTTTGCGTAAGCGAGTTGGATTTCTGACGAAAGTAGCGCCAAGCAATCATTCGTTCCCTTTCCTCTCCGAAAACCAAACTGGGTATCTGAGAGCAAGCCGTTCGCCTCAACCCAATTGTCGAGACGTCGTAGGATAATTTTTTCCAACAATTTCCTGATGCAGGATAGCATTGCAATCGGTCGATACGAGTTATGGTTGGAGGCTGGTTTTCCCGGTTTTGGAATGGCGATAACTCTCACTTGTATCCAGTCACGCGGGACAATATTCTGCTCAAGAAACTTGTTGAATAAATTCAACAAGCGTCTTTTTGCTAGGTCAGGCAGATTCTTCACCAAGTTGAATTTAATTCTGTCTAGTCCCGGAACATTATTGTTGCATGAGAGGAGTGCAATTGAAAATTCCATCATTGTCAAAGGCGAATCGTTATTTGTGGGAGCATCAGGAATGATTTTCTGCGCAGGAGCAGAATCTGGACAAATTTTCTTGGCAAAATTAAATATCCAACGATTCGAAAAATCTTCGCTTTCATTAGTCACGTTTCGATTCCTCATTCTTCTGGCTGTGTTCCAAAGAGTACTCATTGATGTTTCTCTTGACAAGCCATCAACGAAGCGTCTCCAATAACTAGACTTTTTGGCACGACGTATACTGTCAAATTTGTTTTGCAAAATGAAATAATTTTCAAAGTTCTCACGTATACCCCCTTTCTGTTTCATAATTTCTTTGTAGGCAACTTTTTTAGCTTCATATGCATCAGAACACTCTTTGTCCCACCAAGGAATAGGGGCCGTCTATTTATTGTCATTCCAGGATTGCATTTCGTTTGGGCTTGTTCTGCTGCTTCAATAATTAAACCCGCTAGGAATTCATATTCTTCGGTAGGGGGTAGCTCTTGTGTCGAAGCAAGAGAAGTGGAAATTAATGTTTCGTATGTTTTCCAATCAATATTTCGTGTTAAGTCATAAGGAACATTGATTGAATTCGTAAGGCCTAATTCACTGTTAATTGAAACAACGATTGGCAAATGATCGCTACCGTGAGGATCAGGTACAACCTTCCACGTGCAATCTAACCGAAGTGATGTCGAGCACAGAGATAGATCTAATGCACTTGGACGTGCAGGAGGTCTGGGGATGCGTGTTGTTTCGCCAGTATTTAAAACTGTCATATTAAATTCGTCACAAACATTGTATATCAAAGAGGATCGATTATCATTGTAGAGGGAACCCCACAATACTCCGTGCGAGTTGAAGTCCCCCAGTATCGGACGCGGAGCAGCCGTGAATTCCACTACCTCAAAAATTTGACGTTATCCAATTTGAACTTTGGGAGGTATATATATATATATATATATATATATATATATATATATATATATATATATATATATATATATATATATATATATATATATATATATATATATATATATATATATATATATATATATATATATATATATATATATATATATATATATATATATATATATATATATATATATATATATATATATATATATATATATATATATATATATATATATATATATATATATATATATATATATATATATATATATATATATATATATATATATATATATATATATATATATATATATATATATATATATATATATATATATATATATATATAGAAGCGATAGACATGTCTTTGCCTTTAATATTCGTTTGGACTGCTACAGCCTCAATGCCAGCAATCATGGGGATGGTAATTCTATAGAAAGAATAGCACTTTTTAATTCCTAGAAGCACTCCTCCATACGGGTCTAGGCGAATAATGTTGAAATCATTTAAGTTGAAATTAATGTTTGAGGTAAGCCATGTTTCACATAGAGCAGAAGCATCGCATTTTAAATTATGCAGTAAAATTTTAAAGGAATCAATTTTTGGTATGATACTTCTGCAATTCCACTGTAAAACAGTGATGGAGTCTTTCACCTTAGGAGTTGAATTAACCATTGAAAGATATAATTGCTGCAAGGATGGGCCATTGAGCAATCAGCTGCTCTAAAAATGTTTTAATTGTTGGGAGGAAAGCTGAAAGTATACTCTTTAGTGGTTCAGAAATATTGAATGCTTTAAAAATCCAATCAACAATTTCAGAAAATTTCAATAATCCTACCCCCGGCTGAGGCTCAGAAGAAGTTGGAATTTTATTATTTCCAGTAATGGTGTTCTGTTTGGATTGTACGTTCCCAAAACCGGTTTTGGGCGCAGTTTATCTATTGGTGGAGCTTTAGAAAAGAATTTCTTTTTCTGGAATTTCCGGGTAAAACAAATGATGTACCTTCGCACGCTCCATCAGAGTCAGACTGTTCCGAAAATAGAGATGTGTAAGTGTTTTCTAAGAAGATGGGTTTAGGGGTAGCATTTTTCAACATTTCTGCATAGGAGCGCTCTCCTTCAAGGATCGTTTAATTTTATCCTCGCGCAATTTATAAATGGGGCATGCAGGGAGCTCATGCGAGTTTTCTCCGCACATTAAACATTTTTCTGAATTTTCATTGCATGTATCCTCTTGACGAGAACCCCCACATTTGCCACACCGTGGAACAGTAAGTGGCTGTGTGGCCAAGCTGTTTACAATTAAGGCAATTCATTACACGAGGGATAAAAAGGCGAACAGGGAGACGAATCTTATCGATAATGACATAGTTGGGCAGCGCAGACCCAGCGAAAGTCACTCGAAACGAGTCAGACAGTCGATAAACTTTTTTATCTCCTTCGTGTGATACTGAATGCAATTGCTTGCATTCAAGTATCTTTACGTCTTTAAGTATAGTGTCTTTGAAACGACCAACCCCATGCTTAATTAAGTCATCAACAGTCAAACTCGATTCTGTGATGACCCATCAATTTCAATTTCCTTTGAATACGCTCTATATTCACGCGTAAAAAGCTCGCAAGCTACATATGACTATTTCCCATTGATCCTTCACAATAGACATGAATTGGACCAATCTTGGCCACCGGAGAACTGTTCCGGGAGAACCTAAGAAAATGTATATATTTTTCTATCATTCCAGCGATTTCGGTTCATAGCTTTATACGAAATGCGAAGTTCTTCCAATCATACGGTTCTACAGCTCCCTCAAGGCCATTCCGGCACCGGTTCCGTACGGATGGACATTTGACGCCATTTTGAAAACCAAGATGGCAGCTTCCGGTTACCACAAAATAGTGAAAACCACCATCAATATGGGTGTTATTTGAAAGAGAACGGCCAGCAAAAGCCGGAAATTGATAATTGACTCCATTTTGAAAAGCAAAATGGCGATTTCCGGTTACCACAAACCAGTGAAAAGCATCATCAATATGGGTGTCATTCGAAAGGGAGTGATCAATAGAAGACAGAAATTGATTTTGACGCCATTTTCAAAACCAAGATGGCGGTTTCCGGTTATCACAGTGCAGTGCAAACCACCACCAATAATGGCGTCATTGTAAAGCGCTAGCGATCAGCAAAAGCCGGAAATTGGTTTTTGACGCCAATTCGAAAACCAAAATGGCGGGTTCATGATCCAAAGAAACAGTGAAAACCGTCATCAATATGGGTGTCATTTGAAAGGGGTGTGTCAGCAGGAGACGGAAATTGATGATTGACGCCATTTTGAAAACCAAGATGGCGGCTGCCGGTTTCCAAAAACCAGTGAAAACTACCATCAATATAGGTGTTATTTGAAAGGGATTTGTGAGAAGAAGTACGAAATTGATTGTTTATGCAGTTTTGAAAACCAGTTGCGGTTTCCTGTTACTGCAAAACAGCGAAAACTATCATCAGTATAGGTATCAGAAAGGGGTAGTCATAAAGTTATTTTTGACGCCATTTTCGAAAACCAATATGGTGGCTTCCGGTTACTACAAACAACAGTGAAAACCATAAGTATGGGTGTCATTTGAAAGGGGTGGTCAGTAGATGTAGTGGTGGCGGTGGTACTACCACGTTTGTAACAGGAACACTCTCCATAGCACTGCTTGTCGTGTAAAAAGCATGACGTGTTCAAGCATTACTCTCTGACCATACTCAGCATGCTACTGTACGAAGGGCCAAAAAGGAATTGCGTGGTCGGAAAGTGACTTCGCTTACATGTACTACGGAAGCTTTTGCTTCCAATAACAAGACCATATAAGCCAATTACAATGCAAGCCATTGTTATAAAAAGTAGCCTCAATAGGTGGGGAGAAAATCCTGCGCAATGTTCACGAAATGTTAGCAACAAGAATCTGGCTACTCCACTCTTCCTGCCCAAATCGTTTCAATCAGGTGGCTTGATGGTCCCTCTCAATTCCCATGTATTCTATGTAAGGGTCATTCCACGCGCAGTGATCAAGGCACGTGTAATCGACCTTCACGGATTTGAATCAAATTTGGAGGAATTGCTCATCTAGGGCCAATATATAAAAACCCAAATTTTTGTGTCTATTCAATCATCCCTCGGGCAATGGGAGCACCCCCCCCCCCCCCCCCCCCCGTTTTGGCAAATTGTCAAAACCCTTGATTTCCTTTTGAACATATTTCCGGTTCTATTTACTCTAGAACCAAACTGTAAGATGGGTTTTGAAGAAAATTGTTCAAGGAGTTTAGAAAATATATTAGTTATTGGCGGCAGTGCTGCCAACTATCCGATTTTTTCAGCCAGATAGCAAATCAGCGATATTTTGAAGCAAAAAACGCTATTTCCCATATAAAATCTCAGGCGCACAACAATAAAACAACTAACTTGAGTATTCTAAGTTCACACATAATTTATCGTGAAGTAGACGAGAAATTATGAAAAATTACGTTTTTGGTTGCTTTTTAGCAGATCAGGGTCAATTTTTATGACCGTTTGAAGATTTTCTCAATTTTGGCCAATAAAAATGGATTTTTAAACGGGAAAATTCGAGTTCTTCCCTTCAAACAGTGCATCTTAGGATGCGCTCAAATTATATTGACATTATAAGTGTTTTTTATGTAAAAATATCTACAGAACACGATGGCATTAGAATCTTCAAAATTAAAATATTTGTTATAAGAAAAAAAACTTTTAATATTTAACTGAAAAAAATCGCATAGTTGGCATCACTGCCGCGAAAAGTTAAGCTCCTTGAGCAATTTTCTTCAAAAACCATTTTTCGAATGGATTCTATAGTAAATAGAACCGGTGATATTTGTAGAAGACACCTAATTTCTATCTCTCTCCGTTGAAAAGTTAGTGTTGGCGCCATCTATGCGGTCACAGGTGGCACTAAAATTTTCTAATCAAGACATAACTCGTATTATGTATTGCAATTCTTCCGAACATACTATTCAGCTAAATCTAACCATTATTCTACAAAAATGTTTAGTTTGTTAGAACCTAGTACCGATACACTACCACGCACTGCTAGGCCCCATGCAAAACTGACTCAGACACCACTTCGCTAAAAGTTTAATAACTTCTTTTAACAAAGCCGAATTGACTAGCAGTCTTCGACAAAGTTGTACACAATTAAATTATATTTCTTATTTTCACTTACAGTCATAATTCGATGCATACTGTGCCACCTAGCGGTGAAAATGCGAGCTAGTGGGTTTTCTTCATATAAATTGTCGAAAAATCCCATACAAACTTCAGGCACGTTGGTCCGGTAGCTAGACTTGTCCGATTTGCTTCAAATTTAGAGCAAGTACTCCTGGTGGGACTAGGAATCGACTCAGAGGTAGGCCGATAGGGGTCACGTCCTTACAATCGTCGAACGGTTTTGTGTAATCAGATAGGTGTACTAATTTTTGTTTTAAGTTTGTATACAAGAAACAAAGGGGTTGGATAGGCAACCGCTCTCCTCTTGCTACAATAAGTGTGCTGGATATGCTACACATAGCTATGCGGCGGTACGGTTTTTTGGTGTTGGTGTTTGTTTTTTCGTGTCGTGGAGAAGGCGGCCATCGAGGTTTTTAGATAGTGACGGACCACGGCATCGAACAGCCGCCCCGAGTTTTTTTGTTTTTCCGGGACAGTTTCCAGCCACAATAACCAGTGCGGTGAAGTGCGCGTGTGCGACGGTGACAATCCCGTTCGAAATGTGCCGACCCGTGGTTCGGGTACTCAAGTGTTTTGGTGTCGGGTCGCCGGAAAAGGAAGCTAAGCGCCAAGGAGCAACTCGCTTCCCCGGCTAAGTATAAAGGACCCAGAAGACGCCTTTCCGCTCTCGCTGTGAAGGATCAGCCGAACGAGCCTAGCTCTCCTTCACAGCTAAGCTTCAAGGAGAGCGAAGCAGGGTGGCCAAAGGTGCTCCCTGGGAAGTACACTGCGGTGACTTCTGGGATCTCTCGCGGGGAGCGAGTAGATCCGGTGATAATTCGCCATCGTCGCTAGGGAGGTTCCAACAAAGGAGCCAAGCTCACATCCCTAGCTAAAAGTCAAGGACCGCTGCCGGCGCAGCCAACGACACCAGCAGGAGAACGCGGCCGTTGTGTTCTCGGCCGGTCGGAAGAAACCGCCCGCCTTCCGCCATCGACAGAAGCAGCTGATCAACTTCATCGACAGAGTGCAACAAAGAGGAGATTTGGTGGAATAAAAGTCGGTAAATCTATTAGTTTATTTACCTTTTTTTGTTGTGAAACGAAAATCCGTAATTCTGTAAAAACACCTAGGCCGCCCTGAAAAGAAGGGTACGCCGTGCAAACAAGAACCCGAATAGTGGAATACCCTTACTTACAAAGTCAAGAAAAAAGTAGGCAACCGCGGCATCTCAGTCGCCGTCGTTCCCCCAGCACATTATTCAGCAGCGGCTCACGAGTCAAAACTTCTTGATATCATCCACTGCTTTAATTGAGGCCAGCAATCACTCCATAAACGATTAAGTCATCGAAGAAGCCCCACACACCTGCACGTATACCACACTTTGAAGCCGACACCGACACCAACCACGAACGCGTGAATCAACAAATACATCTCCAATGCAACGCACGATCGCGATCCGCAGTATTGAACGAGGAAATACACATGTCCAAATCGAAAATTATTATTATAATAATATTGCCGATGGACAGTCCATGTGAACATCGGCTAGAATGAACTAATCTTGTTGAGATCTGTGTTCAACATATTGACAACGATATGATTTTCATTCGTTATCGAGCACTCAGTCGAGATAGAAGTCTTTTGTCATCGGTCCGTACACTCTATAGCGACAAATAGTGTTAATCCGCGTTCAAGGTTATTTGCGCACTCTACGCCTAGTCGAGGTTTCAGTATTTTTTCCCTTCTTTTGTGTTTCTGTTTCTGTACCGTTAGCCGGTCAGTGAAGTGAAGCAGTGTTATTCTAGTAAGCCGTCTGGATACCGTCACCTACACAAGCTAAGTATTAGTTTTCGTTTCCCCCTTCTTGGTTGTCTTAATAACGTGCACTGGGCAATAGGCCCGTGCAAAAATGACTTCCCCTGACGGCGGTTCGTCTCAAGGTGAGATGGACGTCGAAACAAAATCGGCTCCCCGGCTCAAAGTATATCCGAGCTCGGCCACCGGGCCATTTGTGATCTTCTTTCGGACCAAAGAAAAAAAGTGTTTGAATCTGTTGCAGATTTCTCGCGTTCTGACAGACCGGTATTCGGCCGTGACAGAAATATCGAAAATTCGCCCTGATAAGCTTCGGGTGGTTGTTAACAGTTCAACTCAGGCAAATGATATTGCTGGCTACGAGCCCTTTACGAGGGAGTACAGGGTGTATATTCCAGCTAGCAGGGTTGAAGTCAGTGGGGTCGTTTCTGATTCGAGTCTGAATTGCGAGGACCTGCTAAAATATGGGACTGGCTGTTTCAAAGACCCCATGCTTAAGCCAGTGAAGATACTGGAATGCAAACGTTTGCATTCAGCATCAGTCGCAGCTGACGGCAAGAAAATATACGTCAACTCAGACTCTTATCGGGTGACCTTCGCCGGCTCTGCCCTGCCCAATTACCTCCTCTTTGACAAGGTTCGTCTACCTGTTCGCCTCTTTGTGCCGCGGGTCATGAACTGTACTCATTGCAAACAATTGGGACACACAGCCTCCCATTGTAGCAATAAAGCCCGCTGTGGGAAATGCGGTGGGAATAATGCCGATGATTCCTGTGGTAGAGATGTCGAAAAGTGTCTCTACTGTGGGGGAAACCCACATGATCTCCCTTCATGTCCCGCGTACAAACAGCGCGAGGAAAATCTTAAGCGTTGCCTTCAGGGACGCTCTAAGCGATCTTTTGCAGAAATGCTTAAGATAGCTACGCCACCTGTCTCTACGAACATCTTTACCAACTTGTCTACTGACGAAGGCGACTGTGATGAACCCCAGGAGGGAACATCTTCTGCTGTGCCTAGAAGTAGTAGGAAAAGGAAGAACATTTCCTCTTCCAAGCTTCGTCGTAAAGGCCAGAAGGTGTCTCTTCATGGTCCCCCTAAAATAACTACTCAAGGAAGTATTGGTGCAAAACCGAAGCAAGTCGCTCCCGGTCTCAGTAACCTGAGCTCAGAAAAGGAGTTCCCAGCACTTCCAGGAACATCAAAAACCCCAAGTGTTCCCATATCTCAGCCAGAGAAAGAAAACAGTGCTGGCTTAATAAATTTCTCTGACATTGTGGACCGTATTCTTACAGCGTTGAACATTTCTGACCCCCTTAAAAGTATCTTGATAAGCTTTCTCCCCGCAGTAAAAACATTCTTGATGCAGTTCACTGCGAAATGGCCCCTCCTTTCAGCGATTGTATCCTTCGATGGCTAATTCATCGAACGAGGTCAAGGATCTAATCACTGTTCTACAGTGGAATTGCAGAAGTATTATCCCGAAAATCGATTCGTTTAAAATCTTACTAAATAATTTGAAATGCGATGCATTTGCCCTATGCGAGACATGGCTCACTTCAGAAATAACCCTACACTTTCACGATTTTAATATTATTCGCTTGGATCGAGAAGACTCTTACGGAGGAGTACTTTTGGGGATCAAAAAGTGCTATTCTTTCAATCGGATCGACCTCCCCTCGACACCAGGCATTGAAGTTGTCGCTTGCCAAACCAGAATTAAAGGCAAAGACCTTTGCATTGCTTCCACCTACATCCCCCCTAGAGCCTCAGTTAGCCACCGACGGCTTTGCGATATTGCGGAACTCCTCCCCGCACCGAGGCTAGTTTTAGGTGACTTCAACTCCCACGGCACGGCATGGGGTTGCCTTCATGACGATAATCGATCTACCCTACTCCATGAGCTTTGCGACAACTTCAATATGACCATTTTGAATACGGGTGAAATGACACGGATTCCTGCCCCTCCAGCGCGTCCGAGCGCCTTAGACCTGTCCCTATGCTCGACATCGCTGCGGTTAGATTGCATGTGGAAGGTAGTCTCTGATCCCCACGGCAGCGACCATCTGCCAATCGTAATTAATATTGCTAACGGTTCAGGGCCACCGAATACAATCAATGTTTCGTATGACCTCACACGAAATATTGATTGGAAGAGCTACGCGTCCGCGATATCCGAAAAAGTAGAATCGACACAAGAGCTTCCTCCGGAGGAAGAGTACGGGTTCCTGGCTGGCTTGATTCTCGATACCGCGATTCAAGCTCAGACTAAACGCGTACCAGACGCGAATTCACGCGGGCGTCCTCCCAATCCATGGTGGGACAAAGAGTGCTCAGACGTGTACGCGGAGAAGGCCGCTGCGTATAAGACCTTCCGGGACGACGGGTTACCAGCTAGCTACCGACAGTACGCGATGGCGGAAACGCGCATGAAGAGTTTGATAAAAGCCAAAAAACGTAGCTACTGGCGCCGGTTCGTCGACGGACTAACGAGAGAAACATCGATGAGCACTCTTTGGAGTACGGCCCGGCGCTTACGAAACCGAAACAGTACTAATGAGAGCGTGGAATATTCAAACCGTTGGATATTCGATTTTGCCAAGAAGGTTTGTCCGGATTCCGCCCCGGCCCAGAAGATCTACCGCGCCGCGTCCCCTCACAATAACGCGAACGAAACACCGTTTTCGATGGTGGAGTTCTCACTTGCTCTCTTATCATGTAACAATAAAGCCCCAGGGCCAGACAGAATTAAATTTAACTTGTTAAAGAATCTGGCAGACTCTGCCAAGAAACGCTTGTTGAATTTATTTAATAAGTTTCTTGAGGGTAATATTGTCCCTCATGACTGGAGGCAAGTGAAGGTCATCGCCATTCAAAAACCAGGAAAACCAGCCTCCGACCACAACTCGTATCGACCGATTGCAATGCTGTCCTGCAGAGCCTAAAATTCTCATACCTATTCAATGAACGACGAAATTCAGAGAATTCATCTTCATCCTTTCCTTGCCTCTTTCGTCGCTAAATGCATGAAAAAATAAAACAATAAAGGCGATGTCCCCTCCTCTCTCGATTCTACGAAAACGAGTAGCAGCAGCAGCGACTTTCGTTTTCCTATGACAAACCGAAATTTCAATTTCGTTTTGATGCATGCTCAGTAATTTGCGACTATCATTCATTAAATGAAATTAATGCAATGTGCATCTAATAATGCAACTAGAACATAGTTAAAATGAGAAATATGCACACCGATCAGGCTTCCGTCTTACAATACCATACATTAGCTCGCAAATCTAAAGAATCGAGCATCGACAAATAAATATCATTGTTAGTGTATTTTCGTTTCCCCAGCAGTAAGGTCAATATCGAAGTTACCAATATCATTCTGAATCTCAAAGCGAAAACGAGCGTGCGGAGAGAATAATGAAAACGCTCTGCTACATGCTTGCTTTGTCCTAGCCCGTTGTCTCATTTTCGATTTCGCAAAGTGCTAGTGGTATGGAAAGAAGCTTCGTTCTTTCTTCAGCTTCGCCAGATTTTGGCAAATGAAAAAAACATTTTCCTACTCTGCTGTCCTGTATCCGAAAGTTGTTCGAGAAAATGATCTTGTTTCGCCTCGATAATTGGGTTGAAGCAAATGGCTTACTGTCAGATACACAATTTGGTTTCCGCAAAGGCAAAGGGACGAACGATTGTCTTGCGTTGCTCTCAACAGAAATTCAAATGGCTTATGCTAGCAAAGAGCAGATGGCATCAGTTTTCCTAGATATAAAGGGGGCTTTTGATTCAGTTTCTATCAAAATTCTTTCTGAGAAGCTGCACCAGCCTGGTCTTTCACCGACTCTAAACAACTTTTTGCTAAACTTGCTGTCTGAAAAACATATGCTTTTTTCGCATGGTGATTTATCGACATCACGAATTAGCTACATGGGTCTTCCCCAGGGCTCATGTCTAAGCCCCCTTCTCTATAACATTTACGTGAATGACATTGACGAATGTCTTGTCAATTCCTGTACGCTAAGGCAGCTTGCAGATGACGGTGTGGTCTCTATTACAGGTCCCAAAGCCGTCGATCTGCAAGGACCATTGCAAGATACCTTGGACAATTTGTCTGCTTGGGCCCTCCAGCTAGGTATCGAGTTCTCCACGGAGAAAACTGAGCTAGTCGTATTTTCAAGGAAGCGTGAACCAGCGCAACTACAGCTTCAATTAATGGGTCAAACTATTGCTCAGGTTTCAACTTTCAAATATCTCGGGGTCTGGTTCGACTCTAAAGGAACCTGGGGATGTCACATTAGGTATCTGAAACAGAAGTGCCAGCAAAGGATCAACTTTCTCCGTACAATAACCGGAACATGGTGGGGTGCCCACCCAGGAGACCTGATCAGGCTGTACCAAACAACAATATTGTCGGTGATGGAGTACGGGAGTTTCTGTTTCCGCTCCGCTGCGAACATACATTTCATCAAACTAGAGCGAATCCAATATTGTTGTTTGCGTATTGCTTTGGGTTGCATGCACTCGACACATACGATGAGTTTAGAAGTGCTGGCGGGCGTCCTTCCGCTGAAAAATCGATTTTGGGAACTCTCATATCGATTGCTCATCCGATGCGATATCTTGAACCCGTTAGTAATTGCAAATTTCGAAAGGCTTGTCGAGCTCAATTCTCAAACCCGATTTATGTCCTTGTACTTCGATTACATGGCACAAAATATCAATCCTTCTTCATACTAACCCAACCGTGTCAATCTCTTTCATGCTTCTGATTCAACTGTATTCTTCGACACATCCATGAAAGACGAGATTCGTGGAATCCTGGATCACATACGTCCGCAAGTGATCCCAAGCATCTTTCATAGTAAATTTCGAGAAGTCGACTGCAACAAGATGTTTTACACCGACGGGTCAAGCCTCGACGGCTCCACTGGCTTCGGTATATTCAATCAAAACCTCACCGCCTCATTCAAACTCAATGATCCTGCTTCAGTTTACGTCGCAGAACTTGCTGCTATTCAGTATACCCTTGGGATCATTGATACTTTGCCCACCGATCATTACTTTATTGTCTCGGATAGCCTCAGCTCAATCGAGGCTCTCCGTTCAATGAAACCTAGAAAGCACATTCCATATTTTCTGGGGAAAATCTGGGAGCGCCTGCGTGCTTTGTCTGTAAGATCGTACAAGATTACCTTAGTTTGGGTTCCCTCGCATTGCTCCATTCCAGGTAATGAAGAAGCGGACTCTTTAGCTAAGGCGGGCGCTTTACAAGGTGACATATATGAAAGACCAATTAGCTTCAGCGAATTTTTCAGTATCACTCATCAGAGAACCCTCGAAAGTTGGCAAACTTCATGGAGCAATGGTGAACTGGGAAGGTGGCTACATTCGATAATCCCTAAGGTATCGACGAAACCTTGGTTCAGAGGGATGGATGTGGGTCGGGATTTCATTCGCGTGATGTCTCGGCTCATGTCCAATCACTACACGCTGGACGCACATCTCCGGCGTATTGGGCTCGTGGATAGCGGTATCTGCGCTTGTGGCAACGGTTATCACGAAATCGAACATGTTGTCAGGGCATGCGCCGAGTACTGTTCTGCCAGATCTCAACTATTCGATTCCCTTCGGGCCCGAGGAAGATCACCCAATGTCCCGGTTCGAGATGTACTAGCAAGCCGCGATATTCTCTACATGTCCCTTATATACACGTTCCTCAAAACCATCAATATCCAAATTTAAATGCCCCTATCTTTTCTCTTATCATTCCCAGAAGTGCCCTCTTCCGACTACCGTACCCCAACGATGGTTTGATACGACTCCAAGACGAGACAAAACATCTGGCGAATGAACCAACAACACGAGATCTACAGTACAACATCACACGCGCAGTGCGGTGTGTTTCCGATCCGTATCTGAGCCGTACTACGAAATCGTCTGGAGGAACCCCTGCCGGCTCGAGGAAAACCGCCCGGCGTCCCAATACTTGATACATCCGTTCGAATTTGTAATCCTGGTCGTTGATTCCTGATGCCGGAAACTGAAAGTTTATATCCCCCCCCGTTCAGCCTTGTCCACCCTCTCTCCCATGTTTCTGATACACAGATGTATGACTTCACCGCTTCTCCCCTTGAATATCTTCCCAAAACTTATGTGCCCCCCTATCTTCTAGTGTTAGTTGATCAATCCGTTCGAATCTGTAATCCTGGCCATTAATTCCTGATGCCGGAAACTGAAAGTTTATATCTCACCCCTCCCCCCCCCCCCCTTCAGCCTTGTCCGCTTTCCCTCCCATGTCTCTGATACACAGATGTATGACTTCACCCCCTTCTCCCCTTGAATATATTCCCAAAACTTAAGTGCTTAGTTTTAGTTGATCAATATTTAATCTCGTTAAGAAATGCCCAACAGTACCACTACTTTAAAATAGCCCTAATTAATTCCCCTTAATCTTGAACCACTCTTTCTAGTTATTTCTAGTTAATAAGCTTGTAAAATGTTCCGCTTAGTTAATAATTAATTTCTCCTACAATCTCCCTTCTAAAAATCATAAAGTGAATTACTATACAAAGAACACACAAAATGACCCGTCCCCCTAATCTTACGAATATTATATTATACCCTCTTTTATATGTATAAGTTAGCTGTAAAGTTTTTTTTTTAGTTTCATTAAATAAAACAAAATAATATTGAAATGTGTAACCCCCTAGTTTTAAGAAATTCAAAATGTAAAACAATGAAAAAATGGCACCTTTAAGCTAACGCATACGTGCCTTATCAAATAAACAAATTGAAAAAAAAACAATATGATTTAATTCGGTTATTCTCGCATAGTAATGACTACGAAATGGGAGCAAGTTTTAAAAGTTTCGCTGAACTATATTGAAAATTAGTCTAAATCTGTACCTTTTGAGTCACGAAGAAACTTAGTTGTCTATCACAACAGCACATACTTATTGTTGGTGTGAAAAATTGCTGCTTGGGTGACCGTTCATTTCTAAATAAAACCCATACCGATGATGATTTTGACTATTTTGTGGTACCACCATCTTGCTTTCCAAAATGGCGTCAATCAATATCCGTATCTGCCGACCATCCACTCGCAAATGACTTCCATCTTGATGACAGTCTTCACTGTTTTGTGGAAACCGGAAGCCGCTATCTTGGTTTTCAAAATGGCGTCAATCATCAATTCCCGTCTTCTACTGATCACCTCGTTTCAAATGCCACCCATACTGACAATGGTTTTCATTGTTTCCTTGGAACAGGAAGCCACCATCTTGGTTTTCAAAATGGCGTAAACAATCAATTTTCGTCCTTTGCTGACCACCCGCTTTACAATGACACCATTACTGACGGTGGTTTTCACTGCCTTGTGGAAACCGGAAGCCGTTATCTTTGCTTAGAAAATGGCGAAAAAATCAATTTCTGTCTTCTATTGCCCCCCCCCCTTTTGAATGACACTCATATTGACAATACTTTTGACTGTTGTGGTAACCGGAAACCGCCATTTTGGTTTTGAAAATGGCGTCAATTATAAATTTCCTCCTTCAAATAACACCCATATTGATGGTTGTTTTCACTGTTTTGTGGTAACCGGAAGCTACCATCTTAGTTTTCAAGTGACAATCTCTTTTCTAATGACACCCATATTGATGACGGTTTTCACTGTTTCTTTGGAACAGGAACCCGCCATTTTGGTTTTCGAATTGGCGTCAAAAATCATTTTCCGGCTTTTGCTGATCGCTAGCGCTTTACAATGACGCCATTATTGGTGGCGGTTTGCACTGCACTGTGATAACCGGAAGCCGCCATCTTGGTTTTGAAAATGCGTCAAAAATCAATTTCTGTCTTCTATTGACCACTCCCTTTCGAATGACACCCATATTAATGATGCTTTTCACTGTTTTGTGGTAACCGGAAATCGCCATTTTGCTTTTCAAAATGGCGTCATTATCAATTTCCGGCTTTTGCTGGCCGTTCTCTTTCAAATAACACCCATATTGATGGTGGTTTTCACTATTTTGTGGTAACCGGAAGCTGCCATCTTGGTTTTCAAAATGGCGTCAAATGTCCATCCGTACGGAACCGGTGCCGGAATGGCCTTGAGGGAGCTGTAGAACCGTATGATTGGAAGAACTTCGCATTTCGTATAAAGCTATGAACCGAAATCGCTGGAATGATAGAAAAATATATACATTTTCTTAGGTTCTCCCGGAACAGTTCTCCGGTGGCCAAGATTGGTCCAATTCATGTCTATTGTGAAGGATCAATGGGAAATAGTGATAAGTAGCACATTTCAAAATACAATTACTTAAATTTATGGGATGTTTCTTCAAAACTCGTCCGTCACCCCGCTGGGATGCCGGATATACCCCAAGGGAATTCGGATTAGTTCCAGAACCGGTTCACGGATTTGAACACTACTCGGTATATAGAAACTGGACTAAATTCCAGATCTTTTAAAGCCAGTTCCATCCAATTCGGTCAAAAATTGACGAAATGAGAGCAAAATTTAAACAAAATTTTCAGAAAAATTTTAGCTTGGTACTGTAAAGGTTAACAAACTGGTCTCTCTCTCTCTCACACAAAAACGCATACAGCGTCTCGCACTCCGTCACTCTCTCGAGAACAAAACCTTCCACCTGGAGGCACAACCGTCTCGGCCGGTTGCAAAAACTGTTATGAAATACAATACTTATGTTATAAATCCCATTCAACAAGATGTCGATTCACCATTTTATTGAATAATAAAAAAAATTCTCGAAATAATCAGACTATGAAATGGCATAAACAGTGAATTTTAAATTACTTTATTGTACAGTTTTGTCGTGACTATCGACTTACCTTTCAATATAGGGCCCCTTTTCAAAATCTCGGAAGAAAAATGATGTAAGATTTTGAACGCTTATATCTTTTGTTGTACTGAATGGATTTATTCAATTTCTTCGGCATTTTGCCGAAAATATTTGTACCAATGTTGTATTAAATTTTGGAATATGTAGGACATTCATTAACAACGGAAAAATAGTGTTTTGAAAAATCTTTCGAAAACGACTAGGAAAAGTGAAAATTTTCAGCCCATCCCGCACAGAGCCGTCAATATGGTGCAGCAACCGAACAATAAAATAATGAAAAGTTTATATATAGGTCCACTACATGTTTGTTCCTATGATTATTCGTATTGGATTGCTTGACGAGAGCAGTTGGTGGGGGAAAGCCGGCATATTAGTTTTGGTTATGCCATTAGAAGCCGGACGGAAAGGAAAGGCTCATGCACGCCACGAGAACGAGCGAGAAAGCGATAGTAGTGCATATTAGCGAAAGCGTTACGTACATTTTTAACCTTAATAACTTTTCTTCTATTAAACGGATTGCCAATCTTGTTTCGTAAATCGGAAGGAAAACGTTCAACGCTTGCTACCGATACGTTGTTTGCTATATAAAATTTGCTTAAATAGTTCAAAAACTACTTTAAATGAGAATCAACATAAATGATAAAACCTATAAATAGGGGTGTCGTAGCTTTTCTCAAAGCCAGACGTGTGTAAGACGCAATGCATGACAGACGTGCGTGGTCGTGAGAAGCTGCGTCGGACGACCAATCAAATCGGCTACCACCGGAGAGAAGAAAAACGTTGGTGGAGGCGGTGACGGTGAGAAGGCCAAAGAGCCAAAGGCTAAGAAACGCAGTCACTGAAAGGCGGTAGTAACTGCCACTAAAAATGCCACCAAAACATCGAAGGCTGCAAAGCGTACTCATTCGGTGTGAGCTGCGAAAGGGGAAAGATCATATGTATGTACGCAGTAAAAACAATCGTCGGCAAGGTTTGAATTGTTTCAAAAGATTCTCGTCTTGTATCAACATAGTTATCTACAAACCGTCCTTATTAGGGCGAATGAAAAATGGAAAAAGATGGGTTGGTAATGTATATAACATAACGGGGGTGTCGTGGCCACACTTCGAAGTTATTTCAAATCTTGCAAAGCATAAATTGACATAATTTCAATGATTGTTCCTATATGAATGAAATGACAAATTTTCAGGTCAACGCAGCAAAAACTTTGCAATTTATAGAACAATTTTATATTTTTAGTTATGTATTAACTGTCATCTCTTCCAAACAACTTAACCCTCTGCTGTCAACCCCGTGGTTTTGCAGGGTTAAGGAGAATCACTGTAAAATGTCCAATACACGATTTTATGTTGTCACCTCCACTAAAACACTTCAGAACAGTCCCACCTGTCATACATGTACATTGTCTGCTTGTTGAAATCATTATATGAAATTATTGACCTGTATTCAATGCGGAGAACTCGGTAATAAAATTGACTAACCCTTCGTTTCAAGGTGGCGAAGAGTTCACCAAATATTGCTAATTTCTTTCACAAAGCAATGAAAATGAAAAACAAATAAAATTTACTACAAATTAACCTTCCGGAAGTCGCGCTAGTGCACTGAGTGCACGCTGCTCTGAAAATCTATCGAAATCGTCTTAGGGGAGCAGCGGCTGTAGGTAAGCCATATGCGTGACTTCCGGTGGGTTAAGGAAAGTAATATTTCGCTATGTGCTACAATTGAAATGTTGCAGTCCACTAAGTCGCTCAAAATGGCGTAAAAAAGTTATTTTACTACAATTTTACCAAATCATTTCACTCTTAGTGGTGCTTATCACTAGCTGCACTAAGGTCTGGCAGATTTGTTCTAATCCAACTGACTAGGTCAACATCAAACGAGTTATTGCGGTGTTGTTGCTACTCCAGCAGCGATCCTTAACTGGGCAAGGGAGGTGAGTTTCGCCCCTTTGTTGCGAAATTAAAATTTGTTGGTGACGAATAACCGACACCACATAGTGTGATGTCGCAGCTCTGCCTCCTTTGCTCTCCTTCTTCTGTTAGTTGTGGAGGAGAGCAATGCTCGTTCGACCTCCACAGTGAGAGTAGCTGGTGCGTTTGTATTCTTGGCACTTAGTCGGGGAAGTGAAATACTACACCTCATTAAACCGATAAAACCGTTCTCAAGCGTGAAAAATTTACAGTTTTGCTTTAACGTGGTATTAAAAAGCGATTAAAGTGCTCTAAAATGCCTAGCAATCGCTTTGATTCCAATTTCTGTCTCGTTCTACTAAAATCCACCACCCCCCAGATCAGTGAAAATCTCCGGGTCAAAGTCTCTCCAGAGGTGGCAACCCTAAATGAGCCTATTTTTGCCATATTTCTATTATTACAATACCCATTTAAAACCGTTGGTTAGAGCAGCGTTTGCCATCTTTGTTCAACGCATTGGGTCAAACGGTATGGCATCAGCGGATAATTTTTCTCCACGCAGCTTCACTTTACCTATCCTGTACCGTTTCTTAAAATGGTTGAACCACCCAAAACTAAACTTGAAGGAATCTGGCACGCTAAGGTTTTGGACAAATATCTTATTGCATATAATATTAAAATCAGTGAATTCGAAGAGACTACGATTCAGTTTTCGTTGTTTCAACATCCATAGAGATAGTTCCATCTCCAATTGTTGATGAATTCTTGAATTAATGTGAATACTTTTCTTCTGAAAGGACAACCCTTTCAAAAGAAAAGTATTCACATTAATTCAAGAGTAATGCATGTCTCGTCATACCTACCATATCGCGTATTTTGGTTTTCTCATTATTTTTGGTAGATTTTCTTGTGGATAACAATCAAGTGAATAAAAAGAAGTCAATTTGTTTACTCGTTATACCAGACGGCCCCTTGAGGACACGGCAAATAAGTTACGAAGAATTTAAAACTAAAATTGGAATCGACCGATAGATATTTTGGCAATCCTATTCACTGCAACAAAGTTTTTGGTAAAACATGATTTCGAGATTATTCACGTTTAAAGTTTCTCGCCACGTTCACGTAAAGGAACTGCGCTACAACTTTGCTTCTACTGCTTAAACATCTATAAACATACCGATTTTCAGACACTTTCTTAAGAATCTGTACTTTAAGATAAACTAATATAAAAGATCGATTTTTTGACCGACCTCATCATATATAATCCGAAAGCCAATAATAGGCTCATTACCCTACATGTAAATAAGCAAATCAATTGTAAAAAATTCTGAAAGTACCAGGACACAACATGTGGCTTAATTGGATCAAAACGTAGTGTGTCTTGTCCGTTTTTGAAAAAGCGTGATATAATTGAGACAAAACCGTGATATAATCGAGGGTGATATAAACGAGTATTATATAAACGCATAATGATATAATCGAAACATTACTGTACTGGTCGTTAGCAAATTGAATCAGAATGTTAACAGCTTAGAAATTAGCTCCACAAATACGCTAAGCTAAGAGTAAATAATTGATTTTAAATATGTGCAATGTTCCAATAAGAATAAAATCACATAAAACTTCTGAATACAAAATGTTTTGAAATTTATTATGAACGCAACGGTGATCAATATATTTATTTTGATTTTTGGCACAAATCGTTCCAATTTGCATTGATGCATTATAGAAATATATCTATATTCTGTCTGCCACAGTGCAAAAAAAAAATTAAATATAACACTCGTGAATATAAATGATCGTTCTGTCGAAGTTTAATTTTCTGTTTGATCTTTGTTTACTTTTTATTTAAACCTCGCTGAAAAAAATAAAAACGTGTATAATTTTAATTCGCAGACCTTCATTGATAATTGATCTTTATTCCAAACTTGTGAAAATTCACTTGAAACGAAAATAAATGTTCTCCCCCACGTCGATAGGTATCATGTTCAATTAAAATGACACTCACAGTTCATTTTAAATTCAAATTGAAATATTTTTTTTCAATTTGTTTATTTGATAAGGCACGTATGCGTTAGCTTAAAGGTGCCATTTTTTCATTGTTTTACATTTTGAATTTCTTAAAACTAGGGGGTTACACATTTCAATATTGTTTTGTTTTATATAATGAAACAAAAAAAAAACTTTACAGCTAACTTATACATATAAAAGAGGGTATAATATAATATTGGTAAGATTTGGGGGACGGGTCATTTTGTGTGTTCTTTTTATAGTAATTCACTTTATGATTTTTAGAAGGGAGATTGTAGGAGAAATTAATTATTAACTAAGCGGAACATTTTACAAGCTTATTAACTATAAATAACTAGAGAGAGTGGTTCAAGATTAGGGGGAATTAATTAGGGCTATTTTAAAGTAGTGGTACTGTTGTGCATTTCTTAACGAGAATCCGGGGCGGAATCCGGACAAACCTTCTTGGCAAAATCGAATATCCAACGGTTTGAATATTCCACGCTCTCATTAGTACTGTTTCGGTTTCGTAAGCGCCGGGCCGTACTCCAAAGAGTGCTCATCGATGTTTCTCTCGTTAGTCCGTCGACGAACCGGCGCCAGTAGCTACGTTTTTTGGCTTTTATCAAACTCTTCATGCGCGTTTCCGCCATCGCGTACTGTCGGTAGCTAGCTGGCAGCCCGTCGTTCCGGAAGGTCTTATACGCAGCGGCCTTCTCCGCGTACACGTCTGAGCACTCTTTGTCCCACCATGGATTGGGAGGACGCCCGCGTGAGTTCGCGTCTGGTACGCGTTTAGTCTGAGCTTGAATCGCGGTATCGAGAATCAAGCCAGCCAGGAACCCGTACTCTTCCTCCGGAGGAAGCTCTTGAGTGCACTCGATTTTGTCGGATATCGCGGACGCGTAGCTCTTCCAATCAATATTTCGTGTGAGGTCATACGAAACATTGATTGTATTCGGTGGCCCTGAACCGTTAGCAATATTAATTACGATTGGCAGATGGTCGCTGCCGTGGGGATCAGAGACTACCTTCCACATGCAATCTAACCGCAGCGATGTCGAGCAGAGGGACAGATCTAAGGCGCTCGGTCGCGCTGGAGGGGCAGGAATCCGTGTCATTTCACCCGTATTCAAAATAGTCATATTGAAGTTGTCGCAAAGCTCACGGAGTAGGGTAGATCGATTATCGTCATGAAGGCAACCCCATGCCGTGCCGTGGGAGTTGAAGTCACCTAAAAGTAGCCTCGGTGCGGGGAGGAGGTCCGCAATATCGCAAAGCCGTCGGTGGCTAACTGAGGCTCTAGGGGGGATGTAGGTGGAAGCAATGCAAAGGTCTTTGCCTTTAATTCTGGTTTGGCAAGCGACAACTTCAACGCCTGGTGTCGAGGGGAGGTCGATCCGATTGAAAGAATAGCACTTTTTGATCCCCAAAAGTACTTCTCCGTAAGAGTCTTCTCGATCCAAGCGAATAATATTAAAATCGTGAAAGTGTAGGGTTATTTCTGAAGTGAGCCATGTCTCGCATAGGGCATAGTTGAACTGTTAACCACCTCCCGAAGCTTATCAGGGCGATATTTCGATATTTCTGTCACGGCCGAATACCGATCCGTCAGAACTCGAGAAATCTGCAACAGATTCAAACACATTTTTTCTTTGGTCCGAAAGAAGATCACAAATGGCCCGGTGGCCGAGCTCGGATATACCTTGAGCCGGGGAGCCGATTTTATTTCGACGTCCATCTCATCTTGAGATGAACCGCCGTCAGGGGAACTCATTTTTCCACGGGCCTATTGCCCAGTGCACGTTATTAAGACAACCAAGAAGGGGAAACGAAAACTAATACTTAGCTTGTGTAGGTAACGGTATCCAGACGGCTTACTAGAAGAACACTGCTTCACTTCACTGACCGGCTAACGGTACTCAGAAACAGAACCACAAAAGAAGGGAACAAATACTGAAACCTCAACTAGGCATAGAGTGTGCAAATAACCTTGAACGCGGATTAACACTATTTGTCGCTATAGAGTGTACGGACCGATGACAAAAGGCTTCTATCTTGACTGAGTGCTTGATAACGAATGAGCCTTGAAATATTTTATCCATTTTTTTTAATCAAAGTATGAAATCTCGACAAACATATAATTCCTGCTTAAAAGCCAACTGTCAAAATTCTCTTTGAAAGGGAATCCCGGACAAACTGTTACTCGCCAATCAAACCACCTTTGGCAAAGGGGTTCGGCACCTCCGTTTGTTTGTTTTTCTTCACTTCGCTCATTGATCCCACGAGTAGCGCGAGAAAGAAAGGTCCGCCACGCCAGAGCTCCGCAGTAACGTAGTAAAGGACGCTTACTGTGGGGGTTGCCCAGGTACCCCACAGGCTCCGTTAACGATTGAGCATCTTTTTCACCCCCTCGATCACTTATCTCTCGGCACGGGTCGCTTCACGTTTTGTACTTGGGGTTATGACCTTTGTTGCTTTACGTGATGACCGCGGCCCAGATCATCACAACCATCCTCCTGTACCAGGGCTTTGGACCTATAGCTCAGGTTCTCAAATAGTTCCAAGTTCATAGGTTATTACGAACATGCTACTATTGAGATCCGTCATTCGGGCGTGTACGAATAAGTATTTGTATACGTACCCGTCCGGGAAGTAGAGATTGATGGTGTAGTCTCCAGGAGGGGCCTTAATTGCAAAATATCGGAATGGCTCCTTCCAGAACCCTTCGATTCAGTCAGTGAAAATTCTGGTATGCAAGCATTTGCGTTAAGCAATAATCGAGGAATATAAAGAAAACAACTCATTTTCCATTGGCCTCATTTTGATCCTTTCGCCGGATCTGTTCTTCCAAACTTTGTTCTTTTGAACGTGGCTCATCTAACTGCTCGCCTTTTTGTGCATGAACTACCGACGTTGCAAACAATAGGGTTATATCAGGGCCTTACCTCTAGCGTTTAATTTTTGGTTCATTATGGATACGCCAATAAGTAACTCACGGTCATGTCGAAATGTCAAACCCAACCATGACGTTCAACTGACATAAAAAATACGAGCACTCATTTTTCTGTCGACGAAAGGTCTCTAAGGAAAAAACAACGCGGTTTCTAAGGAAAAACAATCGAACCAAAGCTAAACTTTTAAAACAACAATTTTCACGGACATTGACGGTGATTGATCCTGACTACCACTGAAAACTGATAGAGACCATATTTGTATTTCCTGCAGACAGAGGGAGTTACCGAAAGGAACAATAAGATTACAGCAGAACTGCAGCGGTATCTAGTTGGCACCAATTATCCAAAAATCGTGGAACATCATATCTCGCGTGTGTTTTGAGAAGGACCAATAAGCGTGCTGTCAAAATTCACTTTGAGAGAAAATTCCGAGCAAACCATAACTCGCCGAGAATGGACGTGTGCGTATTGGTTAACACACTCGACCCAACTAGCTCAATTAGATTTTCTCTCAAGGTCGGCAACCGTATCAGGGAGGACTCGAACCACCCGAAACTTACCCTTTTCAAAGTGAAATTAGCGAGAGACAACTACGCAAGGAGTGCTGGCTCTGAATGGAAATAAACAGAATTATCATAACATTTGTTTATTTTCCGAGTCCAGAATATCGGTACCGCACTGTTTGTTGATCGATGGAGCCCATTGATGAATGTTGGGGAGGAAGAGGAGAGAATCGTACCTTCTTGCTTAGTAGATGTGACGGTTTAACTGCCGTAAGATGCCGCTGTTCGGCTTGCGTGCCGCTTGGAGATCTGTCGTTCCGTCGGTCAGAGGTGGTGAGAGATTCTGGGTACTTCGGTTCGTTCCAAAGCACCAACGACTGCTTCTAAACCGTGCCTGTTGCTGAACGCTGTGACCAGCCGGGGCCGACGGTGTGTTCTGGTGGGTGGCGTTACAGATTCGCGCGTGTCCCACACCAACTTTTCCAATCCCGTGGGTTCTCTAAGAAAATGGGTCCTACGGCGATTTCCACTAACTGGATGTTATTCACGGCACAAGTTACTTTTTCGCCGCCGTACTATATCTGGTTTTAAAGTAGTTGTGTAGTAGTTGTGAGCAGATAAAATATCCCTTGCGAGTGATATAATTTTGGTTGTTCAAATTTTCGGGAACATTTAAAAGGGTTTAGAAATTAATGCGGTCTTTTTCGTCTTTTTTCTGTTGCGGTTTTTCCGTTACAAAGAGTTTGAATGTATTTATTTTGTATATTACCGTTTGAGAAGTACGGCTGCTTTGACTCCGGTATTTATTCATGGCACCTTAAGGGAACCTTTACTAATCCCCAACACCTGGACGCAAAAGGTGTCTTTTAACGGCCGGGGTCAGGATACAGCAGTGAGTCCGTAGTTTCTCAAACGGTGTTTTCTACAAAAATGGTATGTAACGAAAAGTGGTCTAATTTTAAACGCATATAATTCAGCCATCTCACGATAAATTTTCAATTTTTTGCGCATATCGCCGCGAAATACTTCTAAGAATAGATTCCAACAGATAAATCCAAAGATTTTTGATATCAAATAATGTACAACCTAGCCAAATTACGACAGATTTGTGTACCTAGCTACGCTTCTATGAATGACGTCATCATCGACTATTTAAAGAACGGATTTGGCCGGACAAGCTGAGTTGCCTGTTGAACGGCAGGCACAGCAGATCACAGCGCTGTGTTTTCACAGCCAGTGTAGCTGAGTTAGAAGTTCGTTACACTGGCTGTGGAGGTACGCTACCCACCCAGCGCTGTCCAACACGCGACTGAGCTTGTCCGTTCAAATACTATGCTTTATTTGTGTTGTGCTCGTTTCCAGCACACTTTTATGTACAATTATTCGTACACAAAATCGTTTGTACATGCGAGCTCCATTTGCAAACACGGTTAACATAGTGTCATTATATTAGTTGTTTCTTTCGCTCTACCCATCATCATCAGCGTTGATTCATTTTGCTTTGTGCGCTTGGGTTCAAATTTTGAGGCAAATGTGTAGGTAGGTATTGTGCGTTTCATTGGAAACGAGCCAGTCCATCATTTTGAAGCGACGAATTGAATTGGCGCATTTGATAATGAACGCTGATAAACGTTGAAAAATACGCATTACGCAAGTTTAATGTGTGCTTATTATTTACTTTAGCCGAATTTGTTAATAAAACTGACTGCAAACTATGCTTCTAAAGTTTCAGGTTTTCGTATGTTTTATTTACAATAAGATTATTACTCAAAATTGGACCACAATTTATGAAAGTGTCATTCATCTCATAAGAAATTGCGGCGAATCGTGCTCCGAATAGCGCTACGAATCTTGCCGCGACGAAAAATAATCGCCGCGTCTCCTTTTGAAAAGTACTGAGTCTAATTTGTTACTAAATTGATAACGGTTGCATGATAGAAATCTGTGCTTTCGTTGCGTAAAGACAAAAACTTTCTTAGCAACAAATTTACGCGGATCGGCGGAAAGCACAACGAAAGTTTATTTACGTTCGACCTATTCATTGATTCATTTCCACTTCACGTGAATAATTTCCACTCAGCCTATACTATTTTGATACTACTAATGTACATACTATAAAGCCTATTTATGAATTAATACACTGCCACTTGAAAAACCGTTGCAAAAACGCATCTAAGTTCGTATATAAAATTGTTTTCGATTCTTGTAAATTTATAGTTTCGATATATGATTAAGACCACAGCATTCGCTACATTTGTATGCATACTTTAGGAAAGTTACAATAATGGCAAAATATTACTAGAATGCTTGGTTTATTACATGAAATGTGATTATATTGTCCAAAATTTTTTTTTCGCTGGTCCGGGTTTTTTACCACACACAATCGAAACGTTTTTACAAGCTAATCTTATGCTATAAAGGTTTTGTTCCAGATATTAGTTCGGTCCTGGTTTTCTGTCTTCTTTCTTAGATCTTGTCAAATATGTTTAATCGGATTCGATCACCTACTACAAATGAAATGACCTGATAACCAAGAAGATTTAGTTCTATATGTAATATTCGATGTTGATTGGTTGTGATTAAACTATGCGTAAGAAATATATTTGATTTATTATTACTATAATAGCTGTACGCACAAACCCGTACTAACTGTTTTTAAATCGGACTAACTTTTAAACCGGCCTAAAATATTTTGTAAGCTTTAATCAAACGATGCTGTCATTTATATGGCTGCGTTCTGATCTGCGTTACACGTCAATGTTAAAAAAACAACAAATTCAAGTTAAAGAAAATGAGTAAATTCATTCCGATATTTTCTTGCAGTAAAATAGCTTTTCTTCGTCAAATATCTCGTTCCATAGGGTTTGAGAAAAAATTTGTCAACTTGTTGCCGATATGTTTCTGAACATAGAATTTTAACGTGTTGGATAGTTGAAAGTTGGCCGATGATGTGTAGTACTTTGTAGTGACATAATATGCACAAAAGAAAATAAATTGATATACATATGCATGTTTTTATTCAGTTTGAATAGGCGCTCGTCGAATTAGAGGTGGTGCCATGATAGTTATTTCTCGACAAAAATATGATTACTGGTTAAAACCCAACTGTCAAAATTCTCGTTGAAAGGGAATTCCGGAAGATAGAAAACCAGGACCGAACTAATATCTGGAGCAAAACCTTTAAAGCATAAGATTAGCTTGTAAAAACCGCTTAGCTTGTAAAAAGCTTTAATCCACCTAGCAGTGAGATGAGACATTTCTTACACATTTCACTATTGGATTAGTTTGCAGAACTCACGAGAAGTAGGCACCCAACTAGAGGTGGGAAGAAAACAGTTTCTAGTCTTGTACGAATAAAATCTCGAATAAACTGAATAAATTATAGAAATCAACAAAACGACCGAAGTAAAAAAGTAAAGCAAAAAATCAAATAATAGGTTTTTAAATTCATAAAATAAGTAGAAAAATTAATATAAATCAAAATTATAAAATACACGAATCAAACTAGATTACGTTATTGAATAAAAATTAAGATATTTGGAAATAGTTATAAGATTAATAAAATAAATTGACTCATACCAACAAATTGAATGAAATATAACGAATGAGTGAACATGAAATGCATAAAATTAAAGATATGAATAAAATGAATCAAAAGAATCAAATGAATCAAATGAATCAAATGAATCAAATGAATCAAATGAATCAAATGAATCAAATGAATCAAATGAATCAAATGAATCAAGTGAATCAAATGAATCAAATGAATCAAATGAATCAAATGAATCAAATGAATTAAATGAATTAAATGAATCAAATGAATCAAATGAATCAAATGATTCGGATGATTCAAATGATTCAAATAATTCAAATGATTCAAATGAATCAAATAAATCAAATGAATCAAATGAATCAAATGAATCAAATGAATCAAATGAATCAAATGAATCAAATGAATCAAATGAATCAAATGAATCAAATGAATCAAATGAATCAAATGAATCAAATAAATCAAATATATCAAATGAATCAAATGATTCATATGAATGAAATGAATCACATGAATCACACGAATCAAATGAATCAAATAAATCAAATGAATCAAATGAATCAAATGAATCAAATGAATCAAATGAATCAAATGAATCAAATGAATCAAATGAATCAAATGAATCAAATGAATCAAATGAATCAAATGAATCAAATTAATCAAATTAATCAAATTAATCAAATTAACCAAATTAATCAAATTAATCAAATGAATCAAATTAATCAAATGAAGCAAATGAAGCAAATGAAGCAAATGAAGCAAATGAAGCAAATGAAGCAAATGAAGCAAATGAAGCAAATGAAGCAAATGAAGCAAATGAAGCAAATAAAGCAAATGAAGCAAATGAAGCAAATGAAGCTAATGAAGCAAATGAAGCAAATGAAGCAAATGAAGCAAATGAAGCAAATGAAGCAAATGAAGCAAATGAAGCAAATGAAGCAAATGAAGCAAATGAAGCAAATGAAGCAAATGAAGCAAATGAGTCAAATGAATCAAATGAATCAAATGAATCAAATGAATCAAATGAATCAAATGAATCAAATGAATCAAATGAATCAAATGAATCAAATGAATCAAATGAATCAAATGAATCAAATGAATCAAATGAATCAAATGAATCAAATGAATCAAATGAATCAAATGAATCAAATGAATCAAATGAATCAAATGAATCAAATGAATCAAATATATCAAATGAATCAAATGATTCATATGAATGAAATGAATCACATGAATCACACGAATCAAATGAATCAAATAAATCAAATGAATCAAATGAATCAAATGAATCAAATGAATCAAATGAATCAAATGAATCAAATGAATCAAATGAATCAAATGAATCAAATGAATCAAATGAATCAAATGAATCAAATGAATCAAATGAATCAAATGAATCAAATGAATCAAATGAATCAAATGAATCAAATGAATCAAATGAATCAAATGAATCAAATGAATCGCTTGAATCACATGAATCACATGAATCAAATTAATCAAATGAATCAAATTGATTCAATTCATCCAGTGAATACAATGAATCAAATTAAAGAAATGGATCAAATGAATAAAAAGAATGGATGAACAAAATGAATAAAGTAAAAAATAAATGAAATGCATAAATAAAACAAACGAATCAAATAAACAAAATGAGCTGAAGTGATAAAATGAATAAAAAGAGAAAAATGAGCAGAATTAAATGCATTGATTAAAATGAAAAATTGAACAATGGTAAAAGGTTATAAATTAATATAAAGAAATAAATTGAATCAGATAAATTATTTGGATGAAGTGATTAAAACTGAAAAAGTAGTCATGTTATTAAAATGAAGAAACTGAACAAAATGAATAAACTGGAAAAAATGAATAAAATGCATACAATGATAACAATGAATAAAATAAGTTAAATGAATGATATGAGTAAAATGCACAAAAAGAATAAACTGATCAGAGCGAATCCAAAGAATGAAACGAATAAAATATGTAAAATGAACGTAGATGAACAAAACGAATAAAAGATGCTGAATGAAATAATTAATTGAAATGAAATGGTCATATATTTGAAGCTAAAAACATTTTTGAATAAAGAAAATGAATAAACCGGATTGTTCGAATTTGAGAACCATTGCATCAGAAAGTTTTGAAATGTTTTTGAAAATACCATCTTCTGAGAAAAGGCTAATAAATATGCAATGGACTTTCTAGGGCTTCCATCTTTTTGTTTTGGTTTTATTCTTTTTGTTTTCATGCTTCTTTACTTGACGCGTCGTTTTAAGATTATCTGGTGTTTCTACTTTATTGTTGGACCTTAATTAGTTATCAGGAACCTGGAACGTTCAATTTGCTTTGGAATTCGAAGTTTACTTTTTGGTCACATATTCCCGAAAAAAAGATTTATGTATTGAATAGAATTTACTGGTCCAGTATTTTAATGCGCAATTGAATATAGCAAAGTTAGACAAGGTCACATGTGCTTTCAAGCCCCTTGAACAGAGAACGACAGGAAGAATGCGATTCGTGAATGAGACAGGTATATATTTAAAAGTTTTTATTTGCATTGAAATAAATAGTGTGAAATGTCTAGACTATGTCGATAGCATAAAAGCCATGCATTCAGTTGATTGCAATGCAGTCTCTTTCCATTCATCCTTATAGCTTTCATATTGTTTCGTTCGGAATTCTCGTGCAGGAAATATGGATAAATAAGTCCTATACAGACCAATACTGTGAAAAAATTGGTTCAAACTACTCAGTATATCCAGATATGGACGACGATAAGTTAGAAGACACATTGTAGTTGCACCCCCCATCGAGAGTGGGTACTTTGGGAGACTTCTTTTCCTGGATCTAATTTGTGGATATTTTTGGTCTTTGATCCGTTATTTCTCATAAAAGTTCGTACCAATATAACGAATGTGCAGCTGATACAACTCATGGTTTATTCGCCTGTGCCACGTTCCGTCTTCCATCTGCACTCCACCATAGATGGTACGCAACACCCTTCGTTCGAAAACTCCAAGGGCGCGTTGGTCCTCAACGAACAGAGTTCAGGTCTCGTGGCCGCAGAGGACCACCGATCTAATCAGCGTCTTGTAAATAATCAACTTCGTGCGGCGGCGAATTTTGTTCGACCGGAGCGTCCTCCGGAGTCCAAAGTAGGCACGATTTTCCGCCAAGATTCGACTCTGACTTTCTCTGCTGTTATCATTGTCGTCGGTTACCAGTGAGCCCAAATACATGAATTCGTCGACCATCTCGATTTCGTCACCGTCAATCCGAACTCGGGTGGGAGGTTCACATTGTCGTCTCTAGAACCTCTTCCTCTCATGTATTTTGTCTTCGAAACGTTGATGACAAGTCCAATCCTGCTGGCTTCAGCTTTCAGTCTTTGATCATATGTTTCATTCAAAATTCAATAGAGATACGAATAGTTTAAATATCGCACGTGGAATGTCTCTTTTGGAAATTTTCATGTCAAACTTTCATATTACCCAGTTAAGCCAAATATTTTGCTGATATAGCCATGAATTTCCTTAATTATAGTGTAGATAAAGGCTTTGAATACAATTGAATTAAAGTTGAGTTGATGTAGCAGTAGACAAGAAATAGTTTCATTCGTTATCGAGCACTCAGTCGAGATAGAAGTCTTTTGTCATCGGTCCGTACACTCTATAGCGACAAATAGTGTTAATCCGCGTTCAAGGTTATTGGCACACTCTACGCCTAGTTGAGGTTTCATTATTTTTCCCTTCTTTTGTGTTTCTGAGTACCGTTAGCCGGTCAGTGAAGTGAAGCAGTGTTCTTTTAGTAAGCCGTCTGGATACCGTTACCAGCACAAGCTAAGTATTAGTTTTCATTTCCCCTTCTTGGCTGTCTTAATAACGTGCACTGGGCAATAGGCCCGTGCAAAAATGACTTCCCCTGACGGCGGTTCATCTCAAGGTGAGATGGACGTCGAAATAAAATCGGCTCCCCGGCTCAAGGTATATCCGAGCTCGGCCACCGGGCCATTTGTTATCTTCTTCCGGACCAAAGAAAAAAAGTGTCTGAATCTGTTGCAGATTTCTCGAGTTCTGACGGATCGGTATTCGGCCGTGACAGAAATATCGAAAATTCGCCCTGATAAGCTTCGGGTGGTGGTTAACAGTTCTGCTCAGGCAAACGATATTGCTGGCTACGAGCCCTTTACGAAGGAGTACAGGGTTTATATTCCAGCTAGCAGGGTTGAAGTCAGTGGGGTCGTTTCCGATTCGAGTCTGAATTGCGAGGACCTGCTAAAATATGGGACTGGCTGTTTCAAAGACCCCATGCTTAAGCCAGTGAAGATACTGGAATGCAAATGTTTGCATTCAGCATCAGTCGCAGCTGACGGCAAGAAAATATACGTCAACTCAGACTCTTATCGGGTGACCTTCGCCGGCTCTGCCCTGCCCAATTACCTCCTCTTTGACAAGGTTCGTCTACCTGTTCGCCTCTTTGTGCCGCGGGTCATGAACTGTACTAATTGCAAACAATTGGGACACACAGCCTCCCATTGTAGCAATAAAGTCCGCTGTGGGAAATGCGGTGGGAATCATGCGGATGATTCCTGTGGTAGAGATGTCGAAAAGTGTCTCTACTGTGGGGGAAACCCACATGATCTCCCTTCATGTCCCGCGTACAAACAGCGCGAGGAAAATCTTAAGCGTTCCCTTCAGGGACGCTCTAAGCGATCTTTTGCAGAAATGCTTAAGATAGCTACGCCACCTGTCTCTACGAACATCTTTACCAACTTGTCTACTGACGAAGGCGACTGTGATGAACCCCAGGAGGGAACATCTTCTGCTGTGCCTAGAAGTAGTAGAAAAAGGAAGAACATTTCTTCTTCCAAGCTTCGTCGTAAAGGCCAGAAGGTGTCTCTTCATGGTCCCCCTAAAATAACTACTCAAGGAAGTACTGGTGCAAAACCGAAGCAAGTCGCTCCCGGTCTCAGTAACCTGAGCTCAGAAAAGGAGTTCCCAGCACTTCCAGGAACATCAAAAACCCCAAGTGTTCCCATATCTCAGCCAGAGAAAGAAAACAGTGCTGGCTTAATAAATTTCTCTGATATTGTGGACCGTATTCTTATAGCGTTAAACATTTCTGACCCCCTTAAAAGTATCTTGATAAGCTTTCTCCCCGCAGTAAAAACATTTTTGATGCAGTTCACTGCGAAATGGCCCCTTCTTTCAGCGATTGTATCCTTCGATGGCTAATTCATCGAACGAGGTCAAGGATTTAATCACTGTTCTACAGTGGAATTGCAGAAGCATTATCCCGAAAATCGATTCGTTTAAAATCTTACTAAATAATTTGAAATGCGATGCATTTGCCCTATGCGAGACATGGCTCACTTCAGAAATAACCCTACACTTCCACGATTTTAATATTATTCGCTTGGATCGAGAAGACTCTTACGGAGGAGTACTTTTGGGGATCAAAAAGTGCTATTCTTTCAATCGGATCGACCTCCCCTCGACACCAGGCATTGAAGTTGTCGCTTGCCAAACCAGAATTAAAGGCAAAGACCTTTGTATTGCTTCCACCTACATCCCCCCTAGAGCCTCAGTTAGCCACCGACGGCTTTGCGATATTGCGGAACTCCTCCCCGCACCGAGGCTAGTTTTAGGTGACTTCAACTCCCACGGCACGGCATGGGGTTGCCTTCATGACGATAATCGATCTACCCTACTCCATGAGCTTTGCGACAACTTCAATATGACTATTTTGAATACGGGTGAAATGACACGGATTCCTGCCCCTCCAGCGCGACCGAGCGCCTTAGATCTGTCCCTCTGCTCGACATCGCTGCGGTTAGATTGCATGTGGAAGGTAGTCTCTGATCCCCACGGCAGCGACCATCTGCCAATCGTAATTACTATTGCTAACGGTTCAGGGCCACCGAATACAATCAATGTTTCGTATGACCTCACACGAAATATTGATTGGAAGAGCTACGCGTCCGCGATATCCGACAAAATCGAGTGCACTCAAGAGCTTCCTCCGGAGGAAGAGTACGGGTTCCTGGCTGGCTTGATTCTCGATACCGCGATTCAAGCTCAGACTAAACGCGTACCTGACGCGAACTCACGCGGGCGTCCTCCCAATCCATGGTGGGACAAAGAGTGCTCAGACGTTTACGCGGAGAAGGCCGCTGCGTATAAGACCTTCCGGGACGACGGGCTGCCAGCTAGCTACCGACAGCACGCGATGGCGGAAACGCGCATGAAGAGTTTGATAAAAGTAAAAAAACGTAGCTACTGGCGCCGGTTCGTCGACGGACTAACGAGAGAAACATCGATGAGCACTCTGTGGAGTACGGCCCGGCGCTTACGAAACCGAAACAGTACTAATGAGAGCGTGGAATATTCAAACCGTTGGATATTCGATTTTGCCAAGAAGGTTTGTCCGGATTCCGCTCCGGCACAGAAGATCTACCGCGCCGCGTCCCCTCACAATAACGCGAACGAAACACCGTTTTCGATGGTGGAGTTCTCACTTGCTCTCTTATCATGTAACAATAAAGCCCCAGGGCCAGACAGAATCAAATTTAACTTGTTAAAGAATCTGCCAGACTCTGCCAAGAGACGCTTGTTGAATTTATTTAATAAGTTTCTTGAGGGTAATATTGTCCCTCATGACTGGAGGCAAGTTAAGGTCATCGCCATTCAAAAACCAGGAAAACCAGCCTCCGACTACAACTCGTATCGACCGATTGCGATGCTGTCCTGTATCCGAAAGTTGTTCGAGAAAATGATCTTGTTTCGCCTCGATAATTGGGTTGAAGCAAATGGCTTACTGTCAGATACACAATTTGGTTTCCGCAAAGGCAAAGGGACGAACGATTGTCTTGCGTTGCTCTCACAGAAATTCAAATGGCTTATGCTAGCAAAGAGCAGATGGCATCAGTTTTCCTAGATATAAAGGGGGCTTTTGACTCAGTTTCTATCGAAATTCTTTCTGAGAAGCTGCACCAGCATGGTCTTTCACCGACTCTAAACAACTTTTTGCTAAACTTGCTGTCTGAAAAACATATGCATTTTTCGCATGGTGATTTATCGACATCACGAATTAGCTACATGGGTCTTCCCCAGGGCTCATGTCTAAGCCCCCTTCTCTATAACTTTTACGTGAATGACATTGACGAATGTCTTGTAAATTCCTGCACGCTAAGGCAGCTTGCAGATGACGGTGTGGTCTCTATTACAGGTCCCAAAGCCGTCGATCTGCAAGGACCATTGCAAGATACCTTGGACAATTTGTCTGCGTGGGCCCTTCAGCTAGGTATCGAGTTCTCCACGGAGAAAACTGAGCTAGTCGTATTTTCAAGGAAGCGTGAACCAGCGCAACTACAGCTTCAATTAATGGGTCAAACTATTGCTCAGGTTTCAACTTTCAAATATCTCGGGGTCTGGTTCGACTCTAAAGGAACCTGGGGATGTCACATTAGGTATCTGAAACAGAAATGCCAGCAAAGGATCAACTTTCTCCGTACAATAACCGGAACATGGTGGGGTGCCCACCCAGGAGACCTGATCAGGCTGTACCAAACAACAATATTGTCGGTGATGGAGTACGGGAGTTTCTGTTTCCGCTCCGCTGCGAACATACATTTCATCAAACTAGAGCGAATCCAATATTGTTGTTTGCGTATTGCTTTGGGTTGCATGCACTCGACACATACGATGAGTTTAGAAGTGCTGGCGGGCGTCCTTCCGCTGAAAAATCGATTTTGGGAACTCTCATATCGATTGCTCATCCGATGCGATATCTTGAACCCGTTAGTAGTTGCAAATTTCGAAAAGCTTGTCGAGCTCAATTCTCAAACCCGATTTATGTCCTTGTACTTCGATTACATGGCACAAAATATCAATCCTTCTTCATACTATCCCAACCGTGTCAATCTCTTTCATGCTTCTGATTCAACTGTATTCTTCGACACATCCATGAAAGACGAGATTCGTGGAATCCCGGATCACATACGTCCGCAAGTGATCCCAAGCATCTTTCATAGTAAATTTCGAGAAGTCGACTGCAACAAGATGTTTTACACCGACGGGTCAAGCCTCGACGGCTCCACTGGCTTCGGTATATTCAATCAAAACCTCACCGCCTCATTCAAACTCAATGATCCTGCTTCAGTTTACGTCGCAGAACTTGCTGCTATTCAGTATACCCTTGGGATCATTGATACTTTGCCCACCGATCATTACTTTATTGTCTCGGATAGCCTCAGCTCAATCGAGGCTCTCCGTTCAATGAAACCTAGAAAGCACATTCCATATTTTCTGGGGAAAATCTGGGAGCGCCTGCGTGCTTTGTCTGTAAGATCGTACAAGATTACCTTAGTTTGGGTTCCCTCGCATTGCTCCATTCCAGGTAATGAAGAAGCGGACTCTTTAGCTAAGGCGGGCGCTTTACAAGGTGACGTATATGAAAGACCAATTAGCTTCAGCGAATTTTTCAGTATTACTCATCAGAGAACCCTCGAAAGTTGGCAAACTTCATGGAGCAATGGTGAACTGGGAAGGTGGCTACATTCGATAATCCCTAAGGTATCGACGAAACCTTGGTTCAGGGGGATGGATGTGGGTCGGGATTTCATTCGCGTGATGTCTCGGCTCATGTCCAATCACTACACGCTGGACGCACATCTCCGGCGTATTGGGCTCGTGGATGGCGGTATCTGCGCTTGTGGCAACGGTTATCACGAAATCGAACATGTTGTCTGGGCATGCGCCGAGTACTGTTCTGCCAGATCTCAACTGTTCGATTCCCTTTGGGCCCGAGGAAGATCACCCAATGTCCCGGTTCGAGATGTACTAGCAAGCCGCGATATTCTCTACATGTCCCTTATATACACGTTCCTCAAAACCATCAATATCCAAATTTAAATGCCCCTATCTTTTCTCTTATCATTCCCAGAAGTGCCCTCTTCCGCCTACCGTCCCCAACGATGGTTTGATACGACTCCAAGACGAGACAAAACATCTGGCGAATGAACCAACAACACGAGATCTACAGTACAACATCACACGCGCAGCGCGGTGTGTTCCCGATCCGTATCTGAGCCGTACTACGAAATCGTCTGGAGGAACCCCTACCGGCTCGAGGAAAACCGCCCGGCGTCCCAATACTTGATACATCCGTTCGAATCTGTAATCCTGGCCGTTGATTCCTGATGCCGGAAACTGAAAGTTTATATCCCCCCCCCCGTTCAGCCTTGTCCACCCTCTCTCCCATGTCTCTGATACACAGATGTATGACTTCACCCCTTCTCCCCTTGAATATCTTCCCAAAACTTATGTGCCCCCTATCTTCTAGTCCTGATGCCGGAAACTGAAAGTTTACATCCCCCCCCCCCCCTTCAGCCTTGTCCACCCTCCCTCCCATGTCTCTGATACACAGATGTATGACTTCACCCCCTTCTCCCCTTGAATATCTTCCCACAACTTATGTGCCCCCCTATCTTCTAGTTTTAGTTGATCAATAGTTAATCTCGTTAAGAAATGCACAACAGTACCACTACTTTAAAATAGCCCTAATTAATTCCCCTAATCTTGAACTACTCTCTCTCTCTAGTTATTTCTAGTTAATAAGCTTGTAAAATGTTCCGCTTAGTTAATAATTAATTTCTCCTACAATCTCCCTTCTAAAAATCATAAAGTGAATTACTATAAAAAGAACACACAAAATGACCCGTCCCCCAAATTTTACGAATATTATATTATACCCTCTTTTATATGTATAAGTTAGCTGTAAATTTTTTTTTAGTTTCATCATATAAAACAAAATAATATTGAAATGTGTAACCCCCTAGTTTTAAGAAATTCAAAATGTAAAACAATGAAAAAATGGCACCTTTAAGCTAACGCATACGTGCCTTATCAAATAGACAAATTGAAAAAAAAAAAAAGAAATAGTTTCAAACCTTCGCAATTACAATTAGTAAATATTTCAGATTGGCAGAAGATCTTATCACACAACTTAGAAATGGATACAGAAATAGCTAGATAGATGCGATAGAAGAGAAACAGGGAGAGAGAGAGAGAGAGAGAGAGCGTGATGGAGGGGGGGGGGGCGTGTGAGGAATGGCAAATGTTGGTTAATGCAGTGACATTATTTTTATAGGTATATTATTATGATATATTGATTTCTTATATTCTTATCATAAATAATGTAAGTAGTAATTTTAGCGCCATAACCAGTATAACCTAAGTCTTGCAAAAGATTTAAATTTTCGCTAGATTTTTGGGCTTCAAACATACTTACTACTTTACTTTCGGTGGCGCCACGAGTACAATTATATGAGAAATCTTTTATCTCACTATTAGGTGAATTACTTGTTGATCTGTTTATTGATATACCATCCAACATTTACCTCATGATTGAACGCAATGCCTAATCAAAGGGATAAATACTCGAACTCACTGTTTCTTTATCAACACATTATTTTGTCTTTGAAGTGAACTTATATATCGTTTTTTAAGAAATAGTTCATTTATTATAAAGGTAATTCACAAAATGTTCTTCTGTTTTCATACCCCGATATTCAAAATCGGTTTAGTTTTGCCCCTAAAACACCAGTAAAGCAATACTCTGTATGAAACAATCTCATTTTTAGTTAGTGGAAATTGGTAAGCGAGGACTAAAAATACTAAATGATTAATATCTCCGCCGCTCGTGCACGGATTTTAACAATCTATAGCTTGTTAGAAAGGTATTTCTATTTATGTGCAGTTGTGGGACAATATTATTTTGTTCGGAAATTATTTGCGAAAAACTTGCTGTTTTTTGACAAAATCGTCCATATCACAGAAAGTAAACAACATATCGAAAATCAAAAATAATAGTGTCAAATGGCAGCGTAAGGCCTTTCATTTGAAACTAGTTTCATTAAGATCGGTTTAGCCATTGCTGAGATAATTACATGACATTTTGTACATACATACATACACACATACACACACATACAGACATTGTCTCAATTTGTCGAGCTGAGTCGATTGGTATATGAGACTCGGCCCTCCGGGCCTCGGAAAAAGTTTTCAAAGTTTGAGCGAATCCTATACATTTCTTTTGTAAGAAATGTAAAACGTTTCGATTGTGTGTGTTAAAAAACCCGGACAAGTGAAAAAAAATTTTAGACAATATAATCACATTTCATGTAATAAACCAAGTATTCTAGTTATATTTTGCCATTATTGTAACTTTCCTAAAGTATGCATACAAATATTGCGAATGCTGTGGTCTTAATCATATCTTTATCATATTAATCATATATCGAACTCAGGCTACTGAAAGCGAAAGCAAAAAAGGTTACCGGGATAGGTAAACTGAAGATCGGCTGGTCAGTATGTCCAGTTAGCATACCCCAGCCGCCTTCAGTGGATAGGTGCTACCGGTGCCTTGAGTCCGCCCATAAGTCGTACGAATGCTAGGGTGCAGACAGGAGCAAACTATGTCGTCGCTGCGGCAAGAAGGGGCATAAAGAGCGGGGCTGCACTGAAGCGCTTAAATGCCTTATCTGCACCGCTAAGACGCAAGCCCGTAACCATGCTATGGGTGGACCTTCGTGTCCCTTCGGTGAGGCAAATAAGAAGAAACCGTGAACGTCACACAGCTAAATCTTAACCATTGTGCAGCAGCCCAACAGCTGTTGTGGCAATCGGTCTCAGAAACGAGGAAAGATGTCGCCCTCCTATCAGACCCGTACAACATCCCTGCCGGCAACGGCAATCGGGTGTCGGACGAGCCTGAGATGGTGGCAATCTGTACAACGGGACGGTTCCGGTTCAAGAGGTAATACACTCCTCCGCCGATGCGATTGCCAAGATCAATGGTGTGTTCTATTGTAGCTGCTACGCTCCACCAAGGTGGCCCATAGAACAGTTCAACCAGATGATCGACAGGCTCTCGTCAGACCTAGTGGGCCGGAAACCGGTAGTCATACCGGGAGACTTTAACGCTTCGGCAATATAGTGGGGCAGCCGCTGTACAAATAGCAGGGGCCAAGCGCTAATGGAGGCGCTTGCGAAACTCGATACTGTGCTAGCTAATAATGGCTCCGCTAGTACATTCCGTAGAAACGGGGTGGAGGCATGGATTGACGTAACATTTGTCAGCTCGAGTCTGGTTCCAGGCATGGAATGGAGAGTAGACGAAGGCTACACCCATAGCGATCATTTAGCAATCCGCTTTAGGATCAACTATGGCGTGCGGCATCCGAGGGCGGGAGATCCCTGTCAGGTACGCGGGTAGAAGTCCATTCACTTCGAGATCGAAGCTTTCACCGCGGTCCTGGGACTGGAGGCCAACACCGACAGTCTAAGCAGGGATGCGCGGGTAGCCGTCCTACCACGCGCGTGCGACGGCGCTATGCCGAGGAAAACCCTGACAAGAAACGGCAGACGCTCGGTATACTGGTGGAGTGCCGAGATTGCAGCTCTACGATCGACCTGCCTCAGAGCTAGACGTAGGATGCAAAGAGCACGCACCGAGGATGCAAGAGAGAACCACCGTGAAGTGTTTCGAGCTGCGAAATCGGCCCTTGACTAGGCCATTAAAAGCAGCAAGAGAGTATGTTTCGACAACCTGTGTGAGAGTGCCAACGCGAATCCGTGGGGTGACGCCTACAGAATCGTGATGGCCATGACCAAAGGGGGCTTTTCACCCCCAGAACGGTCTCCGGCGACGATTATCGACTCTTCCCGACTCGAGCCACAAGCCCCTGGCCACCTGCACCACGTGACAGTGTGGGCGCGGCCGAAATGGTGGCTCCGGTGACGAATGAAGAACTACTCGCAGTGGTTAATTCCCTAGCAATGAACAAAGCTCCAGGGCCGGATGGAGTTCCAAACAGCGCTCTAAAAGGCAGCGAACCCGATTATGTTCAGGCTAGCTATGCAGAGATGCCTTGATGAGTGCCGCTTCCCCGATAGATGGAAAAGGCAGAAATTGGTGCTGTTGCCGAAGCCCGGGAAGCCGCCAGGCGACCCATCGGCGTACAGACCAATCTGTCTGATCGACACGATTGGAAACTTGCCTGAGAGGATTATCCTCAACAGGCCAACCCCGTACTCAGAAGGCACGGACGGCCTGTCAAGCAACCAGTTTGGCTTTCGGAAGGGTAAGTCCACAGTGGACGCTATCAACTCAGTGATAAAGACTGCCGAGATAGGGATGTAACGAAAAAGGCGAGACATTCGATACTGTGCGTTAGTGACACTTGACGTGAAGAACGCATTCAACAGCGCAAGCTGGGATGCCATCGCGCTCTCGTTAAACCGGCTTAGCCTACCGGTGGGTCTGTACTGGATCCTGGAAAGTTACTTGCAGAACCGCGTACTGCTATACGAGACCGATTCGGTCAGAAAAGGGTTCCTATTACCGCCGGAGTCCCGCAGGCCTCGATCCTAGGTCCGGTGTTATGGAACCTCTTGTATGACGGGGTTCTGAGACTGAAGTACCCTCCTGGGGTCAAGATCGTCGGCTTTGCCGACGATGTAACCTTGGAGGTCTACGGGGAGTCAATCTCTGAGGTAGAACTAACCGCAGGACACGCGATCAACATGGTGGAGGAATGGATGAGCGCGAGAGGCCTGGAGCTCGCTCAGCATAAGATGGAGGTAGTTATCGTCAACAACCGCAAGTCGACACAACATGCAGTTATCCATGTGGGAGAAGTCGTGATCATCTCACAGCAGAGTCTGAAGTCTCTCGGAGTCATTATAGACGACAAGCTAACCTTCGGCAGCCATGTCGACTATACATGCAAGAGAGCGTCGACTGCTGTTGCGTCATTATCGAGGATGATGTCCAACAGCTCGAAGGTGTGCGCCAATAGACGTAGGCTACTGGCAGGCGTTGCCGTATCTATCCTCAGGTACGGCGTCATGGTCAAGAGCACTGAGGGTTACCTACAGAAACTGGAGAGCACCTACCGCGTGATGTGCCGCAGAGTGATATCTGCTTACCGCACGGTATCACACGATGCATCCTGCATGATGAGAGTCGGGCTGGTCCTCCGGGAAGATGAGGAGTGCTTCGAGCTACGTGGAAATAGAGGAGCCCGCGAGCGCACCAGGGTGGCTTAGGTCGCCAGATGGCAGCGTTAGTGGGATAACTCCTCGAAAGGTAGGTGGACCCACCGGCTGATACCTAACATATCGAGCTGGGTGGGCAGACCCCATGGAGAAGTTCACTTCCATCTGACACAATTCCTGTCAGGCCATGGCTGCTTCCGATAGTATCTCCACAGGTTCGGGCGCGCAGAGGTCCCCGTCTGCTCTGACTGCCCAGGTGTCGACGACACTGCCGAATATATACTGTTCGTATGTCCTCGTTTTGACATCGAAAGAAGAGCAATGCTTGACGTCTGCGGCTGGGACACAACCCCTGATACCCTTATTCAGCGGATGTGTCAAGCGATGGAGTAGTGGAACGCAGTCTTGACTGCAACCACCCAGATTGCCTGCAGGCTACAGGGAATCTGGCGCACCGAGCAACAGATGACGGGCACGACTAACTAGTGATTGGTTAGTTGGACCGAAAATGGCCGAGCGCAAAAAAAAAGTGAGTGAATGGTCTGTTCATGCTGAAGCAGGTTTGGCGCAGCGACTGGCAACCGCGTAAGGTGTAAATCCAGCCACCCCGAAGCAAAGCAGAAGAGCGAGTGTATAGGCGTATATGTGGACTGGCTCATGCCAAGATGGGAGGGTCGTAGCGTAGTATGTTGGGACTTAGCTATCGATGCCTCGTGGCGTGGCAGAGGAATGCAGGGTGAGCATCCAAGTCAGCCTCACACGGTATGTTAAGGGTGAGCACAAAAGTCAGCCTCACATGGTATGTTACAGGTGAGCACAAAAGTAAGCCTCGCAAGGTACGAAAAAGGTGAGTACACCAGTAAGCCTCGCATGGCATGTCAGAAGTGGGGCCTAAGAAAAATGTCCCACATGGGATGCCAGGGGGAGCGACAGGGGTGTAATAGAGTGGTATGATCGAGAGTGGATCAGGTGATAGGGTGAGCATCCAAATCAGCCTCACATGGTATGTTAGAGGTGAGCACACAAGTCAGCCTCGCAAGGAACGAAAAAGGTGAGCACAAAAGTAAGCCTCATATGGAGTGTTAGAGAGTGAATCAGGGTGTGACAGAGAGAGCACCCAAGTAAGCCTCATACAGGATGTATGAAGCGAGAGCGAGAGTGAGTGAGTACATCAAGTACAACCATCCTCCCGGAGGTAATACCGAGAGGTAGTCCCCGGGGGGAACAATGGCGGTGCCCAATGGAGTTTAGTCGGTATTACCTAGTCATGGTGTCACCATGAGAGCCCAACACTCCAGTACACCCCGTGTGGTAGCTTTGCATCTACTTATAGCACGTGTACTGGGTTAGTGCGTAAATTGCATTCTTCATTAAAAAACACGCCCGAGTGTTATTTAGTTAGATCACGCGATATGGTCCGGAAGTAGACCGTCCAAGGGCAAGTTGTATTAGATAGATATGGTTTGTATTCAAAAGGAGATTTATCAGCATTATTTTTGTAATCGGAGAAATATTCAAATCGTTCTCTGTCGGTCGTCGGAGGTACCTCCCCATTAGTCAATACTATCCTGTTGGCTTCAATATCCACCAAAGAAGGTTCTATCGCAAGGAATGCAACGGAATTGAAAAGAATGGAGTGACTGGTACTTAGCTGTACAAATGTTCTATGTAGTATCAGTAATCAATAAACACATTTTCGCTAAGCCGTCGGTCATACAGACCGTTAGCAAAAGGTGTTTCCAAATGAATACAAGCTATTGTCAGGGAATTTTCATTTTCACTTACACACGCCTTGTCTAAACTACGAGTAGAAATTACTCGAATCCTACTACCCACTCGGAAAAAAAGTATTCCGCCGGCCCCGATTGCTTTTTTCTGCGAATTGTTGGCTTGTGTTTTCAAAATTATTAAACAAATTTCCTTTTGAGATTTTCACTAGTTTTGGAAAGTATGCCGAAATAAAATGATGGAGGAAAATTTTTTTGCCTAGTCGCCTGTCAATAATAACATTGTTTGATATATTGTCTCTAAATTATTACTGAAACCAACTTTAATTATTGTTTTTTCACGAATAAAAGGGGAAAATTTTATGTTCCAATACAATCGTTTTGTAACCTGATGATACTGCTACATGGAAAAGTATAACATTGGGCATAGTGATCTATAAAGCATAATTTTAGGAATCAGTTATGATTCTTTTCCTACGAAATCTTCTGTGCGCATTTGTGCACGTCATACATATTTTATCATCAATACACATTTATGACACATAAGCGAGCGACTATAGTCACAGTGTATTTATTAGAACAACTTTATGCAAAAAAAATCAGCATCTCTGAAACTTCGGAATATGAAAGAATGGACCGAACTTCGGAAAGTTTTTTATAACATTCTCGAAAATTTGTTTCTGAGGAGGTACAGCAGCATGAATACTTTCGGAATACCATCGGCAGGTAGCTGCAAGACATGCAATCGGTCGAATCAAGCCGAAGATATGGTCGCGTGCGACGGCTGTGGAACCTGGTTCCATTTTACTTGTGCGGGAGTGCAGGCTTCCATCTGCAACAAGCCATGGTACTGCGGCTATTGTTCGACTCAAGGCGACGATCAAAGCAGCTCAGCGATATCTGTCGGCTCAGGTTGCTCTAGTGCTCGTTTACGTTTGAGGCAGCTAGAAGAGTCCAAAGCTCTGGATGATCGTTTGCTACTACAACAAGCAGAAAAAGAGCGAGCTTTCTTAGCTGAGAAGCACCGGTTGGAGGCTGAAATTCAGTGCGAACGGCAACTGAAAGGAAGCACATCGAGTTTTAGAAGCCGGCTCAGTCGTCGCAGTCATCGAAGCGAGATTAGAACCTGGATCAATCAATCGATGGAAACTCTACCGACGGTCGTAACACAACAGGCTGGTGCGTCAACGTCAACTCCCGTTGTGTCCTCCGGGAACGTTATTCAAGCAGTAAAAGACATGCGATTGGCCCAGCCAGCTCAGTCGATCCCCCAAGGGAATCATCAGGAGGTTGTTCAGAAAATCGTCGTCCCACCTCCGCCTACCATCACGAATATCGTACAAGCCACTATAGCTGTTCCACTAGGAACTGAATTGAAAACAAGTGTTGCTCCTATTATAACCAACGCTATTTACCCGCCTAAGCAGCCAATTCCGGCACCGCTTCACGATACTTTACGCCGAGATCAGCAGAAACAACATCCTCCAGGTCCGCCTAAGCAAGCACTTCCACCGACAAGCCAGTCAGGTCAATTAGAGGTAGCGCTACCAGGCATGAATCTTACGGTGGGAAAGTCAGTTCCTGCCGCATCTCATTTAGAAGATCGAAAACAAGAGAAAGCGTTAGATAGGCACCAACAAACCCATCTGTATAATCAGCGCGACGGTCAATTAAAAAGCTATTCTTTGCAGCCGGCAGAGAACCACAATGCCACGTCGCTGAATGCTCCATTGCCCCCTGCCCAGTGCTACTCAAGCGCTAATATAAGTTCCATGCATAGTCAGCAGCAGCTCCATAAAATTAATCAGAACCCCATTGCGCCACCGATCAATACTTCATATCCGATGAATTTCTACCCACCGCAGTATTACACCGGAATGAGTACAGGTGTGTCGCCAGCTTGGATGCACCAACACACCGCGAACCAGCTGTCGGGTGCGAATGAAGCTAATGAAGCTGTGTCTCAAGTATATGCGGCGACAGCGCAGCATGATCACGAGCAAAATATACAGCAAAATATCCAGCAGCCACGTCCTGGCCAAGCTTCGGGTATCTACTTTACACCAGCTACTGAAGGAGTCTTGAGTGCACAGCAACTGGCAGCACGTCAAGTTGTATCACGCGAATTGCCTAAGTTTTCAGGTGATCCTCTCGAGTGGCCAATGTTTATCAACGAGTTTGAGTCCACTACGGCGATGTGCGGTATACAGCCAGATGAAAATTTGGCTAGGTTGCAAAAAAGCTTGGTAGGGGGCGCCCATGAGAAAGTTCAGAGCATATTAACTCATCCGGCAGCGATTCCCGAGATCATTCTAACTCTGCGGGATGAATGCGGACGACCTGAACAGCTAGTTCATTGTTTGCTGCAAAAGATTCGTCATGCTGCTCCGCCAAACGTCAACAAACTTGACACTCTTATAAATTTCGGTAGGGAGGTCAAAAATTTAGTGATTTTTATCGAAGGCGCCAGACTACAAGACCATTTATCGAATCCAATGTTGCTGTCAGAGCTGGTTTGAAAGCTACCCCCAAGTCTGCGGTTAGAATGGGGGCTTCATACGCAGAAAATACCTCAAATAACGCTAAAAGCATTTAGTGATTACGTTACAGCCATCAAAAGTGCTGCTTGCAAAGTTTCGTTACCTTCAGACTGTATTCAGGAAGAAAATCGACGAGGTAGGAAGGAGAAAGGTGGTTACGTGAATGCACATTCCGTTGAGGAGAAGTCTACGATCGATTCGAGTTCAAAAAAACGAGTATCAAGCCAAATTGGAGAACATCGCCAAACCATGCCCCGCGTGTAACAGAAATGATCACAAACTGCGCAACTGCGGTAAATTCAAAGGTTTCAATATGGACCAACGAAAGCGTATTGTTGAACACTCGAAACTATGTCAACGTTGCTTGGGAAGTCACGGTAAATGGGCTTGCAGAACGAAACAATCCTGTGAAGTCGATTGTTGCAATGAGTTTCATCATAGCCTTCTCCATCCACCAAATCCGAAGCAGGTTAGCCCAATGCTACCAACAGGCTCGTCAGGAGTTATTTCTGCTCATTGTTCTCGCCAAGCTGGTGTTTTATTCAAGGTGCTTCCAGTCGTTCTGTCAAATAATGGCAAGTCTGTTTCAACTTCCGCTTTTTTAGACGACGGATCCAACCTCACGTTGATGGAAGAGGAAGTCGCTGAAGAACTTGGATTGAATGGGAATATCAGTTCGTTATGCATTCAGTGGACAGGAAGTGTAACCAGGAATGAACCAACATCACGGCAGGTAGAATTGCGCATTTCTAACTCGCATGGTGGGCGGAAGTACACTATCTCAGAAGTCCAAACGGTTCCTCGTCTTGACCTACCGCAACAGAACCTGGACTATGCGGAACTTTCCAAACAGTTCCCCCACTTGAAAGGACTTCCTTTGAGCAGCTTTTCCAATGCTGTGCCACGGATTCTCATTGGATTGGATAACGCAACACTGAAGTTGACCTTAGACAAACGTGAGAGACGCAGTAGCGAACCGGTTGCAGCCAAAACGCGCCTTGGGTGGACGATTTTTGGCGGCGGACAGAGGGGAGTAAAACGATCCGATCGCGTAATGTTTCATATGTGCGATTGCACTGCAGACGACACACTTCACCGTATCGTTAACAACTATTTCGATTTTGAAAACATGGGAACAAAACCGGTCACATCTTTAGAATCTCCCGAAGATCAACGCGCCAGGCAAATTTTAATGCAAACTACCCGGCGAACTGAGTCAGGGAGGTTCGAATGTGGGCTGTTGTGGAAGAGCGACACAATCGAGTTTCCTGAAAGCAACTTCGCGTCTGGTACCTTCCCTTGGGTATTGTTCGGAATCCTCGCAAACCTGAGAAAGTGCGCATTGTGTGGGACGCAGCAGCACGTGTGGGAGATGTATCCCTTAACTCTATGTTACTGTCGGGCCCAGATCTGTTGACTCCGCTGTTGAAGGTTATTTTCCAATTTCGACAACGGCAGTACGTTGCAGTAGGAGATGTGCGTCAAATGTTTCACCAGTTGCTGGTTAGGCAAACAGACCGACAAGTTCAAAGATTCTTGTTTCGATCGGAACTGGAACAAGCGCCGACTGTATACGTCATGGATGTTCTAATCTTTGGCGCATCATGCTCACCGTGCCTTGCGCAATATGTAAAAAACACGAACGCAAGGGAATTCGAGGAGTTGTATCCAGAAGCTACGTTGGCGATTATTAATAACACTTACGTTGATGATTTTCTGGATAGCAAGGATACGGTAGATGAAACAGTGTGGATAGTAGAAGAGGTGCGACTGATTTTCGACAAAGCTGGGTTCGAGATTCGCAACTGGCAGTCCAATTCTGAGGAAGTTCTTCGACGGGTCGGGGTTGACTTTATGGAAACAAGGAAACGTTTTGCGGCGGAGAAATCGACGGTGGCAGAACGAGTGCTTGGGATGGTATGGATTCCCAAGGTTGATTCATTCGTATTTTCTACGCAGTTCCGTGAAGATCTTCAACCATTATTAACGGGGAGCATCGTTCCAATCAAGAGACAAGTTCTTCGTGTGGTAATGAGTCATTTTGATCAACTCGGGATCGTAGCTTTCTATACAGTTCACGGAAAAATATTAATCCAAGACGTGTGTAGATCCGGCATAAAATGGAACGATCCGATAACAGTACAAAATTTTGAGAGTTGGCAACGTTGAGTGAAATTGATTCCTAATCTGATGAAAATTCAAATGCCGAGATGCTACTTCCCGAAGTACAACCTAGGAAGCTACGACACTCTCGAGCTCCATGTTTTTGTTGATGCTAGCTTGATGGCCTATTGTGCTGTAGCTTACTTCCGGATCATTGACAACGGTACACCTCGCTGTGCTCTAGTAGCTGCCAAAACGAAGGTTACTCCCTTGAAACCTCAATCGATTCCACGCAACGAACTGTGCGCGGGTGTGATCGGAGTGAGACTTCTTAAAAGCATTCAGGAGAATCATTCAATTCCAATCCAGAAGCGCTACATGTGGACAGACTCAACAACCGTCCTGGCTTGGTTACGATCAGATCCACGAAAATATCAGCAATTTGTGGCCTTCCGAGTTGCAGAAATTCAGTCGGAAACAAGCATTGACGAGTGGGCTCATGTTCCGTCTACTCTAAATCCCGCCGATAAAGGTACCAAATGGGGAAACGGCCCTTGCTTTGATTCGGAAAATTCATGGTTCACTGGATCAACATTCCTACATCGGCTGAAGCATGAGTGGCCACGTCAACCTACTACATTTACCGATCCGCAGCAGGAAGTCAAAGCGATTCATCATCACGCAGCTGTTTGTGACTCGACAATAGATTTCATGATTTTTTCTCGCTGGGAAGATCTACTGAAAAGGTTAGCCTATGTGTATCGCTTCGTTCATTGTTGTCAAAAGCGAAGAAGAAAGTCAACGGGATGTAGAATTGTTATATTAGAACAACGAGACTTCGAAGCCGCTGAAGCAAGTGTGTGGCGATTAGCTCAAAGACAGGAGTTTGCCTACGAAATCGATGTCATTCGCAAGAACTCCGAGTTATCAGAGGAGAACAAGAAGTCCTTGAAAAGAAGCAGTGAAATCGGAAAATTGTCGGCATATTTGGACGATAAAGGAGTACTGCGAATGCAAAGTCGAATCAACACCGATGTGGCTATTACTCTTTCGATTTCGTGAATCCAGTGATAGTTCCTAGAAAAACGCACGTCACCAATCTGCTGATACACAAATACCATCAACGTTACGGACATACCAATGTAGAAGCCGTCGTCAATGAGTTGCGTCAACGATATTACATACCCAAAAATCGTTGCATGGTGAAGAATGTAGTGAAGCAATGCGTGTGGTGTAAAGTCTATCGAGCTAAACCAACAGCGCCCAGGATGGCTATGTTACCGCACCCGAGAGTTAGGCCGTACGTAAGACCATTCACATTTACGGGTCTGGATTATTTTGGACCATTGACCGTGAAGCGAGGACGAACTATTGAAAAACGGTGGGTGCCACTTTTCACATGCTTAACTATACGCGCTGTGCATGTAGAGGTAGTCCACTCACTGTCGGCAGATTCCTGTAAAATGGCAATTCGCCGATTCGTTGCACGGAGAGGCGCTCCTCAGCAAATATACAGCGATAGCGGGACCAATTTTCGAGGGGCAGCTCGCGAACTTGCAGACGAAATCAAGACTATCAATCGAAAATTAGCGTCCACGTTCACCAATGTAGAAACTGAGTGGGTTTTTAATCCTCCTTCTGCTCCACACATGGGCGGTGTGTGGGAGCGTAAGGTGCGTTCAATCAACGATGCATTTAAATCCCTTCACCATGCTCGTCACCTGAACGATGAGGATGACCTTTATGGCAGAAGCGGAAATAATTGTCAATTCCCATCCTCTGACATTCATACCCTTGGAGCATTCATCTAACGAGGCCATAACACCGAACAATTTCATTCTCATGAGTTCGAGCGGCGCTAACACCACTTCAAGAATATCGGTGAATGAGGACTTTCCATTGAGAGTCAATTGGAAGATGATGCAACAGCTTTTAAACCAATTTTGGAAGCGGTGGATTCAAGGTTACCTCCCAACCATAGCTCGCAGGACCAAGTGGTTTAGCGACGTTCGTCCGCTTCAAAATGGAGATCCAGTGGTCATTGTAGACGAGACGGTCCGTAACGGATGGTTACGAGGTCGAATCACTAAAATCTACCCCGCGAAGGACGGTCAGGGGAGGAAGGTTGACGTTCAAACGTCGTCTCGAGTACTTCAAAGACCAACGATCAAAGTAGCCTTGCTGGACATCATTGAGAGTAAGACCATTCAAGATGAAGGTATTACGGGTCGGGGTGTTGCGAAATGCAAGTATTAGGCCTTCTTGATCGGTTCTTCTTGAGTCGGCGCCGAAGACTATTGACGCGGCGCATTAGTTAATATCACCCTGGCATATGAAAGTCATTCCCAGTGACTGTGCATATAATACCAGCTGGGCTATAATAGAGCTACATTTCGCAGGAGATAATACCATCTGAGAGGAATATTTAAGGTTTGTTAATCTACCTTAAATTACCTAAGATTACATTGTTTAAAATATCTACCTAACTAACCTATGAATTACTATACCTACTTATTACTAGCCTTATTAAACTATTGTCTACCATCTACAGAGCTAGGAAACCTAACCTAGCTAAATTGAAACCTCATTGGATTAGTTGAAGTGTTAGGAAACTAATTTGTAAGTAATTGTTGAATTATAATAGATACAGAATAAAGTAATCTATGATTTGCAGTCGAGTTGCGGAAAATCGAACTTCGGAAAGTTTTTATACCCCTTTCATTTGAAACTAAGATCAAAATGATCCGTCGGGGGGTCCAGAGCAACTTTTTTTTTAAGTTTTTTTCGTAATAATATTGCTTTTACTCCTCGAACTAGTTCATATTTCTGTCCGTAGATGGTGCTTTAGACATTCGAATAGCACTAAATGTGAGAATTTGAAAGTTTGTTGACAACTAAAAATTGATCTGAAATCACCCGGAGAAGTTGTTTAAGATTTTAACGAAGTTATATCTAAGATAGTTTCACACGAGGCCTAGTGGTTTGGAAATATATTTTCTCGCACTTATTTCACTACCAAAAAAATAATTGGGTTTAGTGACATGAAAATATTTGACGGGATTCATTACAAATTCTTCGTTGACAATTCCTATTGACCTTCTGAAAATTAGGATGTTTAACAAAAACAGAAAACTATTTGTGCTTTTGGTTCAAGTTTGTAATCTTTCCCGATAGGTTCGAAGGAACTACCATTCATCGGAAGGTATTGCTTGGTTACAAGGGTTTGCTTATGTTTATGTTTTAGAAAGTACCATACGTCGCATAATGTAGGTTATGATCGTTTAAGTCAGCTATTATAATTCTATTCAAGACGAAATGTTGGGACACACAGTTTATAATTGAACGCAAACCACAAAAGTAACTGTCCAAATTAGTGGTTAGCGTGAAATGATTCATTCAAATTTTTTCCGCAAAGTATATTGTGGCAGTTGGATTTTACGGCCTTTATATATATATATATATATATATATATATATATATATATATATATATATATATATATATATATATATATATATATATATATATATATATATATATATATATATATATATATATATATATATATATATATATATATATATATATATATATATATATATATATATATATATATATATATATATATATATATATATACAAATCTATGAATAAAAAATAATTATCTTGATCCAAAAATTCAGTTTTTTGTTCACTGTTTGTCGCATTGAGTAAATTTTGAAAAAGATAATCAGTGTTTTTAACGAAGCATTGCAATGAAATTCGCAAAATATTGCAATGGTGTTAACAGTTTCATTGAGTTTGTTCAAATATAAAGGTTGAAGTTCAGGACAAGTGAATTTTATACGAAGATGCTAACAAAGTAGGAGGTTCATGCAAGAATAGTTATCAGTCATCCCCGAGAACAATCGAAAAAATGAAAAAGAAGGCATCCATCATTGAAAAAGCTGTTTCTGCAGGAGGAATCACTCACCATCTTGGAAAAGAATATTAATATCATATTAGTTTGGTCAACACTTATCTAAGAATCCCAAAAATATTAATGGTGCCCTATATCAGGTGGAATCTGGAATTATAATTTTCAGCTAAAAGATGAGACTTTCCAAGCTTTCAAATTCCGCTGAACTAAACAACTAAACACAGGTATTTGGCAAATGAAAAAAGTGCGTGTGAATTGACTTACAAACCACTAGGGTTTCTGTGAAACTAACTTAGACTTAGACTTCGTTAAAATATTAAACAACTTTTCCGGATAATTTCAAATCGGTTTTTAGTTGTTAACAAAGTTGTAAACAATTAAAATATCTATCAGATTCTCACTTTTAGTGTTGTTCGAATATCTAAAGCACCATCTAGGGATAGAAATATGAACTAGTTCTATTGTAAAATCTATGTTTTCACAAAAAAAAACTTAAAAAAAAAGTTACTCTAGACCCCCCGACGGATTATTTTGATGTTGGTTTCAAATGAAAGGGGAAAGCCCATTCTTTCATATCCTGAAGTTTCAGAGATGCTGATTTTTATTGCATAAAGTTGTTAAAAAAAGAGGCCGTATAGTCAACTGATATTCACATAAATCGAGAGAATACTATAGAAAAGATAGAAGCATCGATTGTCTTCTCCGAAGAGCATCTAATATTTATAACTTTCATGATATTCAATCTCAAATCTTTTGCTCGAAATATATTTCGGATTTGCGCCCAACTCAATTTTTCAGGTCAATGGCGCAGAAATTAAATTCGAAACTGGCGTGAAACAAACGATTTGGCTTAATCAAAAACAAATATGTTCTGGAGTTATAAAAACTTCTCCGATCAGTAGGCATTTATTGACACATATTATATTATAACGCTTTATTATTTACATACATGATATTTGATATAATTACGCTCAACATCAAGCTCTAAGATTATTTATATGGTATATCAACCACACAACCACGGAAACAAAGAGACAATGGGCCCCAAGATATCAAGTTCAATACATTTACTTAACCAGTACGACTTAATCTACCAGCCGAACAAAATTTAAATGACGATTCAAGACGCGTACTCCTACGTGATGTTCGTTGATTTCCTACTTGGAACGTCAATCAAAAGGCGAGAGCACATTGAAACAATTTTCTTTTATTCAAGTGGGTAGTACACTGTACTTATTTTTTTTACAAAGAAGCATGATTTGATTGGTCGATTTGTCGAATATAGGACAAGTATTTCATATAGTCTGGTTTTTGGCGGTATATAGTGCAAGTTCTTTACTCTGATCAAAAAGACAAACAGTTCACTAGAACCGTTACTATATTTAGTACATATGTGGATACCTGCCTAACTAGATAATTGTCGGGTTTGCTCAAGTTAACAACAGTTGATGCAACAGCAGCGCGCTGACCGTTTCATTAATTCAAGCAATTCGGTACGGATTCGACCCCATATTCATGAATAACGCCCGCGAATTCGCGATATAACTCGTTTGCGAAGGCGGTTTTAGCTTGTATTAGTTATCGCATGATTTTTGATCGCTGAGAATTTGTTTTGTGTACTTGAAATTATATACATATACATATATATACAGCTCTTAATCCAGATACAATAGTACTGATCTATCTGTTTCGAATATGTAGAAGCTAACGATCCAAACATGCTGAATGCGAGATTTCCTATAAAATTGAGCTGATTTTTCTTCCTCTTCAGTCAGTGCGAAGCCGGGAGTGTTATGATAAAGAGGCAAGAGTTTTTCAAAATAAATAGTAAAGTAAATCGGTACGTAACTAGCTCATGCTCAGTTTTGTTATTCTATGAATACGGTGATGTTTTGCTTTAACCAGCAAAAAAGTGCGCATAAGGGAAAATCAAGTCACATTTTATAGATTGCCTGTATCAGAATTAAGCTGTGTTAAGCCGAAACTGACCCAGCACCAAATGTAGACAAATGGGTAAACATTGCTATCGCGGTACATACGAATCCCTACATAGTATTTTACAGAACGGAAATAACTTGTCTTAATAGTGTTGATTCAGGTGTGCTTGTTTCTGTTTATGAATAAGTGTATGTAAACGATATCGGATGTGACGGTGGAGTTTCTTTCCAACGTACTATATACAGTTAGTGAATAGAATAACTCCTTATTCGCTAATAACAATGAAAATCAGATGCTATCAATGAGTAAATATTTTAATATTCTTGCTGAATAGGTTTGAGCAAGTTAGAGTAGTCAAATACGAATTTTTATTTAGTATTTAATTCAGTTTTCCTCCAGCTGTTACGAAACTTTTATCAGAGTAAGCAACATCGTTATTTTGTGTAATACACGCAGAAAAAAGATTTGTAGGTTCAATAAAAATATGGATTAAATTCAATAAATAAAATTATTGGTCGGGAGACAATAAATTTATTTATTGAATTCAATAAAATTTATTTATTGTTTCAATAAAAAAGTTTATCGTTTTGCTTTCTAATATTTTTTTTTATTGAAAATAAAAGAAAATTATTGAAATTAAAAATGTTTTTATTGAAAGCAAAAATACATTGTTTTTCTAATAAAAAAGATGGGTGGGTAATGTCTGCGACATAACCGGAGAGATGTAGAATACATAAGGAACACGTTCTTCAAATATGTTGATACTAATTGGAATTTTCGGACAAAAGGTGATTTGGGCGAGGAATATTTCAAATAATTCTTTACAAAAATGATGGTGGTCCTGAAAAGGACCGTTTTTGTTGGCGTTGTTGGCCTTGGTGAGGGAGATGGCTAACGATGAAATGAATTGTTAGCATGAGGAAGTCGCATAGTACTGGCCAATGGCAGAACAGATAATAATTGATTCCTGAAAATCATTAGTGCGAACATTGTGTAATTTGGTTAAGTACTATGAAAGTTACAAACTTTCCAAACTCGACCTTCTGTTCCTTCCGAAATATTGAAATGGGGTGTCTATATTAAACCGTTAGTCGTGGTCACAATAAAAAAGATGGGTGGGTAATGTCTGTGACATAACCGGAGCGTCGTGACTTCAATTCGAGACGTTAATTTAAATCTAATAATTTTCACCATAATCACGTTTGAATGGGAAATTTTCAAATAATTCTCTATGGTAATAATGGTGGTTCTGAAAAGAACCTTTGGTTTCGGCGTTGGTGTTGATGGTGATGCGCTGGATCGTTGGATATATTTGGCATGATAGTTACGTGCCTGGCGAACTGTTTTGTAGCCTCGAACAAAACGACAAGACTGGCTTCTTCGGGTACCATTACGGCTGAACTTTATAAGCTTAGCTCGACTTTGAAATCCTGCACAATCTCACGAATCAGACACTGGTAGGGCCATTTTGTTTGCTACTAGCACGGAGCTGCACAAAAAAATCATTTAATGCAGTTAGTTCACGGAGGCTGCCAAAAAGCTCGAATAGAAGCATGCGACTTCAACATTTCTCTTAAACACATGCAATTGAAGCAACACTGATCGCTAGAGGGATGGGAACACGCACATTCGTTTTGGTAGTACTGATAATAGCAGTAGAAAGGAATGGAAAAGCAGTGCACGAAACGAGCGAGAGGATAATTTAAATTTTTGTTCCGTGTGCAAGCTACTTCTTTCCACACAACGTATTATGTTGCTTGTTGAAAATTTGTTACACATCTTAAAATGAAAGTTTCAGTTTAACTCTCACTAGAACACAATTGATTGGTCCTGAAAAGAAGCTATGCTTTTATTGTAATTTACGCCCACTCCCAGCGGACACTGTGAGCCAGTTTGATTTCTTTTGCGAGAAAGTTACGTACTTGGCGCACTATTTTGTATCCTCAAACAAACCGACCAAGTAGGCATCACTGGCTTCATTACGGCTGAGTTTTGTAAGCGTAGCTCGACTTTGAAGTAATACCAGCCAGCGGATTAGTTGCTCCGTTGCCCTTTAGTTGGGGCGAAATACTGGCATGGCGACAGTTCCTGATCGGTAGTTGGTTGCGATGGGCCACCAGTAGCTTGGGCACTTTTGCGGACCGTCATCATTGCCAACTGTTTTCCTCCGGTGGACTGGCTGCTTGCTAGCGCTTGAACGAATACGAATGATGAGAAAAACCGACCGACCAATATTCATATATGAACACACGAGAAAGCACTACTATCGCTCTCTCGCTCGTTTTCGTGCCATTCCTGTGCCTTTCCTTTCCGTTCGGCTACCAATACTAGCATAACCAAAACGAATATTCTGTCTTTCCATCGCCTTCAATCTAGTGGCCACAGCTAGCAAACTTGCATGTTCAGATTTTCAATAACAACATTCCAACAATATTTTCAAAGAATGTTGCAGATTTGAAAAGAAGGAAGGAAAAGATTTTCACAAATTTAAATTCTTTTGTCTTATTTGTTAGCGCTGATACTGGCCATGGGATGGTGGGGGAACACCCACATTCGTTTTAGTTATGATGGTATTAGCAGCAGAAAGGAATGGAAAAGCAGTGCACGAAAACGAGCGAGAGAGGATAATTAAAATTCTCTTTCTTTCTTTCCACACATCGTATTTCTTATATAGCTTTCTGAAAATTATTTGTTATACACCATAAAATGTAAATTTCAGTTTAACTCTTATTAGGACACAATTAATTGGTCCTGTAAAGAACCGTTTATTGTTTTATTGCGGGAGCATAATTCAGACGCACTCCCCGCGGACATGGTGAGCCAGTTTAATGCATTTGGCCTGAAAGTTATGCGCTTGGCGCACTATTTTGCATCCTCGAACAAACCGACCAAGTAGGCATCGTTGGCTTCTCGGGGCATCATTACGACTGAGCTTTGTAAGCGTAGCTCGACTTTGCAGTCCTGCACAATCTCACGACCCAGACGCTGGAACGATAGCCTACAGATTAGTTGCTCTGTTGCCCTTTAGTTGGGGCGAAATTCTTACAGGGCGACAGTTCCTGATCGGGTTGCGATGAGTCACCAGTAGCTGGGGCACTTTTTCCGACCGTCGTCATCGCCAACTGCTTTCCTTCGGTGGACTGGCTACTTGCTAGTGCTTAAACGAATACGAATGATGAGAAAAACCGACCGACAGTTATTTATATAATCGCGCTAATATGCATTACTATCGCTTTCTCGCTTGTTCTCGTGCCGTGCATGAGCCTTTCCTTTCCGTCCGGCTTCTAATGGCCTAACCAGAGGAATATGCCGTCTTTCCTCCACCAACTGCTCTCGTCAAGCATGCGAATGCGAATAATCATAGGAACAAACATGTAGTGGACCTATATATAAACTTTTCATTATTTTATTGTTCGGTTGGTCCACCATAGTGACGGCTCTGTGCGGGATGGGCTGAAAATTTTCACTTTTCCGAGTCGTTTTCGAAAGATTTTTCAAAACACATTTTTTGTTATTAGTGCATGTTATACATACTTCAAATTTTAATACAGCATAGAGGAACATATTTTCAACAAATTGGCCTAAAAATCAAATCATTCTGTTAAGTATGATAAAAGTTATTAACGTTCAAAATCTGACGCGGCGCCGCAGCCGATATATTGAAACGGGACCCCTATATTGAAAGCTTAAATGTGTTCTACATTAAAAATATTGTGAAATTAATAATTTTGTTGGTTAAAGTGATAAACAATAATTGATTGAATTCAATAACACATATTTTTGGTTTAAATATGCTAAATTTTTCTGCGTGTAGGTGTACTGCCGTGCGGGGCTGCTCTGGATATGTGGGGCTACTTCACACACTAGTTTTTCAATATTTACTAACACGCGCGCTTTTATTAGTTTTATTATTATTATTTTTTATTTCGATTATAGAGGTTTTAACCTTAAGGTCATTCGCCTCTTCGTGTTAGAAAAATCTCTTATGAAAAATTTCTAACCCTATGTGCGGGGTCGGGACTCGAACCAAGGTGCGCTGCGTACAAGGCAATCAATTTACCAATTACGCTACGCCCACCCCAGTTTTATTATATTTTTGACATTTGTAGAGCCATGTCTTTCAACCATGTTGCATATGCCTTTTGTCATTTTTCTTAACACTGTTTACCAAAACAAACGTAAAATAAGACTGCCGACAAAACAGAAAATCTTAAGTGGACTGAGACCACATACTGATTTTCGGAAAGAAGAAAAAAGAAATGATGAAAAATAGCGTTTTCCGTGTATTTCTAGTACGTCAGGATCGGTTTTTATGAGCATTTGAAGGTTTTTGTGTGTTGGAAAATGGCGTTTTCCGTTTGTTTCTAGTATGTCAGGATCGGTTTTTATAAGCATTTGAAGATTTTTGTGTCTTTAAAACGTCGTTTTTAATAAGGGATTGTACACGGTTAAATAAAACAACCTACAGAATAAGTTCTTTTAACTTACTTTTGAGTTGTGCGTCGCTTTCGCACTTATTAGTGTTGTCAAAAACAAAACGAGATATTCGACTCAGTCGGGGTCTTCCGTGGAGGAAGGTACTTTTGAGTTGTTTGGGACCGTTCATAAACCACGTAGACCGAAATTTGAGAATTTTTACACTCCCCCCTCCCCCTAGTAGACCTTAGTAGACTTATACCACCCCCTCATGTCAAAAGTCCACGTAGACTTTTAATTTTTTTTATTCGAGGGAAATGTGAAATTAGCAAGAAGCACATTATAATATTCAATTAAAAATTAGCGTTCATCCTGTAAAAAGGTTCCCGCTACTGATCTGATCCCGCAAATTCAAGAACAAGAGAGAGCAGCGGGCAAAAATAAATCTATTACATTGCAACTGACTGGAATTGAATTAATTGATTTCCTAATATAATTTTTACTTGAAAACCTACTTCGTTCCTTCTAACAGTCATATTCGAAGAAACAATAGATTCACGTAATACCAGCGGTGAAGAAAACAAATGCTGTAATTTAGATTAGACCCCAGTCCGGTTTTGGTTCAATTGAGAAAAAAATTGCTAGGCATGAAACTGAGTTCAGCGTCATGCAAAATCGACATTATATATTCGCATGTTATTAACTATTGAAGGACCTTTTCAAATGTAACGCTCTATTTATCGCAATACGTATTTTGTCAAAACCCATCAAAGTAATCAACAGTGCTTTGACTACTTTCAATGACGGTATACATTTTCCATTGAAGTGGTCCCTTAAAGTAAATAGCACAAGGGTGAATAGTACATTGAGCGTTTGCCCAATGAAAGCATTAAACTGCATCCTGCACAACGAAAGAATAATTCTCTGAAAAATCACGGATAATGATGCATTCTGTAGCTTTCAAATTGCTTTTGATGTGTTTCAAGTAGTTTTCTTGTTGCTCAGCTATGAAGTTATGCGGCAATATATTGAATAATATTTCTAGAAAAGTATGAATAATATCATGTGTGTCCATTTCAACTAAGTCCATAATGCATCTTTCTACTTGACGCCATTGTTTGAATTTTAATGATTCAATATTACCGTTACTAATGTGGTTTTCGTTTGAGGCGAAACTGAGTCAGTTCCTAACCCCAACTGCTGTCAAAATGTATGAACTGACAGCAGTTGGGGTTAGAACCTGACTCAGTTTCAGGTTTAAGCGAAATCGCCATAAGAATACGCATTAGTTCTGTCGCTAAACTTTGCGTTCCAGGGCAGTTTCCGCAACACTGTAGCCAACATTGTTCGCTCGAATTTTCACAAATTATTTTTGGAAACAAATCATGATAGGAGTTAACACCATCTGGAAGTGATTTACTGCTTTGTAATATTTTGAAAATAAGTTTAATGTTTTGATTATATATACATACGCATACGGTATGCGTGCCACTTGTCCCTGCCTGCAGTGTTTTGGACGATTACTAGCGAACATGGAAAATCCTATTTTAATACCAGGATAAGTATTTTTGAAACTAGAATACGCCTCCTGCAAGTTACACAAAACTAATTTTCTCTGTACGTAAATTTTGCCTTTTTCATTGTTAGATATTAAATTACACCCTTGTGCTATTTACTTTAAAGACGAAAAATCGGGCGATTTGAAGTTTACTAGTTTTATTGCAATTGCTGACTTCACTAAACATAATCATGTCGCAGTTCGTTTATTTTTGACTCATTGTTAAGCGTTCATAAAAGGTAAATAGCCAGGCTTACAACAGATTTACTTTTTCTCAGTTAGATCAGGAAGCCAATACAAAAATAAAATGACGGCATTTAATTTGTGCAACATGCAAAAAGATTTTGGCATTGATGCCGAATGGAATTTTTTCGCAACATGTCATGGAAAGGGTCCTTGTGATGCTTCCGGAGGAGTATTGAAACGAAACGGTGCGAAAGCGAGTTTGCAAAGGCATCATATAACAACAGTCCAAGAACTTTATTCATGGGCTATTTCTAAGCCAGATTCAAAAATACACTATCAGCTTTTAGCATTGAAAATGCTTTACTCTACTACAGTAGGATTCCGTTTTTGGCAACAATATATTTTTTTCCAGTTGCCAAAACAGGAACCGTGCCAAAAATGGAACCTTTCTTTAAAAGCTTTTATTTTCAATTTGTTACATCATAAATGTTACAAAAACATTAATTATATAAGAATATGTGATATGGAATGAAAGGATAGAAGAAAATCAGCAAATTTAATTTTATTTGCTATGTCCGCTCCCTTAAAATATAGTGAATATGACTCCCATGTTTGGAAAAAAAAGTCATAGGTAAGTGATCAATTATTATAACAAAATGTGTATGAGCATTTTTTAAAAGATTCACTATGTACAACAACAATGTTGCCAAAAACGGCACCCATTTGTTGCCAAAATCGGAACTTCCTTGTTGCCAAAAATGGAGCATGCCAAAAAAGGAACGTGCCAAAAACGGAATCTTACTGTATATGGGGCTGGGGCTAGGTGTAAAACTAAATTTGATTTCGAACAGCGTCACGAAAATGTGGCATAATTTTAAATTACTGTAGCGTTGTTAATTGTTGATGGATTTGCGTCATTTATACACTAATCGATTCAGAGAAGTTCAACTTAAAAATTGGTTGCAACTATAAATTGGCATTTCAACTGTACCCTATTGAATAATCCGCATTTTTGAAAAAACATTGGGAAAATGTAAGAAAATAGACAAAGTTTTCGCTTACGTTTTGTTAATTGTTGATGGATTTTCATAATTCGAACACCAATCTATTCTAAAAATTGTTATTAATTTTATCTGTGTATATTATTAGCACATTAGTGAGAAATCCGTAAATATGGAATAAATAGGGCTAAAAGTATACAATTTTCACAAATTTGCGCAAGACTTTACCTAACACTGACCTCATCTCGACAATCATAAGCATTCTACACATTCCATCGCTTGATATAAAAGGAATGTTTTTGACCGAATTCTTTCATAACCATGCCTGCTCTGCTGGTAGATCCAATTATATTATCGCTACTGTTGCTTGAAGAATAGCTGTTAGAACTTTCATTTGACACGAGCTACCGAAGGAAAACGTTTATCTGTCCGCTGGAAGGATTTTGTTCGCAGTTCCAAATAACGATGGCGGAACAGAAGCGAGATGGCGTATTGCTGGTTCATACCGTTCATATTAGTCGTGCAGACAAGGCTCAAATCGTTCCATAGGATTTTCGCCTGTAACCCAAAACATGGTTATTCGCAAACTGTCATTATTATGAGTTGCGAAAGAGGAATGTTCGTCTGTGTGTATGCAGCTGAAACGAATCGCCGGTTAAGTTCGAATTGTTTTAAAGTATTCTCGTCCTGCATCACAAAAATAGTTATTAGCAAACCGTCCTTATTAGGACGAATATATAGTGGAAAAAGAATTCAAATAGAAAATTCATTTAATTAAATTGTATTAAGTTTGTGCTTGTTAATTCTGGTCCTTTGCCAGTGAATCGTAGTATAAGCAAATATTCAAAATAATAATCCCCGATAATTTCTGTAAAACCATTAAGAAAATTAGTGAATCTGGCAACCCTGCTACTAAGCGAAAGCCACACCAAAAAGAATGATGAAAATATTTTTATTTATCGTACAAAAGGATGGGCTTCCATCTGCACCAAATAGTTGATAAAAGAGATCGCCTTGTGTCACATAGTGCTCATTTGATCTGAGCTGCGAAAGAGGAATGTTCGTCTGTGTGTATGCAGCAGAAACGAATTGCCGGTTAAGTTCGAATTGTTTTAAAGCATTCTCGTCCTGCATCCCAAAAATAGTTATTAGCAAACCGTCCTTGTTAGGACGAATATATAATGGGAAAAATTCGTGCATGGTGTTCATCAGTTCAATGTGACAGCGGTCGTGTCTTGTACACAACCCTTTAATTCTTTTTTCAGAATCCGAATACAATAAAATGGAAAAAAAAAGTTAAAAAAAATCGTTATACACGTGTAAAGCAAATTTCGGGAACACAGTCATTCCATAGTTTTAAGTCTCAAAATGAAAACTATATTATTGTTAAACGGTTTTCATTTTCGACGGAAAAAAATATATGTTAAATTGTAGCTAATGAAATGAAATGCCTTGTTAAAAATAAAACGAATAAAGTTATAAAAATGATTTACTTATTTCTGTTCATGCTTCTTCTGAATTTTTGAAACAAAAATAAATAATGCCGAAATATGGCCCTTTTAAAACCACCAGGATTTTTATTGAAGTGGAATTTCTAACCAAAGCTGACGCTCGGTAAAAATATTTTTAACGCGAGGGTCTTCAATGTCTAAACTTTTTTCTAAGTGGTTAATGGACAGCCCCCAGGTTGAAACGAATGTTGCACCCAGCTTGTAAGTAAATCGTAGATTTCTTTATTCACAGCTGCTGTGACTCGCTGGAAGTGTATGGTGAACTACCATGCGATTACATCGTTTCCATGCATGTGGGGAGTATACATAGATTTTTTATTTTCAAAAAATTATATCTCCGAAACCTCTAGATCTGGTTCAAAAATGTGTTTGGAGATGTTGTTTAGAATTGAATGATCTTTCAAATAAAAACATTAAAGTATGGAGTATTCAAGGACCCTCGCAGTGAAAATCAAGAAAAACCATTTAATGCGTATTTTGTTCGTACAAAACTCAATATTTTCAAAGTTAATTTTTTTTCTTAAAACTACATTCCAGTTGGTCTGGGTTCAATCCCAGCCGAGGTCGTTGAGATTTTTTTGAAGTGAAAAAATCTGTGTTCACGTCTTCCTTCGGAAGGGAAGTAAAGCCGTTGGTCCACGGTCCATGATATCTCGATGGATCGATATCTCGTCCAGATAGTGTAGTCACCTCTCTGGTGTCGGTAAAGAAGAAGTAGATCCAACTTCTATACTTACTAACAAATATCCTCCTCCCGTGATACTTGTGGAGTGCGCTGTAGTATATACGAATTACCAGGAGTTGCACATTGAAAGATGTTTCGCTAATCCCAAGCATAATTATCTACTGATTCCCTGTGCAACTTCAGCTAGTCCAGATCGATAACGGAGTAGCAGCCAGGGGTGGTCGCACAAGCTCAACAAGCTCAAGCTCAATTTTTTTTCTTGAAACTACACTTAAATATATTTTATTTGACCTATAACCGATGAAAATTGGTTCAGTGGTTCAAAAGTTAAGAATTTTAAAAAAAAAATCAACTTTTGAAAAATCACGATTTCTTGAACCCGTCTAACGTGGAAAAGGACACCCTAATGACGAAATAAAAAAATATGTATCTAATATTTTTCGGCAAGGAACGATTCTACCAAATATTGCAGAATTCTGAGAGATAACTTTTTTCATGGAATTGTTGTATATATATATATATATATATATATATATATATATATATATATATATATATATATATATATATATATATATATATATATATATATATATATATATATATATATATATATATATATATATATATATATATATATATATATATATATATATATATATATATACATACGTTTTTACTTTACCCTGTGTGTACAATTCCTATTTCACCTATCTCAGCTTGTCAGGTCCCTGTCAAAAAAATGCGGACGAACATGGTCAGGCGATTTAAAAAATTTGACGTTTGACTCTACTCGCCTGTGCTAATTGCCCCTCGGAACAAATGCAATTTTCGAATGCGGTGTGTTCTCCCTTGTAGTTTGTTTGTCTAGTGCACTTCATTTAGCCAAAGAATGTGGGAAATTGTGGAACCGTGTGTAAGTATAGTGGAACTAGATCTCTGACCTAAAGTCTTAATGAACATCAGATTGTGGTGAGTTTTGGAGTGCAATACCAATTTCACCATTGATTATTCCTATAATTTGGTGGTGATTACCTAGTATACTGGTAAGTATATGTTAGTAGATAATGAATCCGAAAATAAGTATTATTTTTAATTTCCATATTAGGCAATTAAGGGCAATTTGCTGGCAAATTGAAGGGCAATTAGCGCATACGAGTTGGCAAATAGCCCCCCGTTAGCCAGCAACTTGCCCTTTTTGACTGGGGTACAGCCAGCAGACAGCTAATGTAAGTGTAGAAGTAAGAAAGTTATTAGATATAATGTAAATGGTTCTCAGAATAAAATTACTATTCAGTCCAAGAAAGACCACCGCCGTGGGCGGTTGGTCCGGCTTAAGCATAGTTTTTATTATTCAGGCCGTATCGACCGTGTATCCATATCAGGTTGTGACTAGAAAATTCGTCGCATACGTATTGTATATCTGGTGTCCCTTCTACCGACTGCCGCACAAAACACAACGTAGGGACCTATCACTGGTGCTATCATATATATTATATATATATATATATATATATATATATATATATATATATATATATATATATATATATATATATATATATATATATATATATATATATATATATATATATATATATATATATATATATATATATATATATATATATATATATATATATATATATATATTATATAGATGAGTAGATGAGTAAAAACCACCTCCCCCTAAAGAGGATCTTGCTGGAGCGAATGCAAAATTCTCTCAAAATTTATTGTTAAAAATTTCGTTGAGATCAAAGCACTGTACCTAGAACTGCAACGAATGGTAGCCTTAGTTAGGTTCATCACTCGAAGGCCCGATAATCTCGGAGTCACTTTCTGGCGAATAACGACATCTCAAATTTCGGAGAATGGATTTGAACAGCAACGTCGAGAACAAAAATATTTTCGTTTGAATGACCGTTTCTGATCGGTCTCAATTTGTGCTGCGCATGAAAAATAAGATGATCAGTAATAAGTTATTGATTTTTAAAAATTCAAATGATATTGAAGAACCTAAAAATAATAGAGCGTAATTTGGAGTACCTGAAATTACTGTATGGCATCTACACCGAATGTCCGGGCAAGATATTGCTTGGTAATATCACAGATAACAGACGTTTAGGCTCGATTTGAATCGTGTGTAAATACCCGCTACTGAAATTCCGAATAAATTAGACGTCTGAAACACGTTTGGCAAACGTTTGCAGATGGCGCAGTGATAGATACAATGCAGTTAAGGTGCATCTGTGAAACACGTGTAGCAAACAGTTGCGCAGATGGCAATAGTGAAACACGGATTTCCAACGTTTATTAATATGAAAGTTTACACACGTTTTTGAAGAAATTTTGTTCTAGCCTAAACGTCTGTTAGCTGTGGTAATATTTTCAATTTGAATCATCCATGATTCGTATTTCCGTTCCTGTTTACATTATTCAAACCCGTCAACAAATTCGGAATGATATGTTTTCAGTTCACTGTGCATCATCACTTACTTAAACTGTACTGAAAATTGTACTGTAAAATATGTCGCGCTTAGAGTTTAATAAACGTGATTTGATTATCCCGAAACTGTATAATAATATTGATTATATTTTAACATTTTTTTTAATGAAGCAATGATTCTCTTTTACTACTCTTACAGAAAATTATGCTGAAGCCTATACTCTTAATGGCCCTGCTTCTAGCGAACATCTACAACACCATAGGTACGCAAAGAGCTATTTACATAGCAGGTGACGAGTTCCATATTCACCGCTCTATTATTGAGTTCTACAAGATGACGACACGAATGAACTCATGATGAATAAAGTTCATGTTTGACAATTCTCGGTGGTTTGTTTACTTCGTCAGTTTCGTGAGCTCGAGTTCAACGGATGTTCATCTGTTGCATTCGAATTCACGTAATTCCCATGTAAACAAACCACCGAGTATTGTCAAAAGAAGTTCATCCCGCTCATTTTGTGGGGTTATGTCGCTTGGTGTAAAACCTAATAATTTCGTGTGCAATGTGCAGTAGTGAATCACAGTGTGTTAATGATGAACCGACCGAAACGGAGTGACTGAAATACAGAGCGTTAACAGGCGTGCATTAGTAGGCGATACATAAACAGGCAATTTCATATTAATACTTCCTTATTGACTACCCACAACAAATCGTAGTTAATTGTTTCTATTCTAAATCCACCTTCCTTATATTCAGGTAAGCTTCTAACCCTGACCCTTCTCTAACCAAGATTGCAAAATTTTATTGAACAAGCGTTTCATCATTAGATTATGCATATTATACAGTACATAAAAAATCATTCGGCAAATTTTCACAATCTGGGATATGCAGGGTAACCAACCAATTTTGAATCCCTACAGCCGTAAGCTCAATGGCGTACTAAATGTTTTCAAACCGGACTAATTTTTAAACCGGCCTAAAATATTTGGCAAGCTTTAACCAAACGATGCTGTCATTTATATGGCTGCGTTCTGATCTGCGATACACGACAATGTTAAAAAACAACAAATTCAAGTTAATGAAAATGAGCAAATTAGACAACATGGTAAATTATTTTTCATTCCGATTTTGTACGTTTCATTGGAAACGAGCCATTCAATTATTTTGATGCGACGAATTGAATACGCGCACTTGATAATAAATGCTCAAAAACGTCGTAAAATATTTATTACCCAATGTGAATGTGTTTCAGGTTTTCGTATGTTTTATTTACAGTAAGGTTTTTAGGGGAAGATGGGGTAAAACGCACCCCCTAAGGAAATATGATCATAACACAGCTATAGATGATCAATTGGAAGAATTTAATTAATGATATCGTCTAGCCAACATATTCCTCTGCAATCACAATCATAACGCTTTGCAAAGTAGTCAAAAACATGAAAAATATTCAATTTTTCAAAATCATTGAAAATTACCTTTTCAAAAATAAGCGGGGCAAAATGCACCACAACAACGGGGCATAATGCACTACAACAACGGGGCAGCATGCACCGCAACATTGTGGCAGAATGCTCGGTGAACAAGGAAGTAGTTTTGTTTTATGATGCACACAGAAAAAAAAGTTGGTAAAAATAAAAGTTTTTCACTCTTAGCAAAAAACAACCAACGCATACTCTTAGTTTGAAAATAAAACTTTTATTCTGATTACTATTCTTTATTAGCTTAAAAGGAAAACTTTTATTTTGATTATTATTCTTGATCAATTTAAAAGTTTTACTTTCAACCTAATAGTAGGCGTTGGTTGTTTTTCGCTAAGAGCGGAACACTCTTACTTTTACCAATATTTTTTTTTTGTGTGTTGGATTTCACAAAAGTGTGCCATTAAATAGACTTAGGTTATGCAATTAGCATGTTTTCAGAACGATGTTGCTGTTTTTGATTAAAAAATCAGGAAAATCAAAGGAAAGGGGATTTTGCCCCCAATGGAGCAGAGGTATAAATTTAGCAAAAAGTGAATTATTTAGTAGATTTTTCGTATATAGTGCGACAGAATAATAAGCAACGGTATAAATAGAATTGGAATGCACTGACATAATAATAAAATAGCATTTATAAGAGCTGCAAATCCTTGTTGCACGAGCCACAATAATTACATGAGAAGAGCACGTTATTGTTTTTTGTTTATTTCTCGAGTTGCTATTGATGTACGGTTATCAAACTTTGACAGTGTAGTGAACGACGGACTTCCGACTGGTGTTACCCCTTTTTAGAAATTTTCAGCAGTTTTCGATATAAACAAGGGTATCATTTTGCCACGGGGTGCGTTTTACCCCATCTTCTCCTATACAAAATTGCTCCACCTTTTATTAAAGTGTCATTCATCCCATAAGAAATACATTGCAACGAATCGTGCGCCGACTAGCGCTAGGAATTTTACTGCAACGAAAAATAATCGTCGTGTCTCCTTTGGAAAAGTACGGACAATATGTTCTTGCAGTAAAATAGCTTTTCTTCATCATATGTCTCGTTCCATAGCGTGTGAGAACAATTTTGTCAACTTGTAGCCGATATGTTTCTGAATTTAGAACTTTAACGTGTTGGATAGTTGATAGTTGGCCGATGATGTACAACATTTTGTAGTGACATAATATTCAATGCACAAAAAAAATAAATTGGTATACATAGTCATGTTTTCATTCAGTTTGAATAAGCGCTCGTCGAGTTTGAGATGGTTGAACCACAGACTAACAGACATAACACTATGAGGGAATTTCCACAAAAACATCGATCCGGCAATTTTCCCAGAACACTAGCTCCACCTTTTATTCACAGTCCCAAACACTCTTTTGCTGATGGATTACCCCTCAGGTTTGGGAACAATTTTTCACTAGTTGTCTATCCCCCATATGCTTGTTCATATGTCACTGGCACCATACTTTCAAATGTGGCCACAGTCCCAACTACAAATATATATAAAATGACCGTTAAAGCGGGCGAAGCATTGTTTTCGAGTGTTATGTCTGTTAGTCTGTGGTTGAACCACCGGTTGTAACTGGTGCCATGATAGTTATTTCTCGACAAACATATGATTACGGCTTAATAGCCAACTGTCAAAATTCTCTTTGCAAGGAAATTCCAGACAAACCTTTACTGGCTAAACACCGTTCATAGCAGTTAATGAAAGAGAAAACTTTTCTTTTTTGTTTACTATCAACATCTGTTATTCGTATGTAACGGTTTGTCCGGAATTTCCTTTCGAAGAGAATTTTGTCAGTTTAAGCCGTAATCATATGTTTGTCGAGATTTTAAACTTTGTTTGAAAATTGCTTGAAATTTTTCAAATTGAATTCAAAATGGACTATGAATGTCATTCTAATTGAACATGATATCTGTCAGTTTGTCTTCACATCTCGCCCTGATCAGAAGTAAAAAATCGTCCCGCAAGTGAAACAGTCAATTCTAGGGTGGGTGCTCCTATAGTTGAAGTGTACCAATAGTTGCAGTAGTGGGTTATACCTAAGAGAAGAGAAGACAATCGCGTAGCCAATTTGATCCAGTCCTAACCTCAATATTGAACCAGCTTCTGATTGGTCGTTTTGCCAGTCAAGAGCGTTCATAATATTTTCAAACGGGATGAAAAACAGTGCTGCTGAATTTATTTTGGCTACTTTTCATAGACATGAATATTTCATGCAAATTGAATAAATACCCTGAATGACGATATAACTACGTGTATTGTTAAGAGAGACACGAATAAACATAAAATTTAATTTTTAAATGCAGCTACTATTGTGAATTCTTGACAGAGGGTCGATATCTGAGGAACAATTATTTTCAGCAATTGTGAAAAACATGCAAATGGAATCTGGCAACGATGGATGCTTGTTGTCTTTCGAATTACGACAGGACCTGCTAGATAAAATTAAGAAGAGCAAGAAGCCTGTTGTCATCTCTTCTCTTAGGGTTATACGCCTAACTAAAGCACCAACCATCAACAAATATTTTTTATCGATTCATCGCACTAAAATTATGCGACAATAAAACTGTTATCCTTGAAATTTGCTCAAATAACTACTGAAAAAATTGATTTTCTTCGAATTTTGAGCTCCCTTGCACCTATAGTTGATCTAATGTACCTATAGTTGCATGTCCCATAAGAAATCAATGGGATTTGCAACAATAGGAATGGAAATTAGCGATTGCACCACTATTGGTGCATGTGTTCCTGTAGTGGTACAAGCGGTTTTGAAGGCATAAATTGGTTATTAAACCATTGTGGGGATCGGTTCGACGGATCAAGACGTATTAAGTTGAATCTCCGTTGGTATCGTGCGCAGGTTCCGAATGACCGACTTCCTCTTCCGGTTCACAGAAACGAAATTTCATTACGGTTTGACGAACAACCAACCTTTATTGATCTCATGCTCTATTTCTATATATTATCCAAAAAAATTAAATCTATCTTGCTTACAAAACGCCTGAGTTTAGTTTTAATACTGAACTTGGGGAAACGACTACCGCTACTGATACCTAGCTAACATTATAATGCCTTTACTAGCTACCGTAGGTCGACTTGACTACTGCGCATGTATTGAATCGGTTATCATGATCGTTTATAATTTCCCTCGCCTTATCAACCAAAATCGATTGTGATAAGGTTGATGGCTGAGTGCTAGTATAGTGTTATGGCAAATGTTTGTAGATGCAGTCATAGCCGGCCCCCTTGAAATCACGTTTCAACAAAACAATACACAACAAATGAAATGTCATACTAGAGAGACGAAAGTAGCAGCAAAATCCAGGTAAGCATCGTGATGAGTACATTTGTGCGAAAATCCAGTGGTACAGAAGGGTTGTAATCTACATTTGGTTGCTTACCAGGTTGTTTTCGTTCCGCTCCCATCGTATAGAGGTACATATAAAAAATCAAAGAGATTCGGGTAGAGCTGAAAGTTAATGTACATTTGTTGGACAGGTACTCACCTTCTGAGCCTGTCCAATCAGGCCGTGTAATAATATGATTTATGAAATCGCATCGTTATGCAGAAGTGTAACAGTTGTCCGACTGCGATGTTTCAGCGCGTTGATCCTCCGGTAGTAAGCAAATTTTTGATATTGGTCGGGTATAAGTTCCAGTTGAGGTCCGCAATGTAACCACTCGAACAACTCCATCGGGGCCTGGATGCACATCAATGATTCTAGCAAGGTGCCACTGAACAGGTGGCGAATACTCATCGCAAAGGATTACTACAGAACCAGGTTTTATCACAGTGGCTCGATGTCTTCGATCGGATGCTTGTAATTCGGCTAGATATTCCTTACGCCATCTCTGCCAATACCTTTGGAAAATGTACTGCGTTTGTTTATAGTGGTCCAATCGATTCATGTTGACGTTCCTCAAATCCACTTCTGGTAGCGTTTTCATGCTTGTGCCAATCAAAAAGTGCGCTGGAGTGAGTACGTTTATGTCGTCAGGATCGTCAGTGAGTGGAGTTAATGGCCGCGAGTTCATTGCAGCGGCTATCTGCACAAGAAGTGTTTGCATATCCTCTGAAGATAATCGATGAATTCCAAGTTCTCTTTTTATTGCAGATTTAGTGCAGCGAACAGCAGACTCCCAAAGTCCGCCAAAATTGGGAGCCTTCGGGGGTATAAAGAACCATTTAATTCCTTGCGCCGCGCATTCGGTGGCAATTTGCTTTTGACTGGCAGGACTGTTAAGAATGCGATGCAGATCGTACAACTCGTTTTTCGCTCCAGCGAAATTCTTGCCATTATCTGAGTGCATTTCCGCAGGCAATCCATGATGGCCCACAAACCGACGGAGGGCGGAAAGAAAACAAGGAGTTGACAGATCAGTGGCAAGCTCTAAATGCACTGCTTTTGTGCTGAAGCAAACAAAAACAGCGATGTATGCCTTTCCAGGAGCAGCCTTCCTATGTAGAGGCTTCAGATAAACAGGACCACAATAGTCCACTCCAGTAATAGAAAATGGTCGACTAGGGGAAACCCGGGCAGATGGCAGTTGTCCAAAAGGTTGTCGCACCGGAATAGGGTTGGCTCGGCAGCATCGATGGCAAATTCTTAGGACTGAATTTATTGCTCTTTTTCCATGAAGTGGCCAGAATTCCTGTCGCACGAGAGACAAAGTCAACCGGCGACCACCGAGGATGCTCAACCGATGATAGTGTTCAATTATTAGTTTGGTGAAAGGGTGTGACTTCGGAGTGATTGATGGGTGTTTAGTTTGGTACGACTCGCCAGAATTATGCAACCGTCCGCCCACTCTTAAGATGCCATCTTCATCAAGATACGGTTTTAGCAAGCGGATGGCAGACTTACAAGAAACGAAACGTGAGGCGCGCAGTTCTTTGATGTCCTCGAGAAACTGCTCTTGCTGTACCAATCTGGTAAGAGCTAATTTACTAGACCTAAGCTCATCAACGGTTAGGTAGTCATTAGTTATACGACTGGTCCGCGAACGACAATTTCGTGCAAAGCGAATACAGTATGCAACGGTTCTTAGTAATTGTTGCAAACTGGAAAAGCGTGAAAATAGCGGGTTGATATCTTGTATAGCCGACAGAGCTACCACCTGCTGTCTGGCTTCTAGCATTTCATGTGGAATTCGACGGTCACTGATTCCATCATATGTTGGCCATTCTTCTGTTGTTTTACTAATCCACTCCGGTCCTCGCTGCCACAGGTCGCTTTTTAAAAACAGCTCTGCGTTCATCCCTCTTGAAACAAGATCAGCTGGATTGTCCTTTCCCGCCACGTGATTCCAGTTGTGTCCGAAAGTGAATGTTTGAATTTCAGACACCCGATTTCCAACAAAGGTTTTCCATGTATTTGGCGGGGATTGTATCCACTGGAGTACGATTGTAGAATCAGACCAAAAAAAAGCGCTAGTTGTGGTCATTTCAAGAGCCCTAGTAACTTTCGCATACAATTTTGCTGCTTCTCGGGCGGCACAAAGTTCCAATCTGGGTAGGGTCAATCGCTTGAGAGGTGCGACCCGCGATTTGGCTGCAATCAACCTCACCCCTACTTCCTTATTAAGGTTTTCACTTTTAATATATAAACATGCTCCATAAGCCTTTTCTGAAGCATCCGAAAAAAACATGAATTTCGCTTTTCATCGTTTCCTCAACGAAGGCGTATCGTGGTACTTGCAATTTCCCCAACAAATTAAGCTTGCAGTAAAATTCGTTCCATTGCCTTTCGATATGTTGTGGGAGGGGCTCATCCCACTTTACTTGAAGTAGTACTAACTCTTGCATGAATATTTTCGCCATAACGATTACCGGTGCCGCTATTCCCATGGGGTCGAATAGGCTAGCGATGGCTGAGAGAATTTTGCGTTTAGACCAAGATGCTTGACTGTTTGACGTGGAGAAGTTGAACCTGAGTTTGTCCGTTGCTGGTTCCCAAGTAATTCCCAGTGTCTTGACATGTTCGCCGGACTCCAGTTTAAAATCGATTGTCAGCTGGGTTCCGAGATCACAAGCAGGAATGTCAGAAAGTACTTCAGGAGCGTTTGAGCACCATTTGCGAAGTTTAAAACCTCCCTTGTCCATAATTTGTTCCAATTCCTTCCTCACTTGAATCGCCCTTTGAACGTTAGATTCACCACCGATATAGTCATCAACATAAAAGTCCTTTTTTACAATGTCTCCTGCCAATGGATAATCTTGCTTTTCATCCTCTGCTAGCTGCTGCAATGCGCGTGTGGCGAGAAATGAAGATGGTGTAAGCCCATACGTTACTGTTTGCAGCTCGTAAATTCCTACAGGTTCATTCGGGGCGAATCTCCAGAATATTCGCTGATATTTCGTATCCTCTGGATGAACCACCACATGTCGATACATCTTTTCGACGTCAGCCACTAGTCCAACCTGATGTTTTCGAAACCGAATCAGCAGTGTAAGGAGCTCCTCCTGTATAACTGGACCCTTAGCCAAAGCATCATTGAGCGAATATCCCGATGAGGTCCTTGCTGATCCATCAAACACCACCCGAACCTTTGTGGTAGTGCTCGAATCTTTAATAACCGGATGATGTGGCAAAAAGCATCCTTCTATCTGCCTTTCGTTCAGCTCAGAAACCGAATTAATTTCCGCGACCTTTCTCATGTGACCCAATTCCAAATATTCCTGCATGAAATTTACATACTGTTCCTTTAATTTGGCGTCCCGTGAAAGGCGCCTTTCCAAATGTTGAAACCGGTTGAATGCCAAAAATGCAGTGTCTCCCAACATGTTCTCGAAATTTACTCGTTTTGGCAATTTGACTACATAGCGTCCTTCGGATGAACGCGCAAAGGTTCGTATGAAATATTCATCGCTATCTGTTTCCTCTTTTGTCCACGCTGGTTGATCTGATAGGTCTTCTACTTGCCAAAATTTTTCTAGCAATTCCAACGTGTTCTCCTCAGATAATACGTGACACAGTACTGTGTTTTCTCCTCCTGCTGTTGCTCTGCCCGAAACAATCCATCCAAAAACCGTGTTAATTAAAATTGGTAGGTTGGGTCCAAGTTCAATTTTAGCCCTTTCACTTGTTACAAGAAACTCGTAAAACCATTCAGCCCCAAATAGCATATCTATTCTACCAGACTTGTGAAACGTTGGGTCAGCAAGTTGCAGCTTTCTGGAAATATTCCAATTATTTGTTTCGACGTTTGTTATTGGTAAATTTCTCGTTTCAGATGGAAGAACCACAAAACTCATGGATCGCGAGTAGTTGGAAACTCGGGAAGTGACTACAGCATTAACAGAGTACCTTGCCTGTGCAACAGATTGTCCAACACCCGATATAGGAAGGTTTACCACCCTACGCTTCATCTTAAGAATTTGGCATAATCTCTCACTACAAATGTTGATCTGTGATCCACTGTCGAGAAGAGCTCTAACGAGTACCGGTTTTCCTGTAGGATCAGGTATCGCTACTATTACCGTCGACAACAACACTTGAGTGTTCTTTGGAGAACGACTGACGCTTGACGAATTTACTACAACTGCATCATCCTCTTCGCCATTGTGCCTTCCAGAGTTAAGTGATCCCTCTTCAAAGGTTACCGCATGTGCAACGCCGCCTGCTGTAGTGAATCCAGGATGAATCATGGTGTGATGCTTCTTTCCGCAGGTTCTGCATGTGTAGGTTGATGAACAATTTCTCACCCAATGTTCAGAGCGGAAACAGTTGCTGCATAATCGTTTTGTGTTGACCATTCTTAATCTCTCTTCAACCGACATTTGCTGGAATGTAGGGCATCGAACCAGTGAGTGCATATCACCGCAGCAATGGCAGCGGTACTGAATTGGCTCCGTGGCTGAATGTGACGTAGATCTATGTGACATCGCACGCTTATCCATTGGACCAACCGCTATGGCGTGAGCATTTTTCATGTCAACCTGAACTGCTTCCAGTACTCTAGATCGTTTTTGGAGAAAGTCGACGAGTTGATCGTACCGCGGGTTATCAAATTCAACAGCACAATCCTCCCAAGACTTCAACGAAGCATCATCGAGCTTTGAACACATTAAATGAACTAATAATGCTCCCCAATGATCAGTCTCCTCACCAAGCTGCTTTAAAATTTTTGTCCGTTGCTCGAACTCATCGACAATTCCTAGGATTGATGCGGAAGATTCTCTCTTTATTTTAGGGTAATCCAAAAGTGCTTGCATGTGCCTTTTTTAATAAATAATCATTCGAATACCGTTTCCTTACTGTTTCCCAAGCAATTTCGTAGCTGTTGGCTGTCAAGGTTATAGTTTCGATCAGCTTTAACGCCTCACCTTTCAGGGCCGATCGCAAATAATGAAATTTCTGAACTGCACTTAGCCCATCTGCCTCGTGAATGAGGGCCACAAATGTATCCCTGAAAGTCAACCAATTGTTGTAGTCCCCATCGAATTCAGGCAGGACGATCTGGGGTAGCCTAATTCCAGCGTTTAATCCAGCTGTTGCTCTTGCTATCGAAAGATCAAGATCAACAGGGGCGCTCGCGGACGGTTCCAAAAGTTCCTGAAGCCCGGCGCTTGTCTCGAAAAACAGTTTCTCGAAAGCTGTCCTAGCATTGGCATTGTCCTCTTCCTTCTCTGCAGTCTCGTCTAGTGACTCAATCACATCCTGTAGCTCTTCATATTCCTCCCATTTTTTATTTAGCTTGTCCAACCTGATTTTCACCTCGTTCAACACTCCGCCATTGTACTCCGCCAGAAACGTCGCGTGACGGTTCACTGATGCAAATAGCTGTTCCCGTTTGCGTAGTTTCTCTTTCAATTTTTTGTCCGCCATATAGAATTTTCAGTGGTCCAAGAAAGCAAGTTAAATCTGGAACCGAAAGACACAGGAAGCACCCACTAGCAACCGATAGATTAACTGGACAGGTACTCACCTGGTACCTGTTTGAGACAGGCCTTGAAATATTTTGACGTTCTTGCGATTCCCTGAACTCCGGCAGTTGAATTACGAATTTCGTTGATCTCGCTTTTGATCTCCGTGGCCGTAATCATCGAGGGTTTCCGGAGGATTAGTAAGCTCTACGTCAGTGACTGTAGTTTCGTTGCGTTGTCTTAGATTCAATAGGAAAGAAAAGACCCAGGAGCACCACAATATGATAATAAAGTTTATTGGACAGGTACTCACCCGAGTGCCTGTCTAAATAGGCGTTGTAATGCTTGAATATAGATAGATGAAAAGATCCGCGATGGCGTACCCACGCCAATTGAACAATGAAGAAACCGCGACAATGGCGATTTTTGCTAAGTAATTATTCTAGCTCCATACCCAATGTATCATGTAATTAGATCTCACGGGATCAGAATTTTCGTTAAATTCCTTCTCCGATAATTGTATATTTCGCTTGATCCACAATCCTGGTCACGGCACCATATTATGTGGGGATCGGTTCGACGGATCAAGACGTATTAAGTTGAATCTCCGTTGGTATCGTCCGCAGGTTCCAAATGACCGACTTCCTCTTCCGGTTCACAGAAACGAAATTTCATTACGGTTTGACGAACAACCAACCTTTATTGATCTCATGCTCTATTTCTATATATTATCCAAAAAAATTAAATCTATCTTGCTTACAAAACGCCTGAGTTTAGTTTTAATACTGAACTTGGGGAAACGACTACCGCTACTGATACCTAGCTAACATTATAATGCCTTTACTAGCTACCGTAGGCCGACTTGACTACTGCGCATGTATTGAATCGGTTATCATGATCGTTTATAATTTCCCTCGCCTTATCAACCAAAATCGATTGTGATAAGTTTGATGGCTGAGTGCTAGTATAGTGTTATGGCAAATGTTTGTAGATGCAGTCAACCATCTTTATATTTTTCCTAAGAAGTAGGGATTGAAAGCTTTCGTTTAATGTATTAACATTGTCCATAGGTCTATTCATCGATTTTTTAACCAAATTTTTCCTTAAGTATGCGACTATTGGTACATCCACCCTACCTATAATTCAATCGGTGCCTATCACACAAGCAGTCCATATAACAATAGCCTCTACCTACTGTGCGATTTAGTGATGAGTGTCGGTGCCCAGCAAAAAGCAACCCAGCTGCGGTCGAACTGTGTTGCTGTTGATTTTTCGAAATGCCTCGTAAGACCAGCCATTTGGGAAGTGGAACAGTTATTAAAAGTGCAGATGGAACTCAATCTGGCTGAAGTGAAAACCCTACAAATGCATCATATCATACATTGCGTGCTGATTTCGTTCAAGAACATTGAACAAGTTAAATATAGCATTCCCGTATACATGGAGAACGACGCTGTAGAAGTTAGTGTCCATGATTTGGCTATGCGTACTCCTGACAGCGTGATTAAAAAATGCTTGCAAAAATACGGAGAAGTAGACTCCGTTACACACGACACACGGAGGAGTTTTTTTTCCCGGGCATCCCTAACGGTGTTCGTGTGGTTAGAATGTGTGCGACCAAGCCAATTCCCTCATACATAACCGTCACAGTGTCAGCAAGTGACGATGTTCCCATTCATCAGACATCACTAGTCACGTACCCAGGGCTAATTCCTACGTGCCAGTTCTGTACGAAGAAGCTGCACCTCGGAGAACCTTGCGCAGAAACTATTAAGGAAAACTCAACCAATCCAACCGAAATCAGCACACGACCATCTTACGCTAAACCACTAACAGCTGCACAACCAACATCTCCGGATCAAGCACCAACAACCAGCAACAACAACAACGAAACGAATGCCAAAAAATACGAACATACTACAACGACCCATAAGAGTAAGACACAGACTAGAACATTCGACTGCGAGCAGCAGGAAAGTAGTACGGATGAGGGCATGGGCGTGCACGATAACGCGAAAGAAGACAAACGAATCGAACCTCAACTTGCAGTGGACAACACTGGCAATATTTCGCCCCCTAGAAAAAGGATCTCAACACACAGCAGTAAGCTGCGCCTGAACGAGACCAAAAAATGAATATAGTTGTTTTTTTTTATTTATTGTAAAAAAACGAACAATCGACCTCGTCGAGCTACCGCATTTGGGTCTAAATAAATTTATTAATTATAAAAAAAGTGACAAATCTATTAAAATGATACCTGTCGACGTGGTGGAGAATATTTATATTCGTTTCAAGCGAATTTTCACAAGTTTGGAATAAATATCAATTATAAATAAAGGTTTGATTACACTCTGCGAATTAAAATTGTACACGTTTTTTCAGCGAGGCTTAAATAAAAGGTAAACAAAGGTGAAACAAACAATTAAACTTTGACAGAATGATCTTTTTATATTCACAAGTGTTTTATTTCATATGTTTGCTTGCACTATGGCAGACAGAGAATATAAATATATATCAGCAATGCATCAATGCAGATTGGAACAATTTTATTTGCTAACAAAATTTCCACGATTTTATGAATGAAGTAATAAGTACATTGAAACAGAAATGAGAGTTTTGAGGCATCCTAGCAATATATTTCTACGAACAGTAACTATTTGTGCCATTTATTAGAAATTCCTCTAAAAAACTTATAATCATTACAACAACTGACAGAATCTTATATCTGTTTAATTATTTCTAGAGTTAATTGATATTTTAATCTGACCGGTTAGTATTCCAAATTTATGTCGTATTATTTTCTGATCCGCGGCTCAAGCTATATTTTGAAAAAGTAGATCGTCGATGTTGTGCTATCTTATGACAAACGCCATTTTGGGGCAAACAGAGTTAGATATACCACATTACTTGTCTGAAAAATCTCTACAAAGTGGCGTTTTCAGAATTTTGAAATTCTTCTTGGTTACTAAGATATAGCGAGAAACATGCTGAGAAATTATGAGTTTTTTACTTCAAATCACTGTATCTTGGGATTCGTTCAAGTTATATTGAAATTTTAGGTATTTTTATATGTAGAAATATGTGAGGAACACAATGGCATAAAATTTTTCGAAAGAAAAACACACGAGTTGCGAGAAAAACACAGTTTAAGTTTTAAATTGGAAATATAGCATATTTGGCAACACTGTAACCAAAAGCTACAATTTTTTAAAGATTCCCTGATTCATTTCCTTCAAAATGCATCTAACCGATTGTTTATAGACCAAATTAAACCAAAGATGTGAATAAAAATTAAAAACTGAGGATTTTTTTCTATGGAAAATTTTCCATGCACGATTATGACACGTCATACAAATTTTGTCATCAATACACGTCTATGACACGTGTGAGCGCGACTTTTGTTTACATTCATAGTAAAAATTCGCAATATAGTCAACCGATCTTCGTAATATTTGAGAGATTAATACAAAATAGATAGAAGCATCTATTGTCTTGTTTGGATTGTTTATAACATTTATAAGTTTCAAGATATTCAATCTCAAACTTTAAAAGTCGTTTTTCTCGAAATGTGCTAAATGGCGCTTGTCATAAGATAGCACAACAGCGACGAGATAAGGTAGATATATGTACCGGTGGATCAGAATTATTGAAGCATATGCCAACAATCGAAACAAATATATTGATCACCGTTGTGTTCGCAAACAATTTAAAAATATGTTGTTTAGATGTTTTATGTGAGTTTATTCTTATTCGAACAATGCACATATTTAAAATCAATTATTTAATGTTAGCTTAGGTTATTTGTGGAGCTAATTTGTAAAATGTTAACATTCTGATTCAATTTGTTAACCACGAGTGTAAGAAATTCATAAAATATTGCATTTTACGATCTATATCGAATTACCATTTATTTGGATCTATTCCCTAAAAAAATGATTTACTTTCGTTATTTACTTTCTTTGCTGTGAGATACGAATAAATATATGGGCAATAATTCGTGAACATATGTTATTGATTTATATTAACAAATTAAATGGTCCCCTTTATTCCCATAGCGATAAGCAAAAAGAAAAGAATCAAAACAATTCTTATTGCAGTTCTGTTTCTAATTCGCAAAAACAACTTTGATCTGAATTGCGATTCGAATCGATTCAATTTATCCAAACGTACTCTGTACCCTCTTGATGTGGAATTGGAATCAAGCGTGCGAAAGAACGAGGAAATCGAAAATGCGGGTAGATATAGTTCGACAGCGCTTGTCTTTCCTACCTGATAAAACTGGCTTATTTATTGACATTTTTATTGCGAGCAAAGAGAGCCTTATTCACCCAGAAGAAAGTCGAAGAGAGGTTTGAAAATAACGAAATGTGCACAAGAGAGCATGACAATTTTTTGCATATTTTTGCCTTCTTCCGGTAACATGATGCTGCCATTTGCATTGCTGCGTTCTGATCGGCAATACACGGCAATGTTAAAAAACCTGCTTTAATCCACCTAGAGGTGCAATTGTGCCTTTCTCATTTCTACAAACTATGATTTAATAGCTGGTTCGTACAATATAAAATTATCGAAATGTCTTTCATTCTTATTACACTTGGTAAGTATATATAAGAGCACCTTTTTGCATTCATCGCGGTATCGGTTTGAATCGGAGTTTTCTATGTGATCGCACTCCACAACCCGTAACTCCGGAGCCGGAAGTCAGATGGAGATAAAATTTAATATCAGTTTCCGGGGACGGAACACCTTTCATTTGAGACTAAGTTGATCAAATCGGTCTAGCCATTTTAGAGAAACCAATATAACCGTTATTCTGAATTTGGATGCTTCCGGATCCGTCGATGGTTGCCAAAGAGACTTTGAATGACTGTTGGTGACCTAGATCTACAAATTCAACAGTTGTGTTTACATTTTGGAAAAAATTTCACCTTTTTACATTCATCGCAGAATTCGTTAGAATCTGGATTTGCTGCGTGATCGTACACATCACCCTGTAATTCAGGAACCAGAACTCGGAGCCACACAAAATTCAACAGCAGCTGATGGACCTTTCATTTAAAATCAAGTTTGTCAAAATCGGTTCAGAAAATTCCGAGAAACCGATGTGGACAAATCAACAAATTTTGTTTTGTAATCATACTCTTCAACTCGTAATCCGGAACAAGATGTCGGTTAAAAATGAAATTCAATGGCAACCTATGGGAATATTATACCTTTCATTTGAATCTTAGATTGTAAAACCCGGTTCAGCCATCTCCGAGAAGCCGATGTGGACATTTTGTTAACAAATCCGCACATACACACATACATACATACATACATACATACATACATACATACATACATACATACATACATACATACATACATACATACATACATACATACATACATACATACATACATACATACATACATACATACATACATACATACATACATACATACATACATACATACATACATACATACATACATACATACATACATACATACATACATACATACATACATACATACATACATACATACATACATACATACATACATACATACATACATACATACATACATACATACATACATACATACATACATACATACATACATACATACATACATACATACATACATACATACATACATACATACATACATACATACATACATACATACATACATACATACATACATACATACATACATACATACATACATACATACATACATACATACAGGGGGCAGCAGGGACAGGAAGGACAGGAGTCTAGGGGCCTAACGAACCCCCCCCCCCCACAGCCCTACTGCGAGTTGGGGAGTTTTGCTAGGATATGGTGGGGCTAAGATTGGGCTCTTCTGAACCTCTAAAAAAAGCCATAACTCCGAAAGCAGCTCCGACGAAGCGAGTCTGTGCCGCTTCTGCTAAGATCCTAAGATTCCAATAATCTAAGATCTGGGCAATAAAAGCACTCTAGCCCAACCGGAGTGCCAACCGGCACATCAGGATCGACGCCAGTAACATCTTGATTATGGTATACTGGCCATGGCGAACGGCAACGGACAGGACACGGATGACGAAAAGGATGGCGACTTAGGGCTGACAGGCGTGCTGTTCTACTCCCTGAGTAAGGAAGGATGACACCGACTTGAAATGGCGAGTGGGCTAACAGCATGGCTGCCTCCGTTCCAACAAAACCCTGGCAGGTCTCCGGGTACGTTCGAAACTCGCCATCTTTTGGTTGGTGGTACTAGGTTCGGTTGAAGCATTCCCGATTTACGCCGATCCGGCTCTGAACACTACTCCCCATGAGAGATGGTGTCAACCCTTGCATGACCTCACTGCTGCTTTTCGGCAGCATAGATAATCATGGGATCGCGAGAGGCGACTATGTGCAGCGAGTGGAGATAGCGGCCCGGAGTTGGGACCCAATAAAATAAAATGGAGAAACAACAAGCAACCGATATAAATGGAGCAGGCACGGCAAATCTGTTTGCCAGAGGTGGGTTGGTGAGGTCACCACCACCAATAGTAGCTGAAGTCACCCAGCAAGAGCAGGAGGAGGGGAAGCCGAAGCAACAGCAACAGCAGCAACAAAAACAGCCGGAGCAGAGCGGAAGGAGCTACACCCCACAAACGCCAAAGGTAGTGGTAGCGAGGCACTTGGTGGAGGAGCTCCACAAGTTCGTGGACATGAGAAACAATGTCCACAAAGACATTAAGGAGATGGTCATCAAAATCCGGAAGGCGCTACTGTCTGCCGTGAAAGAGTACGATACGGCAACGCAGAGGGCAGATTCAGCTGAGCGAGCATCCGCGTCGGCTAAGGCCACTATCCTCCTAGCCCCTCCGAAACAGGGTAAGGAGAGGCAGATTGGAGTGGAGAACACGCCAGTTCCCATAACTCCAAAGAGGACAAGATCCTCACCAGGAGAAGAAAGACCAGGCGGGTCAAAGAGGCAGACGCTCGAGGATGCTGTTGCTGCCGAAGAAAAGGACGCCACCTTACAGGGTGAAAGCTGGAGCACCGTTGTAGGTCGGAAGGAGAAACGCGGGAAACAGCAAAAAAAGAAGGAGGAGCGAAAAGGGGAGCAGAAGAGGAAATCAGAACCCTCGGCTCGCCAGAAGGCGCCTAAGGGAGAAGCCGTGCTCGTCAAAGCAAATGACGAGACTACGTACGCAGCACTGCTCAAAAAGGTCAGAGAGGACCCGGAGCTGAAAGATTTGGGGGGAAACGTGTTAAGAGTCAGGCGTACCCAAAAAAATGAGATGCTCCTCGAGCTTAAGAAGAATACTACGACTAGTAGCTCTGCCTTGCAGGAGACTATAACTAAATCAATGGGCGGAAAGGCAGAAGTTAAAGCCTTCAGCCCGGAGATGGTAATCGTGTGCAAAGACCTCGACGAAATAACGACGGAAGACGAGCTGAGAGGTGCTATGAAGCAGCAGTGCAAACTGGGCGAGGTGCACATGACGATCCGGTTAAGGAAGGGATACGGAGGAACGCAGATAGCGATGATACGTTTACCGGTAACCGCTGCAGACAAGGCACTGGAGGTAGGTAAGGTTACAGTTGGATGGTCGAGATGCCTACTGAGAGCCGCCCCACGAGTAAACAAACAAGCAGAGAAATGCTTCAAATGTTTAGGCTTTGGACATTTAGCAGGGGCTTGCAAAGGCCCGGACAGATCCGGGATGTGCTGGAAATGCGGAGAGACGGGCCATCTTGCGAGAGACTGCACGCAGAGGCCGAAGTGCTTGCTTTGCACCCCAGCGGAAGGAAACGACCATCAGACGGGTGGCTTTAAATGCCCAGCGTACAAGAAGGCGACTGCAGGCCAACGGTGATGGAGATGACCCAGATAAACCTGAATCACTGTGATACCGCACAGCAACTGGTGTCGCAGTCTACGACAGAAACTATGTGCGATGTCGCTTTGATCGCAGAGCCTTATCAAGTCCCCCCTAATAACGGTAACTGGGTGGCGGATAGATCAGGAACCGCAGCGATTCAAGTAATGGGAAGATTCCCTATCCAAGAAGTGGTAGAACGTTCCTATGAGGGTTTCGTGATAGCCAAAATCAACGGCATCTTCGTATGTAGCTGTTACGCTCCCCCAAGGTAGACAGTAGAGCAGTTCAGCCTAATGCTGAAGCAGTTAACCGAGCAGTTGATCGATCGGAAGCCGGTAGTCATTGGTGGTGACTTCAACGCCTGGGCTGTGGAATGGGGCAGTAGAGTAACCAACACAAGAGGGTGTATCCTGCAGGAAGCTCTAGCGAAGTTAGACGTACGATTGTGCAATGAAGGCTCTGTTAGTACATTTCGGAGAGACGGGAGGGAGTCCATCATAGACGTCACATTCTGTAGTCCCTCGTTGACGGCGAACATGAATTGGAGAGTATGCGAAACGTATACGCATAGTGACCACCAGGAGATTCGCTACCGTATCGGCCAACGGAACCCCGCGGCAGTACAGAGAAGGGTGACCGGCGAACGAAAGTGGAAGACGAAAGCCTTCAACAAAGACCTCTTTGTTGAGGCACTTCGGCCGAACGGCGGGACCGAGAACGTGGATGCGGCTGACCTAACAAGAAGGATTGTGGCGGCTTGTGACGCCACAATGCCGCGAAAACTGGAACCACGCAACAAACGGCGTCCAGCTTACTGGTGGAACGAGACGCTTAGTACGTTACGCGCTGCTTGTCTCAGAGCCAGAAGGCGGGCCCAAAGAGCAAGGTCGGAACCAGATAGAGAAGAGCATAAGGCATCGTTTCGGGAAGCTAGGGCCGCTCTAAAACGGGAGATCAGATTTAGCAAGTCAGAGTGCCACAAGGAGCTATGCCGAGAAGTAGACGCCAATCCCTGGGGTGACGCATACCGAGTCGTGATGGCGAAAATGAAGGGTCCAACGACGCCAGTCGAAATGTGTCCGAGCAAGCTGAAGATAATCGTCGAGGGTCTTTTCCCGAAGCACAATCCAACTATATGGCCACCGTCACCGCACGGCGAGGAAGAAGGAACAAACATGGATTGGCAAGTGACTAACGACGAGCTAGTAGAAGCATCGAAGCGCCTAAAACCAAAGAAAGCCCCTGGTCCGGATGGAATACCAAACGTGGTACTAAAAGCTGCGATCCTGGCATATCCGGACATGTTCAGGATAGTGATGCAGAAGTGCCTAAATGAAGGCAACTTCCCCGAGATGTGGAAGGTCCAGAAGCTGGTGTTGCTGCCGAAGCCAGGGAAGCCACCTGGCGACCCGACCTCGTACAGACCCATATGCCTGCTGGATACACTCGGAAAACTCCTGGAAAGGATCATTCTTAACAGGTTGACGAAATTCACGGAAGGTGAGCGCGGACGATCCAAGATGCAGTTTGGTTTCCGCAAAGGAGCATCGACAGTGGATGCAATTCGGATAGTGCTCGAGAGTGCCGAGAAGTCATCTAAACAGAAGCGAAGAGGAGATCGATACTGCGCTGTGGTCACGATAGATGTGAAGAACGCGTTCAACAGTGCCAGCTGGGAAGCCATCGCTGCAGCGCTGCATAGAATGAGGGTTCCCGACTATCTGTGCCAGATCCTGAAGAGCTACTTTCAGAGCAGAGTGCTACTGTACGAGACGAGCGAAGGACAGAAGTCATTGCGTGTCACAGCGGGCGTTCCTCAGGGCTCCATTCTCGGTCCAACCCTTTGGAACGGGATGTACGATGGGGTGTTAACGCTGCAGCTGCCTAGGAAAGTGAAAATCGTAGGTTTCGCGGACGACGTGTCACTAACGGTGATGGGTGAGACACTTGAAGAAGTGGAGGTGTCGGTGACGGAGACAATAGACGCGATCGAGAGCTGGATGAACGGGGTTAAGCTGCAAATAGCTCACCACAAGACGGAGGTGTTGTTGGTCAGTAACTGCAGATCGGTCCAACGGATGCAGATCGACGTCGGAGGGCACGTGATTGCATCGAAACGTGCATTGAAGCAATTGGGAGTTATAATCGACGACCGGTTGAGCTTCAACAACCACGTTGATTACGCCTGTGAAAAGTCGGCGAAGGCAACGAACGCAATAGCGAGAATCATGCCAAACGTCGGCGGTCCGAGAAGCAGCACGAGACGTCTGCTATCTACTGTTTCGTCATCGATACTCCGATATGGGGTTCCTGCCTGGAGTGCTGCGCTGAAAACCAAGCGGAACCGTGAAAAGCTAAACAGGACATTCCGACTGATGGCCGTACGAGTCGCGAGTGCCTACAGAACAATATCGTCGGAGGCAGTATGCGTTATCGCCGGGATGATCCCCATCTGCATTACCCTGGCGGAGGACGTGGAATGCTATCAGCGGAGAAATGCACGTAACGCTAGGAGACAGGTTCGAGCGGACTCGTTGGCTAAATGGCAACAGGAGTGGGACAATGCGGAGAAAGGAAGGTGGACCCACCGACTCATCCCAAATGTATCGGCCTGGGTACATAGAAGGCATGGAGAGGTGAACTTCCATTTGACGCAGTTTTTGTCCGGGCACGGATGCTTCCGGAAGTACTTGCATCGGTTTGGACATGCTTCGTCACCCCTTTGCCCGGGTTGTGCGACCGTGCAGGAGACACCGGAACACGTGGTCTTCGAATGCCCTAGATTCGAAGAAGTTCGTAGGGGTATACCTGGTATGACAGCGGACAATATCGTCGAAGAGATGTGCCGTGACGAACATACCTGGGACGCTGTCAACAGAGTGGTCTCGAGCATACTCTCCGAGTTGCAGAGGAAGTGGCGTAGAGACCAACAAGAAACCGCAAATCGGGTTTCGAGAGAAATTCCGCCGCCGGGGAACTCTCCAACTGTGTAGACTAGGTCCACCGCCGGGGACCAGTTGAGTAGTGCGTGATGTAGCACCGAGTTGGGTCGTCGGGGCGCATGGGAACCGGACGTCAAGCTTCACCGGAATCGCTGAACCGACCTCGACATCCTTCCGGGTAGCTCGTGAGTAGGTTATATCCACCGCCGGGGATTGGACCGAGTAGACCGCGTCGCAGAGCTAGCAGTGGGTCGTTGGGGCGCCGGTGAACCGGAAGTTACGCTCCAACCGGAATCGCCGGATAGACCTCAGCACCTACTGTATGGCCCGTTGAGTAGGCTAGATCCACCGCCGGGGACTAGATCGAGTAGATCGGGCGAAACGGAACGAGAGGAAGCCAAAGAGCTCATGAAATTGTGGTGCTAAAACAAAAGAAGAATCGGTACCGGGGGAGCCTCCTTCGCCGGGGAACTCTCCGTCGGCGTAAGCTAGATCCACCGCCGGGGACTAGACTGAGTAGACCGCGACGAAATACCACCAGTCGCAGGTCGTCGGGGCATCAGCGAACCGGACGCTCTGCTCCACCGGAATCGCCGAACTGACCTCGACATCTGGTTGGTTGGCTCGGTTTCGGGAGAACTTCTCTCGCCGGGGAATTCTCCGTCGGAGTAGGCTAGGTCCATCGTCGGGGACTAGACCGAGTAGTTCGCGAACAATTCTGGTGCTCAAAGAGTAAACGGCGTTGAATGGTGCGAGAAGGGAGTTGCGGTGCTAACCGGCACAAGCGAGCCGCAGGGCTCGGTGAATTAGACAGTCAGAAGTTTGCCGCTCAGACTGTACTCGTAGGGGAGGAGTACTAAGCCTCGACTCACAGCCAGCTTTCCGACTGCCATGCAGAGCTTGCCAGTCTGTGTGGATGGTAGAGAATTGGTGGTGTGTAGAGGAGTGGGGCTGTCACCCTACGGAAGAAACGAACTAGGAAGTAGTTGAATTAGAGTGCGTGCTATGCACATAAAAACCCCTCCCCGAAGTAATGCCGTAAGGTAGTGCCGGGGAGGAATCAGGTTCTGGGCAAGAGCAGTGGTTTTTAGCGGGTCGGGTGATGGCAGCCCAAACCCGTTCCCTGACAATGGGGTTTTTGTACATTTTTCCTCACTCTTTTCTGAAAAATTTTTTACTGCTCTCAAAAAAAAAAAAAAAAAAAACATACATACATACATACATACATACATACATACATACATACATACATACATACATACATACATACATACATACATACATACATACATACATACATACATACATACATACATACATACATACATACATACATACATACATACATACATACATACATACATACATACATACATACATACATACATACATACATACATACATACATACATACATACATACATACATACATACATACATACATACATACATACATACATACATACATACATACATACATACATACATACATACATACATTCATACATACATACATACATACATACATACATACATACATACATACATACATACATACATACATACATACATACATACATACATACATACATACATACATACATATATACATACATACATACATACATACATACATACATACATACATACATACATACATACATACATACATACATACATACATACATACATACATACATACATACATACATACATACATACATACATACATACATACATACATACATACATACATACATACATACATACATACATACATACATACATACATACATACATACGTACATACATTCATACATACATACATACATACATACATACACACATACATACACACAGATATTTTGCGATCTCGGCAAACTGAGTCGAATGTTATATGAGACTCGGTCCTCCGGGCCTCGGTTAGAAAGTCGGTTTTTGGAGCAATTGCATAATTGACGTGGAATCTAAATGCGTCATCGGTCTTGAGACTGGTCATGAGGATAATCTACCTGTCGCACGCAAGGCGATACCAGTCACAAAGTTTACGAATCTGTACAAAGATGAACATTTTGTCTTGGTTTGCTAGTTTGACCTGTATCTTATGCTTGATTGTTTAACGTACAATGCACTATGGTCCCAAAGCTGTATTTAGGAAGACAAAACTGTTTGCACCCAAACCGTTGGTTTTAGATATATAGTGTCTTCGGAGAACTTTCTTAGAACTTTCTTGCCGATCTTTCTTATATTAGTTGAATTAGGGTGGTCCTTGTGGTTTAAGTGTTCCAAGTATCAACTTTTTAGATGTGTTAAATTCATCCACATATTGTTCTACAAAGTTATAAATTAATCAAATTGAAGCAACTTTTCTGAAGAAACTGTACGGCTATCTGCAATGGTTCATGCGTTATAATTTTTGCAATATTTAAGGTAGAGTGGCTCTTGAAAAATTGGTTTCCTAATAATAACTTTTTATGTGTTTATTTCTCGCAAATACTTTGTTCTAGAACTTTTAGAACTTTTGTAATTGCACATTTTTTGCCGAAGCAATAAAGTTTCTATCTCTTATGTTTGCATAGTTACAGGGGATTTTCAAAGCAAAAATGCTTTTTTCAAAGCTCTGTATCTTCCTTAGATGGCAAATGGATTTTCAATTTTTTAACTTCATTTGAAAGATCGAAACTTTTCTAGTTTTTGTTGGAAAAACTGCGAGAGCGTCATTTCTGTAAAAAAATAATAATTTTTTAAAAATGATACATTTTTCAACAAAAATCGTTCATAACTTTTCAAATAATCACTTTGTTACTGCAGCAAAAATATGCGCCATTCAATGTTCTAAAAGAGCTGCAAACAAAATATTTACGATAAAACAATGTATGAAATGACAAATGAAAAATAGCGATTTTAAGGGGTCGCGTTTTCATCGCTCAATCACGTATAGTACAATCAACTGAGATATAGTCATTGTGTGTGATAATACCGAAAGCCATGGAAATTCTGTTGGATATATGCTACTTTTTGAAAAAAAAAACAATCCACCATACAAAGTGGGTTAAGTTTTGAGGACAAAAGATAGATTTTTATAGACCTTTAAAGGTGAAATAGATAAACAATTCTGGAAAAAATGTGTTCAAACCTATGTTATACAAATGAATATATCGTTTTAGTTAAGATTCCGATTAGGGTCGTACAGCAAGGTTATTCGGTGAACTTATATTTGTCATTCAATTTAGTCGATACAAGGCTTTCTTCTCAGTCACTCTTTCTGAAGAACAAATAATAAATCGTGCATTAAATTAAAATTATTTATTCAAAGCGGCTGTACTTTTTTTCGAAACAGTTCGGAAAGATCGCTTGTAGTTCATGACTCTTGAAAATTAGTGTACTTTTCGAAAATAAATGTCTTGTCGAAAAGTGAACGCGTTCGGACGTGTAGTTGCGCAGTTCTAAAGTTTTTCAGTGTTCTATGGAGCAAAACGACTCAAACTAAGGATTTTTTTCGAAAATAGTGTGAAGTACTCAATCAATATTATAATTGCAATGTGTAGATTGATTGATTTTAGATTTAGTGGGGTTTTTAATCAATTATCGAAATTAAAGCGTATTGCAGCCTTCTGTTTGTGTTAGTGTGTTCTATATTTCTGAGTGGAACAAACTTGTGCAGCACGACATCAAACGGAGGAGTGTCCATCAAACGGGTGAGAGCGTTCTGATTTGAATATATTTATTATTATATGCTAGCTGGGTTTACACCTAATTTAGGTTGTTTAGACAGAACATTTAGCGGTCCTAACTTTGTTATCATACACCGATATGTGTTGTGAAAGAGCTTGTGCGATACATATATGCAGCTCTTTCAAGGGTGAATGTGCGATTTGCGAGAGTGGACAGGCAGATGCGAGAGGTTTTTGCTATATATATGTAGGGTGATGAGCCCATTTTCGCCGTGTTTCTTATGTCACCCTATCCGTTTGAGGTCGTTGGTTGGAGCGGCGTCTGCCGTCTTTGTTCGGCGCATTGAGTCGGGTGGTGGCGTGGTAGTGGGGGCACTCGATTCGAGTTTTCGTTGCGTTCGGGATCGGGAGTTTTACTGTTTTCAGGTTATTTGTGTTGTTGTCTTGGTTCTTAGCAGCGAGGCGGGGCTGTTGATGTCATTTTGTTCGCATTCTATCGGTTGTAGGCCGAGAGGTTGATTAGTGAGGCGCCCTCCTTGGTATGGTGAGGGTAGACGCTTTACCATACCTGTTATTTGTCTGCTCCATTTTCAGGGCTCAATAATACATGTGTTGATATTGAGGTGAGCGGGATGGATGTGTTGCTTGGTGGGTTTCGGGAGAGTGTGCAGACTGGTAGTTGTGTCAGAACGAACAGCAGAGTATGATTCGTGCGTTTCGTCAACGAAGCAGAACATCACGTCACCGTCAGGATGGGTTGAAGTTGAACGCGTTTCTCTTGTGTACATTCCCTTTCCACACTGCAAAGCTTTTTGTACTGCTTTAGGGGTGTGTGTTACTTGGGAGCAACACTAACAAATATGGACAATGACGTGTTGAACCGGTTACGAAATGCATGGATCGTGTAAAGGGCTTACATATTTATGCATATTGCCGGTTTCACAATGGGTACAATTCACACTATCACACAAGTATGCGTGCTTCTTAAAAGTGTGGTAGGAGTTCACGTTCACAACGCTGTTTTCGGTGCACTTGTTTCCTGAAATACAGACAACAAGCGCACCGAGGCACGAAGGATACTAGTTTTATGTGATATTTGAAGTGTGTGTGGGTATGTGAATCTCTAGGGTACAGCTGTTTTTATCGAATTATTTACATACTTTCTTCATATTTCCATGTATGCTTTGTCATTAAAGGGTTGTCAATTGTCTTACATTTCCTTACCTGGCCTTGTGCTCGCTTCAGTCATTGTGATCGGGTAGTAGCATAAATTCGTTGGTTTGTTAGAACCTGCATTCTACCTCAACATTAGAAATAGCATGTTCCCTGGTAATGGTTGGGGTTTTATGGTGGTTGTATGGCGACTCATAGAACTTAGATTGCTCTTGTGGCGTGCTATAGGGCTTCAATTGTTACTTGGGTTGTGTTCTACCTAAGTAACAGTTTAAGTTTTGTGGTGCGCTATGGGTGCGGTCTGGGTTTTGTGAGGGGCTGGCGTGGAACCATAGTTGTTGCTAGGGTATGTGTCTAACTAAAGTTCTTTTATTCACCGGTGTATTCGGAGGGGACGGCTGGTTTGTTCTGGTTGGTTGCGGGGCGGTGAGATACGGGTGATCTGCGCTTACTATGGTATTCATTTAGAGAATGGATTTTGTACATGAGCCATGGTTATAGCTCATATACAATGTGGTTTCATGATGTAAGTGGTTTCTTTCTATTCTATCGTTTATCTTTTATTGCTTATTTGTAGAGTTTCGTAAAGATTTAACTGGGCAGTGATAGGATACCTTCTTCCGGATGTCTTCTTGTGATTGTCGACAGTGCTGCCTTCGAGGGTGAGGTACCTTGTTTGTGTGACCGGTTTTTCCTGATCTTGTTGCAGGTGGGCAGTGGCCTTCATTTTTTACCAGGGATGCACACGTTTTTTCGTTTGTAAGTTTAGATGTTCGTTGATTTTGTGGCATTGTGGGGGAGCAGACATCGGTCGGATGATGTCAGTCAATGGCTGTTGAGTCGTGTATGCGCTTTGGAAGTTGATCAATTACCAATTTTTAGCAGTAGTATCAGTACGAGGAGCTGTTTGTTCCAATATTTATTGATTTGCTTTTGGTCCATTGAGCCAGGTTCACCAGATTCAATCATATGTAAAAGATGCAACAAAAGAATCTTTTCTTCATTTCTTTAATTTTCTAATTTTAACGTATTGTCCCATTAAACTAGTAAATCAGTTTCTTTTCCTTCTTCTTGTCGACCAACATTTATGCTATTTTATTACCGCCTGAAATGGATATGTTGCAGTCACAGTGTGAGAACTTATTCGGAAAGAGAGTTGAATATGAGTACTTGCGACCGTGTAGGACGGTTTTCTGTTTACGGTTACCGAATGCAGCACTGTTTTCAACTATCTCATGTTTTACACTTATCTAGTACACACTTAGTATAACCAATAGTTAGCATAACAATAAATAAATCGCGCGCGGTAATGATTGTTTAGAATCGGCACTTTATTGTTGCAATTCAAGATTAGTAACAGTTCCTCTTACTACGATACCACTCTACCAGTTAGATTCGGAATTTTATTCAAACGATCGCCGGGAAAACTTTACACAGACACAGCAGAATACAAAAAACATTCGCGGCGTGATGAAAAATTGAACGATATCGATTTATTAAAATATAAGCAATACCCCTCATAGACGGCTATCCGGAGTTTAATTTGCATATTTAACCAATCGCATTAATGCAACAAATGATAAATCTCCCAAATTCTCGACAGCCGGCTGCTCAGAGCAATTTTCACATGATAACGGTACCGGCACACTTACTAACAAATATCCCCTTCCCGTGATACATGTGGAGATGCAGAGGATTCCTCAGTCTCTAGTAGCAACATGTATCGGACTAACATTCCTTCCTTCCCCAGAGGATCTGCATTCGGACGTGGCCGGCGTCGGTATTGATCAGCATGCAGGGATCAATATAGATTGTACAATGTGGCTCATCGTGCTATTCCCAAGCATGTTGTTCCAATCAATATTTTACAATCTCAATTGGTTCTGGTCAATAACGGAGTAGCAACCACGGGCGATCTCTTATTCTTATGCGTATGCTTATCAACAGTTTTTTCGGCATTTAATTAGCAAGGGACTGGAAGGTGAAGTATATTTTTCAATATTTAGAGCCATAGTACTCAAGGGAGAGCAAGGTGTTGAAAGGAGAAAGTTTAGAAAAGCGTGGAAGGATCATATATGCAAGCTTAGAGCTCACCGGCGACTTAACCCTTTGTCTGCTACCGTAGTGGTCAGGGTCTTTTGGCATTAGAAATGCGAATCACCTGAGTCTACGGCATGTCCGAACAAGCGTAAAGTAACTTGTTACTTCATGCTGTCGGAACCGACAAAAAGTTAAGTCACGGTAAACTTCCACACTAAGCATTTGCGACGTTGAAACTCATTGAATGAGCCAGTTTTTGTTTGTTCCCTCACCAATTGCCTGCCTGAGTGATTTTATTTTATCGACTATTGTGACTGTCTCAGCGTGTGTGACAATATGGTCACATGTGTTGCTGATTTGCACGGTGTCGGCAGCTTTCACCCAACGCTGCAACGATGAATCCCCATCACGGTAAGTTCTATTTTTACCATTTTTTTGTTAACCATTTTTGTTAACGACCTATTGAGTTAATTTGTCAACAGTTTTTTCGGCATTTAATTAGCAAGGGACTGGAAGGTGAAGTATATTTTTCAATATTTAGAGCCATAGTACTCAAGGGAGAGCAAGGTGTTGAAAGGAGAAAGTTTAGAAAAGCGTGGAAGGATCATATATGCAAGCTTAGAGCTCACCGGCGACTTAACCCTTTGTCTGCTACCGTAGTGGTCAGGGTCTTTTGGCATTAGAAATGCGAATCACCTGAGTCTACGGCATGTCCGAACAAGCGTAAAGTAACTTGTTACTTCATGCTGTCGGAACCGACAAAAAGTTAAGTCACGGTAAACTTCCACACTAAGCATTTGCGACGTTGAAACTCATTGAATGAGCCAGTTTTTGTTTGTTCCCTCACCAATTGCCTGCCTGAGTGATTTTATTTTATCGACTATTGTGACTGTCTCAGCGTGTGTGACAATATGGTCACATGTGTTGCTGATTTGCACGGTGTCGGCAGCTTTCACCCAACGCTGCAACGATGAATCCCCATCACGGTAAGTTCTATTTTACCATTTTTTTGTTAACCATTTTTGTTAACGACCTATTGAGTTAATTTGTCAACAGTTTTTTCGGCATTTAATTAGCAAGGGACTGGAAGGTGAAGTATATTTTTCAATATTTAGAGCCATAGTACTCAAGGGAGAGCAAGGTGTTGAAAGGAGAAAGTTTAGAAAAGCGTGGAAGGATCATATATGCAAGCTTAGAGCTCACCGGCGACTTAACCCTTTGTCTGCTACCGTAGTGGTCAGGGTCTTTTGGCATTAGAAATGCGAATCACCTGAGTCTACGGCATGTCCGAACAAGCGTAAAGTAACTTGTTACTTCATGCTGTCGGAACCGACAAAAAGTTAAGTCACGGTAAACTTCCACACTAAGCATTTGCGACGTTGAAACTCATTGAATGAGCCAGTTTTTGTTTGTTCCCTCACCAATTGCCTGCCTGAGTGATTTTATTTTATCGACTATTGTGACTGTCTCAGCGTGTGTGACAATATGGTCACATGTGTTGCTGATTTGCACGGTGTCGGCAGCTTTCACCCAACGCTGCAACGATGAATCCCCATCACGGTAAGTTCTATTTTTACCATTTTTTTTGTTAACCATTTTTGTTAACGACCTATTGAGTTAATTTGTCAACAGTTTTTTCGGCATTTAATTAGCAAGGGACTGGAAGGTGAAGTATATTTTTCAATATTTAGAGCCATAGTACTCAAGGGAGAGCAAGGTGTTGAAAGGAGAAAGTTTAGAAAAGCGTGGAAGGATCATATATGCAAGCTTAGAGCTCACCGGCGACTTAACCCTTTGTCTGCTACCGTAGTGGTCAGGGTCTTTTGGCATTAGAAATGCGAATCACCTGAGTCTACGGCATGTCCGAACAAGCGTAAAGTAACTTGTTACTTCATGCTGTCGGAACCGACAAAAAGTTAAGTCACGGTAAACTTCCACACTAAGCATTTGCGACGTTGAAACTCATTGAATGAGCCAGTTTTTGTTTGTTCCCTCACCAATTGCCTGCCTGAGTGATTTTATTTTATCGACTATTGTGACTGTCTCAGCGTGTGTGACAATATGGTCACATGTGTTGCTGATTTGCACGGTGTCGGCAGCTTTCACCCAACGCTGCAACGATGAATCCCCATCACGGTAAGTTCTATTTTTACCATTTTTTTGTTAACCATTTTTGTTAACGACCTATTGAGTTAATTTGTCAACAGTTTTTTCGGCATTTAATTAGCAAGGGACTGGAAGGTGAAGTATATTTTTCAATATTTAGAGCCATAGTACTCAAGGGAGAGCAAGGTGTTGAAAGGAGAAAGTTTAGAAAAGCGTGGAAGGATCATATATGCAAGCTTAGAGCTCACCGGCGACTTAACCCTTTGTCTGCTACCGTAGTGGTCAGGGTCTTTTGGCATTAGAAATGCGAATCACCTGAGTCTACGGCATGTCCGAACAAGCGTAAAGTAACTTGTTACTTCATGCTGTCGGAACCGACAAAAAGTTAAGTCTAAACTTTCTCCTTTCAACACCTTGCTCTCCCTTGAGTACTATGGCTCTAAATATTGAAAAATATACTTCACCTTCCAGTCCCTTGCTAATTAAATGCCGAAAAAACTGTTGACAAATTAACTCAATAGGTCGTTAACAAAAATGGTTAACAAAAAAATGGTAAAAATAGAACTTACCGTGATGGGGATTCATCGTTGCAGCGTTGGGTTAAAGCTGCCGACACCGTGCAAAACAGCAACACATGTGACCATATTGTCACACACGCTGAGACAGTCACAATAGTCGATAAAATAAAATCACTCAGGCAGGCAATTGGTGAGGGAACAAACAAAAACTGGCTCATTCAATGAGTTTCAACGTCGCAAATGCTTAGTGTGGAAGTTTACCGTGACTTAACTTTTTGTCGGTTCCGACAGCATGAAGAAACAAGTTACTTTACGCTTGTTCGGACATGCCGTAGACTCAGGTGATTCGCATTTCTAATGCCAAAAGACCCTGACCACTACGGTAGCAGACAAAGGGTTAAGTCGCCGGTGAGCTCTAAGCTTGCATATATGATCCTTCCACGCTTTTCTAAACTTTCTCCTTTCAACACCTTGCTCTCCCTTGAGTACTATGGCTCTAAATATTGAAAAATATACTTCACCTTCCAGTCCCTTGCTAATTAAATGCCGAAAAAACTGTTGACAAATTAACTCAATAGGTCGTTAACAAAAATGGTTAACAAAAAAAATGGTAAAAATAGAACTTACCGTGATGGGGATTCATCGTTGCAGCGTTGGGTGAAAGCTGCCGACACCGTGCAAATCAGCAACACATGTGACCATATTGTCACACACGCTGAGACAGTCACAATAGTCGATAAAATAAAATCACTCAGGCAGGCAATTGGTGAGGGAACAAACAAAAACTGGCTCATTCAATGAGTTTCAACGTCGCAAATGCTTAGTGTGGAAGTTTACCGTGACTTAACTTTTTGTCGGTTCCGACAGCATGAAGTAACAAGTTACTTTACGCTTGTTCGGACATGCCGTAGACTCAGGTGATTCGCATTTCTAATGCCAAAAGACCCTGACCACTACGGTAGCAGACAAAGGGTTAAGTCGCCGGTGAGCTCTAAGCTTGCATATATGATCCTTCCACGCTTTTCTAAACTTTCTCCTTTCAACACCTTGCTCTCCCTTGAGTACTATGGCTCTAAATATTGAAAAATATACTTCACCTTCCAGTCCCTTGCTAATTAAATGCCGAAAAAACTGTTGACAAATTAACTCAATAGGTCGTTAACAAAAATGGTTAACAAAAAAAATGGTAAAAATAGAACTTACCGTGATGGGGATTCATCGTTGCAGCGTTGGGTGAAAGCTGCCGACACCGTGCAAATCAGCAACACATGTGACCATATTGTCACACACGCTGAGACAGTCACAATAGTCGATAAAATAAAATCACTCAGGCAGGCAATTGGTGAGGGAACAAACAAAAACTGGCTCATTCAATGAGTTTCAACGTCGCAAATGCTTAGTGTGGAAGTTTACCGTGACTTAACTTTTTGTCGGTTCCGACAGCATGAAGTAACAAGTTACTTTACGCTTGTTCGGACATGCCGTAGACTCAGGTGATTCGCATTTCTAATGCCAAAAGACCCTGACCACTACGGTAGCAGACAAAGGGTTAAGTCGCCGGTGAGCTCTAAGCTTGCATATATGATCCTTCCACGCTTTTCTAAACTTTCTCCTTTCAACACCTTGCTCTCCCTTGAGTACTATGGCTCTAAATATTGAAAAATATACTTCACCTTCCAGTCCCTTGCTAATTAAATGCCGAAAAAACTGTTGACAAATTAACTCAATAGGTCGTTAACAAAAATGGTTAACAAAAAAATGGTAAAAATAGAACTTACCGTGATGGGGATTCATCGTTGCAGCGTTGGGTGAAAGCTGCCGACACCGTGCAAATCAGCAACACATGTGACCATATTGTCACACACGCTGAGACAGTCACAATAGTCGATAAAATAAAATCACTCAGGCAGGCAATTGGTGAGGGAACAAACAAAAACTGGCTCATTCAATGAGTTTCAACGTCGCAAATGCTTAGTGTGGAAGTTTACCGTGACTTAACTTTTTGTCGGTTCCGACAGCATGAAGTAACAAGTTACTTTACGCTTGTTCGGACATGCCGTAGACTCAGGTGATTCGCATTTCTAATGCCAAAAGACCCTGACCACTACGGTAGCAGACAAAGGGTTAAGTCGCCGGTGAGCTCTAAGCTTGCATATATGATCCTTCCACGCTTTTCTAAACTTTCTCCTTTCAACACCTTGCTCTCCCTTGAGTACTATGGCTCTAAATATTGAAAAATATACTTCACCTTCCAGTCCCTTGCTAATTAAATGCCGAAAAAACTGTTGACAAATTAACTCAATAGGTCGTTAACAAAAATGGTTAACAAAAAAAATGGTAAAAATAGAACTTACCGTGATGGGGATTCATCGTTGCAGCGTTGGGTGAAAGCTGCCGACACCGTGCAAATCAGCAACACATGTGACCATATTGTCACACACGCTGAGACAGTCACAATAGTCGATAAAATAAAATCACTCAGGCAGGCAATTGGTGAGGGAACAAACAAAAACTGGCTCATTCAATGAGTTTCAACGTCGCAAATGCTTAGTGTGGAAGTTTACCGTGACTTAACTTTTTGTCGGTTCCGACAGCATGAAGTAACAAGTTACTTTACGCTTGTTCGGACATGCCGTAGACTCAGGTGATTCGCATTTCTAATGCCAAAAGACCCTGACCACTACGGTAGCAGACAAAGGGTTAAGTCGCCGGTGAGCTCTAAGCTTGCATATATGATCCTTCCACGCTTTTCTAAACTTTCTCCTTTCAACACCTTGCTCTCCCTTGAGTACTATGGCTCTAAATATTGAAAAATATACTTCACCTTCCAGTCCCTTGCTAATTAAATGCCGAAAAAACTGTTGACAAATTAACTCAATAGGTCGTTAACAAAAATGGTTAACAAAAAAATGGTAAAAATAGCGTATGCTTATGCTTAATATACCGAAGCCAGTTTGATCCGTCAGTATAAAACATCTTAGAACAGTCAACTTCTCGGAATTTAATATAAAACAATGTTTGGAACTACTTGTGGGCGTATGTGGTCCGGAATTCCACAGCTCTCGGCTTTCATGGATGTGTCGAAGAAAGCAGTAGATTCGGAGTATTTATGAAACGCTTCTGCAATCGGGACAGCCATAGATCCTAAATTCTCTACGGTAGATCTGACCGGACTTTTCGACAATCGTTCGATTTGTCTGCCAACTAAACGGAAACCAGTAGAATTATCGTTGACGGCTGACGCTAAGCCATGTTCTTCCGTGGAATACTTATCGCGCAACTTTCCTAATCTTTTTATTTCGGCTCTGCGACATATTTTGGAAATGGTTTCCTCTTTCGGCCTTTACCTTTACCTTCAACTTCGAATCTTAGCTTTCCTTCAAGCCACACAAAATTTTCCAGCTCAAACCGAATTTACGTGCGCTTGCTCCGAATCCACAACCTTCTAAATCCTAACATGAAGATTTTTATTTTCTTCCGAGCACTAACAAGTCTCAATTTTACATTTGGATTACTACTTGTAATGAACTTAAGCAGTTCATCTGTCTTTTTACCAGCAATAAGCAAATTCGCCAACTCTCTTCGACTAATATCCATATTTACTAGTTTTATTTAAAACGAATAAACTCAGAAACCTTTTTTTGACAGTCGTTTCACTTATGCAAAGCTTGCTGCGATGAGAGAATGATATTTGAAAGTGGCTTTTTTCACAATACAACGATATGTGTGTAAATGCGTAAATGAGTTGAACCTGCAAAACTACAAACTTTACATCTAAATTGCAAATTTTAAAAAAATATCGTCTTCGCCAATTTTCGCTCAAATATACTAAAAAGTATGGTCTTTTATGTGGTTGAAACAGAATTCAATTTTAGGTGCTCGCATCAGCGATATTGATCCTTGAAATAGGCTATTTTTTAACGAAAAGTGTCCATAACTTTTTAAAGAAAAAAGTTAGACCTTCGGTGTCTTGGAGAAAAATACTCGGCTTGAAGATTTCAATAAGCTGTTCAAAGGTTGTGTTAACAAAAAGTAAACGATACGAAAGTTATACTAAAATACGTTTTTTTCAGGAACACCCTAATCTTTTTTTTTAAATTTCTTGTATAATAAAAACTAAAAGAGACAGAGCTTTAATATATTCAACAAATTTATTCAAAATAAGTTACTTTACAATTTTGTGGAAGACTGTGGAGCTCTATCTTTCATCAGTAAAAAGTTTATTTTCGTATTTTAGATAAATTAGAACCACCCTAATAACTATTCCAATAAAAATAAGCATCTTCTGATGTACACCAATTCATCTTAAGACATGATACGGCTAAATTATACAGGTTTGTCAGAAAGTAAAAATTCCACCTAAATTAGCGATCTGGACCACTGTGCACCGGGAACAAGATATCGCATCGAATGAGCAATCGATATGAGAGTTCCCAAATCGATTTTTCAGCGGGAGAACGCCCGACAGGACTTCGAGACTCATCGCATGGGTCGACTGCATGCACCCTAAGGCGATACGCAAACAACGATACTGAATTCTTTCGAGTTTGATGAAATGTGTGTTCGCGGTGGAGCGAAAGCAGAAGCATCCGTATTCCATTACCGACAGTATCGTTGTTCGATACAACCTAATTAGGTCTCCTGGGTGTGCACCCCACCATGTTCTGGTTATTGTACGACGTCGAAGGATACCAGTACGTAGTCCATGGGGAGTGCAACTTGGTTGATTTGTTCGGCGAAATGGAAACTATCTTTGATGTTGTATTCGAAGATAGTTAGTACGAAGAAAATTGATCCTTTGTTGGCATTTCTGTTTCAGATACCGAATATGGCATCCCCAAGTACCTTTCGAGTCGAACCAGACCCCTAGATATTTTACTGTGAATACCTGAGAGATAGTTTGACCCATTAATAGAAGCTGTAGTTGTGCTGGTTCAGGCTTCCTAGAAAATACAACTAGCTCAGTTTTCTCCGTAGAAAATTCGATACCCAGCCTGATAGCCCAAGCAGACAAATTGATCAAAGTATTCTGTAATGGTCCTTGTAGATTGGCAGATTTGGGTCTCGTTACAGAAACCACGCCATCGTCTGCAAGTTGCCTTAACGTGCAGGAATTGTCAAGACATTCATCAATGTCGTTGGCATAGAAATTTTATAACAGGGGGCTTAGACATGAGCCCTAGGGAAGGCCCATGTAGCTAAATAGTGATGTCGATAAGTCACAATGCGAAAAAAGCATGTGCTTTTCCGACAACAAGTTGAGAAAAATTTGTTTAAAGTCGCTGAAAGACCAGGCTGGTGCAGCTTCTCTGAAAGAATGTTGATCGAAACTGAATCAAAAGCCCCCTTAGGAACACTGATGCCATCTGCTCTTCACTGGCATAGGCCATTTAAATTTTGGTTGAGAGCAACGCAAGACAATCGTTCGTCCCTTTGCCTTTGCGGAAACCAAATTGTGTATCTGACAGTAAGCCATTTGCTTCAACCCAATTGTCGAGGCGGGATAGGATCATTTTCTCGAACAACTTCCGGATACAGGATAGCATTGCGATCGGTCGATACGAATTGTGGTCGGAGGCTGGTTTTCCTGGTTTTTGGATGGCGATGACCTTCACTTGCCTCCAACCGTGTGGGACAATGTTACCCTCAAGAAACTTATTAAATAAGTTCAACAAGCGTCGCTTGGCAGAGTCTGGCAGATTCTTCAATAAGTTGAATTTGATTATGTCTAGCCCTGGAGCTTTATTGTTACACGATAAAAAATCACGTGAGAACTCTACCATCGAAAAAGGTGTTTCGTTCGCGTTATCGTTGGGGGACGCGGCGCGGTAGATCTTCTGTGCCGGGGCGGAATCCGTACAAACCTTCTTGGCGAAATCTAATATCCAACGGTTTGAATATTCCACGCTCTGTTTCTGTTTCGCATACGTCGGGCTGTTCCCCAAAGAGTGCTCATCGATGTTTCTCTCGTTAATCCGTGGACGAACCGGCGCCAATAACCGCGTTTCTTGGCTTTCATCAAACTCTTCATTCGCGTTTCTAACGTCGCGTATTGTCGAAAACTAGCGGGTAACCCGTCATTCCGGAAGGTCTTATACGCAGCGGCCTTCTCCGCGTACACGTCTCAGCACCCTTTGTCCCACCAGCGATAGGGAGAACGTTTTTGTATGTTCGCGCCGGGTACTGTCTTAGTCTGAGCCTTATTCGCGATGTCGAGAATCAAGCCAGCCAAAAAGCTGTAGTCTTCCTCCGGAGGAAGTTCTTGAGTAGATTCGATGTTGTCGGAAATCGTGGCAGCTCTTCCAATCGTTATTTCGTGTGAGGGCATACGAAATATTGATTATTTTCAATGGCCTTGAGCCGTTATTGATTGAGACTGTGATCGGCAGATGGTCGCTACCGTGGGGATCAGGGATTACCTTCCACGCGCATTCTAACTGTAGCGAAGTCGAGCAAAGGGATAAATCTAATGCGCTTAGGCGCGCTGGTGGAGGAGGAATCGGTGTCATTTCACCCGTGTTTGGAATTGCCATATTGAAGTTGTCGCAAATATTGTGAATTAAAGAGGAACGGTTATCATCATAAAGGCAACCCCATTCCGTCTCAGTTTTTGCAGAATACAATTGCTTGCATTCCAGAATCTTCACATGTTGAAGTGAGTCCTTAAATCAACCAACTCCGTACTTCAACACGTCTTCGCACTTCAAACCCGGTAGATCGACGACCCCGTCGATCTCCACTGCCAAACAAGGTACATACGCCTTAAATTGCTTTGCAAAACGCTCGCTTCGAGCAATCTGATTTGCCTGGTCGAGGTCATTCACTAAAATGCGTATCTTATTAGCTCTAACACGTGTTATCTAAGCTACGGCCGGGCAGTTAGCAGTCAGCTCCCGTGAGATCTCTAAAATATTAAGCGATTTCGTGATGGGCCGGAAATAGACCACCCATGGTCCATTTGAACTGGGTGGGTATGTTTTAATGCGAGGAGGATTGGGGGAATCAGGGGAGGGACTAATTTCGGGTTTATCCGGTAAATTCATGGGAATGTCATTCCCATCCAATGTTACTTCGCCCTCGGCCATTTAGGCACGAGGATAGCACGTGGTGTAAACGAGAGATGAAACTTATATTCAGGGGAAAGAGATCTAAGAAGTAGCGACCGATCGGGGGAAAGGAAAATGAAAAAAAAATGCTTAGCTTATATAGCGGCGTGTCCGGCTATTCCACTATTCACTTTACCATTCTAGGTACCGGCGAACAAAGACTGCCTCTAACAATGGTTGACCTTCACTGGCAATGTATATATATTTATTCACTCTATGCACGGCACAAGAAAACGATCTGGTTCGTTCGAGAGCTCGGAAACGTATGATGAGCTTCATTGCATTGTTAATCCTGTAATGGAGTTTCAATGCACCATTACTTCAAATATATAGCCAATATAGTGCAATGGCTTAATGCTTACGGTTATATGGGATAAACAATAAATTTTTCGATTTTGCCGTATTTACTTCCCAATGTGCGTTTAACATGTCTAAAACTATTGATTTTCAACTCCTCGTAACTCGCAATAACAAACAATATTTATCTGTGAAAAATTAAAAAAAATTTTGACGCATTTACTTCCCAGTGTGCGTTTAAAATGTTCAAAACTATTGATTTTCAACTACTCGTAACTTGCAACAACAATTAATTCACTTGTGAAAAGTTGAAAATTTTTAAATTTTTGACGCATTTACTTCCCAATGTGCGTTTAAAATGCCTTAAACTATTGATTTTTAACTCTTCGTAAGTCGCAATAACAAACAATATTTATAAACAATAATTTTTTCGATTTTGACGTATTTTCTTCCCAATGTGCGTTTAAAATGTCTAAAACTATTGATTTTCAACTCCTCGCCACTCGCAATAACAAACAATATTTCGTCGCTGTTGTGCTATCTTATGACAAACGCCAGTTTGGGGTAAACTGAGTTATATATGCCACATCATTTGCCTAAAAAATCTCTACAAAGTGGCGTTTTCAGAATGTTGACATTCTGTTTGGTTTTCAAAATATAGCGAAAAACGTGCTGAGAATTTTTTTTTGCTTAAAATGACTGTGTTATCTATGATGCATAAGATGTTTTTATGTGTAAAACTATCTGAGAAACACAATGGCATAATCATTTTCAAAAATTGTGAGAAAAATGCAGTTTAAGTTTTAAGCTGGGAATATAGCATGTTTGGCAACGCTGTAACCAAAAATAGCTATTTTTTCTAGATTCCCTGGCACATTTCCTTCAAAATGCATCTCACTGAATGTTTATAGACCAAGTGAAGCCAAAGATATGAATAAAAGTTAATAATTGATGATTTTTTGCCTTTCTCAATAGAAAGGTATTGCAATTGCTCTGAAAACCGACTTTTTAACGGAGGCCCGGAGGACCGAGTGGCATATACCATTCGATTCAGTTCGTCGAGTTCGGCAAATGTCTGTGCGTGTGCATGTATGCGTGTGTATGTGTGTCTGTGTGTGTATGTGACCAAAATGTCACTCATTTTTCTCAGAGATGGCTGAACCGATTTCGACAAACTTAGTCTCAAATGAAAGGTGCAACGTTCCCATAGGCTGCTATTAAATTTCTAATGGATCCGACTTCCGGTTCCGGAATTACAGGGTGGTGAGTACGATCACGCAGAAAATGTCGATTTTAATAAATTCTGCAATGAATGTATAAAGGTGAATTTTTTTTCCAAAAGTTGCCCACAACTGCTTCGATTTGTAGTATTAGGTCACTAACAGCCATTCAAAGTCTCTGTGGCCACATTGGCCATTGGTACGATCACGCAGAAAATGTCGATTTTAATAAATTCTACAATGAATGTATAATGGTGAAACTTTTTCCAAAATATGACCACAACTGCTTCGATTTGTAGTATTAGGTCATTAACAGCCATTCAAAGTCTCTTTGGCCACATTGGCCGCCATCATCGGTTCCGAAAGCCCCGGCGGAAGTATCCAAATGCAGAATAACATTCACATCGGTTTCTCAGAGATGGTTGGACCGATTCGACTAAACTTAGTCCCAACTAAAAGGTATTGTGCCCCCGTAAATTGCTATTAAATTTCATCCCGATCCGACTTCCGGTTCCGGAGTTACGGGTTGTGGCGTGCCGTCACAAAGCAAATTCCTATTCAAACAAATACTCCGATGAATGCAAAAAAGGAAAAAAATGCTAAAATATCTGTCAAACAACTTAAATTTGCAGTTCTAGGTCCCTGACGGCCAAACAATCTTTCGTTGACTACATTGACCACCATAGATGTTTCCTGAAGTGCCCGGGAAAAGCGGCCATCTTTCAAAACTAGCAAACTCATATCAGTTTCTTGGACATGGTTGGGCCGATTTTCACAAACTTAGTCCCAAATGATAGCTATATTATCCATATAGATGTCTATAAAATTTCGTATGGATCGCTTATATGGTTCCGGAAATATAGACTGTAGTCAAGTCACATATAAAATTCCCATATAAACCGGAGCTCAAATTTTTTTTCAAGATCCCATGAACGTTCTGAAATCGAATTCGTAACATCTTTAAAATACATGAAACGTCGAGATTTTATGTTATCTCGAATTTTTTTTTGTGAAAATCGACTTTTTTGGACTTTGCCGATTTCGCACCTTTTTTCAGTTCAATATTTCCGTGGCTGTTTTTTCTTTTACAAAATTTTAGAACTCGAATAATTATTTCTTTTCTTGTATATAGTTGTCATGTCATGTATAATAATAAAATGTAATACATGCATTTTAAAGCTTTTAATGAATATAAACAACATTTTCGTGTTCATGATTGAGAAAGGCAAAATATCCCGCTAGGTGGATTAAAACAGGTTTTTCTATCGAAAATTTTCCCATTATGACACGTTATACAAATTTTGTTATCAATACACACCCATCACGGTGTCTTTGTCGAACAACTTTATTCAAAAAAATTCGGCATCCGTAAATCTTCGGGATATGAAAGAATGGACTTTTCCCTTTCATTTGAAAGTAAAATTAAAATATTCTGTCGGGGGGTCTAGAACAACTTATCATTTTAAGGTTTTTTGATTGAAAACTTAAGTTTTTTAATGAAATTATTTCGCATTTTTGTTACTAATTGGTACTATAGGCATTTAAAAAATACTAAAAGTGAGAATCTGATGAACAATTTGATTGTCTACAACTTCGTAGAATGCTATAAATCGATGTAAAATCACCCGAGAAAGTTATTTAAATTTTATCAGTTTTTAGGTGTGTGCGGGGCCTATGGGTTAAGAAGTCGATTAACAAAGACTTACAAAAAAAGTTGGGTTTAAATGAACAGTAAATTCAGATAAATTTCAATGTATACAAAGTCCCATTCTCAGCAAAAAAATATATTTTCATTTTCCTCCGGGTCTTGGGCGAAAATGACACATTATGAACAAGGAGGTATAGAAAGGCGTTGGCCAAATTTATTCGATAATCTTATACCTTTTCAAAATGTTGATTAATGTCACTGATTTTATCATACCTTTTTCATTTCTTTTCTCGCTCTAGGAGATAGCTAATGTAAACTAGAATTACCCTTCTTTCTGATCCTATCCTGCCTGGTAAAACACAATTGGATTAAATTCAAAGCTTTATATTTGAATGAACTAAAGTAAACAATTCAAGTCATTGTAATAAACGACGAATTTTATTGCAATTTTGGTTTGAGAATCCTGTTTGTCCTTATCAACATTAAAAGAAAGATGATTGTAAGAGAAAAAAGCTCTTCGAGCTTTGGATCGATGTTTGTTATCTATTGGGGTAGATTCATTTCATCAGAATTTATAGATGTAGAGTTTTGCTTGTCCTCAAATTTTATTTCCAAATCGAACACACTTCACACAATCTTAGAAAAAAGAACAAAACCAAATTTCATAATTTCCTTTAAGAAGAAATTCCGGACTCGTTAAACGTTGAACACGGATCACAAAAGAAAACTAACAAGAAAATATCAGGCTGGACCATACATTCAGTAAATTCTCAAAGTAATACAAGTCTGGTTATTGACGATTTCCCTCATAATATGGTATAAGAGCAAAGACAACATATCAAGAAGACAGAGTTGCCAGTTCAGTTCTGAATCTGGAGACATTAACAGCAACACGTCTTTCGGGTAAAGGTGATACTTTCTATATCTACTTTTATATTGAGATCGCTTTCTTCGTACAATAGACAAAACCTTTATTTCTCATTTACTATTGCGATTTCTGTTCAATGTAAAGCGATTCCCAAAGGTTAACAAACTTGAACATAAATCACATCGAATTATTTTTCTATCATTCATGAAAGTGTTAATCAGGATTCTCAATCGAAATCAAATCAAATGACTAAATATCTAATCGAGTTGATCAAATATAAAGTTAAAATTTAGGCCAAATATATCCAACAAGATGCTAACGAGCAAAAAGGTTGATTCAAGATTATATCAAGCATACTCCAGAATAAGTGAAAAAATAAAAAAGAAGAAACAAATGTATCTGTGGTACGGTTTCATTTTGCTGCATTACCCAGCATCTTTCAAAAGAGTCTTAATTTCGTTCAAATTTTATCTACTCTTCTCTATATCTCCTTGCTCCTAAAATATCATTGGTGCGCATAAAACGATGGAATCTGGAATTATATTTTTTCCGCTTAAAGGTGGAACTTTACTAGCATTCAGGTTCTTCTGAGCATACTGTTAAAATGAGGCGATTCATTTTTTTTACAAATGAAAATGTTTTTGGAATAAAGCTTCTTTACCAATAGGCCCCATGCAAATCTAGAAACTTTGATAAAAATTTAATAGCTTTCTCTGGCGATTTTAGATCGCGATGTAGTTTTCTACAAATACACAATGAAATTGTCCATCAGATTCTCACTTTTGGTAATATTTGAATGTCAAAAGTACTATCTAAGGGCAAACATGTGAAAAAGTTTCATTGAAAAACCTAAGTTTTCAAAAAAAAAAACTTTAAAACAAAAAGTTGTTCTGGAGCCCCCGACAGAATATTTTAATTTTACTTTCAAATGAAAGAGAAAAGCCGATTCTATCATATGCTGAAGTTTCAGCGATGCCGATTTTTTACGAATAAAATTGTTCTACCAAACACACCGTGCCATGACACGTGTGAGTGCGACTTTTGTTTACATTTATAGTAAAAACTCGCAACATAGTCAACCGATATTCGTAATATTTGAGAGATTAATACAGAATAGATAGACGCATCAATTGTTTTCGTTTTATTATTTATACCATTTATAAATTTCAAGATATTCAATCTCAAACTTTAAAATCGTTTTTCTTGAAATAGCGCGTGTCAAAAGATAGCACATCAGCGACGATTTATTTATTTATTTATTTATTTATTTATTTATTTATTTATTTATTTATTTATTTATTTATTTATTTATTTATTTATTTATTTATTTATTTATTTATTTATTTATTTATTTATTTATTTATTTATTTATTTATTTATTTATTTATTTATTCATTTATTTATTTATTTCGTCAATTGATGTAGACTACAGATTTCCTTAATTACTAATGTGTACATTTGGTGAATTTAGTATAAATGAAGCAATTTCGGCTTTTACAGAATCATCCTCTTACGCGTTAGAATTTCTTTTGTGTATAAAATATTGTTTTAGTTTCAGTTTAGACATTGTAAAATCAATTGAGTCGCAATAGTGATTATAAATAGACATCATTCGATTTATGGGGCTATATTTTGCATAGTTTGTGCGAAAACGAGTTATTGAAAATATACTTCGATTTCGTAGCTGTCGTGAAGGTGCATAAAAGTTCAATTTGGATAAAATTTCAGCTGAATCGATACGATGCACAACGATATTATTAATGAATGAGAGCATTGCAAATTCGCGACGCTCCTTTAATGTTTGAATATTGATAAGCAAGCAGCGTGCTTCATAAGATGGCAGAGGGAATGCTGTCCATTCTAATTTACGAAGTGCAAATAATAAAAACTGTTTTTGTACCGATTCTATTCGTTCTTCATGTCTGCTTGAAAAAGGGCACCAAATAATACTGCAATATTCCAATATCGACCTAACATATGCAATATATAATATTTTTATTGTATAAGGATCTTCAACATGATAGCTAAAGCGTTTTATAAAACTGAGCATTTTGTTAGCGTTGTGAATAATTGTGTTATAATGATCAATAAAATTTAACTTTGAATCTAATATAACACCTAAATCCCCAATTCTTTCACATTTTACTACAGTCTGATTTCCTAAGGTAATCTCAACATTCGGTGTTTGTCATTTTCGACTAAATGTTATTGAATTACACTTTTTCACGTTCAGTTGTAAGAGGCTTTTTTGACATCACATGTGGAAAATTTGTATTTCGTTTTGAAATGTATTAATATCCTCGGCATTTCTTATTGGATTTTAATTGGATTAGATTGCTTTCTTTTAAATTTAATTATTTGCTGACGTTCGGAGAGATATGATTCTAACCATGTAAGTAGCCCAGGCTCAATGCCGATCTTTGTCAATTTATAAAGTAACATTGGGATGTCAATGCGATCAAATGCTTTACTAAAGTCTGTATAAAGGGCCTCCGCGTAGTTTCCATTATCCATTGCAATCAGTGTATAATTAATAAATTTGTTTGTTAAGTTTGTTGAGGTCGAACGACTTTTGAAGAAGCCATGCTGGAGGTTGGAAATTCTGTTTTTTATTTGAAGAAATATTTTTTCGTTAATGATTGATTCGAAAAGTTTCGGACTACAGGAGATTATGGCTATCCCACGATAATTACGTACGTCAGATTTTTTGCCAGATTTATATATAGGCACTAAAAAAGAATTTTTCCATATTTTAGGGAACTGTCCAGATTGCAAAGACAATTGAACAATTGAAAAATTGTCGATTTACTTCCCAGTGTGCGTTTAAAATGTCTAAAACTATTGAGTTTCAACTCCTCGTAACTCGCAATAACAAACAATATTCATTTGCGAAAAGTTGAAAATTTTTCGATTTTGACGCATTTACTTCCCTATGTGCGTTTAAAATGCCTGCAACTATTGATTTTCAACTCTTTATAACTCGCAATATCAAGCAATATTTATCTGTGAAAAATTGAAAAATTTCGATTTTGACGCATTTATGTTTAAAATGTTTAAAACTCTTGATTTTCAATTCCTCGTAACTCATAATAACAAACAATATTTATCTATGAAAAATTGAAAATTTTTCGAATTTGGCGCATTTATTTCCCAATGTGCGTTTCAAATGTCCTAAACTATAACTCCTCTTAACTCACAATAACAAACCATTTTCATTTGTGAATAGTTGAAAAATTTTCGATTTTGGCGCATTTACTTCCCAATGTGCGTTTAAAATGTCTAAAACTATTGATTTTCAACTCCTCGTAACTCGCAATAACAAACAATGTTTATCTGTGTAAAATTGAAATTTTTTAGATTTTGACGCATTTACTTCCCAGTGTGCATTTAAAATGTCTAAAACTATTGATTTTTAACTCCTCGTAACTCGCAATAACAAACAATATTTATCCGCGAAAAATTTAAAAATTTTCGATTTTGACGCATTTACTTCCCAGTGTGCGTTTAAAATGTCTAAAACTATTGATTTTCAACTTTTTTTTTATTCATTTCGTTTATTTGATAGGCACAAATCCGTTAGCTTGGCGGTGCCAAATGCTTATGTTTTTACATTTTGGATATCTTAAAACTAGGAGGTTACAATGTTGAAATATTTTTTTTTACAAAGGAAAAAAAAGTTTACAGCTATCTTAAGACTAGAAATAAGATTCAATATACAAGAGAGGGCCAAAAGATTTTTTTATGAAAAAAATTTAAAACAAGGGATTCACTTTGATATACAAGAGGTGGAGTAATAGTATTTTACGAAATATTTTACGGTTATCTTAAAACTAACAATATAGTTTAGTACACAAAAGGGGGAACAAATATTTATGAGAAACTTCACAGAAATCTTAAAACTTAAAAATGGAGGGCAAGAGTTTCAATAAAAAGCAAAAATTATAGCTATCTTAAAACTAGGAATACAGAATACTAATTTGAATTTTTTAACTAAAACTTATGCTTGGTCAAGATATTCAGAGGGTGGCTTATTTCCGCATCAGTGTAGCAGCAGTTGTATCAAAGACAGGGGAGAGACAGGGAAAGAAGAGCAAAACTTGCAACTTTCGCTCGAACGGGGGGGGGGGGGATCAGCGAAATAAATTTGCGCCTCAGTCTAGTAAGTCGTCGAGTACCGGATTGGCGGATGGTATTCTTCGGACCCGCGGGGAATCCTTCAAAAGTCATCGGACCTCGAGTCGCTCTCGCTTCAGTTTCCTTCTATACAGGCGTAGTGGTAAGGGCGACGGTGGTTACATAGTGGCACACTGGAGCTGATCGGTTCCACAAGGCAGGAGGAAACTCTAAAAACGAGAAATAAAAGAGGGGCTAAATTGGGATATTTATCGTTTTTATGAAGGTATAAATAAGGGACATATAGGGGAAATCACGAGTTGCCAGCATATCTCGGACTGGTACATTGGGTGGTCTACCTCGGGCCCGAAGGGATTCCTTTAACTGAGACCTGGCGTCACAATACCCGGCGCATACCCAGACAACGTGTTCGATGTCGTGATAGCCCTCGTCACAAGCGCACAGACTACTCTCCGCAAGCCCAATACGCCGCTAATGCGCATCCATGGTGTAGTGATTGGACATAAGTCGGGACATTACGTGAATAAAATTCCGACCCACATCCATCCCCCCGAACCAAGGCTTCGTTGATACCTTTGGGATAATCGAATGTAGCCATCGTCCAAGTTCCCCATTGCTCCACGAGGTTTGCCAACTGTTGAGCGTCCTCTGACGACAAATACTAAAAAATTCGTTGAAGCAGATTGGTCTTTCGTATATGTCACCATTTAATGCGCCCACCTTTGCTAATGAGTCGGCCTTTTCATTGCCCGGGATAGAACAATGAGAGGGGACCCAAACAAAGGTAATCTGATAAGATTTTTCAGATAATGTACACAAGGACTCCTGTATCATCCCCAGAAAATACGGGAGTTGCTTTTTTGGCTTCACCGCACGAAGAGCCTCGATAGAGCTGAGGCTGTCCGAAACGATGAAGTAGTGATCTGTGGGCAGAGTGTCGATGATCCCAAGGGTGTACTGAATTGCAGCTAACTCTGCGACGTAAACTGAAGCGGGATCATTGAGCTTGAATGAAGCGGTGATAGTATTGTTGAAGATACCGAAGCCAGTGGACCCATCGAGATTTGATCCGTCAGTGTAAAACATTTTGTCGCAGTCGACTTTTCGGAATTTATAATAAAATATATTGGGGATCACCTGCGGGCGTATATGGTCCAGGATTCCACGAATCTCTTCCTTCATGGATGTGTCGAAGAATACAGTAGAATCAGAAGTATATAGGAAACGGACACGGTTGGGATTGTACGAAGAAGGATTGATGCTCTGTGCCATGTAGTCGAAGTACAAGGACATAAAACGGGTTTGAGAATTAAGCTCGACGAGCCTCTCGAAATTTTGAATCACCAACGGGTTCAGAATGTCGCATCGGATGAGCAATCGATATGAGAGTTCCCAAAATCGATTTTTAGCGGAAGAACGCCCGCCAGCACTTCGAGACTCATCGTATGGGTCGAGTGCATGCAACCCAAGGCAATGCGCAAGCAACGATACTGGATTCTCTCCAGTTTGATGAAGTGTATGTTCGCAGCGGAGCGGAAACAGAAACACCCGTACTCCATCACCGACAATATCGTTGTTTGGTACAACCTGATCAGGTCTCCTGGGTGAGCACCCCACCATGTTCCAGTTATAGTTCGGAGAAAATTGATCCTTTGTTGGCATTTCTGTTTCAGATACCTAATGTGACATCCCCAGGTACCTTTAGAGTCGAACCAGACCCCGAGATATTTAAATGTGAAAACCTGGTTGATCGTTGCACCCATTAATAAAAGCTGGAGTTGCGCCGGCTCACGCTTTCTAGAAAAAACAACCAACTCAGTTTTCTCCGTGGAGAACTCAATACCCAGCTGAAGAGCCCAAGCAGACAAATTGTCCAAGGTATTTTGTAATGGTTCTTGCAAGTCGGCAGCTTTGGGCCCTGTAACAGAGACCACCCCGTCGTCTGCAAGTTGCCTTAGCGTGCATGAATTGGCAAGACAATCGTCAATGTCATTCACGTAAAAATTGTAGAGCAGGGGACTTAGACATGAGCCCTGGGGAAGACCCATGTAGCTAAATCGCGATGTTGTTAAATCGCCATGCGAAAAGTGCATGTGCTTTTCAGACAACAGGTTTAGCAAAAAGTTATTTAAAATTGGCGAAAGACCATTCTGGTGCAGCTTCTCTGACAGAATGTTGATAGAAACTGAGTCAAAAGCCCCCTTAATATCCAAGAAGACTGATGCCATCTGCTCTTTGTTAGCATAGGCCATTTGGATTTCTGTAGAAAGCAACGCAAGGTAATCGTTCGTCCCTTTGCCTTTGCGGAAGCCAAATTGTGTATCTGACAGTAAGCCATTTGCTTCAACCCAATTGTCGAGGCGAAACAAGATCGTTTTCTCGAACAACTTCCGAATACAGGACAGCATTGCAATCGGCCGATACGAGTTGTGGTCGGAGGCTGGTTTTCCTGGTTTTTGGATGGCGATGACCTTCACTTGCCTCCATTCATAAGGGACAATGTTACCCTCAAGAAACTTGTTAAATAAATTCAACAGGCGCCTTTTTGCAGTGTCAGGCAGATTCTTCAGCAAGTTGAATTTGATTCTGTCTAACCCTGGGGCCTTATTGTTGCACGATAAGAGAGCAAGTGAGAACTCCACCATCGAAAACGGTGTTTCGTTCGCGGTATCGTGAGGAGACGCGGCGCGGCACGTTTTCTGTACCGGGACAGAGTCCGGACAGATCTTCTTGGCGAAAGCGAATATCCAACGGTTTGAATATTCCACGTTCTCGTTGGTACTATTACGGTTACGCATACGTCGAGCCGTACCCCAAAGAGTGCTCATCGCTGTTTCTCTCGTTAACCCGTCGACGAACCGGCGCCAATAACTGCGTTTTTTGGCTTTCATTAGACTCTTCATTCGCTTTTCTAACGACGCGTACTGTTGATAGCTAGCGGGTAACCCGTCTTCCCGGAAGGCCTTATATGCAGTGGACTTTTCCGCGTACAGCTTTGAGCACTCTTTATCCCACCACAGGGTGGGAGACCGTCCATGGGTATTCGCGCTGGGTACTGGTTTAGTCTGAGCTTGATTCGCACTGTCGAGAATCAAGCCAGCCAAAAACCTGTACTCTTCCTCCGGAGGAAGTTCTTGAGTGGATTCGATTTTAACGGATATCGCGGTCGCGTAACTCTTCCAATCAATGTTCCGTGTGAGGTCATACGAGACATTGATTGTTTCCGATGGTCTTGAACCGTTAGCAATTGAAATCACGATAGGCAAATGATCGCTACCGTGGGGATCAGGGATCACCTTCCACATGCAATCTAACTGTAGCGATGTCGAGCAAAACGCAGAGTGTCTACTACCTGGAAAAACCTGGAAAACAGGGAATTTTGATAACCCTCAGGGAATTTAACGACCATTGAAATATAATTATAAAGACAAATAATGTGGGTTTCAAATACGCACCTTCAATCCGTTTGTTCTCTTTCAAACTAAACGAATATTGCTTTCCTTCAAAATCGATCATATAGACTGTTCACGATGATGATGTTTTCTTTATGGACGGTCGATCGCAATGCCCAGATGCAGTTCTATTTTCCAGCATTGTTTTGAAGCAGATTTAGAACAATTCGACTATTCTGTATTGAATTTTACACAACTGAAAACACAAATAGAAGACTGCATCAATTTTTTTCATTATAGTGTGTGACGACTAACAGCAGAAAAACAAACCAAACATGCCATGAAAATAGTAAGATAATAAGGAAAAACAATATTTAGAACAGTTGGTTAAATCCAGAAATGATTCTGAACAGTTGGTTGAATCCAGAAATGACCCTGGGGTAGAGATACGCGAAGTCCCAATCGTACCCAGAACATCGGTTCCAATCGAGCAATGCAAACAAAAATGGCAGATTCAGGAATTAATGAGTGCGGAGTATTAGGATTGAAATTAAATCAAATACATTTAGCAATGTTTACATACGAAGAGCAAAACCATATGTTCGTACATACTTTAAAACTTTTGTAGTGCAAACAAAATGCGTGTAAAATCTATTGCAATGTATGTAATATGTACATGTATGTATGTTAGATAGATCAAAAATTACAAAGCAATTGTTTAAGGTTGGACAGAGAAAGCGTAAAATTCGCAAACGAAAAAAGCAGTTTTTTTGCACACCGTATGTCAGATCTTCATAAAACTCAATCAACAGTACAGTAACAACATTCTACATACGCTGATTGATTTTTATGAAGATCTGACATACGGTGTGGAAAAAAACTGCTTTTTTCGTTTGCGAATTTTGCGCATTCTCTGTCCAACCTTAAGTTTTTCTTCTGGTGTTCTATGGCTGATGGATACGAAGTCTTGACATAATGGAGAGTTTTCCGTCACACTTTATTTGGGAGTAAGTCGACAGAATTTAACAACTTTTTTCTTGGAAACGTAGTATTTAGGGAATCGGAAGAAACTAACATTTTTCATCGATTGATTCGATTGATTTTTGCGAAAGGATGAAGCACATTGTAATGACATTTTCGACGTAAAACAAAACTAATCAATAGAAACAAAAATATTCAAATTAAAAGTCACTCAAAGTTTACACAAATGTCCTGGTTACCAAAACTAATAAACGATAATTTAGTAAACCGTGTAACCAGGTTTGCGAATTGAATTGGCGCGTTCGGTAATAAAACCAAAGACGTCGAAAAATGCGTATTTTCCAAGTTTGATGTGTTAGTTGGGTCATTAAGCTATATATAGTTTTCCGTCCCATTCGATAAATTTTAGGTCCAATATATACAATATAACATTATTTCAAAAAAAATTCGTTGCAATACGTAAAAACGATTTTTTTGTTTTTAAAAATAAATCTTATGTCAACATAGACAACCATACATAGGAAAACTGTGGTTGTTTACATCTGGCCTATCAAGACAGCCCCCAAAATGAAAATAATTATATACATTGGATGGTGTTTATGTCAAATAAAAATAACCCTGCGGGAAAACCAGGAAACCATGTATTCATTTTTTCTGACAGGGCATCATTTGTCGTGAAATTCGATATATCAAATGCTTCTGATAGTGTCACACCAAGACGGTCAACATATTATTTCATTATCTTAAATTAAAATTTTCTTTTCGTGTTTCCTACGTTGGAAAAAAACTTTGTTGTAATCACGAAAATCAGCTTTATCGATGCATGTAATAAAACAATTTTTTGTCTCATTTAATGACCCAATTGGTTTCAGGTTTTCGTATGTTTTGTTTGCAATTATTTTTTTTACACAAAATGAAAATGACACTATATTTTTAACGTGCCATTCATCCCAAAAAAAAGCATTTCGATGAATCGTGGATTTTGTTGCAACGAAAAATAATCGAAAAACACGGAAAACACCATCGTCTTTGGTTAAATTATCGCATGTGGAACACCTATAGTTCCTATTTACATGCAACCATAAAACCATATGAAGTTAACAAATTTCCATCGCATTTCATGTGATATTTCAAATTATATTCAAACAAATTCCACATGAATATGGCATGTTTTGCCTTTCTCAATAGAAAGGTATTGCAATTGCTCTGAAAACCGACTTTTTAACGGAGGCCCGGAGGGCCGAGTGACATATACCATTCGATTCAGTTCGTCGAGTTCGGCAAATGTCTGTGTGTGTGTATGTATGTGTGTATGTATGTGTGTGTGTGTATGTGTGTGTGTATGTGACCAAAAATGTCACTCATTTTTCTCAGAGATGGCTGAACCGATTTTGACAAACTTAGTCTCAAATGAAAGGTGCAACGTTCCCATAGGCTGCTATTGAATTTCTAATGGATCCGACTTCCGGTTCCGGAATTACAGGGTGATAAGTACGAACACGCAGAAAATGTCGATTTTAATAAATTCTGGAATGAATGTATAAAGGTGAAAAATTTTCCAAAATATGACCACAACTGCTTCGATTTGTAGTATTAGGTCACTAACATCCATTCAAAGTCTATTTGGCCACATTGGCCACCATCCTCGGTTCCGGAAGCCCCGGCGGAAGTATCTAAATTCAGAATAACAGTCACATCGGTTTCTCGGAGATGGCTAGACCGATTCGACTAAACTTGGCCTCAAATGAAAGGTATTGCGTCCCCGTAAATGGCTATTTAATTTCATCTCGATCCGACTTCCGGTTCCGGAGTTACAGGTTGTGGCGTGCGATCACATAGCAAATTGTGATTCAAACCGATACTCCGATGAAAGCAAAAAAGGTAAAAATTTCGCTAAAATGTCTCTCAAACAACTTAAATTTGCTGTTCTAGGTCACCGACGGCCAACCAAACTTTCGTTGACTACATTGACCACCATAGACGGTTCCGGAAGTACCCGTGAAAAGCGGCCATCTTTCAAAATTTACGAACTCACATCAGTTTGCCGGAAATGGTTGGGCCGATTTTCACAAACTTAGTCCCAAATGACAGCTATATTATCCCCACAGATGTCTGTAAAATTTCGCACGGATCGCTTGTATGGTTCCGGAAATATAGACTGAACGGTCCGGTCACACATGAAATTCCCATATAAGTCGGAACTCAATTTTTTTTTTCAAAGGGGGGACCCCATGAAATTTCAGAAATCGAATTCGTATTTTTGATGCCAAACATCTTTAAAATGCATGAAACGTCGAGATTTTATGTTATCTCGAAAATTTTTTTTTATGAAAATCGACTTTTTGGGGCTTTGCCGATTTTGCACCTTTTTTCAGTTCAATATTACCGTGGCTGTTTTTTCTTTTTCAAAATTTTAGAACTCGAATAATGATTTATTTTCCTGTATATAGTTGTCATGTGATGTATAATAATAAAATGTAATTTATTCATTTAAAAGTTTTTAATGAATATAAACAACGCACACATTCTCGTGATTCATGATTGAGAAAGGCACAATTGCACCGCTAGGTGGATTAAAATAGGTTTTTTCATTGAATATTGGTTGCCATGGTATGAAGTCATATAGTATAAACTTTTCCCATGGCTTTCGCGTGAGAACATGCGAGTTTCTAACCTACTTTTTGAATAAAGTTAAGTTTGTAGTGTAGCGAACATTTCTGAAGGGATATACATTTGACAGTCAAACCTGTATCATACAATTACTGTGAAAAAAGAAGGTGGTAATGAAGCAAAGCATGCTGAGTTACATAACGTTACTTTCCGAGCGCCAGTTCAACCTGAACGGCATTTGCTGCGCTGTTTGTTCACTGTTGCTGACCAGCCAGATTTTCCAAAGAATAGCTGATCAGCAACAGTAAACAAAGATCACAGCAAATGTCATTCCGATCGAGCTGTTTTCGGAAAGTATAGCTATGTAACACAGCGTGCTTTGCCTCATGGTATATATTTCCATCTTGCTGAAAAAGGTTATACCATATTCCAGTGAGACGTCCAACGACAAGTTTCAAAATCGTCTAACACCGGTTGAACGCCGTATGACGTTGAAGTATTTGGAATAGTTTTTCTATACAGGTATATACTGGAAGTACTCCGGTGAAAACTGAGTGAAAGTTGTTCCTGCGTTCTCTTCATATTTTTGTTCGTCTCTGATCGCAAACAAGAGGAAGATTTTTTGCTCCAGTAAAAAACAAAAGAAATTAGCTGGAATAAACCTGTTATTAACATCAAGCATTAGTTTGGTTAACGATAAAAGAAACTTGAAGCTACCAGATCGCGGGAAAGCTCACGAATATTTTTAGGTGAGTTGAACATTTTAAGTATGTTTACAGCGTGTAGTATGCAAAGGGGAATTTTGAAATTTATTTGATAATTATTTTGACAGGATGGCAACTTATTGGAAAACCATTTTTCAGCCTTCTTGGTTGAATGACCCAGAGTTTAAATCATGGATTCGACGTTCTGATAACCCAAAGTGTGTTTATTGTGCTTTATGCTGTTCAGAGTTCTCACTAAGCAATATGGGCAGGCAAGCACTGAGGAGTCACATGAAGGGCAAAAAGCACCTGAACAGATCTGGTGTCGGAATGAACTCTTTACTCAGCTATGTAGAAACATCCTCCACGACTACATCTAAAACTGTATTGAGCGAAAATTCACCTCATTCGTTGCCTCAGCCATTATCTTCAAGCGAACATACAAAGTCAGAACCACATCGTCCGGCAAGTCTGTATTTTTTGAAAAATGAGGTTACTGAAGCCGAAATCTTGTGGTGCATTGAAACCGTGATGTGTCATAAATCATTGAGGGCAGCGGAGAAGGATGTTTTGGTTTTCAAAAGGATGTTTCGTGATAGCGAAACTGCTGGTAAACTACAGCTAAAAAAAGATAAAATCGCTTTTGTGATAATGTACGGTATTGCGCCGTATTTCAAAACAGATCTCGTGGAACGCGTAAATCAATGTGATTTTTTTGTGATTGGTTTCGACGAGTCCCTAAATAAGCAACAAATGGATATAAATGTCCGTTATTGGGATGAGGACTTAAATTCGATTGAAACTCGGTATTTCACTTCGCAGTTTCTTGCTCGCTCTCGAGCAACCGATCTTTTGGATGAATTTCAGCAGGGACTGAAGATGCTCAATTTGGGAAAGATGATACAGGTGTCGATGGATGGCCCAAACGTAAACTGGGCTTTCCTACGCGAGCTTAAACTTGAGCTTAAGGGAGATACGAAGTTGCTTGATTTGGGCAGTTGTGGACTCCATATTTTACACGGTGCATTCAAAGATGGATTTCAGGCTACAGAATGGCCCATAGTCGCATTTCTTCGTGTGTTGCACAATTTATTTAAAGACGTTCCCGCACGACGAGCATTGTATGTGCAATATTCAGGGAGCGATAAATTTCCGTTGAAATTTTGTGGCCACAGGTGGCTTAAAAATGCTGAAGTCGCTAAGCGGGCAATCGATATTATAGAAAACATTCGTAAATTTGTTGATGGAGTTAAGAAGCAAAAAAATGAGCCTAAATGTAAATCGTATAACGATATTGTGAAATTTTTGAACGAACCTTTAGTTTGTGCCAAATTGGCATTTTTTCTTTCATCTGCTACGGAAATAGAGAGCTTCAGACAGATAGCCCAATGGTACCATTCTTGTACGATGCGTACAGTCAAGTCATAACGATGCTCAGTGAAAAATTTCTCAAGTCAGACAAAATCGAAAAAAACAGTTTGCTTGACTTTGGAAGATGTTAAGAAGGATGAGAATCATTTACCAGCTAAAAGTGTGATTCTAGGATTTGACGTTAAAAAGGCTTTGAAAGGTACCAAGGTTAAAGAATTGGATGTATTGCAGTTCCGTAACGAATGCAAAAATTGTTTGAAAATAATTGTTTCCAAATTATTAACAAAATCGCCTATCACATACCCTCTGACAAAGGTTGCCAGTTGCTTAAATCCTAAAATAATCGTATCAAATACCAAAGTAGCAAAGCTTCGTTTGGAAAAACTTCTCACTATACTGGTCGAGTGTGGCAGGATAAGTGGACATAAAGGAGACTTAGCTGCAAGTGAGTACCGATCCATGCTGAAGGAGGCACTTACTGGTTTGTTTGAAAATTACAATCGTAGCGTAACACGGTTGGACCATTTCTGGCGTGATATTCTCGGAAGAAAATACGGTAATTTGCTCGAAGTTGTTAAAATTGTGTGCTGCTTGTCACATGGTAACGCAAATGTTGAGAGAGGATTTTCCGTCAATGCGGAATGTTTATTTGAAAATATGAGAGAGGATTCAGTGGTAGCCCGACGACAAGTGTACGATGCAGTGACACAGAGAGGCGGTTTGGAGAACTTCCAAATCACGAAATCTTTAGTTCTCCGGGTTCGTAATGCTCACGCTGTGTACATGGAAGATTTAAATCAGAGAAAGAAGGAATCTACAGAAAAGGCAACGTTAACAGCTTTAAAAAGGAAGTATGCTGCTGAAGCACGTGAGCTGGAGAAAAAGAGGACAAAGATTTTGGAAGATGCAAAGACCGAAGCAAATGCGCTAACTGAACAAATAAATTTGTTAAGCAAGTGATGCATAAATAAGCTGACCATCTCTGACAAAAAATCCGTGCACTTGCGTGTGGTGAACGCTTTGTTGCTAAATGGTGTACGGGTTATTTGGTTCAGAGTGGGTCAGTTTAGGCATAACAATTTACAATCATAAAAATAAAATTTTAAAAGCATAAAACAGTAAATCTTGTGTTGCCCCTTTTATATTTACCAGAGTACTGACTTAATTCCAGCAGTGACTTAGACAAACAGAAGTAAACCAGAATCATGTGAAGATGTTTGATTGCTGATGCTGCTCTAAGTGAGAAATATTTGACTATACTTTGCTTATCGACCTTGCACGACTTTTAAAATTAAAAAAAAACAACAAACATTTGAACCCTGGAAAATTTTTAAAAACCCTGGAAAAACCTGGAAAACTCAGGGACTTTATTTTGGCCAGTTGAATAGACACCCTGAAAACGACAAATCCAACGCGCTTGCGCGTGCTGGTGGTGTAGGAATCCGCGTCATTTCTCCCGTGTTTAAGATGGTCATGTTGAAATTATCGCAAAGATCTTGGATTAATGTTGATCTATTATCATCATGAAGACAGCCCCATACCGTACCGTGCGAGTTAAAGTCTCCCAGAACTAGCCGCGGTGCCGGTAAGGATTCCGTGATATAACAAAGCGTTCGGTGCCCTACCGAGGCTCTAGGAGGAATGTAGATGGAAGCAATGCAAAGGTCTTTACCTTTGATTAAAACTTGACAAGCGACAATTTCAATGCCTGGTGTCGAAGGGAGGTTAATTCGGTTGAAAGAATAGCATTTTTTGATCCCCAAAAGTACTCCTCCATAGGGGTTTTCTCGATCCAGACGAATTATATTAAAGTCGTGGAAGTTGAGATTTATATCGGAAGTTAACAAAGTTTCACATAATGCGAAAGCATCACATTTTAAACCATTTAGTAAAAATTTAAAGGAATCGATTTTCGGGAGGATACTTCTGCTGTTCCACTGTAGAACAGTGATCGAATCGGTGACCTCGTTCGATGACTTAGCCATCGAAGTATACGATCGCTGCAAGGAGGGGCCATTTAGTAGTCAACTGCTTCAAAAATGTTTGCACTATAGGGAGAAAACGTATCAGAAGGTTTTTAAGAGGATCAGTAACATTGAAAGCTGTGAAAATTAAGTCCACTATGTCAGAAAATTTCATTAGTCCGCTACTGGACTGAGTATCTGTTTGAAAAAAGGGGACACTTGGGGTTTTTGATGTCCCTGGAAGTGGTGGGTACTCCTTGTTAGAATTAATATTTCCAAGTCCTGGAGCAAATTGCTTCGGCTTTTGTGCATCACTTCCGTTGGATTTATTGATTGTAGTTGGCGCACTCTGAGTGGACGACACCTTGGCACCCTTACGAGGCAATGTAGGGGAGGCTGGATTTCTCCTCTTCCTGGATTCCCCTGGGTTAACCAAGGATGTTCCCTCGCGTGGGTCGTCAGATTCTTGCTCAACGTTAGCCAAACCAGCATAGGGATTTTCGGACAGGACAGATGGCGAAGCATTCTTTAGCATTTCTGCATAAGAACGCCTTAAGCGTTACTTAAGGGAGCGCTTAATTTTATCCCCGCGCTGCTTGTACGCAGGACATGATTTAAGAGCATGTGAAGGGCCCCCGCAGCAAATACACTTTTCAGTTTCTTTGGCGCAAGAGTCATCCTCATGCTCTCCTTCGCATTTGCCGCATCGTTTCTTATTTCCACAATATGTGGCTGTGTGGCCCAACTGCTTGCAATTGCTGCAGCTCATGACCCGCGGTACAAACAGGCGAACTGGTAGACGAACCTTGTCAAGGAGGATGTAGTTGGGAAGAGAGGACCCGGCGAATGTCACCCGAAGCGAGCCTGATAGAGAGTAGGTAGTCTTACCTCCCTCGGTGTTTGCGGTATACAATTGTTTGCATTCTAAGATCTTAATCTGTTCAAGAGAGGGGTCCTTAAAGCAGCCAGCCCCGTGCTCCAACAGTTCTTCGCATTTCAGGCCCGGTTTGGACACTACCCCATCGATTTCACAGGCCACATAAGGCACGTACGCTTTAAATTCCCGCGTAAAGCGCTCACAGCAAGCAATCGCGTTTGCCTGGCCGAGATCATTCACTAGAACACGTATCTTGTTTGCCCGAACACGTGTTATCTGAGTTACGGCCGGGTAATTAGCAGTCAGATCTGGAGAAAGTTTTAATATATTAACCGGTTTCTCTCCGGTCCGAAAATATACCACCCATGGCCCAGAGGAACCTTCTGGGTACTGCTTTATACGGGGATCAATGCGAGTATTAGGGGGATCAGGGACGTCCATGAATACATCAGATGGTATTTCGCCCTCGGCCATTTAAGCACGAGGGCAGAGCGTTATATAAACGGGAATGTGTCTTATTATTTGATTACAAGGTAGAGTAAAAGTAGGGAAAAGGAAAGAAAGCAAACGAGGAAAAAAAAATAAAGCAAAACTTATCTGCAAACAACGTCGATTGTTCCGCACCAGCGAAAACAATGTACTGGATTTACTGCCGGCACCAGCAGAATGGCAGCTAACGATCGAACAAAGGATGACCTTCACTCACTAAAATTTACACACCGAACACAACTGTGAAATATAACGATCCGTTCCGTTCAAAGGTTGGGAGACGTATGATTTTCAACTTCTCGTAACTCGCAATAACAAACAATATTTATCTGTGAAAAGTTGAACATTTTTCGATTTAGACGCATTTACTTCTCAATGTGCGTTTGAAATGTCTAAAACTATTGATTTTCAGCTCCACGTATCACGCAAGAACAAACAATATTTATTTGTGAAATGTTGAAAGATTATCTCATTTTCTTTTTTTTTAATTTTCTGCCAAAGCACGGTATTCAATATATTACCCATTTTCAATACCGGTTCTTTGTCGACATGTCACATAACAAGCAAACCACTTTTTTCTATTGTCGCGACCGTTCGCAAACGAACGTTCATATCACAGTTCAGTAAATGTACAGTCGATTGACAAACCAGTTTTGTTTTCAAACATGTACAAATTTTATGACATGTCACGGGGAATATGTATCGTGTCATAGTACACGCGCTTGTGTCACATGTCGCAAGAATCCGCAACTTGTACATGGCACGAGCAAACATGCGACCAGTCACCAGATGATAACCATGATGATCATAACCATGACATTTTCCAGTTGAAACACAAAGTGTGTTTTAGTTTTGGGATTTAGCGTTAAGCCGGCGCTAATCTATTCCTACAAAAAGTTAGTGTCCGTTTCTGAAGAAACGAAGTCGAAACGCACCCATGATAAATAATAAAAATCTGACATTTTAGCCTAGTGGGGCTTATTATACCATCCTATCCAACTACTACACTAACCATGCAAATAAAATTTGGAGACCTGCTGGACAGAATCAAGCCTGAAATACCAAAAGTTCAGTAATTGAACTGAGAATTTGATAGTTTCAAAAGCTGATTTTCAGCGATGTAAATCTGTCAAATGGGTTAAAACCAAATTACTGAGCTTTCAACTTATTGGATTGCCAAAATGTTCAGTTCAACGAAATTTTGCTGACATCATGCAAAAATTGAGAGAGCGTCAAATCCCACTTACAAAATAATAAATAACAATTAATTACTTCCTATAGTCTGCGATCTGTCTGATAATGAATTGACAATTATAACTTTACGAATTGACGAATTACGAATTACTTGACACTGGGTGCAGTCAGTGAATCTTCAGGAGGCACCTCGACAAAATGCAGTGTAAACCATAATTCTGGACCAATCGTTCTGAATTTTGCACAGTTCTTCTTCACATAATTGCCCAGGTAACTACAAGAGCTTTTTGCAAAATGCTAAATATGATTATTCTTACAATAACACGTTATTCGTGTTTTAGCACTAATCGGACTTTGGCTTCTAATTGCTACGAAAAATTCGAAAATCGACCAAAAAATAAAAGCTCCCTTAGTTACTTGCAGAATGATGTGAGAAACAAACGGTGCAAATGTCTCAACGATTGGTCCAGTAGATTTTGAGTTATGATGTATATCGCAAAACAAATGGCGCCTGACTGAATAGACAAACACTCTTCGTATCGAAAAAAAATTCAATTTTTTGCCGATAATACCTGAGGGATTTAATGAGAAACCGGCCGACCGCAAAATATGACCATCGTCGATTCGAACGAAACTTTGCAGGTGTGTTCGCTGTATGAATCTCCATGATATTCTCTGGCAATTGGAATATATTGATACAAGAGTAATTTTTCAAAAGGGCGTAAACGTTTCTACGTGTATGAATTTCAAAATTTTTTTGTTCGATTACTGTATTTTATACAGTAAAACTATCTGAGAACAAGTTACAGGGAATGAATACTTCTGTCCGAAAAAAATATACACTGAAAAAAATGTTGTGTCATTTTTCAAAAAAACAAAAATTTATGATAAAAATTTAAATTGCGAAAAAACCCATTTTTTTAAATTTTTTATATTTTGTTACCAAAAACCTAAAGAGAAAAAAAAAACATTTTGATTGTGATTGCATGATGGAGAAAAAATCGGTAAAAAAGTTTTTCTAACAATAACTTCGTACATGTTTTTAAATTTCATACTAATTGAGATAGAAAATTGTAATTTTATTACAGAATATAATTCTAAGCACCATTTAAAATCAAAATGCATTTAACAAAATTCTTCCAAAATGCGATAGTTTTCGAGATATTTGAAATTTTGCTACTTCAAAAACAATTAATTCGTGTAATTATGCTCTTTTTAAAAGTTATTCGCGTTACCCCATCAAAAAATGTCAAAAATTTAATGTTTATCGTTTTAAAGACGTAAAAGCAACCTTTTTAGTGTATTTGGATCATGGAGAAGCTTTCAATAAAAAAGTTTTCCTAAGTTGATTGAAATAGGTCTCATTCGTCGAAGCTAATCTCCATTGATGACTTGCAGTGATGGTGTTATTTCTCCAATATGATTGCGGCAAACATCATCAAAATAGAAAAGGAAACCATGTAGCATTTATGGAGTGGTCCAGCAGCGACTGGACATAACTTTAGTATATAATTACCTGGACAAACCAGGGCAATTCGCCCATTCCGGAATGGTTTCCTCTTGTGACTGGTGCCAACGATGTAAAATGCCGTTGGCTCGAATGTGCGATGCTCTTGTTGTGACTCTTCCCGGTCACAAAATAAGCGGAATAAATGTACTGCAGGTAATTGGAGTGTGAAATATCCTGATTGTGTGCATTATAGCAATAAATTCGCCAGACGTAATCGTAACAGTAATCCTTTCACTGTCTTATCATTTTCGCGAACGTTCTAAATGCATCAAATGATGGTTGCCTTCGCAACTAGTGGATTTCTCAGACTGCGATGGCGGTTTTAGCTTGGGTTTCCTCTCCCAAGGACGGGAAATCGCAATGGCGTTCTTCTTCCTCCGTGGATGGTTGACTTCGCACGGATCCGGTTCGAAGGACCAATGTTTTGGAGTCTGGTCCTTACCTTTCTTCGATTGAGTCAATGGACTGTATCCTGGAATTAATTCCGATTGAGGGTTCCTTATGGGGGCGAACTTCGTCGTCAGACTACACTTCCTTCTGGCTGAAGGCAAGGATTGCAGAGCTTTTGCACAAAAATAACTAAACACCAGCCATGCACAGATAATACCCTACACATTTCACATTATATTTTACATTCAATACACTACATTTTATTCTAACACAAATTATACAGAACACCTTTACATTGATTTAATTGGTTGCTGCGACCGAGCAGCTTCTTCGCCAAATATGCACTGATGGCGCCTTTCTCCTTTATTATCCTATTCCGGGGGCTCCAGGGGGTGAAGTTCAGCAAAGGTGGTGCGCCAGGTCTTCGTTTCCTCTGCTTCCGTCGTCGAGAGATTATCCCTCCAGTCCTACTGATGATGATGATGATGCAATTCAGCTGCATTTGTTTACTCGTACTGGCTCCGATGTGTGAGTAGACCGATGACATTTCTCGGCCAGCTGGGTAATCGTACTTTATGTTGTGTTTACATCAGTATAGTGAACCGGCGATTTCTTCTCAGTAGGGAAAAACGGTGTAGCAGTCGAGGGGTGCATAAATGGTTTCAGGGTGAAGTAGTACACTCACAAACAATTATCTTCGCAGTGCAGTGTTAATATCATTCAACACACAAGCACAAGCCGAGCGTTTCGTTTTGAAGGACAACTTAAAACACGTGGTTGAAAGTGACAACGTTGGAATTAAGATTCCCGTATATATTGAGAATGATTATATAGATGTAAGGTTATATGACCTATCACCTCGTACCCCTCCTGAGCCAATTGCAAAATGCATGTCGCAATACGGAGAAGTAGAATCCGTTACACCTAATACTTGGAGAAACTTCTTCCAGGGTACTCCTAACGGCGTTTTTGTAGTGAGGATGCGGGTTGAAAGGCCTATACCCTACTACTTGACAATAAAACTCAAAACTCACGGAACTACAATTATGCAAACTACACTATGCACCCATGAGGGGCAAACTCCTACGTGCAAGTATTGTAATCGGACAGCTCATCATGGACAACCTTGCGCGGAAGATGCAGAGGAAGACGCATCTCAACCGACTGCCAACTCATCTACGACAAACCAACCCAAAATAGAGTTTGCTGAACCACAAACGGTGGCCAAATTTGTGGCAGCAGTTGCACAGACCATAATGATAACCACAAAAGAAGCATCCAGTATCGCAAAATCAACTGTAAGCAACATTGGCAAGGATAACAATAACAGTGACGGATTTACGCTGGTCAACAATAAGTGCAAGAAAGAAGGAAAAACATCTGATCGCGGACACCAAGACGGCTTCGACCTGGACGTGAAAAACAAAAATGAATTAAATGACCCCCCCCCCAGATGCAGATTGCCAGCAAACCCCGCGAATGAAGGTCTCCGCTCGCAATAAAAAGTTGCGCGCACGGGATCCAATATTACAATAATATTTGTTTATATTTTTATTTTTACATTTGTAAACAAATAAAAGATCCATGGCTCCGTTAAGCTACCGCTATGAGTCGTGTGAAATAAATGAATTATAAAAAAACCCTTTCATACCCACATATGTTCTTTCATTAAGAATTAAAACAACAGCGCAAATGCAGATCGTTCAAGATATGCTAGAAAATTATAAATTGCGAAACAATATGAGCAAGCTTCGAAACCATTTAAATAACGATGAAAATGAGAATATTTGTAGTAGATTATTTGCCGTCATATTTAAAAGTGTTACTTAGGTTGTATGGCAAGGATTTATTTACAATTTTTTATTTAATTTTAGTTTTGAACTCTTGCGAAAGCTGTAAAATATTAATAAACTTCCACTTGCTTATTGTGTTCTTTGTGAGAAGATATAACTAGAAAAGAGTACAAATTGACGAATTTCGCGCCAAATCGTATTCAGAGTTGGCAGCACCCTCTCAGATTCTAATGAAACTTTCTGTATTTTTTATGTTGATGATAATGGTCCCACCTCATACCCCCACAAAGGTGTGAGCTGAACGATTTATCTAGAAGATAATTAATATTTTAACTCATGACAAGACCAGTTAACAAAAAACGGACTGGTTCAATTTGCAAACATAGCCTTTCCTTCAAAAGAACGTAACCAGATATATTTCGAATATTCCATCAACAACAAGGGTCCATCAAGAAAATTTCCATTCCGGGAAGATACTTGATAGAATCGGGAATTGAACCCAATAATTTCCATTTCTGATAATTCTCTGTAAGACTCCTCCCGCCTGACCAAGACATCGGTACTACCACCTGCTAAAGTGAGAAGTGACAAGCCTAGTGACAGTGCAGAGTCCAGTCATCCATATCAGGCCCCTTTATTGAAAGTTGCGTACCACTAACCCAAGGAAATCCAGGGATATTCCTTTCCGGGAATACCGTGGATTGATCAGGAATTGAACCCGATGTCTTGTTATATCAGAAAAAGTCACCAAGCCCTCCACTTAGCGAACCAACCCGATGAGCTCTTAGTACTGGTCACCATGTTCGATTTCAAGTTAGTCTCTATCTGCTTATCGCGCGCGTGGCTCAGACTTCTGTAGACATCTCATCATTTTTAAAAACTTTAATAAACAAAACAAAAATCCATCATCATCATAGCGAATATAATAACTTAGTGTGACTAAATGCAAATAATAGAAGAGAAAAAAAATACAATCTTCGTGGTATTACATAGTTATTCAAATAACTCCAAAATATAAAAATTCAAAAAATCTGTCTACAAAGCAGATTTTATGCGTGGAATACATAGTGTTTTGAACTCCGCCAATGTTGCCGCACGTTTAATATGTCTAGGCATCGAATTGAAAAACTTATTCCTTTGTACAACAAGGAGTTCTGTGATCTACTAAATAAAAAGTTAGGTGTTCTTGCATCAGACGCGTTTCTAGTGTTGTACCTATGCAAATCACTTCCTCTTTCAATTCGATCACACAAATATCGAGGCAGCATTCCATTAATAATTTTAAAAATGAACGGTATTGTCAAGTAGTAAATTCTTTGCTTCACAGAGAGCCATTGTAATGCATCTAGCATGAAACTAGAGGAAGTGTATCTGTTACATTTTAAAATTAATCGCATGATTCTATTTTGCAATCGCTGTAACCTCAATATTTGTGTTTGATTGGCAAGAAACAAAATAGACAGGCAGAAGTCAATATGTGGTGAAATAATAGATTTATATAATAAAATTTTACTACTAATTGTTAAATCATTTTTCAGACGACACAACATACCATACTTTTTAGCAATCTTTTTGATGACATTGTCGATGTGAGGCTTAAAGGTTAACTTTTCATCAATGATTATTCCAAGATATTTTAATTCACTAACGCGATCAATAGTCTCACCGTTTATTTCAACGTTAACGTCAGGCCTAGTATTAGCCGAAGAGATAATCATGTATTTAGTTTTAGCAACATTTAACTTTAGTTGTTTAAATTTTAATCAGTGAGCAAGGGAATGCAAATCTTCGTTCAAATGCGCTACGGCTTCATCTACATCCTTAGCTGCAATGAACAGAACAGTGTCGTCAGCAAACAAATTTAAGTCACAAAATCGTAAAACTCGCCTAATGTCATAAATATACATAATAAATAAAATAGGACCTAAGACACTACCTTGCGGCACTCCAAGAGGATTGTCGAGAGGACTAGATACAAAATCGTTAAAACTAGTTTTCTGAGTTCTATCACATAAATAGTTTTCAAACCACTTATGTGCTATCCCTCCGATACCAAATCGCTCTAAAGTTTTCAAAAGTAAAGGTCTCGAAATTGTCTCAAAAGCGCGTTTCAGATCCAAAAATACAGCAAAAATAGTCTCTTTAACCTCGATTTTCTCTTTCCATTTGGCTAACACTAGATTCAAAGCTGTTTCGCAGAGCGGTTGCTTCGGAATTAGCAAATTATTATTATCCCAGACAACCATTTTACACTTATATTACAATCTATGATCGCATTGTGCGTACATTAATACGTGAACATTAAATCGCACAAGGTGCTTCAAATGCGCCATATGCGTGCAAAAGTGGAGGCGATATATATGCATTATGAAAAAAAGTTCTACCATATGAGATGTAAAAAATAAGTTTATGCGAATTATGTACTACATGTCGAGTAATTCAAATACTCATTGCGACTTTAAAATCTCATATTTGCGATACAAAGGAACATTATAAACGAATTACTTTAGCAATATATGCGATGTATGTCAGTTATAATTACGATGTTTTTCGATGTTTTATACGATTTACACCGTATTTATTTTCAGTGCCAAAAAACAAAAGAAACTAAATTAGTTCCAAACCTAATATTGCTATCCATGGCGTGGTGCTCTTGTCATTACCTTGGAAGCTGTGCACACATTATTTTTGTATTTGTTTCTCTTATATCCGACATATTTAGTCTTCCATCCAGACTCGAACCTTGAGCTTCTTAGTCGTCAAGCGGCACTCTCTTCTCTGATGTATCTCCTACTTATCGGAAATGTCGATTGTTGGCGATGACATTCTTCTTTCATCATATATTTAACCAAATTATTTCGTATAACCGCAATATACTTGCGGATGTCATTACGTGATATAATTCGCTACTTTGTACGAGGAAAATATTGCTTATATATGCATATGTTTGGTCACGATATATCGCTTAATTCCAATTTCATTGTATCTCATATTGTGAGTTAATTTCAAATTTTTTACAGGCAGATACATTACTTACATACCAACCATGCTGTGATTACCAACTCTTTTTAGACTGAATATTGCAAAATCAAGACTAAATTATCTGGCGAAATCGGGTGCTTAATATTCTGGTTAACATACACTTTAAAACTATTTATGAAATATTTGCATGTGGTATCTTAAAGGGGTATACGCCATATTCTCTCACAAAATTCGATAGGGTACGACATTAGCTGAACTAACTCGTGTATTTGGTAAGTTGTGCTTTAGAAATTACATTATTTATACATCTGACGTAGTAAAAGGATTTTTCTTTTCTATCTAATGAACTTATAAAGGAATATATGTGTTCTTGCTGTTCCGGTTTCGTGAGTTCGTGACGGATTTTTGATGTGACCGAAACTTTCTTCCAATGAAAATCTGGACAAGCAAAAAACGGAAGGGTGCTACAAAGAAAAATCTGGTTATAGTGGGTAGAAAATATAAAAGCCTGCAAGCCGCAGAAGACCTACCAAAGCAAGAAGTGTCCGACATCGAAAACAAACGAAATTCGTAAAGCTTAAACTACTGATTCGCGGATATACCACTGTACTAGCGATATGATCGTTTATACCTATTGTAGTGGATTCTAGACAACCATGTTTACCATTAAAATTTATCACACCTTTGATGAAAGAACGAGCAGGACAGTCACAAATAAAACAACGTATTCTGACTGCAACATGATTACCATTAATCACCAACCCATGCTCTAAAATATGTAGTAGCTCATCTACTAATGGATTTAGAAATTCAATAGCACTTTTGGGTTTGCTCGTTCCATAATATATTCCTATGGCCATAGGGGGAGTTATAGGAAACTCGTGTACCCTGAAGAGAATTCGCTAAAACTTTTTAGTACTACTTTTGTGACCTGATGAACCGTTAATGTTAATAGTCGACCCAATTCAAGTAGGAGTTGAGGATTCCTACAATAGATTTCACTGCTGTTTGAGTGATGTGGAACTCCATGGACTAGTACCGAATGTCAGCAGCTAGATTCGTCCTGTCAGTTCCAAATGTTTGCCTTGTAAATAATCATGCAATATTGAATATAAATAAGAATTATGGCTGCTATTTTGAATTATAACCCGATGTTCATTAACAATGGGTGGTAGTTCAATGTTCGTAGATACTTTAAGTAACTTTCGCACTAAATTTTTCAGTGGAAAGCATTGTATTCTGCTTTTCATCAATTTCGGGGTTTTCAATTGTTACATTATTCACAAATTTCCATTTTTCCTATATCGCTGCAGTAATCGACTGTATGTCCCACTTTTTCGAGCTTTTAAAAATCGTTTCTTATTGAAATAATCACACATGTGAAAACATTCGGAATGGTTGAAATTATTTACACATTGCTACAATGATGAAACATATAATCCGACTTCAAGCGATTATTTTTATTGTTATAAACTATCAGTTTGTACGACGTATTACCTACTCAATACAGTGTGATAAAGGAAACTGTTGGATCTCACGTATATTGATCAGTTTGAGGAATTCTGACGAGTTTCAGCATAAATAACATGAATTCATCTGCATGCGATTATGCGATTCTGTGATATTAATTGCAATAAGTTCATGTAATATCATTATATGCTACAAAATATATCCATGACCTATACAGATATACGATAATGATTTTAAACAGTTCTTTGTACGAGGTACTCCATGCAACTTTATGCGACTTCTGGTTGCTTGGGTATTCAAATAACTCATCAGCTGGCCCTTAACAACCAGTTCTAAATATGTGCAACATGTTAATGAGGCGGTACTCTTCGGCTTTATCCGTCCCAGTAACTTTGGGAATAGGAATCACAAGTGATTCCTTCCAAACTTTCGGCACGTGCCCAGTTTGTAGTGATTCATTTTCAAGGTCCAGCAGATCGTGTCCGATGACATGAAAGCAATCCTGTATCACTTTTACGTTGACATTATCGATACGAGCTGATTTTCCCAAAGAAAACAAATATCCTTCAATTGTTCAAAAGTGATTGAGTGAAATCCGTCAAATCTAAAGTTAATAATAACCGGCTTGTTATTTCCACAGGTTCACTGACCAGCTCAATACTTTGATTGATCAGTTGGACACTGTTAACGAAATAACTGTTCAATTTTTCAGCTATCCTTTTTTCAGATTGTTCTTCTACCCCGTTAAAAGTTATGGACTGCGAGGAACTACGTTTAGATTTAATTAAATTCTTTAGGATCTTCCATAACTCTTTGCTGTTGTTTTGATGTTGATCGATCTTCCTTTGGATATACATATTCACATTTGGTCTTCTTCAATGCCCGTGAATAAATATTTCGCACGTGCGTGTACCCATTCCAAAGACGCTCACTATTAGTTCTGCAAAATTTCTTGTACTTTTTATCCCTTTTACGTTTCAGGCGTAAAAGGTCTAAAGAGTACCAGCTGTTCGAGTTTTTCAAATTAACATATTTTTTTTCCTTTTTTATTTCGACTATGTTAGTCACATTTTCTTTTTTTACGTTTTAACGACATTCAATTAGCTAGAGATTACTGGGTAGGGAAAGTTATGAAACTTAGAGCCATAGTACTCAAGTGAGAGCAAGGATGTGAAGTAAACAGATCGGAAAACTAGAAGTGGCAGGGTCATTAGAACAGGCTATGCCTTTACGTATCTATCTTTACCGTGCCGGTTGTCACGGTAAAGATAGATACGTCTACCTTTATCAAGGACACATGATAGTGAACTCGGGTGATTCGTAGTTATTCTGCCTAAGCTCGACCCTCATTATCAGAAGGCAAAAATTAAGCCCGCACGATATTAAGCCTGTTCTAATGACCCTGCCACTTCTAGTTTTCCGATCTGTTTACTTCACATCCTTGCTCTCACTTGAGTACTATGGCTCTAAGTTTCATAACTTTCCCTACCCAGTAATCTCTAGCTAATTGAATGTCGTTAAAACGTAAAAAAAAAAACAAATTAACATACTTCTGAGAAACTAAACTATTTGTACACCCTTTTAACACGTTAGTTAGAACAGCTGCTTTGTTATCCAAATTTCCATTCAATTCCGTAAAATCCAGGCTTTTCGAAACCAGTTGAGACATGGCTTGTTTCGAATATCTTTTCCAGCACTTAATTTTAACTTTATACTCCTCACGGCTTGGTTCATTCTCCAGCAAAATTGAAATTGTCTCATGATCTGAAATTTTACAATCGGCCTCTACATACGAATGAACCCCGTCAAAATTTGAATACACGTGATATATCAATGTTCTACTGTATCTGGAAATTCTAACCGCTTGCTTGAAATTGAAAAAACTCAGCCAACTGCTTCAACTGATTCATGAATTCATTATTCATTATACATGAAGACTTTGTCACAAAAACACACTTTGCATATTTTGTTTTTCCAAAAATGGTCTGGTCTGTCTTTTGAAAAAGGCCAGACTTTTTTAACCAATTTTTTTCAAATGGCTATAGTCTAAAAAATGTTTTAGGAGTGGTTTTCACAAAATTAATCAAATTTACAAAATTCTTCATTGACTCCTACACTGAAAAAATAGATTTTAAAAATTTAAAGTCGATTTACAAAAAAACGATTTTTGATTTGGATGAAATTTTGTTCCAAGATAGATAATTATGTTCCCTACCTACCATCAAAAATTCAAGCACTTTTAAGAAAAAAAAGTTATTTGAAAAAAACTTTTCCTTGTCCAAACTGATTTTTTTCATCAGTGTATTTTTATCGAAAACTAAACCAATGAAAGTCATAATCAAACTCAGTTTGTGAGAAGATATTGTCTAATTTAGCAACTAAGTATATTTTTATTAACTTTTTATTACTTTTTCATTTTTCATGAGATCGAATTTTTATTACTTTATCTGAAAGTACAACTCCTTGAGAATGTTTTCCCACATTTTTCTAAAAATCCAGAGATGCCAGATACTGTTTTCAAATGTCTGCAATAATAATTTTTAAAGCCTGGGAAGAACAAAAAATGTCAGGGAAACTATTCTTGACCAAAAATGACTTATTGATGATGTGTTATATTAAATGAAAATAATGCATTTAGGGGCCGTACACAAATGACGTAGCTTTTTACGGCGTTTTTCGACCCTTCCCTCCCCCTCGTAGCATTTTGGCACAAAACTATAACCTCCCCCTTGTAAATAACGTAGCATTTCTGACCCCCCCCCCCATCTTCTCAACGCGACCGGTGGATGAAAAAAAAATTAAATATGTTTTCCTGTTCCTTTAAATATATGTATTTACAAAATGTTTGACGGCTTTTATCTACATTTTCATTTTAATAGCAAATTGCGAACAAAATAAGCCCGTTTCATGACAAATATGGCGTTAATAATTTTGTTTTGAATTTTATATGTCATGGAACATGAACAAAAGATCTCTCAGTTCACGATTCTGCAGCTGCTCATGTTTCTAAAAAGCATGCAACCAAACAAAATTACTAAATTTTGCTTGGTTGAATCCGAAGAGAAAACTTAATTCAGCTAACAAACTAAGTTTACTAGTTAGCAATATTAGCTAACTAATGTAGCAAGTTAAATCCGCATACACGCAAACTTGCCACATAAAAAAATTCATGAAAAGTAACTTGTGTGAATGTAAATTTATTTCTCTTGGGAATGGAGGAACATCAAATTGTTTTTTCTAATCAATGGGTTTTAATTCCCGTAAAAATAATTTTAATGCCACGTCGCGCAACTTCTGACCCTACCCTCCCCCTCGTCACAATTCGTCACAAATTTAGTATACCCCCCAAAATGCTACGTCATTTATGCATGGACCCTTATAGCCCAAGATAAGCAAAGAGAAATAGCTTATGCGGGAAATTCCTAAAGTTGATTTGAAACTAGCGTAACCAAAAGCCTTTATTTTCAAAAATCTGTAAATATCTGCAACCAAACTAAAAAAATCTGTAAATATCTGCAACCAAACTAAACAATCTACAAATATCTGCATCATCGAAAAAATCTGCAGCTAAAATTGAAAGTCTGCGAATTTGTAGACATGTCTGCAAATCTGCATCTCTGTAAAGATCCGAGAAATAGATCGAAAGTTACAGCGTTACAGTTATGTTACAGGAGAAAATGGCCCATAAAATAGACATACCAACGAATTATTGTTAATGCTCTGTTAATAAAATATCTAAATTGTGGTGGGAAAACTGAATTTTCCTAAAGGGGTTATATAATGTACTGAGCCAAAAAAATCGAAATTTTTTTAATCGATTTGAAGTTTATACTTTACTCAAATTTCCAACGCGACTGAGAACTAAGAAATCAACGCTTTTTATAGAAAAGGGCGATACTAGCACTGACACCATTCAAAGAAAATCAACAGTGAATATTTCCAGACTTGGTTTTATTTCCTATTTAAGAACTATTGTGTTTTTACATCCTAGATCGCATGATTCAGTGATCGAAACTTAAAACTTCATAAAGTATTTGAAATTATTAAATTAAAATTTGTTTTTGCTATTGAAATTGGCGATTGTTTGCTTTTTCGGTCCCACCTATCAGCATTGAAGTATCGCCCTTACGTTTTTTTACAATAACTACCGTTCTACACCGCCGATTTCGTCCGTGTTTTTTCAATAGCGATCATTGTTACTATTTACAGCTGGTATCAGCGTGATAATCGGTAACCCGTCAGGGTAACAATTTAGCACTGGGTGGAAATATACCCTTTTTTTGCGTATGTACTCCGTAGAGTGTAATGTTTACGTAAAATTATGCTCACCGCTGTTCGGTACCGTTCACATTTAGTTGTAAATTTTTGTTCATTTTCGCGTTTGTGAACGGTTTTATTCGTACAGATAGGTTAGATAATTTTTGTTTAATGTTTGTGAATTAGTAACATAGGGCTTAGGTAGGCTACCGCTCTCCTCTTGCAAAAATTCGTGTGTACTGGTTATGCTGCTCATCTTTGACAGCTGTGCGACAAGGCGGTTGGCGGTTTGTGATAGTCTAGTGCGGAAGGCGGCCATCGAGTTAGAAAGTGACGGACCACAGCCAGGAACAGACGTTCCAGATTTATTCCTTTTTTCGGGACAGTTTCCCGCCACCGTAACAAAAGTTCAGTGTGCGCGTGTGACGGTAAGTGAAATCCGTCAGTGTATCGGTGTGTGGTCCGGGCATACAAAAAAGTCCTGGTGTAGGGTCGCCCGCGACGGGAAGCTAATCGCTAAGGAGCTACTCGCTTCCCCGGCAAAATAAAAGGACCCAAGTGACACCAGTGCCGTTCTCACTGTGGAGGATCAGTCGAACGAGCCAAGCTCTCCTCCACAGTTAATTGCCAAGGAGAACGAAGCAGGGCGGACAAAGGTTCCCCCTGGGAAGTTTACTGCGGTAACTTCCGGGATCGTTTACGGCGAGTAGACGATCCGGCGATTCGTCGCCAACGTCGCTAGGGAGGTTCCAGCAAAGGAGCCAAGCTCACCTCCCTAGCTAAAAGCCAAGGACCGCTGCCGGAGCAGCCAACGACACCAGAAGGAGAACGCGGCCATTGTGTTCCCGGCCGGTCAGGAAAAAAACCGTCGCCTTCCCGCCGCCATCAGCAGCAGACCGTAAGGAACGACCAGCAGAGGAGAGTTTCGGGAGAAAAAACGGTAAAGTTAGAATTTATTTGTTTTTTTCTCTTTTTGTTTGTTATTATACGATAATCCGAAATTCCGGTAGGAGCAGCTAGGCCGCCCTGAAAAGAATGGTACGCCGGGCAAACAAGAACCCGAGTAGTGGGCAAACCCCTACTTACATTTGGCGCACAGTGCATAACACACTGAAAAAAATATTTTCCTATTTTGGAAAATATTTTTTTCTTCCGGAGTGTGGGGTGCTTCTACTAAATCGAGGATTTTCGTAGAACAGTGGTAAGGTTTCTTCCGCAATATTGTTCCGCGGTCGTATTATTTATTTATGTACATTTTGGTATTGTTTTTTTGATTTTTGCATTTTCTTTTTTTGTTCGAACTTGTGGATTGCGTTGTTTGTGTTTGGTCTGCCGGACGAGTAGTTTGAAGGTTGTTGTTATTATTCGGTTGCGGTGGCCAATCGCCTTGAATTCTTAATCCGGGTTGAGACATTTTTGGAACAGCTTGATTTCCTGAAATTTTAAGGGAATCGTTAGTGGGCGAAAAATCGAAAATAATACCGTGTCAGTACTTACATGCTTTGTGTCTTGGTGATTTCTTCCAATATAGCGCAAGTTATGATGGCGTTGGAGAAATTCAACCAAGCGTGTGTGTTCCTGCGCGTCGATCATTTGCATTTCGATGAGCTGGATTTTGAGTTGCTATCTCGAAGCATTGTTATCTCTCCTGATTCTGATCTTTCGGGTGTCCAGCGGCAGCGGCGTCTTTGGGGAATTTTGTCGCATGAGCGGTCGTCTCGGAGGGAATTGGTTCGCAATTTCCGGGGTGACGTGGGTGAAGAAAAGGAGATCTGCCTTGGTAAATTACTAACAATCAAGGAAGATCTCCAGTACCGGGGCCCAAACAAGGAGATTTACCGAACACGGTTGCTTCATTTGGGGTCTAGGCTCCAGGTTATCCGAAATTATGCGGCAGGGGAGGTCAACCAAGAAATTTCGGGGTTGCTGGAGGAAGTTCTAGCAGTTTATTCCAGTCATTTCAGTGACGAACAGGCAGCACTTCCTCACGACAACCAAGAAGGGGAGAATGGAGAAATTTTGGAAGATTTGCTGAGTACAGACGTACCTGCAATTCCACAGGGATCCAATCCTTCCGATAACCAAGGATCTCTTTCTAAACAGCTCGTAGGAGACGACCTGTTGCGTGTCTTGTGCGAGATGAGGGACGAGATTCGACAATTGCGACAGCAATCCGACGATAATAGAGCCCTAGCGTCTCAGGGGTCTGATGCTTTTTCAAAAGCTACTGAAACGCTAATGGGTGGGATTGCTTCACTGACAACAATTTCGTTAGTTTTAAGAAAGACGGTTCAAGAAGTTGTCTCACTTCGTGAAACCGTCAGGGCACTTCGGGCACTAGTACATCAGAAGGAAAGCGCTCCCGAGATGGATTTGCAGACCGATCTGGAAGATTTGTGTTTGATGGACGTACCCGATTCACTTAATGCACCAGATATTCCTCGCCCAACACTGGCGCCCAGTCCCGATCAATTTGTGTTGAAGCGAGGATTCTCGGGTCAACAAACTATATGTCCATCACTTCCAATCGAGAAACCGAAACAGAATACCGGATTCACAGCCCCGTACCAAATTCAGAACCAGCCTCACGTTCCTGAATGGACCGAATAGCGGACGGGACCATCCTATCCGAACTTTTCAATATCTACCAACGCGGGAAACGGATCTATGGCAGCCCCAACGAATTACTCGCGTAACCCGCAACGCGTCGCTGATTGGAAAATTCGGAAATATGCTGGAACTGATGAAGGAACGGGACTAAATGAATTCTTGGACACCGTAGCGAGTTACGCTGCGTGTGAACAAATGTGCGAAGCAGGACCGGCGGAAAGCGTGGGTAGCATGGGTAGTACTACCCACTCGAAAATAACCGAGAAATAACCAACTCGAAATTTTGAACCATTTCAAAAAATTTAGATGTGCAACCCATGTTTCTCGCACTACACACATTTGAAAACATCGATGTACCACAATTCCATTTGCATAAATGAACGTGATTTAATGTGAATGTAATGTAAGCGTGTGCATTGCGAAAAGGGAAAAAAAACCTTACTAATGAACCCCTCACCCTATGCTTTCTACCCACTCGGGCGTAAAGTGTTTCGCCGCCCCTGGTGCGAAGACGAACTTTTCAATTCTGCGATGCATTTGTTCACTGGCAATGCTTTGACCTGGTATCAGGCTATGCGTGCGCAAAACCGGTTGTTTAACTGGAACCATCTTGTTTGCGAGCTCAAGGTAAATTTTGTTCATCCTGAACTTGATGCTACGCTCAAAATGAAGGCTCTCCAGCGCCGGCAGATGTGTAACGAATCTTTTCAGGAATACTTCCTGGAAATGGAAAAAATATTTCGTGCTATGACGGTTCCAATGGCACCGAGTGAAAAACTCGACGTGCTCAGGCGGAACCTGAAAGCCGATTATAAACAAATGCTGATTCTCAGGCCAGTGAACACACTTTCATAATTGATGAGTCTTGGTAAATCGATCGACGCCTCCAAGACGCCGATTTATCAGAAAGTTTTCGGTTCTTCTCGGGAAGTTGCTGCTTGTTCTGATAATCCACCACAAAACAAACAAAAACAAAATAATCGAAACCAAAAGGGAGGTGGACAGAATAACGGCAACGCAAAATCCAAAACGTTTTGGAGCAAGAATGCCAAACCGGCAGGTCTTGATTCAAACAAGCCTCCTGACAACCAGAAAAAGAAACAGCAAGGGAATCAGGATGGCAAGAATCTCGAGGGAAACAATCAAAAATCGATCGACCCACTGCAGAAACCTATGATGTGCCTAGAATATTTGGTGGAAAAGCATCGTCCTCAAGTGCTCGGCGTCTGCTACAATTGTGGAGACAAAGGACACGAATATGAGGAATGCCGGAAACCAAGGCGGGTCTTTTGCATAGTGTGCGGATTTAAAGGTTTTGATGTTTCTCGTTGCCCTTACTGCCTAAAAAACGGGATCAGAACCAACTGAAGTCGCAGTTGGCAGTAAAACAGCGCTACAAACAACAACTCATTATTAACCCCCAGATTTACGACAGTTTTCGACCGGCTCGTGATGAGGACTATGATAATTCGTTGTCTGTCGAAACCATCGTCCTTGACGACCCGTTCGATAACCGTCCATTTGCAATTGTCGCAGTGTACGGAAATTCCTTCAGAGTTTTGCTCGACAGTGGTAGTAACGCCACGATTATAACTAAAAAGCTATACCGAAAGTTTTCGAAAAGTCCCTTGAAAAGTTTGGAACGACCATTCGAACTACGTTCTGCGAACGGTCAATCCTTACCAATCATTGGACAAGCGTATCTCCAGTATACTTTTCAAAATTTGACAAAGGTCCTATGCACTCTTGTAGTAGAGCATCTGACCGTCAACTCCATTCTAGGTATGGACTTTTGGCGCGCCTTTAGGATTTCTCCTGAGATACAAAACTGTGCTCTGTTGAACTCGGGTCAGGAATCGGAAGACGACGAAGAAGATGAAGTACCGCACTCACTTCGGAACAGTTAGCGCGCGTAGAAGAAGTAAAGAAGTGTTTCCAGGCAGTAGAGCCCGGAAAGCTAAGCCCAACCTCATTCACAGAGCACAGGATTGTCATCAAAGATGAATTCCAAGGTGCGGCACCCGTTTGCCGATATCCTTATCACATGAGCCCAAAGAAACTGTCTGGGAAGAAGTTGACCGATGGCGGTCTATGGGAATTATCGAGGAGTCTGATTCGGATTGGTCGCTTAATATTGTGGCTGTCACGAAACCAGACGACTCAATCCGCCTTTGCCTAGACGCTAGGCCTCTCAATGAGCGTACTGTACGGGATGCATACCCTCTGCCCCACCCTGGGCGAATATTGGGCGGCTTACCCAAGGCGAAGTACCTGTCTACCATAGACTTGAAGGAGGCCTTTCTCCAGGTACCCCTGGCTAAGGATAGTCGAAAATATATCGCTTTCAGTGTTCCCGGCAGGGGTATGTTCCAATTTATCCGTCTACCATTTGGTCTCGTCAACAGCCCCGCTACTCTGGCGCGACTGATGGACCAGGTTCTAGGACGAGGTAAATGGGAACCTTACGTTTTCGTCTACCTAGATGACATCATCGTGGTAAGCGAAACGTTCGAGCATCACATACAGTTGCTCAAAGCAGTGGCCGATTGTCTAGCAAGAGCCAACCTAACCATCAATTTGGAAAAATCCCGTTTTGGAGTCCCCGAACTAAAGTTTCTTGGTTATTTGTTGAATCGGGACGGACTTAAGGTCAATCCTGACAAAATTCAGCTGATTCTCGACTACGAGAGACCGGTTACCGTGACGAAACTCCGTCATTTCCTAGTTATGTGCGGTTATTACCGCCGCTTCATTGATCGGTTCAGTGAGGTCACTGCTCCCTTGAGCGATCTGCTCAAAACGAAAACCAAGAGCTTAGTTTGGAACTCCGAGGCGGAACTCGCGTTCCTTAAAATTAAGGAACTTCTAGTCACTCCTCCAGTTTTAGTCCCACCAGACTTCTCCAAAGAGTTTATCCTTCAGACAGACGCTAGTGACGTAGCAGTCGCTGCTGTTCTGGTGCAGGAGTATCCCGAGGGTGGAAAGTAGTTGCTTACTTTTCGCACAAACTGACCACTCCCCAAAGGAACTATCATGCAACTGAGAAGGAAGGTCTGGCGGTGATAATGGCGGTTGAACACTTCCGAGGATACTTGGAAGGTTATCATTTTCGACTGGTCACTGATTCGTCAGCGATTACATGGATACTGAAGACTAAATGGAAAACCAGTTCTCGTTTGAGTCGTTGGAGTTTAGAATTACAACTCTACGACATGTCTATTGAGCACCGGAAAGGCAAGGACAATGTCGTTCCTGATGCGTTATCCCAGGCCGTAGCAGCCGTTTCAGCTTTGTCCACCTCAGACTGGTACTGTTCAATGATGTCCAAAGTTATCCAAAATCCTGACGACTATGCCGACTTCAAAGTAGAAAATGATCAACTTTTCAAGTATGTCAACTAGAAAGTTGTTCCGTGCGACTCGCGGTTCAGTTGGAAACTCGTCCTAGCACCCGAGTTCCGTCAAGATTTGATCCAACGTACCCACGAAAATTTACTTCACGTGGGATACGATAAAACGATCCACGAAGTGCAGTTGCGATATTACTGGCCTCGGATGGGATCGGAAGTACGAAAGTTTATTCGAGAATGTGGGACGTGCAAGGAAATCAAAGCTCCTTTCGTCCCAGTCCAGCCCGAAATGGGTCAGTCGCGTACGACTAATGCACCATGGCGAATTGTTTCTGTGGACTATGTTGCTCCTCTACCAAAAAGCAAACGTGGCAATCAACACTTGCTTGTCGTCCTCGACGTCTTCAGCAAGTACGTCATGTTAACCCCCGTTCGCAAAATCGCTAGTACGTCACTCTGTACGATGCTGCGCGAACAGTGGTTCAATCGCCATGGTAGCCCGGAAATTCTGCTAAGCGACAATGCCTCCACTTTCACCTCGAAGGAGTTCAGTCAATTCATAAAAGAAACCAACGTCAAACATTGGCTGAACTCCCGCTATCATTCGCAGACTAACCCAGTGGAGCGAACAAATCGCTCGATAAACACCGCAATTCGGTCATATGCTCCAACCGAGCAGCGCAACTGGGATGTCCACATCACGGATGTGGAGCGCATCCTGAATACTACCGTTCATTCCTCCACTGGGTTTATTCCTCATTTCATTATACACGGGTGTGAAAAGGCATCTGCCGATGACTTCAGCAGGATTCCCGGTGAGGGTGACCTAGAAACAAGACACTAACAGTTAGACAAAATCCGGGAGATTGTGGTCAATAATTTGGCAAAGGCAAGCGAGGGCATTCGATATCAGTACAACTTGCGTCATCGAAAATATGCCAAGCCATTCAACGAGGGACAAATGGTGTACCGTCGAAACATGAAGTTGTCGAATGCACTCGAGTCTTACAATGCTAAACTTGGACCACAATACTTACCGGCAAAAATTATCACCAAAAGGGGTGTATCCTCCTACGAGCTGGAGGATTTAACAGGCTAAATAAAAACCTTGGAGTTTGGCTAGCAAATCTCCTTAAACCAGCATAAAAACTTTTCCGTGCCATCTGTGGACTGACGGTATGCTTTTATATGGATTACTCACTTGGGAGTTTTCCAAAAGCAGCCGTCAGTTCCCGACGGCAACAACACGGACTTTGGTCCGAATAAAAAAAAACAATAAACATTTCTCCGTCTTCTCTATTTTTATTGGGGAAGACCAACTCTGCCGTGGGAAGCTTCTTCATTAGCTTCATGCATTTTTCAGAGCCACACTCGCGCAGTGTGGTAAACAAACATCCGCGCAACATATATGCTCTAGCGCCGGTGACGGATACGGTGGTTTGCACTTCTCCACTTAAAATCAAAAACAAGTATACTACACCGTACCGTCGTTCGGTCAACATAACACTGCCGTGTTCGGCCAACAACAAGCGTTTTGAGGCAAAAAAGGACGAATATACAAACTTTTTGTCCGGAATGTCTGTGAGTGGGAGAAATGATGACGTGTTAAGCGGTATTGTATGAGTGAATGCATGAGCGTGGAATCGAACAGAGTGAATGAATGCATGTGTGAATGATAAGATAAAATTGTTTTGGGGTTAATTCGAAGTGCTTATCGGAATGTGAATGATCGAGTAGACCAGTGATGGATGAATGAATGGGATAATTGTATGAATGTATTTGGATAGAAACCCCAACACAAGCGTGTAGTACTGGTACCATAAGAACACGAGGCATTTCTGGACAGTCGAGGGAAAAAAACGAACAAAATAATGATGGCAACCGTTCCCCTGCAAGTTGGAGCATTGAAAATTGTCAATGTCACTTGCAGAATTTTAGGAATATCGAGTTGTTACCGATCTTGTTTTCGGATTGGATTTAGGGTTCAACCCATACCCGAATAATGATAGTGGCTGACAACCTCTCGCTTCGCGTATGTTGTCAGTATTATCAGACCCAACACAAACAGTTCACCGGTTAGGACATCCGGTCGATTAGTTCTTGAGATGAAAATTTATAAATTGCGGAAGAAATGATTAGGTGTAGTTAGTTTTTCTTTGTTTATTTATTTATTTATTCATTTCGTTCATTATTATTGTATCGGTGTTAGGTGTTAGTTTAGAAAAAAATTGTTGCCAATTTTTTTCCACCCGGTGTGGGCGAGGTTGTAACCCGTCAGGGTAACAATTTAGCACTGGGTTGGTTGTTTTTGCGTATGCACTCCGTAGAGTGTATTGTTTACGTAAAATTATGCTCACCGCTGTTCGGTACCGTTCACATTTAGTTGTAAATTTTTGTTCATTTTCGCGTTTGTGAACGGTTTTATTCGTACAGATAGGTTAGATAATTTTTGTTTTATGTTTGTGAATTAGTAACATAGGGCTTAGGTAGGCTACCGCTCTCCTCTTGCAAAAATTCGTGTGTACTGGTTATGCTGCTCATCTTTGACAGCTGTGCGACAAGGCGGTTGGCGGTTTGTGATAGTCGAGTGCGGAAGGCGGCCATCGAGTTAGAAAGTGACGGACCACAGCCAGGAACAGACGTTCCAGATTTATTCCTTTTTTCGGGACAGTTTCCCGCCACCGTAACAAAAGTTCAGCGCGCGCGTGTGACGGTAAGTGAAATCCGTCAGTGTATCGGTGTGTGGTCCGGGCATACAAAAAAGTCCTGGTGTAGGGTCGCCGAGATAGGAAGCTAATCGCTAAGGAGCTACTCGCTTCCCCGACTAAATAAAAGGACCCAAGTGACACCAGTGCCGTTCTCACTGTGGAGGATCAGTCGAACGAACCAAGCTCTCCTCCACAGTTAATTGCCAAGGAGAACGAAGCAGGGCGGACAAGGGTTCCCCCTGGGAAGTTTACTGCGGTAACTTCCGGGATCGTTTACGGCGAGTAGACGATCCGGCGATTCGTCGCCAACGTCGCTAGGGAGGTTCCAGCAAAGGAGCCAAGCTCACCTCCCTAGCTAAAAGCCAAGGACCGCTGCCGGAGCAGCCAACGACCCCAGAAGGAGAACGCGGCCGTTGTGTTCCCGGCCGGTCGGGAAAAAAACCGTCGCCTTCCCGCCGCCATCAGCAGCAGACCGTAAGGAACGACCAGCAGAGGAGAGTTTCGGGAGAAAAAACGGTAAAGTTAGAAAATATTTGTTTTATTTGTGTTCGCCAAATTTTGGAAGAAATCTATAACATAACCCCTTGAAAACTACTTAAAAATTGTTGTAGTGCGATGCAATAAAAATATCCCCAAAAATGAAATGTACCTATTTTGCACATTTCCATCTTCATGATAAGGAAAACATGCTCAAGAAAGGATTTACTCGAATTCAGTCTTGTTCGTCTGCTAGAGCCCATCAAACATATGTTCATATTTGGCTGATAAAATCGGGGTTTCAATGTATTATAATAGATATTCAGTATTCGAAGAAGTTTCTTGTGAACGAGTGTAGAACGACTTTGTTTCTACTTACTTGAAGTCAGCGTCGTAGCCAGAAATTCGGTTTGGTGGGGGTTTGGTGAAAATCGATCATAATGTCCAAACGGCATAATTCAGAAACCGCAATTTTTGAAGTTTTAAAATTATGCAGAATTAATTTTTCAGAAAATAGTAACAGAGTTCGTGTCTTTAGCTAATTTGTTGAGACTTTATTATAGTCATGAATATTAACCTGAGAAAATTCACCATAAATACTTCTTGGACGATATACCGTCAAAATTATTTTATCAAAAGATGCGCTGTTTAACGTTTGTAAAACTCATCGAAGATACTAAACCTCTGAAATTGGCGGTTTCAAAATGATGCTATCTTGACCTTAAATTACTGTTTTTAAACGTTTGACCTATACATATAATTGGTCATACAACAAAAATCAAATGCTCATCAAAATCGATCAGAACCTGCTAGAGTCGAAAGGAAATCGTCATTTTTCATAAATTTCTCTCTACATTCGGAAAGTGTTATCCTCGTTAAAGATGCTGCACACCTTCAATGTAAATTTCACTTACAGTCTGCTGATGAACACAACTCAATCGACTCTACCGCTCCAGCGAACCTTCAATGTCAAAATGATAATGTCGATCGCATCGCATCTGTCTGCTCAGGTAAACATTTGAATAATATATGTCCTTCCGAAGCTACACGTGATACTGCTCACCTTCAAGTATGCCTCCCATTGCAGTCAGCCGCTGGACAAAACAGTTATGACGCAGTCATTCCCTCCGCATAGCAGCTTGTTCCCCTTCCTGACAACGGTACCTGCTCTCCCCGTGCTATTTGCGGTGATGGTGATCATCGAGCCCGCAGTCCTGAAATTTGGTATGCAGCTCGACACCTCTCACATGACGCTGATGGTTTGCGGATTTACTATCAGAACGCGAGAGGGCTTAAGACGAAAATTGACGACGTGTATTTAGCTGTTTTGGACGGTGACTACGATGTTTGCGTCTTCACAGAGTCCTTGGTGATTTCAATCAGCCAGGGCTCATTTGGGTGCCGTCACGACACGGATACGCTTACCCAGACCCGATTGCTTCGACAACCAACATCGCCAGTCGTTTGCTACTGGACGGATTTGCTTTCAACGGACTAACCACCAGTCACACTTTCTGGATCTCGTCTTTGTTAGTGAAACTATTATACCTGTATGTTCCGTCAATGAAGCATCCAGCGTGATTGTTCCACTTGACAACTTTCATCCCGCGCTTGAAATCTCAATTGGCACTATTCGATCAGTTCAGTATGTAGAAACTCTTTCTGTCGACCGTCTCAACTTTCGCAAAACTGATTTTGTAAAACTGCGCAGTTCTCTGTCGCAAATTGATTGGAGTGTACTGCATGCCCAAGTGAGTGTTAATGCTGCAGTTGCCATCTACAAACGACTACTACTGAACTGTGTTGAGACCTCAGTGCCTAAATGTCAGCCTCCTAGAAAGCCGCCTTGGTCAAATAGCACTCTTCGAAAGCTAAAACGTACTCGAGCAAAAACCCTACGTGCGTACACAAATCGACGGTGTCCTCTTTCTAAGCGCATGTTCACTTTAGCCAGTAATGAGTATCGTTGTTACAACAAGCTTCTGTACAAACGCTACGTAAACCGCATCCAGAATAATCTACGCTGAAACCCGAAGGGCTTTTGGTCATTTGTCAACACGAAGCGAAAAGAAACTGGACTTCCATCAAGGATGCTTTACGACGGCGAAGAAGCTACGACAACTGTGGCGAAATGTACGCTGTTTGCCAGATTCTTCTCGAGTGTTTTTTCAACTGACTCGTCAATCGAACTCGAAAATGCCTCTCACGACGTTCCTGCTTGTGCTGTTGATTTTGATGTGTTTACTGTCTCTGAACAAATGGTTACATCTGCAATCCGGAAAACCAAGCCTTATGCACCCGGCCTCAGTGCTATACCTTCAACTGTATTGAAAAAATGTTCGGACTAACACCACTTGCATATATTTTTAACCTATCGCTTCAGCAGCAAACGTTTTCTGAGGATTGGAAATGCTCAGTAATGTTCCCGGTATTCAAGAAAGGTGACAAACGCAACATAGCAAACTATCGCGGAATCACTTCGCTAGGATTCAAATCTAAAGTGTTTGAATCAATTATCAACGAAGCGTTATTTTCTGCTTGTCGACACTACATTAGTACATCCCAGCACGGATTTTTCCCAGGACGTTCAGTCGAGACGAATCTCGTTTGCTTTACGTCATTTTGCACGGAACAAATGTCTAAGAAATTGCAGGTGGATACTATTTAAACTGACCTAAAGGCAGCTTTTGATAGAGTTAATCATGAGATAGTGATAACAAAGCTTGATAAGCTAGGGTGTTCTACTAGATTCTGCCAGTGGCTTCGATCCTACTTTGTGCACCGTGAAGTCGTTGTTCAAATTGGCGATATTGTTTCAGAATCCTTTTTCAACACTTCCGGAGTTCCTCAAGGTAGTATGCTAGGTCCACTACTTTTATCACTGTTCGTGAACGATGCGGTTTTCGTTCTAAGGCGTGGAGGAAAGCTGTTTTTGCCGACGACTTAAATTTTTTTCTTGTTATACGGAATGAAGCCGATTGCCGTGAGCTACAGCATCTTATTGACACCTTTTATAGCTGGTGTGTAAGAAACATGATGGTCCTTAGCGTTGCAAAATGTTTTGTCATCAGCTATTATCGAACGAGAAATGTGCTTACCTTCAACTATAACATCGCAGGAACTCTGCTACAACGCGTTGACCACGTGAAGGTTCTAGGAGTCATTCTTGATGAAAAGCTAACGTATACTCATCACGTCTCAGCGACCATCGACAAAACCAATCGTTTGCTGGGATTTATTTTCAAAATATCCAACGAATTTCGGGATCCTCTGTGCTTCAAGGCTCTTTATTGCTCATTGGTGCGTCCGCAGTTGGAATTTGCAAACGTCGTTTGGTGCCCTTATCAAGCTACATGGAGCCTTAGGATCGAAGCAGTCCAGCGTAAATTCATACGATATGCGCTACGTGAATTGCCGTGGAGCCTGCCACCGTACGAGGACCGTTGTCGTCTTTTAGGACTTAATACTTTAACACGCCGGAGACATGCAGCGCAAGCTACCTTCGTGTCAAAGATTCTGCTGGCTGAAATGATGATCCGGAGCTACTTGCGCAAATCAACCTCTACGCGCCTACCCGTTCTCTTCGCCCTCGAGCCCTGCTGCATTCTGAAATGCGCAGCACTAACTACGCTACCAATAGTCCAATTTTAGCAATGAGTCGTCGCTTCAACGAGTTTGCTGAAATTTTTGACTTCGTCATGAACTCTTCGCAGTTTCGTCGTCGTGTATTGTCACTATTTTAATTATGTTTAGTTTTAATTATGTTTAGTTTACCTTCGTTTAGTATAGTTCATTTATAGCCGTAAGCACAAAGCCGTACTAACTGTTTTTAAACCGGACTAACTTTTAAACCGGCCTAAAATATTTGGTAAGCTTTAATCAAACGATGCTGTCATTTATATGGCTGCGTTCTGATCTGCGTTACACGTCAATGTTAAAAAACAACAAATTCAAGTTAAAGAAAATGAGTAAATTCATTGCGATATTTTCTTGCAGTAAATAGCTTTTCTTCGTCAAATATCTCGTTCCATAGGGTTTGAGAACAATTTTGTCAACTTGTTGCCGATATGTTTCTGAACATAGAACTTTAACGTGTTGGATAGCTGAAAGTTGGCCGATGATGTACAGTACTTTGTAGTAACATAATATGCACAAAAGAAAATAAATTGATATACATATGCACGTTTTTATGCAGTTTGAATAGGCGCTCGTCGAGTTAGAGGTGGCTAAAACATCGGTTGTAATTGGTGCCATGATAGTTATTTCTCGACAAAAATATGATTACTGGTTAAAACCCAACTGTCAAAATTCTCTTTGAAAGGAAATTCCGGACAAACCGTCGCTGGATAAATACAGTTCATAGCAGTTAATGGAAGAGAACATTTTTCTCTTTTGTTTACTGTCAACATCTGTGATTGGCGAGTAACGGTTTGTCCGGAATTTCCTTTCAAAGAGAATTTTGACAGTTGGCTTTTAAGCCGGAATTATATGTTTGTCGAGATTTCATACTTTGATTAAAAAATTGGGTAAAATATTTCAATTTGAATTTAAAATGAGCTGTGAGTGTCATTCTAATTGAACATGATACCTATCGACGTGGGGGAGAATATTTATTTTCGTTTCAAGTGAATTTTCACAAGTTTGAAATAAAGATCAATTATCAATCAAGGCCTGCGAAATAAAAATTATACACGTTTTTCAGCGAGGTTTAAACAAAAAGTAAACAAAGATCAAACAAAAAATTAAACTTTGACAGAATGATCATTTATATTCACGAGCGTTATATTTATTTTTTTTTTGCACTGTGGCAGACAGAATATAGATATATTTCAATAATGCATCAATGCAAATTGGAACGATTTTATTTGCTAACAAAATTTCTATGATTTTATGAATAAAATAATAAGTACATTAAAACATAAATGAGAGTTTAAAATATCCTAGCAATATATTTTTACCAACACTCTGTAACTATTTGTGCCGTTTATACGCAATTTTGCTTTAAACTAACTTATGATCATTACAACAACTGACAGAATTTTATACCTGTTTAATTATTTCTATAGAGTTAATTAATATTTTAATATGACGTATTCCATATTTATGTCGTATTCTTTTCTGATTCGCGGTTCAATCAATGTTTTGGAATAATGTACCGGTCGTTCAGAACTATTGATGCATATGCCAAAAATCGAAATAAATATATTGATCACCGTTGTGTTCACAATAAATTTCAAAATATTTTGTGTTCAGATGTTTTATGTGATTTTATTCTTATTGGGACATTGCATATATTTAAAATCAATTATTTACTCTTAGCTTAGAGTATTTGTGGAGGTAATCTCTAAGCTGTTAACATTCTGATTCAATTTGCTAACCACGAGTGTAGGAAAATTCATAAAATATTGCATTTTACGATCTATATCCAATTGTCATTTGTTTGGATCTATCCCCTAAAACAAAAATTTTCTTCCGTTATTTACTTTTTTTAATGTGTGATACAATAGATATATGAGCAATAATTCGTGAAAATATGTTATCGATTTATATTAACGAATTAAATGGTCCCGCTTATTCTCTTAGCGATAAGCAAAAAGAAAAGAATCAAAACAATTCCTATTGTAGTTCTGCTTCTAATTCACAAAAACAACTTTGATCTGAATTGATTGAATTGATCTCAATTTATCCAAACGTGCTCTACTGTAACCCTTTGATGTGCAATTGGAATCAAGCGTGTAGAGAGAAGTAAAGAACGAGGAAATAAAAAAATGCGGGTAGATAAACACGGTAAAAAAACTTTACCCATTTTAAGTATTCAAATTGCCCATTTTCGGAAGTTATTCGAGCTGTCAAAAAATGGGTATTTTTTTGCTTCTAACAATGGGTGCTTTTTATTCATTTCACAACTACTCGATGAGATAATGTCAATGGATATACTGATCTTAATAATGAGTGAAAAGTCATTAAGAATTAATTTATGCGAGTTTACCTGCAAACTAAAGTTCGTAGCGGAACCTGCAAATTACCTGCCTGCATCTGAGTACGTGGCGGAAACGGAACATATCGGCAATGCTCGTAAAAACGGCTGTTTAAACTCTTGAGGATGTTGCAAATATGCGCAAGTTTGGCATTTTTAGAGCAGCCAAAAGATCCAGCCACCAAAAATATATCCAGTTGGCAGTATTATTTTGTTAAGTAGTTAAGGAGACAATAATGTGAAATGAATGTTATTTTATGTTTTTACATTTCTTATAAAAGAAATGTATAGAATTCGCTCAAACTTTCAAGATTTTTTCCGAGGCCCGGAGGGCCGAGTCCTATATACCAATGGACTCAGCTCGACGATTTGGGACAATGTCTGTGTGTGTGTGTCTGTGTGTGTGTGTGTATGTAACGGACAAATTCTCATTCGTGTTTCTCAGCAATGGCTGAACCGATCTTATCCAAACCAATTTTAAATGAAAGAACTAAAAAACAGTATGAACGCTATTAATTTGTTTTTGATTCTGATGTTTAGTTTCCAAGATATGAATGTTTGAATGTGTAAAAATGGCGTTTTTTGCAGTTTCTTGGAATTATTTGCCGAAGTTGACAATATAGATTAACAATTTATATGTTTTAGATAGCTTTAACAAATACCTTTCGAACAAGCTATAGATTGTTGAAATCGGACTATTATCAAAAGAGATATTTAACATTAAATGCGGACGAAAGATTTTTATCATTTCCCATTGCCAGAAATATGACCAAAAACATGTAATCTATTTTTAACGCCAAAACGGCTTATTTTAGGTTAATAGTATCTTCGGAGAATTTAATGGAGGCATTATGCCCTTTCTTTTGGTATTGTGCTTTTGCTGATTCATCCCCCTATGAGTGAGATATTTTCACAAATTTTCTTGGAAGTGATTATATCGAAATGATGCCTTCAGCAAATTTGTAGCTCTTACTTTTGCGAATAACTTTACTGAAGACTTCACATATCTATTTTGAATACTTTAAAAGTTATGGCTTGTTGTTTGTGGATTACTCTTTGTCGCCTATTTATTGTTCAATATAGTAATAATCCATTGAAATAAGCCAAACATTATTTCGATAAAACGAATTTTGTATTTCATTTTTCTATCTACAACCGCTAGAAATAATCACCGACACTTCCAAGTTGTCTGGAAGGAACTTGATAACTTATCAGTGCAAAAATGTTCATTTGTGCGAACCTTCTGACTGCAATTTTTCTAACTCATGACCATCGGATCGATCTGAAACACATCGGAAAATGAAAAGCGAAATAAATAACTCCAAGCAATGGCGTTGCCAAGAGAAGGTTTTGGGGTTTAACACCATACAACGCCCCCCCCCCCACCACACCAAAAAAAAATGGATTGAAGTTGAAAACTTATTGATGCAGACTGATTCAATTCAATATTACAATAACAATTATCTGATCCGTACATTGATATCCTGTTGTTGTAAACATCATGAGGACTTTTGATAAATTGTCGGAATGGGGTCCTGATATGTAACTGATCTATTGGTCTTGATTTCACAGTTGTCTAATTGCATCAATATCAAAATCCTGCCTGAAAACATTCCAATAGAAAATTCCAGAGTTCTGTAATCAATCATAATCCTCAGATTTCTTTTCAAATTGAGCTCGTTTTTGTAGAGATGTACTGTAATAAGGGTCTTTATTTATTAGGAAGCGAAGTTAAAATTGATTTAATGTCTATGAAACATAGAACAGCTCACCAAAAAAAATGCATAACTTTCAACATTTGCTAAAATGTTTTTGCCTTTCTCATTCACTCTAAAATTCGTCAATCTGATCCCGACTGGGAGGGCCGAGTGTCATATGCCAATCGACTCAGTTCGTCGAGATCGGAAAATGTCTGCGTGTGTATGTATGTATGTGTGTGTATGTGTGTATGTGGAAAAAATGTGACCTCTGTTAATCAGAGATGGCTGGATCGATTTGCACAAAGTTAGTCTCAAATGAAAGGTACAACCTTCCCATCGGCTGCAATTGATTTTTTTTATTGATTGAACTTCCGGTTCCGGAGTTACGAGTTGAAGAGTGCAATCACACAGCAAATTCCCATATAAACTGAAATGAAAAATTTTCAAAATCAAATTTGTATTTTTGATGCCAAATGACTTTATAATGCATGAAACATCGAGATTTGATGTAAACTCGAAAAAAATAATGTTTGACGAAAATTGATTTTTTTGGGACATTTTTGCCTTTCTCATATAGAAAGGTTATCCAATCACTCTAAAAATCGTCAATCATACCGGCCCGGAGGGAGTATGCAGTAAGTGGTTGCTACTTTAAAATTAAAACTAGTTTAAAATTTCTTAACAAGTTGAAAATTTTCGGCAGGACCCGAACCTCCCGGATCTTACTATGTGATACTGAAACATCGCTTGAAACCAGCGGCGGTCAGTATCTCAAGATCGTGGCTGTCGATCCATTGTACGTATGTGCAAATCGAACTGAACATGTAATATTTAATTCCACCATTGTATTGAACATAACCAGCCATGGAATCGTAGTCTGGACAAATGAGAAAAGCACAATTGCACCACTAGATGGATTAAAACAGGTTTTCATTTTGGGAATGCGTCGAGTTGAGACGAAAACGTAATATGATTAATAACGAGGATAACACTTTCCGAATGAAGAGAGAAATTTATGAAAAATTACGATTTCCATTCGACTCTAGCAGGTTCTGATCGATTTTGATGAGAATTTGATTTTTGTTGTATGACCAATTATATGTATAGGTCAAATGTTCAAAAACAGTAATTTAAGGTTAAGATAACATCATTTTGAAACCGCCAATTTCGGAGGGTTAGTATCTTCGATGAGTTTTACAAACGTTAAACAGCGCATCATTTGATAAAATAATTTTGACGGTATATCGTCCAAGAAGTATTTATGGTGAATTTTCTCAGGTTAATATTCATGACTACAATAAAGTCTAAACAAATTCGCTAAAAACACGAACTCTGTTACTATTTTTTGAAAAATTAATTCTGCATAATTTTAAAACTTCAAAAATTACGGTTTCGGAATTATGCCGTTTGGACAGTAAGATCGATTTTCACCAAACCCCCACCAATTGTAAAATTGGTATTGTAAACAAAATGTAAGGGTGATACTTCAATGCTGATAGGTGGGACCGAAAAAGTAAACAATCGTCAAAGGGGCGATACTATCATTTTGTCAATTTCAATAGCAAACACAAATTTTAATTTAATAATTTCAAATACTTCATGAAGTTTTGGGTTTCGATCACTGAATCATGCAATCTAGGATGTAAAAAACACAATATTTCTTAAATAGGAAATAAAACCAAGTCTGGAAATATTCACTGTTGATTTTCTTTGAATGGTGTCACTGCTAGTATCGCTTTTTTCCAGAAAAAGCGTTGATATTTAGGTCTCAGTCGCGTTGAAAATTTGAGTAAAGTATAAACTTCATTCCGATTCAAAAAAAAATTCGATTTTTTGGCTCAGTACAATATACATAACCCCTTTAGGAAAATTCAGTTTTCCCACCACAATGCATTGATTGAGGAATTTAGATATTTTATTAACAGAGCATTAGCAATAATTCGTTTGTATGTCTATTTTATGGGCCACTTTTTCGCTTTCCCATTGATTTGGTTTGAGATTTCTAGCACTGATGTTGTCCTATGCTGATTTGAGCGATTCTCTGTGTCCTGCCACAATCCCATGTAGTATGTGTTATCAAAAACATCGCGAAGCATCAAGTTCTAAATGTTCTCAAACGATATAATATCCGAAGAGAGTGATAAGAGTTATAAGAAATGTCTCATCACACTGTTAGGTGGATTAACAGCGTTTTTTAGTTCAGAAATAATTCTATTGACAGTATTTTTCATTCTGGCGCGATTTTCATGAATGGATATTTTTCACGCGTTTTGTTGTAACAGTTCTGCGAAAAATAAAGGGTAAAGCATACCCAGTTTGACGTACAAGAGCTGTATTCATTTATGGATACGAACTCTTTACCCACTTAATGGGTTATTCCACTTTTATTGAAAATGCATAGTTTTCGACGCATTAATTGGTATTTTATTTTATTAGTGTAGTTCGACAGTGCTTGTCTTTCCTACCTTTTTTTTGCACTGTGGCAGACAGAATATAGATATATTTCAATAATGCATCAATGCAAATTGGAACGATTTTATTTGCTAACAAAATTTCTATGATTTTATGAATAAAATAATAAGTACATTAAAACATAAATGAGAGTTTAAAACATCCTAGCAATATATTTTTACCAACACCCTGTAACTATTTGTGCCGTTTATACGTAATTTTGCTTCAAACTAACTTATGATCATTACAACAACTGACAGAATCTTATACCTGTTTAATTATTTCTATAGAGGTAAGGCCATTGCAAATCTTTTTTAAAAATTATGTCACCCCCCCCCCCCCTTCAAAATCGCTGAAAAAATCAGGGGGCAAATAATTTTGTTTAAAATAACCAAAATTCAAAAAATTGTCACGTTTTATAGAACAACAATAGCTTCCAGATTTTGCTTTACGTAACTGAAAACTATTATGGTAGTTTTAGAAATTACCATCCCATGATAATTTTTATTTTGACCATTCTCGGGTAAATGTGAATTTTAAATGAGATCATCGATCCAGTCCAACATCAAATGAAATGTTTGCTGGTCGCGGAAGGAAGGACCCATCTGTGTATTATCAAATGAAAATCTAATGGAAAGGCTAATACAGACCGACTTCTGAATCGATTCCATTTTAAACGCAACAGTCGATAGAGACATAATCGATCGTTGCATTCGAAAATTATTTCGATAAGGAAACAATCTGAATTCAAATCAGACTCCTGGCGATTTATATGTGGTTCAATATTCAATATACATGAGCTTTGCCGAAAAGTTTTTGACAATTAAAGATTTCATATGGGATCGTAGTGTTCATACCGTATTTCTGCAGCCATATGTGCGCTTCTTATGAACTTGATCAGATCAAAATCTGCTACCAAACCTTCCATTTAAGGCTAAGCTTGTGAAAATCGAATAAGTCGTTTTCCAAGAAGCCGAAGAGACATTAATTCTGAAATATTCCAAGAACCAGAAACATGCGAAATTTTCGAGATAGACGCTGGAATCTGGCCATCAGCGATCAAGAATGCTCTAGCAAAGCTAAATATAGATCTTACAAATAATGGTATCATCGGCACTTACCGCAGGGGGAACCGGCAATCCATTATCGATGTCAATTTTTGTAGCCTTGGAGTAACCGGAAAGATAGACTGAAAAGTGTGCGAGGATATATCCACAGCGACCACCAAGCGATCTGGCACCGCATTGATAACAGGACTATGAACTACACATGAATATGAATATGTGGGAGATATGTAAACGAGTGAAGATGGAAAACAGCGATTTTTCACAGGAACGTGTCCGTCGAAGAACTTGAATTTGAGGGTATCCTCTTCAACCTAAATGCGAACGAGTTCACGGCACTACTAACAAGGGCGTGTAATGCGACCATACCAAGGGATGGGAAACCGAGAAACGGTCGCCGGGTGCAATACGACGATTATCGATCCACGTATAAGTTGCCTCCGAGCTTGGAGAAGAAGTCGGAGATCACTTCGGTTTCTCATCTTCCTCAGTTCAGTAGCTAGAAATCGCTCCGCTGCAGTATCAGGGCAAATAATCAAATTTACTTGGTCTATTTGCAAAGGCAAAAATTGATTCCTTCTGCCTAGTGTGTGAAACGTGAACAATGAGTGACAATGCAAAGCAAAAGTATATCACGATGCGGGCAAACTGTGTTGCTGTTGACTACACGAAATATCCGGTAATACCATCATTTCATGAAGGGGAGCAAATGTTGAAGGTGAGCTTGAAGTTCAACGTAGCGTGCGGTACTTTATGCGATGCAATTCCACCATTTACGTCATGCGGTACTGAATATGAAAACATTAGTCAAGCAGAATCATTCGCTTCCCAGAACAACATGAAACACGTCATCGAATGTAATGACATTTTATACAGTATCCCAACGTATATAGATGTTGACAGTATTGAAATAAAGATACATGACCTGGCACCACGTACTAGTTCCTTCGCTATCAAACAAATCCTGTCAAAATACGGAGAGGTGAATAGTGTTAAGGAAGATAGTTGGAGGAACTTCTTCCCAAGACTCCGCAACGGAGTTCGTGTGGTGATAATGCGTCCGACAAAACCTATTCCCTCTTACTTGACTTTCACATGCAAATCACCTCATGGTGTTGAATATTCTCAACGAACACTAGTCACGCACCCAGGACAGATTCCTACCTGTCAATATTGTGATCATCCGCTACACCACGGGAAACCTTGCGCAGAGAATGCTAAAGAAATTCCACCTGATACGACCAAAGCCGGTATACAATCATCGTATGTTAAACCACAACCAGTTGGTAAACCAACGACTGCAGACCGGGCATTCACAAGCACCAGCTCAACAACGATCGGCCCCAGTACCACTAAACCAACTGCCATTACCAACATCGAAGTGACAACGATTACAGCAAATGTTTCCAAACCAACAAGCAACACCACCAATAAGAAATCTAATACCGATGAAGAAGGATTTACAATAGCGTCTCGTATGCACAAACAACAAATAAGAACATCCGACGATGAGCAAGATGAATGCAGTACCGATGATGACATAAACGTAAACGAAAACGCGAGAGAAGACAGACCAAATGACCCCCAAGATGCGCTCCACGGCTCAGTTGTGCTAACGCATTGAGCCGTGTCAAATATATTTAAAATTAAAACAGAAGTCAGAAAGCTCAAGGGAAGCGAGCTGCAAGAACCGCTCTCAACAAAGCAGTCAAGCTGTACAAGAAAGCCTTGCCACAAAGCCAACGCAAATTTCCTTAGGAGCGACCTACAAAGTTGGCATAACAAAGATAAAAGGCTCAGCTGCACCACCTGAAAGGTGCCCGGAAAAGATGGAGGTCACCATCGAAAGGTTTTCCCCACAACATGAATCTATTTTCGCCGTACAGTGAGGTGGATGATCACAAAGATGAAGATCGATTTACCAACAAAATCGAGATGGCGAAAGCCATAAAAGTGAAGTGATACATGAGAGCCCGGATATGTTCAAAACGATCCGATAATTGGAAGCGACAAAAGCTGATGTTGCTTCCGATGCCGGGATAACATGGAGATCTTTCAGCGTAGTCAATATATCCCTTGGTAATGTTAGAGAGAAGGAGTAATCCTGAACAAGCTAACGAAGTACGCGGACCGTGAGAACGGCATCTCATGTAATTCGGCTTCCTTATAGGCAGGTCTACAGTGAAATCCATCCAAAACGGTTGTGGGAGCTTTGGAGACAGCAGAGATAAGGATATCGTTTTTGTGTGGTGGTTCCCTTGGACGTGAAGAATGCTTCGATAGTACTAGCTGGGAAGCAATCGCCCATTCGCTGCACAGCATGAGTAACTTTGCTGGATATTAAAGAGCTACTTTCAGTACCGAACACTGATCTACGAGACAGACAAGGGAGAATCATAACTACAGCTGACGTTCCTCGACTCGACGCTGTGGAACGCAGTGTACGATTGAGTATTGTAGCTGAACCTTCCCAGAGATATAACGATTTTCGGCTTCACGGATGATGTGGTGTTCCAAGTAATCGGACAATCGCTAGAAGAGGAGACACTCGACACGGAGACGATTGCCCATCATAAAACAGAGTTGGTGATGACTAGCAGTCGAAAGACAGCGCGGTCGGAAAATATATCACCGATTTGAACTTTTAAATTTACGATGATTATGTTAAGGGGAAGGCTGTGAGAGCAACCACAGCTTTGCTTGAAGCGCCAGTGTACTGGGCACCACGAACCAGCTGGAATCGCCGGACCGAATCATGTGAGCAGACTAGTTTCACCGTCAGGGACAAGATCGAGTAGGTCAAGTGAAGCACCAGCGGTGGGTCGTCGAGTTTTCAACGAACCTGAAGCAGCGAACCAGAAGCTACGCTCCATCCGGTATCGCCGAACCGTCCTCGCCAAGTTGGCCCTTTTAGTAGGATTTATGGACTATGCGAGAAGATTGCGACAAAACTGGGAGCTAAATGACTCACGCAACAGGCATCGGTATCGGGAGAACTTCCGACGAGGAATTGAGATGGCTCGCGAAAACAGGAACTAAATGGTTCACAGAAACGGGAGCCAAATGGCTAATGGAAGTTCACCACTGCGATTAGCCGGATATGTGTTCGGAGCTAAACCGCTCTAATGTATCATTTTGTCTTAAGACTGAATCAGTCTCCCCACGATATAACGCTTCGATGCAGTCTCGTGGAACAAAAGGAAGGAAGAAAAGTGAGGACTGTTAGTAGTGGTTAGGCACAAAAGTGAGTCCCAACTAGGGCCAATGCAGTTTTGAAGCTTTTTAACCATACTATAAAACATACAGACATTTTCAGATATCGACGAACTGAATCTAGTGGTATATGACACTCGACACTCCGGGTGTAGCTTAAAAAGTCGAGTTTCAGAGTGATTGCACAGTCTTCCTTATATGAAAAAGGCAAAAAATGAACTGATGATTGCTATAAATTTCATCAATCCGTACGACTATCAAATGAATTTTTCTAATGTGGCTACCTACTGCGCAACAAGATGGAGAAAAATGCAAAGAGTTCGAAGATGTACACGGAACCGAGCCGAATTACTATCATGTACCAAACAAACAAATCTACAAGTCTTCAAGCACAAGCGATAAACCAAAGCTGATGTTTCCACTAGAGTTCGAAAAAGTATAGTATGCACAGGATGTACGTTCACCAGGCTACTGTATACGAAATACGCAATAGAAAAAAATATCAGAGAAAACCATGTCTGAGATGAATAATTCTTTTTGACGCACACTTTACCTTTGGATTCATTCCAGAATGTTTTCCAAAAGTCCATAAGTGAAATGTTGCAATCCTGTTTCTGTACATTGTTATCTAGCAGGTTCACCTTTGACCGATTTTCATGCCTTGTGTGTACAGTCGGTCCATGTGCCGCCACAACGGAACGAAAACTATTCAACCAACCAAAAGTTAATACCTTAAAGTACTCTTAAATGTTTACATTAAGTTCTTAGAGAACTTTCAAGCTTTTATTGGGAATTTAAAAATTCCACTGTTGGGAAAATTATTTAAAACGAAAACTTTAGCATCCTTTTCCTATGTGAACTTTTGATTGATTCAGTAATGTTTGCTTGAATTTTTCTAGTAAAACAAATAGCTCAACCCCGCTATACGAAATCATCCTGCGGAAACGTCCACGAGAACAATCGAAAGAAAATGCAAAAAGAAAAAATGTGTTTATTAAAATAAATATTTATTTTTTGTTTGCCCCCCCTTCAGAAAAAAATTTGTACTTGGACATAATTTTTAAAAAAGATTTGTAATGGCCTAATTAATATTTTAATATGACGTATTCCATATTTATGTCGTATTCTTTTCTGATTCGCGGTTCAAGCAATGTTTTGGAATAATGTACCGGTCGTTCAGAACTATTGATGCATATGCCAAAAATCGAAATAAATATATTGATCACCGTTGTGTTCACAATAAATTTCAAAATATTTTGTGTTCAGATGTTTTATGTGATTTTATTCTTATTGGAACATTGCACATATTTAAAATCAATTATTTACTCTTAGCTTAGAGTATTTGTGGAGCTAATCTCTAAGCTGTTAACATTCTGATTCAATTTGCTAACCACGAGTGTAGGAAAATTCATAAAATATTGCATTTTACGATCTATATCCAATTGTCATTTGTTTGGATCTATCCCCTAAAACAAAAATTTTCTTCCGTTATTTACTTTTTTTAATGTGTGATACAATAGACCCAGGTTGACGTATAGACACTCATAGTAATAGACAAGCGAAGGTACTTTTATCGAGCCAAACGAACTGTCAAAATCCGGAGCCAAACGAGCATGACGTCATTCAATGCAAACAAGCAGAACAAGTATTGCGATTTTATTTAAAAAAATATATCTTGTTATTCACCGTAGGCTTCACTTTTCGTGTTCGTATTAGTATTTCACAAAGTTATTTAGAAAGATATTTATTGTGTTCAATATAACTACACAAAAAGCATTTTACTTATGCTCTTTTTCATCAACTTTGTGTTTCTGAAGAAATTGGATTTTTTTTTCTTTCTTTTCTCAATTTCTTGTTTCTCGGTATCAAACATATAACTTCTCGTTTGATTCATATATTGAACCACTTGAAAAATTATTTTGATAAAAACAGATGATCGAATACAGTCGAGCACGTTCGAGCTTGCACATTTTTGGGTGATGCCAGTTTAACATGCTTGTTTTTCTAGTTGCCAGTTTTGCGGTTTTTACATCCGCGAGTCTATTACTATGAGTGTTTATAGGTTGACGTACAAGAGCTGTATTCATTTATGGATACGAACTCTTTACCCACTTAATGGGTTATTCCACTTTCATTGAAAATGCATAGTTTTCGACGCATTAATTGATATTTTATTTTATTAGTGTAGTTCGACAGTGATTGTCTTTCCTACCTGATAAACTGGCTTATTTATTGCCATCTTTATTGCGAGCAAAGGGAGCCATATTTATCCAAAAGAAAGCCGAAGAGAGGATTGAAAATAACGAAATGTGTGCAGGAGAAGCATGACAAATTTTTGCATATTTTTGTCTTCTTCCGGTAACATGATGCTGTCATTTGCATTGCTGCGTTCTGATCAGTAATACACGGCTATGTTAAAAAAACTGTACAATAAAGTTAATTTAAAATTCACTGTTTATGCCATTTAATAGTCTGATTATTTCGAGAATTTTTTTATTGCTCAATAAAATGATGAATCGACATCTTGTTGAATGGGATTTATAACATAAGTATTGTATCAAATAAAATAATTTTTTAGAGCAATTTCATCACAAGATGGCGGCTCTACAGCATTTTCACCTCATGCGCGTTTTTTGGAAGGGGTCCATGGTCGGAAATCTATCTCCAGTGATTTTTTACCTAGCGCCAAAAACTAAAGTTTTTCTGATTCCTTATGTCAATAGCGATGTACGTAGGATTTTTTCGATATTTCGATTTTAAGCGAAATGGCGCAGTTTTAAGTGATAAAACGTAGAAAATGTCATAAAAATCTACACAAACCGTGATCAATAAAAAGGTAAGCAATAAAAAATTTAATCCTGCGTACGTGACTGGAGAAATCAATTTTGAATATACTGTGAAAATTTCAAAGCGACCAAAAATCATTTGTTCGAGTTACATTTCCGGCCAGTGTTTTCGAGAAAAACGCGGGTAAAGTTTGCAATACACATGGGTTATACATAGAAGCGTTGCGGCAAAATTGAAAATACAAATTTTGTATATTTTTGAATTGTTTTCGTTCTCTATGTTTTGGGATATCATTTTTTACATCCTAAAGCACATTTTAGACAAATATATAGAAAATCGATTGTTTTAAAATTTTACAGTGGAGTAACCGCTTAACCCTCAAAAAGGCAACCGGGTCCCAGAGGCCCGGCACGTTACAATTTTTTAGTTACAAAAAAATGTGTATGCAGTATAAGCTTGGGCATGTAAATTTTGATAAGTAGCTTCGAAATCTATAACAAAAATAAAGAATTGTGAAATTTTCATCTATGGAGTGATGCGCAGCTATGTTTGAATTTTTTACATGCACAAAAAGGCAAGCCGGGCCTGGCAGGCCCGGTGTGCATGCAATATTTACTAGGAATACCACGAGTTTTATACATTAATATTTATCTGAAAAAAACATTTTGATGAGTTCAACTTCATATTAGCAGGTATTTTTTCATGTTTTTATTGATTTTATCTTTTTACCTTTTCTTATAAGAATTTTTTTTTGAAAGTTTGAGCGAATTCTATACATTTCTTTTATAGGAAATGTAAAAATAGCATACGATAATGACGTGTGTCATATTTTTTTGGGTAAATACTTTTATTTCACCCACTGTGGTCTACTTGACAATTATTTGGATACAACATAACCTAACTCTGTCGTTATTGTCTATTTTTGTTGTCTATTCTTTGTGTTATAGTTGTCGTAATTATTCAAATTGTAGGATCTAAAAGCAACAAAAAGTTGAAATGGTTATAAGACGATATGCACATGTTTTCAATCGTCTCAAAGAATCTGAAATAACGGAAGAAATTCGAGCAAATTCAACAGCAGACGATTCCGAAACTGATTTGCAAAGCGAGGAAGAATGTGTGAATGATATTGCTTCCGTCGATAAATCTGATGCAGACTCGGAAGAAAAATCTGAATATGTACTCCGGTTATGCATCAGAAGAAATTAATAGCAACCCAGAAACATTTATTAGTCGTGTTCAAACGAAATGGAATTCAGAACCCTCACCTTATGGAAAAAATTGACCTTTTTACATCCATCGCCTTATACGCTGAAATCGGGATTTGCTGCGTGTTCGTACTCATCATCCTGTAATTCCGGAACCGGAAGTCGAATCATTTATAAATTCAACAGCAGCCAATGGGAACGCTGTACCTTTCATTTGAAACCAAGTTTGTAAAAATCTGTAAAGAATTCGCTGAGAAATAGGTATGACATTATCTTAGGAACTTGGTAAGTTCCCCCAGGGCATCAAGAACCGCCATAGTTGGCCAATGTGGTCGAAGTGCCTTCGGTGGGTCATTAATGATCTAGACATGCAAAGTCAAGTAATGTTGCACATATTTTAATATATATTGCATCATTTGGACATCATGGTGGTATCAGTTTCTATGGAAATTTGCTGTGTGGTTGTACTCTTCAACACGTAACTCCAGAACCGAAAGTCGGATCAATAAAAAAAAATCAATAGCAACCGATGGGAAGGCTGTACCTTTCATTTGAGACTAAATTTGTACAAATCGGTCCAGCCACCTCTGAGAAAAATCGGTGAGATTGTTTGCCACATACATACATCCATACATACATACAAACATACACACACACACATACAGACATTTTACGATCTCGACAAACTGAGTCGAATGGTATAAGAGATTTGGCCCTGCGGGTTGAAATTTCGACCGATTGCATAACCTTTCTATATGAGAACGGCAAAAAGGAGCTTGAATTTAGACGGGCCTGAGAGGCCCGGCTTGCCCTTTAATGTTAGGATTTTAGCTTGCCTTCACAAGGGTTAAACAATTTATTATTTAAGATCCATAATTGACTAAAACGTTATTTTGCTAATAATGGTGCATACTATCGAGAACGTTATAGAGTTGTATTGTTAGGCGCTAGCCACTCCAAGGGCTTGAAGAGCTTCTCTAACATTACCCTTAGTAGTCAGTTCAGCCAAATCTGACTGTTCCAAATTAAATCAAATGCTTATAGAAAAAGAGCGGAAGCTTACATCTTTTGAAAAGTTTGTATCAGTTGCTGCTCTGCAACACATGACAAATGCCATAAAAATTATTTATTTGCTTCAGATAATTATGTCGTCCATGGAATGTAAATCTGAATTTTTAGCCTGGTGGGGCTTATTATACCATCCTACCCAACTAGTCTACTAACCATGCATATAGAATTTGGCAGACTAACTTTTCTGAAAATGAAGTAATTCAAATTATCAGCACGACTACCCAATCAAGCCTGAAATACCAAAAATCCAGTAATTTTAATTAATAAAAATTATAATTAGTTAATTCCTATAGTCTGCCATCTGTCTGATAATGAATTGACAATTATAAATTTACAAATTGAACCTGATACTGGATGCAGACAAAATTTCTTGGACCAATCGTTCTGAATTTTGCACAGTTCTTCTTCTTCACGTCATTGCCCAGGCAACTACAAGAGCTTTTTGCAAACTGCTAAATATTATTACTTTACAATAACATGTTAATCGTTGTTTTAGCAATAATCGGACTTTGGTTTCAAAGTACTACGAAAAAATCGAAAATCGACCACAAAATAAAAGCTCCCTTAACTAGGGTGATGTGCCTATTATGGCAGTAGAGCCTATTGTGACCCTATTTCGTACCCCTTGGTTTCGAACCAAGCATATGAGATAATTACACTATCGATTTGGCTAAAGCAGGTGAGAAAAAATAAGCTCAAGTTATATTCTTTATTTTTTGTGCACATATGTATTTAGAACTATCCTCTAAATCCAACTTTTAATTAAAACAAAATCACCTTATTGAAATATCTACTAATCCTCCTCACTCACGTAGTGAACCGAAACTGGATGCAACGGCGCTTAGCAAAATAAACACTTACGAGCCAGCATTTACCACCTCATATCTCGTTATTCCAGCACAAATATACTAAACATTGCACTGATACATACCTTTATTTTAGCTGGAGAATTTTTTTACGATAATTTCACTTTAAAATCACTCGTCAAACACTAGAATAGGCCTAGTGTTATAATAGGATAAAACTAAATACGGGGGTTCCTATTATTGGCATGTTTTGCTGATACACTACCACAATCAAAACCAACCTTTTGTATCCATCATACAGAAAAGAATCACCAGTGCGGCCAAACCAAAACATGAACTTGTAAATATAGTTCAAGTTATTCAACTAATTGTTGATTGCAGATATTTTATTTTCATCTGCACATACAATTCGGATCGGGAGAAAGCAATGTGTGATGTGAAACTTGTCATTCCAGTTGCTAACCTTCGAATGTTTTTTTTCTGCGTGCGCAATTCTGGGCGCTCTTCTACTAACAGCTGATGAGTTTCATTGATGTGCGTGATGTTTACGTTTGTTTTGATCGGCTGAAAAAAGCAGAATGATTCGTTTTACAAATCACACGTTGGCGTCCATGATCTGGATACCTAGTTAGAATCGACGCAAATGGAATATGAGGCATTGCGTTTCAACTAGATTGTTTTTCGATGAGGTGGAAATTGGCACACCCATGAGGCGATAATTGGATCGTTGAGGTGGGAATAGATGCACAGAATGGAACATTTATTTTCATTTATGCTGAAAATTGAGGCAATTCTGCTAAATAAGCATTATATAGATGTTTAAGAAACAGTACACTGATACTTTATGCTGAGAAAGGTTATAGATAATATGGCTTCTTTTAAAGTTGTTTAAAAAATAGTGCGACCCTCTCCCTAATGGTGTCAAAATAGGCTCATCACCCTTCTTGTGAAATGCTGTGAAAAACAACTGTGCAAATGTCTCAACGTTTGTTCCAGTAGATTTTGAGTTATGGTGTACAGTTTTCGATGTGGCGCCTGACTGAAAAGACCATCTTTGCATCGAAAAAAAATTAAAGTATCCATTTTTTTGCCGATTATACCTTACACAACCACCCTTAAGTTCCGACACGATTTAAGCGATTTTTCCGTATTCAACTTTTTGCGTAATTTTGCCAAGTCATCTGTCTAGTCTCAGCCTTCACAGCTCTTTCGTACCCTGTACATATCTGTTCTATCATAAAGAATTAAACGAAAATTTGTACTACAGCGGAAATGCAAATCATTCAAGATATGCTAGTAAATTATAAATTACGAAACAATACAAGCATGCTCCGATAACATTTAAATAACGATCAAAATGATAATATTTGTAACAGTTTGTTTGCCGTCATATTTAAAAGTGTTACTTAGGCTATATGGCATGGCTTCATTTACAATTTTTTATTCAATCTTAGTTTTGAACTCTTTCGAAATCAGTAAAAATATAAATAAACTTCCACTTGCTTATGGTGTTCTTTGAGAGAAGATACAACTAGAAAAGGGAACAAATTGTGATTATATATTCTTTTCCTCATGTTAAAATAACTAAAAAATGTGAGCAAATTAAACTTCACTCATTTTGATAGCCATAGGTAAACTAACGAACGAAAACAATTTTCATCTCTGAATCCAATTATAAAATTTCGTTCGACAGTTTGTTTCAATATGATTCGACTTCTGCTAACCTACAATATAACTCTTCGATGTGGCATTTTGAAATGAGCGTGTAGCACCTTCTAGATATAGGACGATAAAGAATATTTAAAAAATGCATTTAAAATTCGATTACACCTGTTTTTCGTAAGGGATAAAACTTGCTTATTTGCCCTCATATGATTTTTGTGCAACATGGGCCATAATATTGCACATAAAGTTCGAAAAGTTTATTCAAATTATTGAGATGTATGCAAGAGGAACATGGCGGCCTTTTAGACTGTTTTCATTTGGCTTCAGGATGCAGCCATTTCTGTAATGACAGGTACTAACGTCTTAGGCCGGACTAAACTCGGGCCTAAAATCAAAGATAGTACCGTGTGGCGGTACCAACTAGATTCAAGCTTACCGCTATTAGACAAATTGTCAGTTGGACTTTTTTGTACAAATACAAATATTTTAGTTATTAATCATATTACGTCTTCGTCTCAACTCAACGCATTCCCAAACTAAAAACTTGTTTTAATCCACCTAGTGGTGCAATTGTGCTTTTCTCATTTGTACAGACTACGATTCCATGGCTGGTTATGTTCAATACAATGGTGGAAATGAATATTACATGTTCAGTACGATTTGCACATACATACAATGGATCGACAGCCACGATCTTGAAATACTATGTGATACTGAAGCATCGCTTGAAACCAGCGGCGGATCATGAAGAAAGATCCGGGAGGTCCAGGTCCTGCCGAAAATTTTCAGCTTGTTAAGAAATTTTAAACTAGTTTTAATTTTAAAGTAGCAACGCCTCACTGCATACTCCCTCCGGGCCGGTATGATTGACGATTTTTAGAGTGATTACATAACCTGTCTATATGAGAAAGGCAAAAATGTACCAAAGTCCAAAAAAGTCGATTTTTGTCAAACATCTCAATGTTTTAAGCATTTTAAAGTCATTTGGCATCAAAAATACAAATTTGATTTTGAAAATTTTGCATTTCAGTTTATATGGGAATTTACTGTGTGATTGCACTCTTCAACTCGTAACTCGGGAACCGGAAGTCCAATCAATAAAAAATACAATAGCAGCCGATGCACAGTGGGAAAAAAAGTATCAAAAAAGCGACTTTACTCAATAGCTTGATAGAAGGCTAAGTGTTGTAATCAAAGATGAATACTTCTTATGTAAAAATGTCTGGGGAGTCGATTGCAGGTATTTAAAATGACCGTAAAGTACGCTATCATGCCCGTTTTGCCCCAATTCTTCTTTTCGTTTGAATTTATTTTCAAAACTGAATATATAACTCGGAAGAAAGTCGGAAGCGGCTGACAAAAATTTATATTTCTTATGTAAAAAAGTCCAGAAAATTGATTGAAGACATTTAGAATCAACTCACAAAACGTATACACCCATTTTACCCCTATTCTCCGCAAAACTCAAGTTTGAAGTTTATCCTGGCTTTATATTTCGGTAAAAGACTATACGCGGCTGATCAAAAGTGATGATTCTTATGTATAAAAATCCAGGTTATCGTTATAATATAGTTAGACTGGTCGCCCGAAACGTATGTACCCGTTTTACCCCAATTCTTCCCATAACTCAAGTATAAAGTCAAACCAGTCTCTACATTTCAGAAAGAGGCTGAATGCGGTTGATCAAAAGTAGTATTTTTATATGCAAAAAAATCTGGGAAATCGATTGAAGATAGTTAGAATGACCGCACGAAACATGTGTACCCGTTTTACCCCTAATCTTCCCATATCTCAAGCGAAAAGTTAAACCTGACCGTGCTTCTCGAAAAGAGGCTGAAGGTGACCGATGAAAAGAAGTAATTCTTAGATAGAAAAATTCGGGGAATCGGTTGAAGATATTTAGAATGGCCGCACGAAACGTTTGTATCCGTTTTACCCCATAATACAAACGTGGTGATACACCTTACTCAATATTTCAGAAAGAAGCAGAAAGCGGTTGATCAAAACTAATTTTTTATGCCAAATAATCCAGGAAATCGATTGAAGGTAGTTCGAATGACACGTGTATCCGATTTACCCCAACTTCTTCCCATAGCTCAAGTGTGAGGTTAAACCTGGCTGTACTTCTCGGAAAGAGGCTGAATGCGGCTGATGAAAAGTAGTAATTCTTATGTAGAAAAATCCGGAGAATCAGTTGAAGATAGTTGGAACGACCGCACGGAACTTTTGTATCTGCTTTACCCCAATTATTCAAATAATGTATGTGTGAAGTAATGCCTTACTCGTTATTTCCGAAACAGGCTGAAACCGGCTGATTAAAAGTATCTTTTTATGTTAAATAGTCCAGGGAATTGATTGAAGATAGTTCGAATGACTGGACAAAATATGTGTACTCGTTTTACCCCAAATTTCTCCCATAGCTCACATGTGAAGTTAAACCTGGCTGTACCTCTCGGGAATCAGGAATCAAAATATATTGGCTTAAATGGCACGTTCCCCGTATGTAATCGGGGATTTGTGCCTTGCCGTGTGTTTTCATCATTTCCTGAGCGGAAGTAAAGGATAAGGATGTGTGGGGAAGTAGAATTGGAAGGGTGGGAAAAATAACAGCACAAAAACAAAAATAAACAACAGGTAAGTTAAACTCACAAGTAGTTCAACTTGCCTGCGAATAAGCCTAAAGCTCTTTATCACATTGGATAAGAAACTTTAGTATGTCTCTGAGTTTCAGTAGTCCAAACATGGTTTCGTCTATATAAGGACGGCCGAAGACTCGAAATCGCAATTGCGCTACCGTTGGACAGTTGCATATCAGATGATATGAGGTTCCGTAGTCGGATTCACAAAGATCACATGTCAAAGACTCAGCGCGCTGAATAGTTGCCATGTGATAATTGAGTTTGCAGTGGCCGGTTAAAGCCCTGGTCAGCATGCCGCAGTGGAGCTTCGAAAAATGTAGGAGATTTTTCGAAATCACTGGGCACGGCTGTTCTAGAAACGCCTTTGTTTGGCGACACGTTTGTGGATTTCTCCAATAATTGCGGTGCTCGGAAAAAGCCCAGGACCTTATTTTTTCCCTTATCCAACTTGTCGAAATTGGCAGCGCGGGCTCAGGACCAACGAAGTCAATCGCTGAACCTGCCCTGGCCAATTCGTCAGCCCATTCATTTCCAGTAATACCAGAATGTCCGGGCACCCAGACAAGATAGATAATGTTGACAATGATTAGTTCTTCGATTTGGGTTCGGCACGCGATCACTAGCTTGGACCGGAATTTATCTGAGCTAAGGGTCTTGATTGCAGCCTGAATATCAGAGCAGAAGTTTATAACTCTGCCGGACACACTCAGTTGAAGGGCCGATTGTACCCCGCACATAATCGCAAAGATTTCTGCTTGGAATACAGTACAGTATCTACCTAGTGAGTGAGATTGTTCCACTTTTAACTTTTACTTTTATGTTAAATAGTCCAGGGAATTGATTGAAGATAGTTCGAATGACTGGACAAAATATGTGTAACCGTTTTACCCCAAATTTCTCCCATAGCTCAAATGTCAAGGTAAATCTGGTTGTAGCTCTCGGGAAGAGGCTGATTGCGGCTGATGAAAAGTAGTTATTCTTAGGTACAAAATTCCGGGAAATCGATTGGAGATAGCTAGTATGACCACACGAAACGTGTATACCCGTTTTGCCCCAATTCTTCTCGTAATGTATGTGTGAAGTTATACCACAGATAACAGACGTTTAAGCTCGATTTGAATCGTGTGTAAATACCCGCTACTGAAATTCCGAATAAATTAGACGTCTGAAACACGTTTGGCAAACGTTTGCAGATGGCGCAGTGATCGATACAATGCAGTTAGAGTGCGGCTGTCAAACACGTGTAGCAAACAGTTGCGCAGATGGCAATAGTGAAACACGGATTTCCAACGTTTATTAATTTGAAAGTTTACACAGGTTTTTGAAGAAATTTTGTTCTAGCCTAAACGTCTGTTATCTGTGGTTATACCTTACTCATCATTTCAAAAACAGGCTGAACGCGATTTTTTTGTACATAAGAATTACTATTTTTCATCAGTTGCAGTCAGCCTCTTTCGGAGAAGTACAGCCAGGTTTAACTTCATATTTGACTTATCAGAGGAACTTAGGGTAAAACGGGTACACATGTTTCGTGCAGATATTCTAGCAATTGATTCCCTGAAGTATTTAACATAAAAAATTACTTTTTATCAGCCGCTTTCAGCCTCTTTCATGAAATGTTGTGTAAGTATAATTTCACACAAGTGTAAGGGACAGAATTGGGGTAAAACGGGTCAACACGTTTCGTGCGGTCATTCCAAGTAATTTCAATCGATTCCCTGAACTGATTTACACAAGAGAAACTACTTTGGTGAGACGCTTACAACCTCTTGCTGAAGTAATGAGTAAGGTATAACTTCACACATACATTATGTGAAGAATTGGGGTAAAACGGGTATACCCGTTTCGTACGGTCATTCTAACTATTTTCATTCGATTTCCCGGAAGTAAAAATAAGAATTGCTACGTTTCATCAGCCGCATTCAGCTTCATTCGGAGAAGCAGAGCTAGGTTTAACCTCACACTTGAGCTATGGGAAGAATTGGGGTAAAACGGATATACGCGTTTCGTGCGGTTATTCTAACTATCTCTAATCGATTGCCCGGAATTTTGTACATAAGAATTACTATTTTTCATCAGCCACCTTCAGCCTCTTTTCGAGAAGCACAGTCAGGTTTAACTTTCCACTTGAGATATGGGAAGATTTGGGGTAAAACGGGTACACATGTTTCGTGTGGCCATTCTAACTATCTTCAATCGATTTTCCAGAATTTTTTGCATAAGAAATACTACTTTTGATCAACCGCATTCAGCCTCTTTCTGAAATGTTGAGCCTGGTTTGACTTTATACTTGAGTTATGCGAAGAATTGGGGTAAAACGGGGTACATACGTTTCGGGCGACCAGTCTAACTATATTATAACGATAACCTGGATTTTTATACATAAGAATCATCCCTTTTGATCGGCCGCGTATAGCCTTTTACCGAAATATAAAGCCAGGATTAACTTCAAACTTTAGTTTTGCGGTAACTGAAAATAAACTCAAACGAAAAGGAGAATTTGGGCAAAATGGACATGATAGCGTACCGTGCGGTCGTTGTAAATACTAGCAATCAATTTTTCAGCCCTTTTTACATAAGAAAAACCTTACCTGGTAAACGACATCCAGCCTTTTCAAAAAAAGTGGCGTTTTGGGTCCATTTTTCCCACTGTGCGATGGGAAGGTTGTACCTTTCATTTGAGACCAACTTTGTGCAAATCGGTCCAGCCATCTCTGAGAAACAGAGGTCACATTTTTTTCCACATACACACATACACACACATTCATGCACACACAGACATTTTCCGATCTTGACGAACTCAGTCGAGTGGCATATGACACTCGGCCCTCCGGGTCGGGATTAGATTGACGAATTTTAGAGCGAATGAGAAAGGCAAAAACATTTTTAGCAAATGTTGAAAGTTATGCATTTTTTTGGTGAGCAGTTCTATGTTTCATAGACATTAAATCAATTTTAACTTCGCTTCCTATTAAATAAAGACCCTTATTACAGTACATCTCTACAAAAACGAGCTTAATTTGAAAATAAATCTGAGGATTATGATTGATTACAGAACTCTGGAATTTTCTATTGAAATGTTTTCAGGCAGGAATTTGATATTGATGCAATTAGACAACTGTGAAATCAAGATCAATAGATCAGTTACATATCAGGACCCAATTCCGAGAACTTATCAAAAGTCCTCATGATGTTTACAACAACAGGTTATCAATCTACGGATCAGATAATTGTTATTGTAATATTGAATTAAATCAGTCTGCATCAATAAATTTTCAACTTCAATCCAATTTTTTTTAGGTATGGGGGGGGGGGTTGTATCGTGTTAAACCTCAAAACCATCTCTTGGCTACGCCGTTGCTTGGAGTTATTTATTTCGCTTTTCATTTTCCGATATGTTTCAGATCGATCCGATGGTTATAAGTTAGAAAAATTGCAGTTAGAAGGTTCGCACAAATGAACATTTTTGCACTGATAAGTTATCAAGTTCCTTCCAGACAACTTGGAAGTGTTCTGTAATTATTTCTAGCGGTTGTAGATAGAAAAATGAAATACAAAATTCATTTTATCGAAATAATGTTTGGCTTATTTCAAAAGATTATTACTATATTGAACAATAATTTGGCTACAAAGAGTAATCAACAAACAACAAGCCATAACTTTTAAAGTATTCAAAGTAGATATTTGAAGTCTTTAGTAAAGTTAATCGCAAAAGTAAGAGCTACAAAGTTGCTGAAGGCATCATTTCGATATAATCACTTCCAAGAACATTTGTGAAAATATCTCACTCATAGACAGATTAATCAGCAAAATCACAACACCAAAAGGAACGGGCATATTGCCTCCATTAAATTCTCCGAAAATACTGTTGACCTAAAATAAGCCGTTTTGGCGTTAATAATAGATTACATGTTTTTGGTCATATTTCTGGCAATGGGAAATGATAAAAATCTTTCGTCCGCATTTAATGTTAAATATCTCTTTTGATAATAGTCCGATTTCAACAATCTATAGCTATAGAAATAGAAAGGTATTCGTTAAAGATGTCTAAAAACATATAAATTGTTAATCTATATTGTCAATTTCGGCAGATAATTTGAAAAAACTGCAAAAAATGCCATTTTTACACATTCAAACATTCATATCTTGGAAACTAAACATCAGAATCAAAAACAAATTAATAGCGTTCTTACTGTTCGATAGGTCTTTCATTTAAAATTGGTTTGGATAAGATCGGTTCAGCCATTGCTGAGAAACACGAATGAGAATTTGTCCGTTTAATACACACACAGAAATTGTCGCAAATCGTCGAGCTGAGTCGATTGGTATATAAGACTCGGCCATCCGGGCCTCGGGGAAAATTTTGAAAGTTTGAGCGAATTCTATATATTTCTTTTATAAGAAATGTAAAACGTTCTCGAATGCCGGGAAAAAATATTATTTATTCAAATAATCGTTAAGGTACGAGGAACACTCATATACTAATGGAATTTTTTGATTTTTGGGATTTTTAGATGATCTATTGGTCTCCAATCGTGATCACCGCAAACCCCTTAAATAAAAAAGGGTTTCGGGGAAAAAGCCATAACTCCGTCAATTATCATTTTATATTTATAAACTTATGCCCGTTTATTTTACTGAAAAATGTACTACCAAAATATTATAAGTTTGCTGTATTTCTTTACGTAAATTCAAACTTTCTTGACATTTTCATCACTAAACGGTATGTAATCCCTTAATCAAGAATCCCATTGAAAACAGTTTATGTCGTTCAACAAATATTCTATTATTACTTTTTTATTTTCTTGTTTTGTGCTGAGGAAAAATCAGAGAAAGAATAACCACCACAACATTGTGTATTGAATTTTACATAATTATTTATTTATTTTTATATACAGGTAAACTTCGATATAACGTACATCTCGGTTTAAAAATTGTACGTTATATCGAATTGTACGTTATATCGAAGCATGCAAAATGTTCAAAGAATTGTTGTTCATAGTACTTTATTTCGTAGAATTTTGATAACGCGTAACTAATTTTGAAAATCTAACCTATCTAGCAGTGCGAAATAACTTTTCTAATAAGAAAATTATAGTGGATCCATAAAAAAGATGCCATAATCAATTTTTTTTGCTTATATGAATTAAATTTATTAAAAATATCCTTTTTTTTATTTTGATTTTAGAGGATTTAACCTTAGGGTCATTCGCCTCTTTGTTGGGTTAGAGAAATCTCTTTAGACAAATCTCTAACACTATGTGCGGGGTTGGGAATTGAACCCAGGTGAGCTGCGTACAAGGCAATCGAGTTACCAACTACGCTATCTCTACCTCCGAATATGCTCTATTCTGGCTCCTTTCCTAATTATTAAATCATTAATTATTATTTTGTCTGGGCTTGTAAAGTGTTTTTAATATTCCCACCGTCTGCGCCTCATACAATAAAATCAATTTATGAACTTTAATCATTAGAATAGAGTATAAAGATCCACTTGTATCCACGATTCAACAATTTCTGGAGACATATTTCAGTCCGCTAACCGATTTCCTAAATACCCCAAACCGCTCGCGAAACGTGCACAGTCGTCCGTGTAACTACAAATATGATCTCTCATTCTTTTTGTGGCACAGCATGCCGTGGAACTTAAACGTTGTCATTCGGCCCAGAGAATCAGATTCCGCAGTCCCGAAACCAACCAACAATTATCAATATTATCAATTTTAGTTTTCAGTTAGAACTTAGGGGAGACCGGGCTAGTTGGCTGTGTTTTCAGTTTTAATTTTTTACCGCTTTGATGTATCTAGATTTTGCAAAATAGAACACGTCGCATGGAAGGGCAGACTGTTGGCAACATCTCTGAATTTCATTAAAATGTTTGATGCATTGCCTCCATTTTTAGAAACAAAAATATGTGACGCGGAAAAACCGCCAACTAACCCCGGCCCTGAGGTAAGTTGGCGGTATGTATAAATACACATTAAAATAAGCAATCAAATGGAGAATCAAATACTTCATGGGTCCTTTTGGAACGTGCTGAATGTCTTTTCAAGAAAATTGTATATTAATCGACATTTGCTATTATATTTCAGTCTCAATATCCCGGAATATTGACTTTGACGCGTACTCCATATTCAATAGCAAATTTTCGAAATTCTTCAGGTGACTAGCCGAAGTAAATGTTTCCTGCATTGACGAGATACACAAGAAAAAGATTTTCTTACTTTGGAGTGAATTCCAGAAATAAAAATTTTGGATGACTATTTTTGCATCGTAAATAGTACCGCAAACTTGCCCCGCGAGCAGGACCGCCATCACCCTAAATAACACAGTGTTTAAAATTTAGGAAATTTACTGGGTATGCTCGAAAACACAATATCGCCCACAACTTCCACAATACAAAATGTTTTGCAACCAAAACACGTTGGATAATGGGTTTCACATAACTTGAGGTACATCACGAGAGGCAGTGCTATATGTCTAATAGAAACGGAGAAAAAGGGATTCCGCCAACTTACCCCAACCGCCAACTAGCCTCGGGCTCCCCTACTGATATTGGGTTATTTATTGAGATAAATGGTTGGTTTTAATAAATCACGATCATACGCAAATGAAATTGAAACAAAAATCGCTCTCGTAACCTTCAATGAAGTAGCCAATTTCTAACATGCTCATTAGGAGCCCAATTAGTACGTTTTAAGATTGTGTGTAACATACTGAATTCTTAAAATATGGAATACATGCGTAATTGAAGAGAAATTTGGACCTGAAAAATAAATTTAAAAATATGTACGTTATATCGAGGAAAAATGTACGTTATATCGAATGACGCTATATCGAGGGTACGTTATATCGAGGGTACGTTGTATCGAAGATTACCTGTATTACATTTGTCTTAAAACTATCTTCATGCATGCTATTTTGTATTATTTCTATACAAGGAAAATATTTTTGGTTCATCTTATGAATTAAAATACCTTTTCGTCTCTATTTTGCCCCCAGGAATAGGCACAAATCTGTGGAATTTTTGAGTTCCAGATATTGTTTTGGAGTTATTATACAGCTCTTCGAGTTCTTCTGACATTTTGTTGTACCGTTCAGTGAATATGTAGCAGAAAATTAATTTTGTGATATTTTTATCAGTTTGTTCAACTGCCCAGTTATATAACTCTCAGGGACTTGTTATGGTATTTCCATAGTCGCGAGCAAGACTGGCTCTTTTTGCCATTCGCTTGAGAGTGCCACAAGTAGCATCACAGGGTTCTTTTCCATGGGATGGTGCTACAAAATGCCATTCTGCGCTTAACTCATACTTTGACTGGAATCTACACAAGCCTGCAAAGTTTTTCTTATTTTTGTGTTGTGCTGCTGCATCAGACATAAAATAAATTTTAGAAAAGTTTGTCAATTGTTTCATAAAATTTATCAGTTTTGAGAGGAACAGACGAACTGCAGTCTCCAAGTCTTCCAGTCTTCTTGTCTTCCAGTCTTCCATTCTTCCAGTCTCCCAGTCTTCCAGTATTTTAGTCTTCCAATCTTCCAGTCTTCCGATCTTCCAGTCTTCATTCAAGTTTGTTATGAATATATACCAAATTCATTACTAATACTTTTTGCATGTATTTTTTTTTGTAAAATGCGTTTATTTGTCATTTTATCAATGTTTAAAATTAGTTTATATTATTTACAACTAATGTCTCTTGGATATTAAAGGCTAAAATATCCACATCTACCCTATCATCTTGACTATTTTGAATGAACGAGATGTAGCAACATAATAGTTTCAGAACCTTTGTTCTCGTTGTCACCTCGAATCGCTCTAGTGAAGGCATCAAAAATTCATTTACCAGCAGCCGCCGTCCTCCAGTCACTGCCAATAGTTGTTGTTGAAACAGAGTGTACGCATTCCCCACTCTACGACATTCAAAGAATTTGTGCCGTAAAGTTTAGATTTGTTCACCACAGTGTGTACAGTTTTCTCCGTCCGTTCGTCTCATGGTGTGCAAAAGTTGCCGGTGCGGAACCTTTTTATTTGCCCACATATACAAGGCACTGCGCTGTTTAGGTAGCAGCTTTCGAGATGATATATTTCTCCATATCCGTGTCCAATTTGCTGCGGGATTGGCAGCTTCAACTCTGGCCCTGTCTGTGCGTTCAATATAGAAGCGGTGGATGAGATCGGCGGAAGGGTGTGTGCGGATTTGAAAAGGGAATGTTGCAATATTTTCTAGGATAACTTTCAAACAGGGAAGAGAGCTTGGGCGGGGGGGGGGGGGGGGAGATTTTCTTGGCTGAAGAAGGAAGAGTAGTAGGGAATGGATTCGATCTCCTGTAAGTGGCGATTGATTAGCAGCGCTTTACATTTCATCGCTGGTAGTTGCAAAGTTAGACCACCATCGTCTTTACTGCGTGCCAGTTGCTGCATCGGAACCGTTGCGCATGAACCACGGAAAAGATAGGAGCGCATAGTAGCAGTTAACTTTGCCACGTGCGCTGCCATCGGATGTACACACCAAAAATAATGAAATTTAAACGACATGTAAATCGATACGAATGTAAACATACAACGATTGAATCCAAGATTTGATTGAAAATTACGTTAAAATCAATTGGAGCATCAAACAGCATACAATTTTACACTTTCATTCGTGTAATATTACATATCATTCATTTTACAACAGTATACGAGTAAAAATACATTGAAGTGCATTGGTTTTCCGTTTAAAGAAACTGTAATTTTTAATCCACGTGTAAAATTAGAATAAAATTCGTTGAAGAAAGCACGACAAGTCGTATGTATTTGTGGTGGACCTTAATTTTACATTTATATTCATGCTCCAAATATGTGCATGAAAATAAACTTAAAATTACAAAATATTTTTATCTGTGTAGATTTGCTGCCATGTACCACATTTTAGACGAAATAAATGTGTTCAACAGCGTCACTTTTTGATGTAAAGCCAGAGTGCGCAGCGAGTGCATCCATACCTGCCGTGTGAAATTCGTGACAAGACTGTCCCAGTTTAATGAGACCATTAATCGGATCGAGTTGGCAAAAATTACTCCTAGGATTTTAATGCTGTTGTCCGTCTGAAGCCATGGCACCGTTATAGGATTTGTCGTTAGACCCACATCAATAGCTGTGGTTTTTGTTTCATTCAGACGGGCACCAGCTACGCGTTCGAACCGCCTGAATAAAACCCGCATTTCATTCAGCTGGTCTGCGCTGCCAACAATTGCACTGATGTCGTCCGCATATGCAACGATTACGTCTGCTTCACACACCTGTTCTAAACTCTTCAATAGCGGGTGCAGCTGAATTATGAACAGGTGCATCGCAATAGGATCTCCCTACCTTACCGATCGCTGAATGGGGAAGGGTGCAGAAAGGTGTCCATTTATTAGCAACCGTGACGAAGAAACTGTTGCTGTATGGGAAAGTAACTCAACCAACGCAGTATTAAATCCAAGCGCACGCATGGTGCGAAAGAGAAACTGATGGTCCACTCTATCAAACGCGTGGTCGAGATCGAACGACACCAGTTTGCCTCTTCGCTTGTTTGCTTTTAGCTGAGCAATTTTATCTTTCAGTGCAAGGGTGGCCTGAAAGATGTTTTTGTCGGAAATGGAGCACTTTTGTGAGTTGGTTAGTACATTATGCGATTGCAGTACATTTTCGAGACGCTGCTTAAGGATCCGAGAGAGGATTTTGTAATCATAGTTGATTAAACTTATTGGCCTGTACGCACGCGCGGTTTCCCCTGCATGTATCAGGCAACTAGCAGCTGGGAAAATTGACTCTGAGATGATTATGACTTTCATTGGTTTCGTTTTCGATAAAAATACACTGAAAAAAAATTGTGTGGACAAGGAAAAGTTTTTTCAAATAACTTTTGTTCCTTGAAAGTGCCTAACTTGAAGTTTTGACGGTAGGTAGGGAAAACCATTACCTATCTTGTAACAAAATTTCATCCAAATCAATAATGGTTTTTTGTAAATCGACTTTAAATTTTTGAAATCGATTTTTTCAGTGTAGGAGTCAATGAAGAACTTTTTCAATATTTTTATTCAAAAATTTGACTAATTTTGTAAAAATTACTACCACAACATTTTTTGTAGGATTTGTCATTTTTAGACTATAGCCATTTGAAAAAAAAAATTGGTAAAAAGATGGGTGGGTAATGTCTAGGACATAACCGGAGTGTCGTGACTATTCGTTTGACTTGTAATTCAAATCGAATGATACTCAATGTAATATGTGGGAATGTTTCAAGTTATTCTTTATAATAATTATGGTAGTTCTGAAAAGAACCTTTGTTGTTGGCGTCTGCGTTGATAGGGGATGCGCTGAATTCTAAGCGCGTTGAGACATTCATTCATGAAATGAACAAATTTCATATTTTCTTGCTTTGAAATATCAATGTTTAAATCCCTCGAAACAATCATCGGAATCTTTTTCCTAGCGTACATAAATGAATCACGCTTAGCGAAAAACTAGGGGCGGGTAATGTCCGGGACATAACCGCGATGATCATATTTTTAAAATTCTGCTTGTATCTCTTTCAAATGGCTAAATTTTACGCATTAAGTTCGATTCGCCGGGCTCAGCGAAATTTTCCTGGGGATCCCGTTCGTTAATCTATTCAGTAAAACAATTTTATTACCGAGTTATCGGCATTGAATACAGGTTAATAACTTCATATAATGATTTCAACAAGCACACAATGTACTTGTATAACAGGTGGGAGTGTTTTGAAGTAGTTTTAGTGGAGGTAACAGCATAAAATCGTGTATTGGACATTTTACAATGATTCTCTTTAACCCTGCAAAGCCACGGGGTTGGCAGCAGAGGGTTAAGTTGTTTGGATGAGATGACAGTTATTATATGATAACTAAAAATATAAAATTGTTCTATAAATTGCAAAGTTATTGCCGTGTTAACCTGAAAAATTTGTCATTTCGTTCATATAGGAACAATCATTGAAGTTATGTCAATTTATGCTTTGCAAGATTTGAAATAACTTCGAAGTGTGGTCACGGCACCCCTGTTATGTCATATACATTGCCAACCTATCTTTTTACATTATGCATTCGTCCTAATAAGGACGATTTGTAGATAACTATGGTGATACAAGACGAGAATCTTTTGAAACAATTCAAACTTTGCCGACGATTTGTTTCTATTGCGTACACACATATGAACATTCCCCTTTCGCAACTCATACCGAATGAGCACGCTTTGCATCAAGCGAATCCCTTTTATTAACTTTTCGGTGCAGATGGAAGGCCATCCTTTTGTGCGATAAATGAAAATATTTTCATCATTCGTTTTGATGTAGCTTTCGCTTAGTGGTAGAGTTGCCACATTGACTTATTTTCTTGGAAGGATTTGCAAAAACCTTCGGGTTTGTAGATTAATTTGAAAAATGTTTTCTTATATGTTAAATTATTTTTAATTATACAAATTAATAAAAGGAACTTCCTAATAAAATTCTTTTTCCATTGTATATTCATCCTAAGGACGGTTTGCATATAACTATGACACAATCCGTTTAGTAGAAGGAAAGTTATTAAGGTTCAAAATGTACGTAAAGCTTTCGCTAATATGCACTACTATCGCTATCTCGCTCGTTCTTGTGCCGTGCATGAGCCTTTCCTTTCCGTCCGGCTTCTAATGGTATAATCACAACTAATATGCCGGCTTTCCCTCACCAACTGTTCTCGTCAAGAAAACAATACGAATAATCATAGGAACAAACATGTAGTGGACCTATATTAAAAACTTTTTATTATTTTATTGTTCGGTTGATGCACTATATTGACGGCTCTGTGCGGGATGGGCTGAAAATTTTCGGAACGGAATTTTTTTTTCCCAGTCGTTTTCGAAAGATTTTTCAAAACACTATTTTTCCGTTGATAGTGATTGTCCTACATATTCCAAAATTTAATACAACATTGGCACGAATATTTTCGACAAAATGCCGAAGAAATTGATTAAATCCATTCAGTGCAACAAAAGATATAAGCGTTCAAAACCTTACATCATTTTTCTTCCGAGATTTTGAAAAGGGGCCCCTATATTGAAAGGTAAGTGCCACTATTAGTCACGACAAAAAGTTTGGCCCTTTTCAGTCTAGATCATTTTTGGAAAAACAAAGTATGCAAAGTGGTTTTTTTTGTGACAAAGTTCTTATGTACAGAAAGTTTCACTAAAATCTGAAAGGGTGCTGCGAGCATTTGTTCGAGTTGGCGCGAAATTCATCAATTGTGATTATATATTCTTTTCTTATTTTCCTCAAGTTAAAATAACTAAAAAATTGCGGGCAAATTAAACATCTCTCACAATTTGTTAACTATAAGTAAATTAACAAACGAAAACAATTTGTATTTAAGGCATTTCTGCATCCAATTATAAAATTTCGCTCGACGGTTTGTTTTAAAATGATTCGATTTCGGCAAATCTTCAATATAACTCTTCGATGTGGCGTTTTGAAATGAGCGTGTAGCACCTTGTAGATATGAGGGGACGATAAAGAACATAAAAAATGTCATTTACACTTGGATTACACCTGTTTTTCGTACGGGATAAAACTTTCTTGCTTGCCCTCATATGGTTTATGTGCAACGTGGGCCATAATATTGCACATGAAGGTCGAAAAGTTGATTCAAATGATTGAGATGTATGCAAGAGGGACATGACGGCCTTTTGCACTGTTTTCGTTTGGCTTCAGGATGCGGCCATTTCTGCAATGACAGGTACTAACGTCTTAGACCGGACTAAACTCAGGCCTAAAATCAAAGATAGTACCGTGTGGCGGAACCAACTAGATTCAAGCTTACCGCTACAGAGGAAGTGAATATACGTAATCGTCAACCAGCGTTGCCAACTTTATTTTCAAAAAAACTGGAACCTCTCTTTAAAAAAGACTGGAAAAAACTGGATGCCCGAATAACCAAATTTATCCTTGCAAAAGGGAATGTAGTTTAGGGATGCAAAGTATTTTAAAATAAAATGGATCTATTTTTAATAAAACAGGATTCTCAAATATGAAGACAAACATTCAATATGAAAACGTTCAGCTATTAGACAAAATAAGAAAACAATTCTCATATAGCAGCGAATTTCTAGTTTAAGATAGTATAAAAGCGATCGCTACTATTTAAATATAACTTTTAGATCATTTCACATTACAAGTTTTAAGAAATTTGAAATGTTAAACGAAAAAATTGGTACCTTCAAACTAACGCACTATGCCATGTGTAATTAACAGACTAAAAAAACAATCTTCATTTTAATTAACAATATCTGCTAATCTTGCACTCCATAGCATATCAATTTCTAATGTGTATTGAAATACGACAGGGTGCAGCAAAATATGGTTACTGAAAAACAATTTCCCTTGTTCCCTAGAGAGGTTGTACTCTTCACAATTTCATTTATTTTATTTTATTATTTATTACTAGTTTATATAGTAAACTACTATTGTAATGCAAATAGTTACATTTCGAACCCTTCCACAATAATTGAGATACACATTACAAAGAAACCTTTTTTTAAGTAGAATACTTCTAACGTTTCAATATACATAGGGATGCCGTTTCAAAATTTTCTGCCGGAATTTCACCCGATTTTTTTAACGTGAATATCTGCCGTTCTACTGATTGAAAAATTAAGATTATTCCGCTATCTGATTGGAAATATGTACAACAATTTTATATTAAATTCTGTAGAATGTACAATTACTAAAATAACGAAAATAATGGTTTTTTTGAAAGCAGTAATTATCTGATCCAATTGGTCGGTACAATTCGATCAAGCAGCGAGCGTTGTTAGTACTGCCTCTTTGCCATCGAGTGAACAGCGACAGGTACAAAAAGGGAACATAAGAAAAAGTCATTAGTTTGTGTTCTGACGTTGTAAGCGTAACAGCTGCTGCGTTTCATGTTAGCTCGCATTCTTCGGTGGTAGGTAATACATCCAGTGACTGCCACCAGTCGTTCAGTTTCTTGCATACACAGAAAATACAATGATGACACACCACAGAAACAGCAAAAAGCTCTTTCTTTTGGAGCTGAATAAATGGATTGATGGTGGGGTGGTTTGGTGCGAGATAACCGCGCTCTCTTGCTCTTTCAAATATAAATTTACCACGGTTTTTAGACTTAGATGGAATTTAATCCTGCGGCACGCCTACCTCACTCCTCGCCTAGTTACTCTCAAGGACGAATCACCTTAGAACTCTAAGCACCTTGCGCAGAACTATCTATCGTCTAACGCGTATTTACCGTAGAATTTCGGCATCTATCTGCTTTATTATTGCATAAATGGAAACGTATTTATTTGTGAAACAAGACAGCTGCAATTTTTGTCATTTTTATTTATATGTTTGTACCGTCTATAGTTTGGGGCAAATGGCGTTTGAAAAGTAAGCATTACATTTAATTTAATTTTATTGTTGAAATTAGTGCTACTAACTCCGTTATGTTAAAATAACTAAGTTGTCTATCATTAAATCTGCGCTGGTTCCACGTCATCTGCGCAAGCCTAAATCTTATGCCAGCTAAGGAGGAGCGATGGATCTGCGCAAAGTGCGTCAGCATCGAAAAAAAAAATGCTGGATCTCCAAGTAACCGCACAGAGTGCGGAGGTTCAGATCTTGAAATCTGGAGCCGGAGCATCGAGCTCTAGTACGGCATATAAAAGCATTCGTCGATTGATGATGGATGCCGAAAACGTACTACGCATCATGGAAAGGCTTGAGAAGCACTTCGAAAGGCCTGAGTACATGTACAAGGAGCTTCTACAGGAATTGCTAAAGATAAAACCTGTTTTAATCCACCTAGAGGTGCAATTGTGCCTTTCTCAATTCTCCAAACTATGATTTAATAGCTGGTTCGTACAATATAACATTATGGAAATGTCTTTCATTCTTATTACACTTGGTAAGTATATATAAGAGCACCTTTTTGCATTCATCGCGGTATCGGTTTGAATCGGAGTTTTCCATGTGATCGCACTCCACAACCCGTAACTCCGGAGCCGGAAGTCGGATGGAGATGGAATTTAATATCAGTTTCCGGGGACGCAACACCTTTCATTTGAGACTAAGTTGATCAAATCGGTCTAGTCATTTTCGAGAAACCAATATAACCGTTATTCTGAATTTGGATGCTTCCGGATCCGTCGATGGTGACCAGTGTGGCCAAAGAGACTTTGAATGACTGTTGGTGACCTAGATCTACAAATTCAACAGTTGTGTCAACATTTTGGAAAAAATTTCACCTTTTTACATTCATCGCAGAATTCGTTAGAATCGGGATTTGCTGCGTGATCGTACGTATCACCCTGTAATTCTGGAACCAGAACTGGGATCCACACAAAATTCAACAGCAGCTGATGGACCTTTCATTTAAAATCAAGTTTGTCAAAATCGGTTCAGAAAATTCCGAGAAACCGATGTGGACAAATCAACAAATTTTGTTTTGTAACCATACTCTTCAACTCGTAATACGGAACAAGATGTCGGTTGAAAATGAAATTCAATAGCAATCTATGGGAATAATATACCTTTCATTTGAATCTTAGTTTGTAAAAATCGGTTCAGCCCTCTCCGAGAAACCGATGTGGATATTAGGTTAACAAATCCGCACATACACACATACATACATACATACATACATACATACATACATACATACATACATACATGCATACATACATACATACATACATACATACATACATACATACATATATACATACATACATACATACATACATACATACATACAAACCTGAATCACTGTGATACCGCACAGCAACTGTTGTGGCAGTCTACGACAGAAACTATGTGCGATGTCGCTTTGATCGCAGAGCCTTATCAAGTCCCCCCTAATAACGGTAACTGGGTGGCGGATAGATCAGGAACCGCAGCGATACAAGTAATGGGAAGATTCCCTATCCAAGAAGTGGTAGAACGTTCCTATGAGGGTTTCGTGATAGCCAAAATCAACGGCATCTTCGTATGTAGCTGTTACGCTCCCCCAAGGTGGACAGTAGAGCAGTTCAGCCTAATGCTGGAGCAGTTAACCGAGCAGTTGATCGATCGGAAGCCGGTAGTCATTGGTGGTGACTTCAATGCCTGGGCTGTGGAATGGGGCAGTAGAGTAACCAACACAAGAGGGTGTATCCTGCAGGAAGCTCTAGCGAAGTTAGACGTACGATTGTGCAATGAAGGCTCTGTTAGTACATTTCGGAGAGACGGGAGGGAGTCCATCATAGACGTCACATTCTGTAGTCCCTCATTGACGGCGAACATGAATTGGAGAGTATGCGAAACGTATACGCATAGTGACCACCAGGAGATTCGCTACCGTATCGGCCAACGGAACCCCGCGGCAGTACAGAGAAGGGTGACCGGCGAACGAAAGTGGAAGACGAAAGCCTTCAACAAAGACCTCTTTGTTGAGGCACTTCGGCCGAACGGCGGGACCGAGAACGTGGATGCGGCTGACCTAACAAGAAGGATTGTGGCGGCTTGTGACGCCACAATGCCGCGAAAACTGGAACCACGCAACAAACGGCGTCCAGCTTACTGGTGGAACGAGACGCTTAGTACGTTACGCGCTGCTTGTCTCAGAGCCAGAAGGCGGGCCCAAAGAGCAAGGTCGGAACCAGATAGAGAAGAGCATAAGGCATCGTTTCGGGAAGCTAGGGCCGCTCTAAAACGGGAGATCAGACTTAGCAAGTCAGAGTGCCACAAGGAGCTATGCCGAGAAGTAGACGCCAATCCCTGGGGTGACGCATACCGAGTCGTGATGGCGAAAATGAAGGGTCCAACGACGCCAGTCGAAATGTGTCCGAGCAAGCTGAAGATAATCGTCGAGGGTCTTTTCCCGAAGCACGATCCAACTATATGGCCACCGTCACCGCACGGCGAGGAAGAAGGAACAAACATGGATCGGCAAGTGACTAACGACGAGCTAGTAGAAGCATCGAAGCGCCTAAAACCAAAGAAAGCCCCTGGTCCGGATGGAATACCAAACGTGGTACTGAAAGCTGCGATCCTGGCATATCCGGACATGTTCAGGATAGTGATGCAGAAGTGCCTAAATGAAGGCAACTTCCCCGAAATGTGGAAGGTCCAGAAGCTGGTGTTGCTGCCGAAGCCAGGGAAGCCACCTGGCGACCCGACCTCGTACAGACCCATATGCCTGCTGGATACACTCGGAAAACTCCTGGAAAGGATCATTCTTAACAGGTTGACGAAATTCACGGAAGGTGAGCGCGGACTGTCCAAGATGCAGTTTGGTTTCCGCAAAGGAGCATCGACAGTGGATGCAATTCGGATAGTGCTCGAGAGTGCCGAGAAGTCATCTAAACAGAAGCGAAGAGGAGATCGATACTGCGCTGTGGTCACGATAGATGTGAAGAACGCGTTCAACAGTGCCAGCTGGGAAGCCATCGCTGCAGCGCTGCATAGAATGAGGGTTCCCGACTATCTGTGCCAGATCCTGAAGAGCTACTTTCAGAGCAGAGTGCTACTGTACGAGACGAGCGAAGGACAGAAGTCATTGCGTGTCACAGCGGGCGTTCCTCAGGGCTCCATTCTCGGTCCAACCCTTTGGAACGGGATGTACGATGGGGTGTTAACGCTGCAGCTGCCTAGGAAAGTGAAAATCGTAGGTTTCGCGGACGACGTGTCACTAACGGTGATGGGTGAGACACTTGAAGAAGTGGAGGTGTCGGTGACGGAGACAATAGACGCGATCGAGAGCTGGATGAACGGGGTTAAGCTGCAAATAGCTCGCCACAAGACGGAGGTGTTGTTGGTCAGTAACTGCAGATCGGTCCAACGGATGCAGATCGACGTCGGAGGGCACGTGATTGCATCGAAACGTGCATTGAAGCAATTGGGAGTTATAATCGACGACCGGTTGAGCTTCAACAACCACGTTGATTACGCCTGTGGAAAGTCGGCGAAGGCAACGAACGCAATAGCGAGAATCATGCCAAACGTCGGCGGTCCGAGAAGCAGCACGAGACGTCTGCTATCTACTGTTTCGTCATCGATACTCCGATATGGGGTTCCTGCCTGGAGTGCTGCGCTGAAAACCAAGCGGAACCGTGAAAAGCTAAACAGGACATTCCGACTGATGGCCGTACGAGTCGCGAGTGCCTACAGAACAATATCGTCGGAGGCAGTATGCGTTATCGCCGGGATGATCCCCATCTGCATTACCCTGGCGGAGGACGTGGAATGCTATCAGCGGAGAAATGCACGTAACGCTAGGAGACAGGTTCGAGCGGACTCGTTGGCTAAATGGCAACAGGAGTGGGACAACGCGGAGAAAGGAAGGTGGACCCACCGACTCATCCCAAATGTATCGGCCTGGGTACATAGGAAGCATGGAGAGGTGAACTTCCATTTGACGCAGTTTTTGTCCGGGCACGGATGCTTCCGGAAGTACTTGCATCGGTTTGGACATGCTTCGTCACCCCTTTGCCCGGGTTGTGCGACCGTGCAGGAGACACCGGAACACGTGGTCTTCGAATGCCCTAGATTCGAAGAAGTTCGTAGGGGTATACCTGGTATGACAGCGGACAATATCGTCGAAGAGATGTGCCGTGACGAACATACCTGGGACGCTGTCAACAGAGTGGTCTCGAGCATACTCTCCGAGTTGCAGAGGAAGTGGCGTAGAGACCAACAAGAAACCGCAAATCGGGTTTCGAGAGAAATTCCGCCGCCGGGGAACTCTCCAACTGTGTAGACTAGGTCCACCGCCGGGGACCAGTTGAGTAGTGCGTGATGTAGCACCGAGTTGGGTCGTCGGGGCGCCTGGGAACCGGACGTCAAGCTTCACCGGAATCGCTGAACCGACCTCGACATCCTTCCGGGTAGCTCGTGAGTAGGCTATATCCACCGCCGGGGATTGGACCGAGTAGACCGCGTCGCAGAGCTAGCAGTGGGTCGTTGGGGCGCCGGTGAACCGGAAGTTACGCTCCAACCGGAATCGCCGGATAGACCTCAGCACCTACTGTATGGCCCGTTGAGTAGGCTAGATCCACCGCCGGGGACTAGATCGAGTAGATCGGGCGAAACGGAACGAGAGGAAGCCAAAGAGCTCATGAAATTGTGGTGCTAAAACAAAAGAAGAATCGGTACCGGGGGAGCCTCCTTCGCCGGGGAACTCTCCGTCGGCGTAAGCTAGATCCACCGCCGGGGACTAGACTGAGTAGACCGCGACGAAATACCACCAGTCGCAGGTCGTCGGGGCACCAGCGAACCGGACGCTCTGCTCCACCGGAATCGCCGAACTGACCTCGACATCTGGTTGGTTGGCTCGGTTTCGGGAGAACTTCTCTCGCCGGGGAATTCTCCGTCGGAGTAGGCTAGGTCCATCGTCGGGGACTAGACCGAGTAGTTCGCGAACAAGTCTGGTGCTCAAAGAGTAAACGGCGTTGAATGGTGCGAGAAGGGAGTTGCGGTGCTAACCGGCACAAGCGAGCCGCAGGGCTCAGTGAATTAGACAGTCAGAAGTTTGCCGCTCAGACTGTACTCGTAGGGGAGGAGTACTAAGCCTCGACTCACAGCCAGCTTTCCGACTGCCATGCAGAGCTTGCCAGTCTGTGTGGATGGTAGAGAATTGGTGGTGTGTAGAGGAGTGGGGCTGTAACCCTACGGAAGAAACGAACTAGGAAGTAGTTGAATTAGAGTGCGTGCTATGCACATAAAAACCCCTCCCCGAAGTAATGCCGTAAGGTAGTGCCGGGGAGGAATCAGGTTCTGGGCAAGAGCAGTGGTTTTTAGCGGGTCGGGTGATGGCAGCCCAAACCCGTTCCCTGACAATGGGGTTTTTGTACATTTTTCCTCACTCAGGGTTTTTCTGAAAATTTTTTTACTGCTCTCAAAAAAAAAAAAAAAAAAAAAAAAAAAAAAAAAAAAAAAAACATACATACATACAAACACACATACATACATACATACATACACATACATACGCACAGATATTTTGCGATCTCGGCGAACTGAGTCGAATGTAATATGAGACTCGGCCCTCCGGGCCTCGGTTAGAAGGTCGGTTTTTTGAGCAATTGCATAACCTTTCTATATGAGAAAGGCAAAAGAATAATATTTAATTAGCTTAATCAGCATGAGTTCAATGTTATCTTCATGTGATTATATTTTGAAATGTTGGTGGAATGGGTTTGAAAGTGGAGGGAATGGGGGGGTTAGTAGAGTGGGAGTGGAGGATGCGTCAGAAATCCTTCATCTTATTTCGGTATACGGGGTGGATGAAGGAAATGCGGGCGTGAGGGTGGTCCAAGGGGAGGGGAGTGATGAAGGAGGGAGGTGTAAGGGCAAGGCGGGGGGGGGGGGGAGGAGGAGCGGCGACGCAATACTCAACTGCATATTTTGCCTTCCATTTGAGCCTTGGTTTGAGAGAATCGGTTCAGTCATCACCGAAGAACCGATGTGACTTTAATTGTGGAATATGCCCGGAATTCGGGACTTCCGGAATCGTCGATAGTGGACAATATATTCAAAGAATGTTTGATTGGCAATCAGTGATCTAGATCTGCGATTAGAAGTAATTTGGTGAGCATTTCAATAGTTTTAAGCCTCTGAGGTATTACGATTGTACCGATTTATATAGGAAATTCCAGTGTATCCTTACTAACACCCCTGTAACTCCGGAAACAAGAGCCAGAATCGTATGAAATTTAGCAGCAGTCAATGGTATTACTGTATCTTTCATTTGAAATCAAGTTTGTGAAAATCGGTAGAGAATTCGTTGGGGAATGGTTGTGATATTAGCTTAGGAACTTGGCAGGTTCCCCGGGGGCGTCATGAACCGTCATAGGTGGCCAATGTGGTCAAAGCTGCTTTGATTGATCATTAGTGATCCAGACCCGCGAACTAGAGTAATGTTACATCAATTTTAATATGTTTTACATCATTTTAACATCGTGGTGGTACCCAGCGATGCCAACCTTCCAGTTTAAACTGGATTCTTCCAGTTTTTTTTACTCGATCCAGTCAAACAGACAAATGTGTAAATCGTCCAGTTTTTTTAAATATTGTCCAGTTTTATCCAGTTTTTTTCCCAGAGGTGTGCGCCAAAATTATTTCCTCACTATTTGCATTACAATAGTAGTTTACTATATAAACTAGTAATAAATAATAAAATAAAATAAATGAAATTGTGATGAGTACAACCTCTCTAGGGAACAAGGGAAATTGTTTTTCAGTAACCATATTTTGCTGCACCCTGTCGTATTTCAATACACATTAGACACATTCCACGCACTTTTATCGCTTACCTCATGAAAATAAATCTGCTAATATAAGTAAAAGTTGTTCTGAAATATGTTGGTGTAGGTTTAAGGCTCCCAAAACATAGATATGTAGAAATTTTTTTAAAGAATTTTGTGACGGTCGTCTATTAAACCAGTAATACATTTATGACTCGTTTTTAATAATTGAATTGATTTTTCCGTACCACACCGACAGGTTTGTAAGAAAATTTATTTGGAATAATCTTAAATTCCATTTTATTGTTCACATATTGTACAAAGATTTCATCTTCGGATGCAGATTTATTGAGTGAATTGATCATCGGATACAAGGGGGGCAAAAATTGACCATTTTTGCGTTGTCCCCCAACGCAAATATCATGTTTTTTTTCAATTTTTCATGAAAACAAAGCACGTTATCTATGAAATCTTTTTAGAAGCTATTAGTACTCATCAATACCTTTCTAAAAATATGCTATTTGTATATAACAAGCTTTGGAATCGTTCTTTCAGAGGGGTGCACTGAAGTGTTGTCCCCTGACGCTTTCCGTTGCAATACGATAAATCCTTCTGCAGAGTTACTTTGAGAGCCTACAGAACAGTATATGGACATAAAAGATATAACCAACCCATTTCAGCAAAAGCCATGCAGTGTCATAGGTGGTCTCAGGGGCGGGGAGAGGGGTTCATTAAGGGGGAGGCCTTATAATATCGAAAAATTATCAAGTTTTTTATTACATATATCAGTAAATAAGCTATCTAAGGATAAATCAACAATTTCAGAACAGAGTTCGAAGTGATTTCAAAGATATAGAATGGAACGCATTAGAATACCAAATAAGTATGAGAGCGCGCGGAAGAATTTGGTCATAGGGAATAACACTCACTCGTCGTCACATTCTTTCAAATTAGCGGGTTATTTATTGACCACTTGGAACTAACCCGGTTTGTCTTTTCGGGATAGATTTTCTTCAACATGAACCAAACATCGTAGTTTAATGCAGTTTTTTGATGTTTTACATTTCTTATAAAAGAAATGTATAGAATTCGCTCAAACTTTCAAGATTTTTTCCGAGGCCCGGAGGGCCGAGTCTTATATACCAATCGACTCAGCTCGACGATTTGGGACAATGTCTCTGTGTGTGTGTGTGTGTGTGTGTGTGTGTGTGTGTGTGTGTGTGTGTGTGTGTGTGTCTGTGTGTGTGTGTATGTAACGGACAAATTCTCATTCGTGTTTCTCAGCAATGGCTGAACCGATCTTATTCAAACCAATTTTAAATGAAAGAACTAAAAAACAGTATGAACGCTATTAATTTGTTTTTGATTCTGATGTTTAGTTTCCAAAATATGAATGTTTGAATGCGTAAAAATGGCGTTTTTTGCAGTTTTTTTGAATTATCTGCCGAAATTGACAATATAGAATAGCAATTTATATGTTTTTAGACAGCTTCAACGAATACCTTTCGAACAAGCTATAGATTGTTGAAATCGGACTATTATCAAAAGAGATATTTAACATTAAATGCGGACGAAAGATTTTTATCATTTCCCATTGCCAGAAATATGACCAAAAACATATAATCTATTTTTAACGCCAAAACGGCTTATTTTAGGTCAATAGTATCTTCGGTGAATTTAATGTAGGCAATATGCCCTTTCTTTTGGTATTGTGCTTTTGCTGATTAATCCCCCTATGAGTGAGATATTTTCACAAATTTTCTTGGAAGTGATTATATCGAAATGATGCCTTCAGCAAATTTGTAGCTCTTAATTTTGCAAATAACTTTACTGAAGACTTCAAATATCTATTTTGAATACTTTAAAAGTTATGGCTTGTTGTTTGTGGACTACTCTGTGTCGCCTATTTACTGTTCAATATAGTAATAATCCATTGAAATAAGCCAAACATTATTTCGATAAAACGAATTTTGTATTTCATTTTTCTATCTACAACCGCTAGAAATAATCACCGAACACTTCCAAGTTGTCTGGAAAGAACTTGATAACTTATCCGTACAAAAATGTTCATTTGTGCGAACCTTCTGACTGCAATTTTTCTAATTCATGACCATCGGATCGATCTGAAACATATTGGAAAATGAAAAGCGAAATAACTAACTCCAACCAACGGCGTAGCCAAGGGAAGGTTTTGGGGTTTAACACCATACAACGCCCCCCCCACCACACCCACAAAAAAATTGGATTGAAGTTGAAAATTTATTGATGCAGACTGATTTAATTCAATATTACAATAACAATTATCTGATCCGTACATTGATATTCTGTTGTTGCAAACATCATGAGGACTTTTGATAAATTGTCGGAATGGGGTCCTGATATGTAACTGATCTTTTGGTCTTGATTTCACAGTTATCTAATTGCATCAATATCAAAATCCTGCCTGAAAACATTCCAATAGAAAATTCCAGAGTTCTGTTTTCAATCATGATCCTCAGATTTCTTTTCAAATTGAGCTCGTTTTTGTAGAGATGTACTGTAATAAGGGTCTTTATTTAATAGGAAGCGAAGTATAAATTGATTTAATGTCTATGAAACATAGAACTGCGCACCAAAAAATGCATAACTTTCAACATTTGCTAAAAATGTTTTTGCCTTTCTCATTCACTCTAAAATTCGTCAATCTAATCCCGACCGGGAGGGCCGAGTTTCATATGCCAATCGACTCAGTTCATCGAGATCGGAAAATGTCTGTGTGTATGTATGTGTGTATGTGGAAAAATATGTGACCTCTGTTTCTCAGAGATGGCTGGATCGATTTGCACAAAGTTAGTCTCAAATGAAAGGTACAACCTTCCCATCGGCTGCAATTGATTTTTTATTGATTGGACTTCCGGTTCCGGAGTTACGAGTTGAAGAGTGCAATCACACAGCAAATTCCCATATAAACTGAAATGAAAAATTTTCAAAATCAAATTTGTATTTTTGATGCCAAATGACTTTATAATGCATGAAACATCGAGATTTGATGTAAACTCGAAAAAAATAATGTTTGACAAAAATTGATTTCTTTGGACTTTGGTACATTTTTGCCTTTCTTTTTTTTTATTTCGATTATAGAGGGTTTAACCTTAAGGTCATTCGCCTCTTCGAGTTAGAAAAATCTCTTGTGAAAAATTTCTAGCCCTATGTGCGGGTCGGGACTCGAACCCAGGTGCGCTGCGTACAAGGCAATCGATTTACCAACTACGCCACGCCCACCCCCTTTTGCCTTTCTCATACAGAAAGGTTATGCAATCACTCTAAAAATCGTCAATCATACCGGCCCGGAGGGAGTATGCAGTGAGTGGTTGCTACTTTAAAAATAAAACTAGTTTAAAATTTCTTAACAAGTTGAAAATTTTCGGCAGGACCCGCACCTCCCGGATCTTACTATGTGATACTGAAACATCGCTTGAAACCAGCGGCGGTCAAGCGATGTTTCAGTATCACATAGTATCTCAAGATCGTGGCTGTCGATCCATTGTATGTATGTGCAAATCGTACTGAACATGAAATATTCATTTCCACCATTTTATTGAACATAACCATCGTAGTCTGGACAAGTGAGACAAGCACAATTGCACCACTAGGTGGATTAAAACAGGTTTATATTTCGGGAATGCGTCGAGTTGAGACGCAAACGTAATATGATTAATAACGATGATAACACTTTCCGAATGTAGAGAGAAATTTATGAAAAATGACGATTTCCATTCGATTCTAGCAGGTCCTGATCGATTTTGATGAGAATTTGATTTTTGTTGTATGACCAATTATATGTATAGGTCAAATGTTCAAAAACAGTAATTTAAGGTCAAGATAACATCATTTTGAAACCGCCAATTTCAGAGGTTTAGTATCTTCGATGAGTTTTACAAACGTTAAACAGCGCATCATTTGATAAAATAATTTTGGCGGTATATCGTCCAAGAAGTATTTATGGTGAATTTTCTCAGGTTAATATTCATGACTACAATAAAGTCTCAACAAATTCGCTAAAAACACGAACTCTGTTACTATTTTCTGAAAAATTAATTCTGCATGATTTTAAAACTTCAAAAATTACGGTTTCGGAATTATGCCGTTTGGACAGTTAGATCGATTTTCACCAAACCCCCACCAATTGTAAAATTGGTATTGTAAAAAAAACGTAAGGGCGATACTTCAATGCTGATAGGTGGGACCGAAAAAGTAAACAATCGTCAAAGGGGCGATACTATCATTTTGTCAATTTCAATAGCAAACACAAATTTTAATTTAATAATTTCAAATACTTCATGAAGTTTTGGGTTTCGATCACTGAATCATGCAATCTAGGATGTAAAAAACACAATAGTTCTTAAATAGGAAATAAAACCAAGTCTGGAAATATTCACTGTTGATTTTCTTTGAATGGTGTCACTGCTAGTGTCGCTTTTTTCCAGAAAAAGCGTTGATTTTTAGGTCTCAGTCGCGTTGGAAATTTGAGTAAAGTATAAACTTCATTTCGATTCAAAAAAAAAAAATCAATTTTTTGGCTCAGTACAATATACATAACCCCTTTTAGGAAAATTCAGTTTTCCCACCACAATGCATTGATTGAGGAATTTAGATATTTTATTAACAGAGCATTAGCAATAATTCGTTTGTATGTCTATTTTATGGGCCATTTTTTCGCTTTCCCATTGATTTGGTTTGAGATTTCTAGCACTGATGTTGTCCTATGCTGATTTGAGCGATTCTCTGTGTCCTGCCACAATCCCATGTAGTATGTGTTATCAAAAACATCGCGAAGCATCAAGTTTTAAATGTTCTCATACGATATAATATCAGAAGAGAGTGATAAGAGTTATAAGAAATGTCTCATCACACTGTTAGGTGGATTAAAAGCGTTTTTATACGTTAAATTCAAATTGTTATCCTGAGGAAGCGCATTTCTTAGAATTCGCTAATAAAAGATACAATTTTACGAAATTCTCCAGTTTTCCATTATTTAGATTATTCAATAACAAGCCATAAGACCGCAATTGTGTGAATGTTTTTAACGAATTTTTTTGCACTCTAATATATCAAAATTTTCAAAAAGCTGGATCTTACCCTTCTTTTCCAAAAATTGCGTAAAACGGCTACATTTTGATTAATTTCCGCAATCATCACTAATAAGTGTCGTTTTGCAGATGTATGAGTAGAAACAGTTGTGCAAACGCCAGAGGATGAACTGGAAGGGCGATATTCTCTTTCGAATTTTTTTTCAACCGTGTTCCTCGTATTTCGCGACAACATTATATACAATATGTAAAAAGAATATCTGCTCGACTGAGTATAATCGTTTGACAGTCTTTCCTTTGTTGAATTGCTTCTGAGTCACATTTGTGTATTTGTAACGTAACAAGAAACTAAATATTGAACAACCCTATGGCGTATTTTATCTGCCCTAATCACCAGTAAATTTTATTTTCAAGATTTTATAAGGTCAAAAAACAAAGTCAGTGCACCAAACTTACATGAAAAAAACTTAGTTGGTGAACGAAATAAAAAAATTGAGTTAATTTTATTTCATATATTTTCCTATGTCAATCAGGAGCGGAACCAGAAAAAAATTTCGGAGGGGGTCCAATATTTCGACTTTAAAATGTTCATTGTACAATATGTAATATGTAATACCCTCATTTAATTAAAATCAGTTTTGGTAATCGAATCTGGTTTGCAAAGATTTTGAACTTAGAATCAATTTAAAAAAGAAACTTTTTAAAAATTATCAAGATGTTAAAAATTTCCGGGTGGGGGGGAGATCCGGACCCCCAAGACCCTGGATCCGCCACTGATGTCAATAATATATTAAACTTACCAAAACTACTTGAAACCACCTTTTTCGATCCATTAGAAAGTGGTGATTGTGGTCTACAATCTCTTCTATACCGCGCCACACTGTGGTATGCGGTGTGTCCTGTTCTCATTTCATATTAATTTGATTTCTTAATAAAACACATGAAGGTGAAACTAGAAATACATCTGGTTTGGCATTTCAAATCTTTATTTTGAGTTATTCACAGGTTCAGAGGTAATATACATCGCTTTGTTTGAGCTTCAACAAAATCCTCAGTCGCGTTAGGGGACAACACTTCATATGCGACCGTTTGTGTTCATTTTGGTGTTGTCCCCTAACGCAGTGTTCGCAGCGGTTGTGAAAAAAATTTCCTAAAAACTCGAAAATCTAAGTATACAGTATTGTTCTGTGACTATCGATGATCAAATTTCTAGAACAAATAGATGCTCTAAAGTTCGAGACAGAGCAGGTTTTTTGATAAATACAACTGTAGGTTGGAAAATCAATTTTTTGCGCTGTTGTCCCCTAACGCGACATTTTCACCTCTCAGAAAGAAAGGACAACCTAGAGAACAACGAACTCATAACAGTATCGTTGTGTTAGTACTTTTAAAGTATTCAATTAAGTTTTTTGAGCGTACATCGTAGGATTTTTCAAACGACGAGCTGTTAACAGTTGCAAGATGCGTGCAAACGTTGTCCCCTAACGCTGGAATGTGTCATTAGAAATTGATATGCTATGGAGTGCAAGATTAGCAGATATTGTTAATTAAAATGAAGATTGTTTTTTTAGTCTGTTAATTACACATGGCATAGTGCGTTAGTTTGAAGGTACCAATTTTTTCGTTTAACATTTCAAATTTCTTAAAACTTGTAATGTGAAATGATCTAAAAGTTATATTTAAATAGTAGCGATCGCTTTTATACTATCTTAAACTAGAAATTCGCTGCTATATGAGAATTGTTTTCTTATTTTGTCTAATAGCTGAACGTTTTCATATTGAATGTTTGTCTTCATATTTGAGAATCCTGTTTTATTAAAATTAGATCCATTTTATTTTAAAATACTTTGCATCCCTAAACTACATTCCCTTTTGCAAGGATAAATTTGGTTATTCGGGCATCCAGTTTTTTCCAGTCTTTTTTAAAGAGAGGTTCCAGTTTTTTTGAAAATAAAGTTGGCAACGCTGGTGGCAGGACACAGAGAATCGCTCAAATCAGCATAGGACAACATCAGTGCTAGAAATCTCAAACCAAATCAATGGGAAAGCGAAAAAATGGCCCATAAAATAGACATACAAACGAATTATTGCTAATGCTCTGTTAATAAAATATCTAAATTCCTCAATCAATGCATTGTGGTGGGAAAACTGAATTTTCCTAAAAGGGGTTATGTATATTGTACTGAGCCAAAAAATTGATTTTTTTTTTTGAATCGAAATGAAGTTTATACTTTACTCAAATTTCCAACGCGACTGAGACCTAAAAATCAACGCTTTTTCTGGAAAAAAGCGACACTAGCAGTGACACCATTCAAAGAAAATCAACAGTGAATATTTCCAGACTTGGTTTTATTTCCTATTTAAGAACTATTGTGTTTTTTACATCCTAGATTGCATGATTCAGTGATCGAAACCCAAAACTTCATGAAGTATTTGAAATTATTAAATTAAAATTTGTGTTTGCTATTGAAATTGACAAAATGATAGTATCGCCCCTTTGACGATTGTTTACTTTTTCGGTCCCACCTATCAGCATTGAAGTATCGCCCTTACGTTTTTTTTACAATACCAATTTTACAATTGGTGGGGGTTTGGTGAAAATCGATCTAACTGTCCAAACGGCATAATTCCGAAACCGTAATTTTTGAAGTTTTAAAATCATGCAGAATTAATTTTTCAGAAAATAGTAACAGAGTTCGTGTTTTTAGCGAATTTGTTGAGACTTTATTGTAGTCATGAATATTAACCTGAGAAAATTCACCATAAATACTTCTTGGACGATATACCGCCAAAATTATTTTATCAAATGATGCGCTGTTTAACGTTTGTAAAACTCATCGAAGATACTAAACCTCTGAAATTGGCGGTTTCAAAATGATGTTATCTTGACCTTAAATTACTGTTTTTGAACATTTGACCTATACATATAATTGGTCATACAACAAAAATCAAATTCTCATCAAAACCAGGACCTCATCAGGACCTGCTAGAATCGAATGGAAATCGTCATTTTTCATAAATTTCTCTCTACATTCGGAAAGTGTTATCATCGTTATTAATCATATTACGTTTGCGTCTCAACTCGACGCATTCCCGAAATATAAACCTGTTTTAATCCACCTAGTGGTGCAATTGTGCTTGTCTCACTTGTCCAGACTACGATGGTTATGTTCAATAAAATGGTGGAAATGAATATTTCATGTTCAGTACGATTTGCACATACATACAATGGATCGACAGCCACGATCTTGAGATACTATGTGATACTGAAACATCGCTTGACCGCCGCTGGTTTCAAGCGATGTTTCAGTATCACATAGTAAGATCCGGGAGGTGCGGGTCCTGCCGAAAATTTTCAACTTGTTAAGAAATTTTAAACTAGTTTTATTTTTAAAGTAGCAACCACTCACTGCATACTCCCTCCGGGCCGGTATGATTGACGATTTTTAGAGTGATTGCATAACCTTTCTGTATGAGAAAGGCAAAAGGGGGTGGGCGTGGCGTAGTTGGTAAATCGATTGCCTTGTACGCAGCGCACCTGGGTTCGAGTCCCGACCCGCACATAGGGTTAGAAATTTTTCACAAGAGATTTTTCTAACTCGAAGAGGCGAATGACCTTAAGGTTAAACCCTCTATAATCGAAATAAAAAAAAAGAAAGGCAAAAATGTACCAAAGTCCAAAGAAATCAATTTTTGTCAAACATTATTTTTTTCGAGTTTACATCAAATCTCGATGTTTCATGCATTATAAAGTCATTTGGCATCAAAAATACAAATTTGATTTTGAAAATTTTTCATTTCAGTTTATATGGGAATTTGCTGTGTGATTGCACTCTTCAACTCGTAACTCCGGAACCGGAAGTCCAATCAATAAAAAATCAATTGCAGCCGATGGGAAGGTTGTACCTTTCATTTGAGACTAACTTTGTGCAAATCGATCCAGCCATCTCTGAGAAACAGAGGTCACATATTTTTCCACATACACACATACATACACAAAGACATTTTCCGATCTCGATGAACTGAGTCGATTGGCATATGAAACTCGGCCCTCCCGGTCGGGATTAGATTGACGAATTTTAGAGTGAATGAGAAAGGCAAAAACATTTTTAGCAAATGTTGAAAGTTATGCATTTTTTGGTGCGCAGTTCTATGTTTCATAGACATTAAATCAATTTATACTTCGCTTCCTATTAAATAAAGACCCTTATTACAGTACATCTCTACAAAAACGAGCTCAATTTGAAAAGAAATCTGAGGATCATGATTGAAAACAGAACTCTGGAATTTTCTATTGGAATGTTTTCAGGCAGGATTTTGATATTGATGCAATTAGATAACTGTGAAATCAAGACCAAAAGATCAGTTACATATCAGGACCCCATTCCGACAATTTATCAAAAGTCCTCATGATGTTTGCAACAACAGAATATCAATGTACGGATCAGATAATTGTTATTGTAATATTGAATTAAATCAGTCTGCATCAATAAATTTTCAACTTCAATCCAATTTTTTTGTGGGTGTGGTGGGGGGGGCGTTGTATGGTGTTAAACCCCAAAACCTTCCCTTGGCTACGCCGTTGGTTGGAGTTAGTTATTTCGCTTTTCATTTTCCAATATGTTTCAGATCGATCCGATGGTCATGAATTAGAAAAATTGCAGTCAGAAGGTTCGCACAAATGAACATTTTTGTACGGATAAGTTATCAAGTTCTTTCCAGACAACTTGGAAGTGTTCGGTGATTATTTCTAGCGGTTGTAGATAGAAAAATGAAATACAAAATTCGTTTTATCGAAATAATGTTTGGCTTATTTCAATGGATTATTACTATATTGAACAGTAAATAGGCGACACAGAGTAGTCCACAAACAACAAGCCATAACTTTTAAAGTATTCAAAATAGATATTTGAAGTCTTCAGTAAAGTTATTTCCAAAATTAAGAGCTACAAATTTGCTGAAGGCATCATTTCGATATAATCACTTCCAAGAAAATTTGTGAAAATATCTCACTCATAGGGGGATTAATCAGCAAAAGCACAATACCAAAAGAAAGGGCATATTGCCTACATTAAATTCACCGAAGATACTATTGACCTAAAATAAGCCGTTTTGGCGTTAAAAATAGATTATATGTTTTTGGTCATATTTCTGGCAATGGGAAATGATAAAAATCTTTCGTCCGCATTTAATGTTAAATATCTCTTTTGATAATAGTCCGATTTCAACAATCTATAGCTTGTTCGAAAGGTATTCGTTGAAGCTGTCTAAAAACATATAAATTGCTATTCTATATTGTCAATTTCGGCAGATAATTCAAAAAAACTGCAAAAAACGCCATTTTTACGCATTCAAACATTCATATTTTGGAAACTAAACATCAGAATCAAAAACAAATTAATAGCGTTCATACTGTTTTTTAGTTCTTTCATTTAAAATTGGTTTGAATAAGATCGGTTCAGCCATTGCTGAGAAACACGAATGAGAATTTGTCCGTTACATACACACACACACAGACACACACACACACACACACACACACACACACACACACACACACACACACACACACACACACACACACACACACAGACATTGTCCCAAATCGTCGAGCTGAGTCGATTGGTATATAAGACTCGGCCCTCCGGGCCTCGGAAAAAATCTTGAAAGTTTGAGCGAATTCTATACATTTCTTTTATAAGAAATGTAAAACATCAAAAAGTGCATTAAACTACGATGTTTGGTTCATGTTGAAGAAAATCTATCCCGAAAAGACAAACCGGGTTAGTTCCAAGTGGTCAATAAATAACCCGCTAATTTGAAAGAATGTGACGACGAGTGAGTGTTATTCCCTATGACCAAATTCTTCCGCGCGCTCTCATACTTATTTGGTATTCTAATGCGTTCCATTCTATATCTTTGAAATCACTTCGAACTCTGTTCTGAAATTGTTGATTTATCCTTAGATAGCTTATTTACTGATATATGTAATAAAAAACTTGATAATTTTTCGATATTATAAGGCCTCCCCCTTAATGAACCCCTCTCCCCGCCCCTGAGACCACCTATGACACTGCATGGCTTTTGCTGAAATGGGTTGGTTATATCTTTTATGTCCATATACTGTTCTGTAGGCTCTCAAAGTAACTCTGCAGAAGGATTTATCGTATTGCAACGGAAAGCGTCAGGGGACAACACTTCAGTGCACCCCTCTGAAAGAACGATTCCAAAGCTTGTTATATACAAATAGCATATTTTTAGAAAGGTATTGATGAGTACTAATAGCTTCTAAAAAGATTTCATAGATAACGTGCTTTGTTTTCATGAAAAATTGAAAAAAAACATGATATTTGCGTTGGGGGACAACGCAAAAATGGTCAATTTTTGCCCCCCTTGTATCCGATGATCAATTCACTCAATAAATCTGCATCCGAAGATGAAATCTTTGTACAATATGTGAACAATAAAATGGAATTTAAGATTATTCCAAATAAATTTTCTTACAAACCTGTCGGTGTGGTACGGAAAAATCAATTCAATTATTAAAAACGAGTCATAAATGTATTACTGGTTTAATAGACGACCGTCACAAAATTCTTTAAAAAAATTTCTACATATCTATGTTTTGGGAGCCTTAAACCTACACCAACATATTTCAGAACAACTTTTACTTATATTAGCAGATTTATTTTCATGAGGTAAGCGATAAAAGTGCGTGGAATGTGTCTAATGTGTATTGAAATACGACAGGGTGCAGCAAAATATGGTTACTGAAAAACAATTTCCCTTGTTCCCTAGAGAGGTTGTACTCATCACAATTTCATTTATTTTATTTTATTATTTATTACTAGTTTATATAGTAAACTACTATTGTAATGCAAATAGTGAGGAAATAATTTTGGCGCACACCTCTGGGAAAAAAACTGGATAAAACTGGACAATATTTAAAAAAACTGGACGATTTACACATTTGTCTGTTTGACTGGATCGAGTAAAAAAAACTGGAAGAATCCAGTTTAAACTGGAAGGTTGGCATCGCTGTCACATAGTAAGATCCGGGAGGTGCGGGTCCTGCCGAAAATTTTCAACTTGTTAAGAAATTTTAAACTAGTTTTATTTTTAAAGTAGCAACCACTCACTGCATACTCCCTCCGGGCCGGTATGATTGACGATTTTTAGAGTGATTGCATAACCTTTCTGTATGAGAAAGGCAAAAGGGGGTGGGCGTGGCGTAGTTGGTAAATCGATTGCCTTGTACGCAGCGCACCTGGGTTCGAGTCCCGACCCGCACATAGGGTTAGAAATTTTTCACAAGAGATTTTTCTAACTCGAAGAGGCGAATGACCTTAAGGTTAAACCCTCTATAATCGAAATAAAAAAAAAGAAAGGCAAAAATGTACCAAAGTCCAAAGAAATCAATTTTTGTCAAACATTATTTTTTTCGAGTTTACATCAAATCTCGATGTTTCATGCATTATAAAGTCATTTGGCATCAAAAATACAAATTTGATTTTGAAAATTTTTCATTTCAGTTTATATGGGAATTTGCTGTGTGATTGCACTCTTCAACTCGTAACTCCGGAACCGGAAGTCCAATCAATAAAAAATCAATTGCAGCCGATGGGAAGGTTGTACCTTTCATTTGAGACTAACTTTGTGCAAATCGATCCAGCCATCTCTGAGAAACAGAGGTCACATATTTTTCCACATACACACATACATACACACAGACATTTTCCGATCTCGATGAACTGAGTCGATTGGCATATGAAACTCGGCCCTCCCGGTCGGGATTAGATTGACGAATTTTAGAGTGAATGAGAAAGGCAAAAACATTTTTAGCAAATGTTGAAAGTTATGCATTTTTTGGTGCGCAGTTCTATGTTTCATAGACATTAAATCAATTTATACTTCGCTTCCTATTAAATAAAGACCCTTATTACAGTACATCTCTACAAAAACGAGCTCAATTTGAAAAGAAATCTGAGGATCATGATTGAAAACAGAACTCTGGAATTTTCTATTGGAATGTTTTCAGGCAGGATTTTGATATTGATGCAATTAGATAACTGTGAAATCAAGACCAAAAGATCAGTTACATATCAGGACCCCATTCCGACAATTTATCAAAAGTCCTCATGATGTTTGCAACAACAGAATATCAATGTACGGATCAGATAATTGTTATTGTAATATTGAATTAAATCAGTCTGCATCAATAAATTTTCAACTTCAATCCAATTTTTTTGTGGGTGTGGTGGGGGGGGCGTTGTATGGTGTTAAACCCCAAAACCTTCCCTTGGCTACGCCGTTGGTTGGAGTTAGTTATTTCGCTTTTCATTTTCCAATATGTTTCAGATCGATCCGATGGTCATGAATTAGAAAAATTGCAGTCAGAAGGTTCGCACAAATGAACATTTTTGTACGGATAAGTTATCAAGTTCTTTCCAGACAACTTGGAAGTGTTCGGTGATTATTTCTAGCGGTTGTAGATAGAAAAATGAAATACAAAATTCGTTTTATCGAAATAATGTTTGGCTTATTTCAATGGATTATTACTATATTGAACAATAAATAGGCGACAAAGAGTAATCCACAAACAACAAGCCATAACTTTTAAAGTATTCAAAATAGATATTTGAAGTCTTCAGTAAAGTTATTTGCAAAATTAAGAGCTACAAATTTGCTGAAGGCATCATTTCGATATAATCACTTCCAAGAAAATTTGTGAAAATATCTCACTCATAGGGGGATTAATCAGCAAAAGCACAATACCAAAAGAAAGGGCATATTGCCTACATTAAATTCACCGAAGATACTATTGACCTAAAATAAGCCGTTTTGGCGTTAAAAATAGATTATATGTTTTTGGTCATATTTCTGGCAATGGGAAATGATAAAAATCTTTCGTCCGCATTTAATGTTAAATATCTCTTTTGATAATAGTCCGATTTCAACAATCTATAGCTTGTTCGAAAGGTATTCGTTGAAGCTGTCTAAAAACATATAAATTGCTATTCTATATTGTCAATTTCGGCAGATAATTCAAAAAAACTGCAAAAAACGCCATTTTTACGCATTCAAACATTCATATTTTGGAAACTAAACATCAGAATCAAAAACAAATTAATAGCGTTCATACTGTTTTTTAGTTCTTTCATTTAAAATTGGTTTGAATAAGATCGGTTCAGCCATTGCTGAGAAACACGAATGAGAATTTGTCCGTTACATACACACACACACAGACACACACACACACACACACACACACACACACACACACACACACACACACACACACAGACATTGTCCCAAATCGTCGAGCTGAGTCGATTGGTATATAAGACTCGGCCCTCCGGGCCTCGGAAAAAATCTTGAAAGTTTGAGCGAATTCTATACATTTCTTTTATAAGAAATGTAAAACATCAAAAAACTGCATTAAACTACGATGTTTGGTTCATGTTGAAGAAAATCTATCCCGAAAAGACAAACCGGGTTAGTTCCAAGTGGTCAATAAATAACCCGCTAATTTGAAAGAATGTGACGACGAGTGAGTGTTATTCCCTATGACCAAATTCTTCCGCGCGCTCTCATACTTATTTGGTATTCTAATGCGTTCCATTCTATATCTTTGAAATCACTTCGAACTCTGTTCTGAAATTGTTGATTTATCCTTAGATAGCTTATTTACTGATATATGTAATAAAAAACTTGATAATTTTTCGATATTATAAGGCCTCCCCCTTAATGAACCCCTCTCCCCGCCCCTGAGACCACCTATGACACTGCATGGCTTTTGCTGAAATGGGTTGGTTATATCTTTTATGTCCATATACTGTTCTGTAGGCTCTCAAAGTAACTCTGCAGAAGGATTTATCGTATTGCAACGGAAAGCGTCAGGGGACAACACTTCAGTGCACCCCTCTGAAAGAACGATTCCAAAGCTTGTTATATACAAATAGCATATTTTTAGAAAGGTATTGATGAGTACTAATAGCTTCTAAAAAGATTTCATAGATAACGTGCTTTGTTTTCATGAAAAATTGAAAAAAAACATGATATTTGCGTTGGGGGACAACGCAAAAATGGTCAATTTTTGCCCCCCTTGTATCCGATGATCAATTCACTCAATAAATCTGCATCCGAAGATGAAATCTTTGTACAATATGTGAACAATAAAATGGAATTTAAGATTATTCCAAATAAATTTTCTTACAAACCTGTCGGTGTGGTACGGAAAAATCAATTCAATTATTAAAAACGAGTCATAAATGTATTACTGGTTTAATAGACGACCGTCACAAAATTCTTTAAAAAAAATTCTACATATCTATGTTTTGGGAGCCTTAAACCTACACCAACATATTTCAGAACAACTTTTACTTATATTAGCAGATTTATTTTCATGAGGTAAGCGATAAAAGTGCGTGGAATGTGTCTAATGTGTATTGAAATACGACAGGGTGCAGCAAAATATGGTTACTGAAAAACAATTTCCCTTGTTCCCTAGAGAGGTTGTACTCATCACAATTTCATTTATTTTATTTTATTATTTATTACTAGTTTATATAGTAAACTACTATTGTAATGCAAATAGTGAGGAAATAATTTTGGCGCACACCTCTGGGAAAAAAAAACTGGATAAAACTGGACAATATTTAAAAAAACTGGACGATTTACACATTTGTCTGTTTGACTGGATCGAGTAAAAAAAACTGGAAGAATCCAGTTTAAACTGGAAGGTTGGCATCGCTGATTACAGTAGTAGTTTACTATACAAACTAGTAATAAATAATAAAATAAAATAAATGAAATTGTGAAGAGTACAACCTCTCTAGGGAACAAGGGAAATTGTTTTTCAGTAACCATATTTTGCTGCACCCTGTCGTATTTCAATACACATTAGAAATTGATATGCTATGGAGTGCAAGATAAGCAGATATTGTTAATTAAAATGAAGATTGTTTTTTTAGTCTGTTAATTACACATGGCATAGTGCGTTAGTTTGAAGGTACCAATTTTTTCGTTTAACATTTCAAATTTCTTAAAACTTGTAATGTGAAATGATCTAAAAGTTATATTTAAATAGTAGCGATCGCTTTTATACTATCTTAAACTAGAAATTCGCTGCTATATGAGAATTGTTTTCTTATTTTGTCTAATAGCTGAACGTTTTCATATTGAATGTTTGTCTTCATATTTGAGAATCCCGTTTTATTAAAAATAGATCCATTTTATTTTAAAATACTTTGCATCCCTAAACTACATTCCCTTTTGCAAGGATAAATTTGGTTATTCGGGCATCCAGTTTTTTCCAGTCTTTTTTAAAGAGAGGTTCCAGTTTTTTTGAAAATAAAGATGGCAACGCTGATTGCATCAGAAAGTTTTGAAATGTTTTTGAGAATCCCATCTTCTGAGAAAAGGCTAATAAATATGCAATGGACTTTCTAAGGCTTCCATCTTTTTTGGATTTATTCTTTTTGTTTTCATGCTTCTTTTCTTGACGGCGGTCGTTTTAAGATTATCTGGTGTTTCTACTTTATTGTTGGACCTTAATTAGTTATCAGGAACCTGGAACGTTCAATTTGCTTTGGAATTCGAAGTTTACTTTTTGGTCACATATTCCCGAAAAAAAGATTTATGTACAGAATAGAATTTACTGGTTCAGTATTTTAACGCGCAATTGAATATAGTAAAGTGAGACAAGGTCACATGTGCTTTCAAGCCCCTTGAACAGAGAACGACAGGGAGAATGCGATTTGTGAATGAGACAGGTAGATATTTCAAAGTTTTTATTTGCATTGAAGTAAATATTATGAAATGTCTAGGCTATGTCGATAGCATAAAAGCCGTGCATTCAGTTGATTGCAATGCAGTCTCTTTCCATTCATCCTTATAGCTTTCATATTGTTTCGTTCGGAATTCTCGTGCAGGAAATATGGATAAATAAGTCCTATACAGACCAATACTGTGAAAAAGAAATGGTTCAAACTACTCAGTATATCCAAATATGGACGACGATAAGTTAGAAGACACATTGTAGTTGCATCCCCCATCGAGAGTGTGTACTTTGGGAGACTTCTTTTCCTGGATCTAATATTTTTGGTCTTTGATCCGTTATTTTCCATGACAGTTCGTACCAATACAACGAATGTGCAGCTGATACAACTCATGGTTCATTCGCTTGCGCAACGTTCCGTCTTCCATCTGCACGCCACCATAGATGGTACGCAACACCTTTTGTTCGAAAACTTCAAGGGCGCGTTGGTCCTCCACGAGCATAGTTCAGGTCTCGTGGCCGTAGAGGACCACCGATCTAATCAGCGTCTTGAAGATAATCAACTTCGTTCGGCGGCGAATTTTGTTCGACCAGAGCGTCCTCTGGAGTCCAAAGTAGGCACGGTTTTCCGCTAATATCCGTCTCTGAATTTCTCTGCTGTTATCATTGTCGTCGGTTACCAGTGAGCCCAAATACATGAATTCGTCGACCATCTCGAAGGCTTTGAATACAATTGAATTAAAGTTGAGTTGATGTAGCAGCAGACAAAAAATAGTTTTGTTTTCTCAAACGTTCGCAATTACAATTAATAATTATTTCAGATTGGCAGAAGATCTTATCACACAACTTAGAAATGGATACAGAAATAGCTAGATAGATGCGGTAGAAGAGAAACAGCGAGAGAAAGAGAGAGAGAGAGAGAGAGAGAGAGAGAGAGAGATGGGGGGGGGGGCGTGTGAGGAATGGCAAATGATGGTTAATGCAGTGACATTATTTTTATAGGTATATTATTATGATATATTGATTCTTACATTCTTATCATAAATAATGTAAGTAGTAATTTTTGCGCCATAACCAGTATAACCTACATCTTGCAAAAGAGCTAAATTTTCGCTAGATTTTTGAGCTTCAAACATACAGTTACTTTCGGTGACGCCGCAAGTATAGTTATATTAGAAATCTTTTATCTCACTACTACGTCGCTGTTGTGCTATCTTATGACAAGCGCCATTTAGCACATTTCGAGAAAAACGATTTTTAAAGTTTGAGATTGAATATCTTGAAACTTATAAATGGTATTAACAATCCAAAGAAGACAATTGATGCCTCTATCTGTTCTGCATTAATCTCTCAAATATTACGAAGATCGGTTGACTATGTTGCGAGTTTTTACTATGAATGTAAACAAAAGTCGCACTCACACGTGTCATAGGCGTGTATTGATGACAAAATTTGTATGAAGTGTCATAATCGTGCATGGAAAATTTTCCATACAAAAAAATCATCACTTTTTAACTTTTATTCATATCTTTGGGTTTATATGGTCTATAAACATTCGGTGAAATGCATTTTAAAGGAAATGAGTCAGGGAATCTAGAAAAAATGGTTATTCTTGATTACAGTGTTGCCAAATATATTTTATTTCCAGTTCAAAACTAAAACTGTGTTTTTCTCACAACTCGTATAATTTTCTTTCGAAAATGTTTATGCCATTGTGTTCCTCAGACATTTTCACACATAAAACCGTCTAAAACTTCAATATAACTTGAGCCAATCCTTAGATATAGTGATTTGAAGCAAAAAACTCACAATTTCTTATCATGTTTCTAGCTATATCTAAGTAACCAAGTAGAATTTCAAAATTCTGAAAACGCCACTTTGTAGAGATTTTTCAAACAAGTAATGTGGCATATCTAACTCAGTTTACCCCAAAATGGCGTTTGTCATAAGATAGCACAACAGCGACGACTAGGTGAATTACTTGTTGATCTGTGTATTGATATACCATCCAACATTTACCTCATGATTGAACGCAATGCCTAATCCAAGGAATAAATACTAGAACTCACTGTTTCTTTATCAACACACTATTTTGTCTTTGAAGTGAACTTATATATTGATTTTTGAGAAATAGTTCATTTATTATAAAGGTAATTCACAAAATGTTCTCAACATCGAATTCCTTGAATCACGTAGATGTGTTTTCATACCCCGATATTCAAAATCGGTTTAGTTTTGCCCCTAAAACACCAGTAAAGCAATACTCTGTATTTATATTTATTTATATTTAACAATTTACGTCCATCTGACAATGAGTCTTAATGAACTAAAATACAAATAATTAACCTAAAGTGATAACAAACGATTTCTAAACTGTGCAGAACTAATGACGAAGTCGAAGTTGTCGGTAAAATCGTTGAAGCGACGGACCATTGCTAGTATCGGGCTGTTGGCAGCGTAGTTAGTGTTACGCATTTCATCCTGCAGCAGTGTTCGAGGACGAAGGACACGGGTTGGTGCGTAGAGGTTAATTTGTGATAGGAGATCCGGAACATCATATTCGGCGAGAAGAAGCTTAGATACGAAGGTAGCTTGCGACGCGTGTCTGCGATCTTCTAAAGTGTGCAGTCCTAGTAATCGACAACGGTCTTCGTATGGCGGCAAGTTCAGCGGATCATTCCAAGGCAATTGACGTAACGCATATCTTATGAATCTGCGCTGGACGGCTTCAATTCTTTGGCTCCAAGTTGCATGGTAGGGGCACCAGACGACGTTTGCGAATTCCAACTGTGAGCGCACCAGCGAACAATACAGCGCTTTGAATCACAAAGGGTCCCGGAATTCGTTGGATATTTTGAACATAAAACCTAGTAGATGATTAGCTTTGTCAATGATCGCTGAGAAGTGATGGGTGTACGTTAGCCTTTCATCAAGGATGACTCCCAAATCTTTTACATGATCAACGCGTTGCAGCTGAGTTCCAGCGATGTTGTAGTTGAAAGTAAACATGTTCCTCGTTCGATGAAAGCTGATAACAAAGCATTTAGCAACACTAAGAACCATCATGTTTCTTTTACACCAACTATAAAAGGTATCAACGAGATACTGTAGCTCACGGCAATCGGCTTCTTTCCTTATATGTAATTAGAAATATTTTCAAGTCATCGGCGAAGAACAGTTTCCCTCCACGCATTAAGACGAAAGCCACATCATTCACGAACAGTGAAAACAGTAGCGGACCAAGTGTGCTACCTTGAGGAACTCCAGAATGGTTGGAAAAGGACTCAGATTCATTGTCACCAATTTGAACAACGACTTTACGGTGAACAAGGTATGATCGAAGCCAACGGCAGAATCGGGCAGTGCATCCAAGTTTATCAAGCTTCGTTAGCAGCAGTGATGGTGATTGATGAAAATATTGTTGATCTAAAATGATGCATATCAACGTTGAATGTTGTATACTGAACCAATTGTCCTTGCTTATCAGGCCATACTATTTGTAGTAGGCGATCAAATCCAAATACATAACGCGCCAAATAGAACTTTTCATTCATCAATAAAAGCTGTACTGCGTGTTGTCAGAGGCAACTCAGCACTGAGTGAAGATCGGGCCAATATGGATACTTTCTCATCGCAATCGATAACTTTCGATGCTTGATGAATCATTCAAATAGCATTCGTTGCAATATTTTTAGGCATGCAAATGAGGATGTTTTGGCATCAATAGTACTATCCGAGGCTCTAGTACCATAAAGGCCCGTAACTATAGGTTTCAAATGCCCTTCTTATGCATTAGAGCGCCAAAACTGTCTCAATCACTTCGATTGAATTCGAAAAATAATATGCATCTCGTGCCTCACTTCTGAATGGATAAGAATCGAACATAGTGATGCATACTCAGATTGCAAAATGATCACGCGGAATGAATGAATGGAGGGAATGCAAACAAGCGAACTTGGTTACGCATTTCAACGATGTTGATTTGTTTGCAACTTGAAAATAGGTTACCATGGAAGGTTTCCGTCTGTATACATATTCGTGCATCGAAACCATGGATTACTATCAGTTTTGATTTGGTGATGAGTGCTAATTTTGATGAAAATTGGCTTCACTGGTTAGCAGTATCTCATGGTTAACAGTGTCGAAAGCAGCTTTAAGATCTGTGTAGATCGTGTCCACCTGCAGTTGTTTGGACATTTGTTCCGTACAAAAGGATGCGAAGGAGACCAGGTTCGTCTCCACCGATCGACCGGGAAAGAATCCGTGCTGACAAGTGCTTATGTAATGTTTACTAGCAGATTAACAGCACCTCGTTGACGAGTGATTCGAAAATTTTTGACTAGACTCTCAGCGAAGTGATTCCCCGGTAGTTCTCGATGTTGCCTTTGTCACCTTTCTTGTGTACCGGAAACATGACTGAACACTTCCAATCATCGGGGAATTTTTGCTGCTGAAATGACACATTGAAAAGGTGCGTCAGTGGAATCGCTAAAATATCCGAACATTTTTTCAGAACAGCTGAAGGCATTGCTCTTAGTCCTGGAGCATACGACGATTTCGTTTTTTGTATTGCAGAGAGAACCGATTGTTTTGAAATGGTGAATACATCCATATCCACCGCACCAACGGGAACATCACGGGACGCGTTTTCGAGCTCGATGGCAGTTGGCGCATGAGTAGTGAAGACACTCGAGAAGTAACAGCAATTTATTATAACAGCGGTACTCATTATTGGCTATTGCGAAAAAGCGCTTGAGAATAGGGCATCGTCGATTTGTGTACACACGTAGAGCTTTGGCACGGATGCGTTTTAGATTCCGAAGCATTTGAGTTTGACCAGGGAGGCTTCCTGGGAGGTTGATAATTTGGAACAGATTTTTCAACACAGTCAAGGAGTAACCGATTATAGAGATCAACTGCCACATCTACATCCACTTGATCAAGTAGTACACTCCAGTCAATCAGCAACAGTGAGCGGCGTAGAGCTACTAGATCAGTTTTGCGAAAATTACGACGATTCACAGCTAAAGCTTCTTCATATAGTGGTGAACTAATGGTGGAAATGGATATTTCTAAAGCGGGATGCTAGTTATCCAAAGGAACGATCGCACTAGAAGCTTCACTCACAGAACACTCAGGCAAAGCATTCTCATTGACGAAGACAAGGTCAAGAAAACGAGATTGATGGTTGGAAACCGTGCTTACTTGACTAAGTCCGTGAAAAGCCATCCCGTCCAGAAGAAAGCGGCTGGCAGGATTTGTTGTCGAGGATAACGGGTTAGGGTAAGCGTACCCACGTCCAGAAGAAACCCACATGAGTCCTGGTTGGTTGAAATCGCCAAGGACTATCATCACATCGTTTGTATCTGCCTGAGAAGAAGCGCGCTCTATGGAGTCTAGGTGGAACTGCGTAATAGAACAATCAAGTCGTTTTTCTGGAGGAATGTAAACAGCTCCAATAAAGTAGTTCTTCGTTTGCGTAGTAATCTTCGTCCAAACTGCTTCAATGCTTGATGAACTATCCACACCAAACTCACAGGAGGCAAGTTCGGAAGAAACAGCGATCAAAACTCCCCCGCCGTGGCCATGGATACTGTTACGAGCACCTCGATCCGCACGATAAACCGCGTAAGAATCCCCGAAGAGCTGCATCGATATAATACGATCATCAAGCCAAGTTTCCGTTAGAACGAAAATATCGTAGTCGCCGTCAAGAGCAGCCAAGTACAAGTCCTCCATGTTCGTCCTGAGCCCTCTGACGTTTTGGTAATACAACCGCAAACAATCGACGCCATGTGCAAAGCTTCCCGACAAATTGCAAGGACGTGATGTATCCGATGGCAAGCTGGAAACTAGAAGGTTTTCAGGAAGCGGATCGTCATTTAAAGCAAAATACTCGCCTGAGAAGGGAGTTGGGAAGACCCCCTCACGACCTCCGAACGCAGGGGCGGGACGACTCAGCTGGTCGCTGGCTGGTAGCACGACTGCGTCGGAGCGCTCGGGGGCTTCCGTAGTGCGGTATAACAGGTGTCCCGGTGATGGCAGCGCAGCGTGAATTTGTTTGTGCAGTCTTGGCGATAGCGGCGAAATAATGCTTCGTTCAAACAACGACAGATTGTTCGAACGAGTTGTACCAGAGGGCATGCTAGAAACCAGAAGGTTTTCAGGAAGCGGATCGTCATTTAAAGCAAAATACTCGCCTGAGAAGGGAGTTGGGAAGACCCCCTCACGACCTCCGAACGCAGGGCCGGGACGACTAAGCTGGTCGCTGGCTGGTAGCACGACTGCGTCGGAGCGCTCGGGGGCTTCCGTAGTGCGGCATAACAGGCGTCCCGGTGATGGCAGCGCAGCGTGAATTCGTTTGTGCAGTTTTCCACGATTGGATTTTATTGACATGTCAATGAATTCTCGAAACAACAGGCCCTCGGGCCAAGTAGGCGGAGTAAGTGCTATCTGTTTCAGTACTGGATCAAGGCCAATCTTAAACGACACGAAGGACAAATTTGTCGTGTCTTTACCCTTTGGCACTAAACGCACGATATCAGTGGTACCTTCAACATTCAAACAACGAAGAAGGATTTTCTGGACGTCACTGTCGTTGATCATAGGGTGAAAACCAGACAAATTTAACCAGAACTTTGGCGGTAGTACTTCAGGAGTAATAGACGTAACGGAGAGGTCACTGAGGTCAACCATATTTGTTCCATGGTTAACCGTAGCACGTACAGGCTGGCCTTGATTTCCACGGCGACGTTTCACTCCCAGTCTAGGCCAAACTGACGTATCAGATTGACCACTAGAGAGAATTTGTTCATCATTCGTTCGATCGGCATAGTTTTGGCACACAGTCAAACGGTCGACTTTTTGGCTCAACGATTCAACTAATGAAGAAAGTTGTTGAATTTGAGATAATAAATTTTCAACATTCGGTGTAGCAATTCCAGGTTCGACTTTAGCCTCAATATAAGAGCGCACACTCCTTCCATTGAGCTCATCGCGACACGGTGAGCAGAAAAAGACAATCTTTCCCTGCGACAGCAATTCCTTATTGGCGCGATGGTGAAAACCCAAGCACTGCTGGCCGATGTGAAAATATGTACCGCAAAAGCCACAACAGACCGGCTCAAGGTCATTAATCGGCAAATTACAAGCTCCGCACTGCTGCTTCTCCATCACTGCTACCTACACTTCACTGTATGGCACGAAAAAATAGCAGTGCTGGTACCGATGGAGAATGCAAAACAAACTCGGTAGCGGGTATTTTTCTCAACACAAAACAGCGAATACACAGATTAAAAAGTTACTGTATGAAAGAATCTCATTTTTAATTAGTGGAAATTGGTAAGCGAGGACTAAAAATACAAAATGTTTAATATCTCCGCCGCTCGTGCACGGATTCAGACAATCTGTAGCTTGTTAGAAAGGTATTTTTACAAGCTTTCTATTTTTGTGCAGTTTGTGGGACGATATTGTATTGTTCGAAAGTTATTTGCAAAAATCCTGCTGTTTTTTGACAAAATCGCCCATATCTCAGAAAGTAAACAACATATCGAAAATCAAAAATAATAGTGTCAAATGGCAACGTTAGGCCTATCATTTGAAACTAATTTCATTGAGATCGGTTCAGCCATTGCTGAGATAATTACATGACATTTTGTACATACATACATACACACATACAGACATTGTCTCAATTTGTCGAGCTGAGTCGATTGATATATGAGACTCGGCCCTCCGGGCCTCGGAAAAAGTTTTCAAAGTTTGAGCGAATCCTATACATTTCTTTTGTAAGAAATGTAACAAAGTAGTTTTTGTAGTTTTATGTAGTTTCTAGGGATGACCGAAAATAAAAAAAATACATGCAGAGATATTACACTGAACAAGAACTATTAGCATTTTTGGAAACCAACAAACAAATGGAAAATTCTTGGATTACTGTAGACTTGACCGCTAAGTTGGGGACACTTGATTCCTGTTTAAAAGCATGTTTTAAAGAGCATGTTTGTTATTATATTGGTTTCTAAAACAAAGTAAAAACGCTGAATTATTAATATTAATAATTCATTAAATAGTGTGGCACACTCCCTAATAGGGCACGCTGTCCTATTCAATGTTATAAATAGATTGAGGTATTGATTAGATTGTTGAGATTAGATGTTAGTTTTGTTATTAAATATTACGTATCTCTCATCTGACTTTTTCACGAATTCCCCAAAACTCTGTTCAATTATTTGAAAGCTCTTTATTGTTATGGTTAAGGAACGTCAATTGGCGATACATGGTTGCGACTTACACCGTAGAAAACAATTACACTGTAGAAAACAATTGCAGTTATGTTCCTGTGCGATGAAGCGTTCATTTTCGACAAATTATTTTTGATATTTTCGGGTAACAATTACTTCAATTGTTATGCTGTGTATTTTTCTATGTTCAGTCACAGACTAACAGACATAACACTCGAAAACAATGCTTCGCCTGCTTTGCCACATTTGCAATTATGGCGCCACTGACATGTGAACAAGAGCATATGGGGGATAGACCACTAGTAAAAAAATGTTCCCAAACCTGAGGGGTAATCCACCAGCAAATGAGTGTTTGGGGCCGTGAATAAAAGGAGCGAGCTAGTGTTCTGCGAAAATTGCCGGATCGATTTTTTAAGGAATTCCCTAATTGTGTTATGTCTGTTAGTCTGTGGTTCAGTGGTGTGTATGAATCATGGCGAAGGGGATAAAATCTCCACGAATTAGAACGGATCAAGTGAACCCGTAGCATCTATTTCAACAAATATTAGTAAAAATAATATTGAACAAAAAATCAGCTCAATCATAACGTGATAGGCTAACGTGCCTATTTTCATCGTACTAAGGAGAGTGATGTCGTGATTGACCCTGTTTACAGGGCGTTTCAAATTGTCCGCCATTGGGTTGTCACTGGTATTTCGATGTGCTCTTATTTAATTCTTTAAGAAAGTGTGCAGCTGCTGCTGCTGTTCTTCCGATGCGCTGTTCGCTCGCGCCGATGGTCCGATGTGCTGCTAGCTGCTGTTATGGAAAGTTTATTTAATTCTTAAAGAAAGTGTGCAGCTGCTGTTCTTCCGATGCGCTGTTCGCTCGCGCCGATGGTCCGATGTGCTGCTTGCTGCTGCTGTGGAAAGACTGATGCCGAGCTCACAGAAGGGTGCGCTTTTATTTAATTCTTTAAGATAGTATGCAGTTGCTGCTGCTGCTGCTGTTCTTCCGATGCGCTGTTCGCTCACGCCGATTGGCGATTTGCGGCAAAACCAAAATTAGTCATGCGACACCTATGATTCAGCTCATGAACTGGCAAAGTGATACAGTTTGCTTTTATTCACCCGCAAGTGAGTCGTAGCTTACAACAAAAACTTCATTTTCTTCTCGGAAGAAGCTTACCACTGCCAAAATATGAATGAAACGAGTAAGAAATTTAGTTTTATTTGCGATTATTCTGAAATTACAGCCATTTGCAACCATTTGGTTCATACACTTCTTCGATTTGTTATCGGGGTATTATTGTGGTTAAAAAAAATCGGTCCATAAATGAAGTTCCATCTCGAAACCGACACCCAATCAGTACCAATGTCAAACTCCTTCATATTTTGGACTACGTAGGAGATTCTGTGATGACTATCAGAGAGAAGGATCGGCTGTGTATGATACAAAGCTGACACTTTCCTATTAGCCGGATATATTCTTTCCTCGCGTGATCTGGAGAGTTTCATGAATTTACACCATCTCATGAAGGTTTATCTTAACTTAGGAGGAACGGTGAATGATGTGCGGCAGGTACTGTGCTCAACTAATTGCATTTCGGAACAGCACACATATAGCTCTGCGAATAATATTAGAAACCACTATGTTTTACACGCTTTTCGCAAGATGTTTTCTCATCATCTTATAAAATGATGGTTTTCCATCATTTTCATAAACAATTATAGACAAATTGATCGGTGATTTGGTGTTGAAAAGTTATTTTTTTACCAATGTTTACAGAAAATATATGCACTATGACAGAACAGAATCAAATCAGCAACACTTTCCTTCCAGCGCTATCTGTGAGCGGTTTCAACGTAGAATCGCCAATGGTCCGATGTGCTGCTCGCTGCTGCTATGGAAAGACTGATCCCGAGCGCACAGAAGGGTGCGCTTTTATTTAATTCTTTAAGATAGTGTGCAGTTGCTGCTGCTGTTTTTCCGATGCGCTGTTCGCTCGCGCCGATGGTCCGATGCGCTGATCGCTGCTGCAATGGAAAGACTGATCCCGAGCGCACAAAAGGGTGCGCTTTTATTTAATTCTTTAAGATAGTGTGCAGTTGCTGCTGTTTTCCGATGCGCTGTTCGCTCGCGCCGATGGTCCGATGTGCTCCTCGCTGCTGCTATGGAAAGACCGATGCCGAGCGCACAGAATGGTGTGCTTTTATTTAATTCTTGAAGATAGTGTGCAGCTGCTGCTACTGTTTTTCCGATGCGCTGTTCGCTCGCGCCGATGGTCCGATGTGCTGCTCGCTGCTGCTATGGAAAGACTGATCCCGAGCTCACAGAAGAGTGCGCTTTTATTTAATTCTTTAAGATAGTGTGCAGTTGCTGCTGCTGCTGTTTTTCCGATGCGCTGTTCGCTCGCGCCGATGGTCCGATGTGCTGCTCGCTGCTGCTATGGAAAGACTGATCCCGAGCGCACAGAAGGGTGCGCTTTTATTTAATTCTTTAAGATAGTGTGCAGTTGCTGCTGCTGTTTTTCCGATGCGCTGTTCGCTCGCGCCGATGGTCTGATGTGCTGCTCGCTGCTGCTATGGAAAGACTGATCCCGTGTGAGAGGACATTTATTAATTTTTCATTATCTTACTTCATCTTCTACAATTCCCTTTACCTCTACTCTCTACTCAAATATATTATAAAGTACCATATCTTTTAGCTTTTCTGGAACTCTTCTGTTTCGTTTTGGTCAGGAATCTGAAAATGTTTCGTAGTTGCTTTGGTTCTGTTGATCGCCTTCTTCTGCCATTCCAGCGGTAGATTCACCCATGTCTGCTTCCTCAATGTTTTCTGCATCTGCAATGTTTTCTCCCGGGATATCCTCAAAAGTAATGCCAGCTCTTTTAGCATCTCCAACATTCCTAGTACATACAACCCCACGATCGTTTTGAACAACCAACTTTGCTCCATCTCTAGCCACCACTGTATACTTTTCTGTACTGAAAGTGGGATCCGTTTTGTTTCGTTTCTGCTGGGAAAGAACTACTTTATCTCCAACGACAATGTCGGAAACCTTAGCTTTTCTTTTACAATCAGCGTATTTCTTAGTTTCAAGTTTTGAAACAGCATCTTTTTCTCTGACGTCTTCACGATCCAAAGCCTCTGAATTATCGGTCCATAGACAAGGGAAGGTTCCCCTGAATTTCCAGCCGACCAATAATTCAAATGGTGTTACACCGAGTCGGGTAAGTGGTCTAACTTTATCGTGGATGTGTACGTACACGGAAAACCGATTCATCACAATTTCAACTAAAAAATTAGTTGAGTTTTTGGTTTCGTCTAGTTAATATTTGGGCGAACTAAATTTTTGTTGAAAACAAAAATCCAACGTTGTTGGTTTGATGCTGTCAGTTTCAGTCTGGACACGAACGTTTCATCCTAGCACAAAACTTAAAAAGCTACATGAGCTAAAGCTTGAAACGCTTGTCTCAGCTTGTAACGCTTGTTTTAGTCCAGACACAATTGCATATGCCGTTACACTACCTTTTCAGCCAAGACACAAACGACTAGAATTCAACTAATCTCATTTTTGAATTAAACTGCTTCATCGTAAAATACAACATAGGATATTTCAAACGTTTTGTTTCACCGACCGACGGATGAAAAGTATGGAATTAAATTGTTGAAAAATTCCGTATGTCAGTAATTCACACGTAAATATAATACAGAGTTATGTTTCTCATAATGTTATCTTTTTATAAACTGCAATCTTAAATGAGACGAAATAGCCAAAGGTATTTAAGGATTGTTGGAAATTGATTGATTTGAATTTTAGAATAAAGGTACATTTTTTTTTCTATTTAGTCACAAACACTATCCAGCACTACAAAAAAACTTCATACTTATTCCACATCTAGTTTGGAATCTCAAGCGATGAAAAATAATTATCATATTGCATATTACATTGGTTAATAATTGAAATGTTATTATATAATCGACTAAATCTGAAATAGAATGATTTTGACAATTTTCGACAATACTTTCAATTTTCAGTGCACATGTATTGAAAAAAATGTCAATAAAAATCATCCCTTTATTGAAATGTTTTTAAAGAAAAACTAGGTAAAACCAAAATGAGGTCAGTTGAATTTCTGTTTTTTGTGTACTGGTTCAGGTAGTTGCGTCCAGGATAAAACAAGCTTTCCAAACTGAGACAACTACCTACGTGCTTAACCGTTATGCCCAGCGTGTATGAACATAGTTGCTGTCGCTACCTTGATGTATTTCAGTAAGGTGTGCATCTTAGCTACTTGCTGTCATTTCGTATGATGTGCGTCTTGAATCAAAATCAATAATAATTTTCAATAACTATTATTTGAGAATCTCTCAAAATTAAGAGAAAATTTAGTTACGTTATTCATTTTTCTGTTGAAATCAACTAATTAGGAAAACAAAAATTTGTTTTGTTATTTTCTTCATCGAATGGCTTTCAGTGTAGGTTTCGAGAGCCATCTTCCAACTGGTATTATCTAACTTTGAGGCTGCCAACACCTTCTTAATACCCTCATTTTGCCTTTCAACGGCTCCGTTTGTCTGTGGGCTAAATGGTATTTTTTTTTTTACAATGGAGAAGACCTTTATGTCCTAGCCCAGTACACGTGCTAACGGTAGGGTCCAATCTACCACACGGGGTGCACTGGGGGCGTGTCGGACTCGAATGGTGACCAGCCATTAATACCGACTAAACTCCATTGGGCTCCGCCATCATTCCTCCCAGGAACTACCTCTCGGTATTACTTCTGGGGGGATGGCTGTACTCAATGTACTCATTCACTCTCACTCGCGCGATCATACATCCTGTATGAGGCTTACTTGGGTGCTCTCTCAATCACACTTTGATTCACTCTCAAACACTCCCACATGAGGCTGACTTTTGTGCTCACCTTTTACGTTCCATGCGAGGCTGACTTGTGTGCTCACCTTACTCATTCCTTGCTAGGCTTACTTTTGTGCTCGCCCTACCCATCCATGTGATGCTGACTTGGGTGCTCACCCTATCACCTGATTCACTCTCAATCGTGCCACTCTATTGTACCTTTGTCACTCCCTCTGGCATCCCATGTGGGACATTTTTCTTAGGCCCCACTTCTGACATACCATGCGAGGCTGACTTTTGTGCTCACCTTTTTCATTCTTTGCTAGGCTGACTTTTGTGCTAGCCTCTACCAACCTGTGAGGCTGACTTTTATGCTCACCCTTAACATGCAATGTGAGACTGACTTGGATGCTCACCCTTTCACTCCTCTGCCACGCCATGAGGCATCGATAGCTTAGTTCCAACATACTACGCTACGACCCTCCCGTCTTGGCATGAGGCAGTCCACTTATACGCCTATACACTCACTCTTCTGTCTTGCTTCGGGGTGGCTGGGTTTACCCCTTACGCGGTTGCCATTCGCTGCGCCAACCTACCTCGGCATGAACAGACCATTCACTCTCTTATTTTGCGCTTGGCCTTTTTCGCTCCAGCTAACCAATCACTAGTTAGCCGTGCCCGCCGTCTGTTGCTCGGTTCGCCAGATTACCTGTAGCCTACTGGCAATCTGGATGGTAGCAGCCGAGACTGCGTTCCACTTCTCCACCGTTTGACACATCCGCTGGATAAGGGTATCCGGGGTTGTGTCCCAGCCACAGACGTCAAGCATTGCTCTTCTTTCGACGTCGAACCGATGACATACGAACAGTATGTGTTCGGCAGTTTTATCTACACCTGGGCAGTCCGGGCAGACTGGGACCTCCGCGTGTCCGAACCTGTGGAGGTACTGACGGAAACAGCCATGGCCTGACAGGAATTGTGTCAGGTGGAAGTGAACTTCCCCATGGGGTCTTCCCACCCAGCTCGATATGCTAGGTATCAGCCGGTGGGTCCACCTACCTTTCGAGGAGTTGTCCCACTCACGCTGCCATCTGGCGACCGAGGTCACCCTGGTGCGCTCGCGGGCTCCCCTATTTCCACGTAGCTCAAAGCACTCCTCATCTTCCCGAATGACCAGCCCGACTGGCATCTTGCTCGCTATCACGCAGGATGCATCGTGTGATACCGTGCGGTAGGCAGATATCACTCTGAGGCACATCACGCGGTAGGTGCTCTCCAGTTTCTGTAGGTAACTGGTTACCCTCAGTGCTCTTGACCATGACGGGCCGCCGTACCTGAGGATAGATACGGCAACGCCTGCCAGTAACCTACGTCTACTGGCGCACACCTTTGAGCTGTTGGACATCATTCTCGATAGTGCCGCAACAGCAGTCGACGCTCTCTTGCACGTATAGTCGACATGGCTGCCGAAGGTCAGCTTGTCGTCTATAATGACTCCGAGAGACTTCAGACTTCGCTGTGAAGTGATCGCGACTTCTCCCACATGGATAACTGCATGTTGTGCCGACTTGCGGTTGTTGACGATAACTACCTCCGTCTTATGATGAGCGAGCTCCAGGCCTCTCGCGCTCATCCATTCCTCCACCGTGCTAATCGCGTGTTCTGCGGTTAGTTCTACCTCAGGAATTGACTCCCCGTAGACCTCCAAGGTTACGTCGTCGGCAAAGCCGACGATCTTGACCCCAGGAGGGAACTTCAGTCTCAGAACCCCGTCATACATGAGGTTCCATAGCACCGGGCCTAGGATCGAGCCCTGCGGGACTCCGGCGGTAATCGGAACCCTTTTCTGACCGGCATCAGTCTCGTATAGCAGTACGCGGTTTTGGAAGTAACTTTCCAGGATCCGGTACAGACCCACCGGTAGGCTAAGCCGGTGTAACGAGAGCACGATGGCATCCCAGCTTGCGCTGTTGAATGCATTCTTCACGTCAAGTGTCACTAACGCACAGTATCGAATACCTCGCCTTTTTCGTTGGATCGCTATCTCGGCAGTATTTATCACTGAGTTGAGAGCGTCCACTGTGGACTTACCCTTCCGAAAGCCAAACTGGTTGCTTGACAGACCGTCCGTACCTTCCGCGTATGGGGTGAGCCTGTTGAGGATGATCCTCTCAAGCAGTTTGCCAGTCGTGTCTATCAGACAGATTGGTCTGTACGCCGATGGGTCGCCTGGCGGCTTCCCGGGCTTCGACAACAGCACCAGTTTCTGCCTTTTCCATCTATCGGGGAAACGGCACTCGTCAAGGCATCTCTGCATAGCTAGCCTGAACATGTTCGGGTTCGCTATGATCGCTGCCTTGAGAGCGTTGTTCGGGACTCCATCCGGCCCTGGAGCTTTGTTCATTGCTAGGGATTTAGCCACTGCGAGTAGTTCTTCGTTCGTCACTGGAGCCACCATTTCGACCGTGCCCGCACTGTCTCGTAGTGCAGGTGGCCAGGGGCTTGTGGCTCGAGACGGGAAGAGTACTTCGATAATCGTTGCCAACCGGTCCGGAGACCGTTCTGGGGGTGAGGAGCCCCCTTTGGTCTTGACCATCACAATCCGGTAGGCGTCACCCCACGGATTCGCGTTGGCACTCTCACACAGGTTGTCGAAACACGCTCTCTTGCTGCTTTTAATAGCCTTGTTAAGGGCTAATTTCGCAGCTCGAAACACTTCACGGCGGTTCTCTCTTGCATCCTCAGTGCGAGCTCTTTGCATCCTACGTCTAGCTCTGAGGCAGGCTGACCGTAGAGCTGCAATCTCGGCACTCCACCAGTATACCGGGCATCTACCGTTTCTTGGCAGTGTTTTTCTCGGCATAGTGGCGTCGCACGCGCGTGATAGAACAGCTACCAGCGCATCCCCGCTTAGACTGTCGGTGTTGGCCTCCAGTCCCAGGGACGCGGTGAAAGCTTCGCTGTCGAAGTGATTGGACTTCCACCCGCGTACCTGACAGGGATCTCCCGCCCTCGGATGCTGCACACCATAGTTGATCTTAAAGCGGATTGCTAGATGATCGCTATGGGTGTAGCCTTCGTCTACCCTCCATTCCATGCCTGGAGCCAGACTCGGGCTGGCAAAGGTCAAATCAATCCACGCCTCCACTCCGTTTCTACGGAATGTACTAGCGGAGCCATCATTAGCTAGCACAGTATCGAGTTTCGCAAACGCTTCCATTAGCGCTTGACCCCTGCTATTTGTACAGCGGCTGCCCCACTCCACTGCCCAAGCGTTGAAGTCTCCCGCTATTACTACCGGTTTCCGGCCCACGAGGTCCGACGAGAGCCTGTCGATCATCTGGTAGAACTGTTCTATTGGCCACCTTGGTGGGGCGTAGCAGCTGCAATAGAACACACCATTGATCTTGGCAATCGCCACACCCTCGGCGGAGGGGTGTATTACCTCTTGAACCGGGAACCTTCCCGTTGTACAGATTGCCACCATTCCAGACCCGTCCGACACCCAATTGCCGTTGCCGGCAGGGATGCTGTACGGGTCTGATAAGAGGGCGACATCTGTCCTCGACTCCGAGACCGACTGCCACAGCAGCTGCTGGGCTGCTGCACAATGGTTAAGATTTAGCTGTGTGACTCTCACGGCTTCTTCTTATTTAACTCGCCGAAGGGACACGAAGGTCCGCCCATAGCATGTTTATGGGCTTGCTTCTTAGCGGTGCAGATAAGGCACTTATATGCCTTAGTGCACCCCCGCTCTTTATGCCCCTCCTCGCCGCATCGACGACATAGCTTGCTCCTGTCTAGGCCTTTGCATTCGTAAGCTTTATGGCCGGATTCTAGGCACCGATAGCACCTGTCCACTGAAGGCGGCTGGGGTATACTAATAGGGCATACCGACCAGCCGATCTTCAGCTTCCCTTTCTCGGTTACCTTTTTGGCATCCGCATTCAGTAGCCTGAGGTAGGCTACCTGGGTGCCAGAGGGTCCGTCCCTCAATCGCACAGAGGCCCGCTCGATTGTGACGCCGCATTGCTCCTTGACGGCTGCGACGACGTCTTCTGCGGTCGCGAACTCGTCCAAGTGCTTGCACTGGAGAGTTGTTTCCGCACCTAGCGACCTGATTTGGGCGCCCTCACCAAGGACCTCTTGGGCCAAGGCCTTATATACTGCACTTGATTGTGCGCCTCGCTTCAGCACCAGGAGCATATCTCCCGTATTGATGCGTCTTACGCTACGCACATCCTGCCCAAGGGCCGAGAGGCTTTCGGCCGCCTTCATCGATTTAAGGACATCGGCGTATTTGTCCTTGTCGGTTTTTAACCACAAGGCTTCGCCTCTGTCCTTGGCCTTCCTCGCAGGCCGCGGTACCTCCGGTTTCGGTGCCGGCTTTTTCTTGGTAACCAGCGTCCAGGGGTTTGAGCCCCCCTGCCCCGGTCGTGTCGGGTTGCTGGTACCATCGCTCTCCACAGCGAGGTCACTCTCGCCCTCGCTTACCTCACCCAGGCGGCGTTTGACCTTGACGGTTGCACGCCGAGTGGTGTCGGTTTTGGCACCCTCTCCTGGCGACTTCCTAGGGCGCTTCGCATTCGATGCCGTCTTGCGATTGCCCTTTCCTTTTCCCTTCGAGGGGAACTCGGTCGCCGCTCCGATCGACGTGGCTGCTCCGTAGAAGGTAAAGGCCACTGTCTGTGAACCTCTATTGACCTTCTCTCTTTCCTCCCTATTGGAGGCCACTGTCTGGGTTTCTCTGTCGGGCCTCTCCCGACATTCCACCCTCTCAACATATGCCTGCTGTTCCTGTCTTGCGACACGAACAGCTTTCCGGAGCTCCAGAAGGCTCAACTTCAACTCCTTGGCTATGTTCTGCTTTGCGCTAGCGAAGTCGATTATAGCATCGAGTTGCTTCGCTACTTTGCGCATCGCAGCTATTGGCCCCTCCGATGCATTGGTAGGGGTATTGCCTACCGCTGCTGGGGGGTCACTGGTGCTTTCGGGTGCAGCACTCATCGCTCCACTACTCTCCCCACGGGGGGGAGACCTCGCCAAACCACCTCTTGCGAAGGGGTTTGGCACCTCCGTCTGTTTATTTTTATTTTTATTTGCCTCCATGTATAGTCCCACGAGTAGCGCGAGAAATATATGTCCGCCACGCCAGAGCTCCGCATTAGCGTGGTAAGGGACGCTTACTGTGGGGGTTGCCCAGGTACCCCACAGGCTCCGTTAACGATCGAGCATCTTTTTCACCCCCTCGATCACTCATCCCTCGGCACGGGTCGCTTCACGCCTTGGAATTGGGGTTATGCCCTACCTTGCTTTACGTGGTGATCTCGGCCCGGATCATCACAACCATCCTCCTTTACCAGGGCTTTGGACCTGTAGCTCTGGATCTCAATAGTTCCATGTACGTATGTTATTACAGACATGCTACTATTGGGATCCGTCATTCGCTAGCGGAGGGCTAAATGGTATGGATTTGCGATTCCGTACACCTCTGTTTTCCCATGTTTTCACAAACATATCGCTTTGGAACGGAGGGCCGCTGTCACTATGCATAGCCAATGGGTACCCCCACACAACGAAGATTTTATTGAGTGCCTCGATAGTGGACTTTGCATCAATGCTCTTCATTTCGATGACATGAAGGTAACGTGAGTAGGTGTCCACAACAACGAGTAATTCTCCAAATCCAAATTCTTTATCTGTAAAGAAATCAATCTGCAGTATCTCCCAAGGGCCATTAGGAAGTTCTCTACTTGATAGAGGAATCGGAGGATTCTTCTTGGAGAGCTGCAAACATGTTTCACATTGCTTAATGTATGATTCAACCGATTTTCTCATCCCAGGCCACCAAAAATGGTCCCGTAATATTCGTTTGGTTGATCCAATTCCCATGTGACCCTGGTGGGCTGACTGAATGGCTCTTGATCTCAAAGTCTCAGGAATAATTATCTTGTCACCTTTGAATACTAAGCTTCCAATGATATGAAGCTATTTTGCTTGTGACTCATACCTGTGAAGACCATCTTTCCAATGACCTGTTTCAATAGAAGTTCTCACTTCCGTCAACTCGTTGTCGTTTTCTGAATGACACTCTATTTCATTCCACGTGATTTCTATACCACCGGTATCAAGAAGGTAGAGTAAATGTCTGTCGTTTGCTTCTTCATCAAATGATTCGGTTGGCTCAGAATGCTTGACCAACCTAGATAGAGCATCGACAACATTCTTTTCTCCTGAAATTCTACGAACAGCAAAATTGTACGGCTGTAACCGTAAGGCCCACGACTCTGCTCTGGTTACCGCACGCTTTCCTATGCGGTGTTGACCCCCAAAAATAAACTCGTTGGATTGGGCGTCAGTTCTTATGGTGAAGAAAATGCTCATTAGATATATAGAGAATCTCTCAACTCCCCAAACCATTGCCAGTGCTTCTTTCTGTGTCTGGGGGTATTTCTGTTCTGTCGATGTTAAAGCCTTTGAGGCACAAGCAATCACTCTAGGTTTTGACTTTTCATCAAATTGAACCAAAACAGCTCCAAGGGGGGAGAAGCGTCTACAAATAGTTCGGTTTTATCTTCCTTGCTGAAATAGCCAAGCGCCGTGATTACTTTCAATGCATTATTTTTCAGGAAATTGAATTCTTCGTCCAAATCAACATTCCAATAAAATTTTTCTGCTTTCGCCAATTCGCGGAGTCTGCGAGTTCTGTCAGCACTCCTAGGAATGAATTTCTCGACAAATGTCATTAATCCCAAGAAACTTTTCACTTCGGCCAATGTTTCTGGAATTCGGAAGTTCTTGATTGCAGTCATCTTTTCTTCCTCGATTTTCCATCCTTCAATTGATATGGTGAATCCCACAAACTTGACAGATTGTTTTCCGAAAACGCATTTAGTCTCATTAATCCTGACGTTCTGTTTTTTCAAGCAATCCAACACCTTTGCTAAATTCGCATTGTGTTCTTCTTACCGTAAATCAAAATGTCATCGAGATAGTTTATGGTTCCTTCGCATCCCGCAAGAACAACCGTTTGCAAAACTTCCTGGAATATATCAGGAGCATTCGAGAGCCCGAACGGAAGTCTTCGGTATCGATAGAGTGCATCTCCAGTGAAGAAATTCGTAAGGTGACGTGAGCTCTCATCCAGTTCAATGTGAAAGAATGCCATCGTCAAATCTACCGTGGAGAACAATTTAGCACCATGAAGATCCATTAGTATGTGCTCAAGTGTAGGCATCTTAGAAGGTGTTCTATAGATGCTACGATTAGGACCACGTAAATCTATGACGATGCGAATATCATCTTTCCATTTTGGTACAACTAACATTGATGATTTCTCTTTTTTTTAGCGGGATTATGTGCTACGAGCTACGTCCTCTCAGCGGAGCTCGCAATTTTTGTTTCTTTTTTATGCTTGAGTTTAGTCCTCTCAGCGAAACTTAGCCAAAATAATATATTTAAGACATCCGTCTATACTACGGATGCTTTTATCACATTTGAGTTTTCGTTATCGCGACGATATTTTAGTTGCCCACAATTATTATATACTTACTTCTTGGGAATTGATGGTTCTCCTCCGTCTGCGCCATTGTCGTGATTGACTCGGTTTACAGGGCGTTTCAAATTGTCCGCCATTGGGTTGTCACTGGTATTTCGATGTGCTATTATTTAATTCTTTAAGAAAGTGTGCACATCGGACCATCGGCGCGAGCGAACAGCGCATCGGAAAAACAGCAGCAGCAACTGTACACTATCTTAAAGAATTAAATAAAAACGCAACGTTCTTCCGATGCGATGTGCTGCCAGCTGTTGTTATGGAAAGTATATTTAATTTTTTAAGAAAGTGTGCAGCTGCTGCTACTGTTCTTCCGATGCGCTGTTCGCTCGCGCCGATGGTCCGATGTGCTGCTCGCTGCTGCTATGGAAAGACTGATCCCGAGCGAACAGAAGGGTGCGCTTTTATTTAATTCTTTAAGATAGTGTGCAGTTGCTTCTGCTGTTTTTCCGATGCGCTGTTCGCTCGCACCGATGGTCCGATGTGCTGCTCGCTGCTGCTATGGAAAGACTGATCCCGAGCGCACAGAAGGGTGCGCTTTTATTTAATTCTTTAAGATAGTGCGCAGTTGCTGCTGCTGCTGTTTTTCCGATGCGCTGTTCGCTCGCGCCGATGGTCCGATGTGCTGCTCGCTGCTGCTATGGAAAGACTAATCCCGAGCGCACAGAAGGGTGCGCTTTTATTTAATTCTTTAAGATAGTGTGCAGTTGCTGCTGCTGCTGTTTTTCCGATGCGCTGTTCGCTCGCGCCGATGGTCCGATGTGCTGCTCGCTGCTGCTATGGAAAGACTGATCCCGAGCGCACAGAAGGGTGCGCTTTTATTTAATTCTTTAAGATAGTGTGCAGTTGCTGCTGCTGCTGCTGTTTTTCCGATGCGCTGTTCGCTCGCGCCGATGGTCCGATGTGCTGCTCGCTGCTGCTATGGAAAGACTGATCCCGAGCGCACAGAAGGGTGCGCTTTTATTTAATTCTTTAAGATAGTGTGCAGTTGCTGCTGCTGTTTTTCCGATGCGCTGTTCGCACGCACCGATGGTCCGATGTGCTGCTCGCTGCTGCTATGGAAAGACTGATCCCGAGCGCACAGAAGGGTGCGCTTTTATTTAATTCTTTAAGATAGTGTGCAGTTGCTGCTGCTGCTGCTGTTTTTCCGATGCGCTGTTCGCTCGCGCCGATGGTCCGATGTGCTGCTCGCTGCTGCTATGGAAAGACTGATCCCGAGCGCACAGAAGGGTGCGCTTTTATTTAATTCTTTAAGATAGTGTGCAGTTGCTGCTGCTGTTTTTCCGATGCGCTGTTCGCACGCACCGATGGTCCGATGTGCTGCTCGCTGCTGCTATGGAAAGACTGATCCCGAGCGCACAGAAGGGTGCGCTTTTATTTAATCCTTTAAGATAGTGTGCAGTTGCTGCTGCTGCTGCTGTTTTTCCGATGCGCTGTTTGCTCGCGCCGATGGTCCGATGTGTTGCTCGCTGCTGCTATGGAAAGACTGATCCCGAGCGCACAGAAGGGTGCGCTTTTATTTAATCCTTTAAGATAGTGTGCAGTTGCTGCTGCTGTTTTTCCGATGCGCTGTTCGCTCGCACCGATGGTCCGATGTGCTGCTCGCTGCTGCTATGGAAAGACTGATCCCGAGCGCACAGAAGGGTGCGCTTTTATTTAATTCTTTAAGATAGTGTGCAGTTGCTGCTGCTGTTTTTCCGATGCGCTGTTCGCACGCACCGATGGTCCGATGTGCTGCTCGCTGCTGCTATGGAAAGACTGATCCCGAGCGCGCAGAAGGGTGCGTTTTTATTTAATTCTTTAAGATAGTGTACAGTTGCTGCTGCTGTTTTTCCGATGCGCTGTTCGCTCGCACCGATGGTCCGATGTGCTGCTCGCTGCTGCTATGGAAAGACTGATCCCGAGCGCACAGAAGGGTGCGCTTTTATTTAATTCTTTAAGATAGTGTGCAGTTGCTGCTGCTGCTGCTGTTTTTCCGATGCGCTGTTTGCTCGCGTCGATGGTCCGATGTGCTGCTCGCTGCTGCTATGGAAAGACTGATCCCGAGCGCACAGAAGGGTGCGCTTTTATTTAATCCTTTAAGATAGTGTGCAGTTGCTGCTGCTGTTTTTCCGATGCGCTGTTCGCTCGCACCGATGGTCCGATGTGCTGCTCGCTGCTGCTATGGAAAGACTGATCTCGAGCGCACAGAAGGGTGCGCTTTTATTTAATTCTTTAAGATAGTGTGAAGTTGCTGCTGTTTTTCCGATGCGCTGTTTGCTCGCGCCGATGGTCCGATGTGCTGCTGCTATGGAAATACTGATCCCGAGCGCACAGAAGGGTGCGCTTTTATTTAATTCTTTAAGATAGTGTGCAGTTGCTGCTGCTGTTCTTCCGATGCGCTGCTCGCTCGCGCCGATGGTCCGATGTGCTGCTCACTGTTGCTATGGAAATGACGATGAATTGCTGCTATAGAATGACTAACAAATTCACAACAAGGACGAACATTTCAGGTTCAAGAAAGGAAAGATAATAACTTCAATTAACTTTGACATATTTGTTATGAACCGTTATTTTTATTTACATTTTTTGTGAGAGGACATTTATTAATTTTTCATTATCTTACTTCATCTACTACAGGTGCCTCACTACAGTCGTGATGCGCTGGTTGGACACTCTTTAACTGGACTGCTTTTTAGTTGGACCTCCGATAGTTGGACCATTGTCCAACTAGAAAGCATCTGGGCGCAAAAATTTCATGTTAAATTTACTTACTGACAATGTATCTAATAATCCTTTAAACTACTAACGTCTTTTTTGGAGAGTTTATGATATTTGTCGGTCGGTCCAACTAGTGAATCCAACTCGTTAGTTGGACAGAGGCTGTGGCCCAACCAGCGAATCACGACTGTAATTCATTAATTACACAGACTACAATCAATAAAATGCGTACAAATTGGCATCAGCAGCTTTGCTTTGTTGATAAGAACCAAGATAATAACAAAAATGCGCTTAAAACAGTGCAATTCTCGTGTTTGAGCGCAACGAAAACTCGAATCGAGTGCCCCAATTGTTGCGCTACCATTTGACTCAATGCGTTGAACAAAGATGGCAGACGCTGCTCTAACCAACGGCTTCAAATGGGTAGGGTGAGAATAGAAACATGGCAAAAATAGCTTCAACGCCCTAATTGACATTCTCGTGAAATTCTGTATATAAAAGTATTGCATATATTTAGTGGGCGGTTTTATCAATCCAATAAAAGTTTTAAAATCGTTGAAAATTTTGTTACATATTTCCAATTTCTTTTTTTGTTCAAAATAAAATTTATGTTCAGATAAAACCACAGACTAGCAGACATAACACTATGAGGGGATTCCCTCAAAAAATATCGACTCGGCAATTTTCCCAGAACACTAGCTTCACGGTCCCAACATTTTTTCACTAGTGGTCTATCCCCCATGTGCCTGTTCATATGCCAGTGGCACCATAATTGCAAATGTGGCCACAGTCCCAACTACAAATACATTTAAAATGACCGGTAAGGCTAGTTACAGTTCGGAAAACGTGTCACGTGATTTGGGTCTCTGTGTATTTTAAATGGGATTTCAAATCCCGGGACGGGAAATGAGTCTACACAAAAATGACTTATCATGAAGTGTAAACCCAACCGCGGGAAACATCACGGGATTTTAAAACTCTCCACACAGAAATTCGACCGGGAACAATTCAACACAAATTGTTTCCGACGGGGAAAATTGTACTTTTTTCAGGTTTAAAATTTAGTGCTGTGTGTTATGTATGAATGTGATTTGGTTATATTAAACACTTTTAGTTTCGGTTTAAAACTCTTCATCAACTGTATCTTTATTTCCTCAACTTAATCTACTTATACTAACTAATACATGTAAACCTTAAAGTTAATTTTCCTATTAGATAGTTTCGTTCTAATAGGCGGGGCTTCGAAAGCTCGCCAGGAATGTTTCTTACGTCTAAAGTTACTTCTATGGCTGTCTCGCCAGTGTGCGTATATGTTTATGGAGAAAGGAGGGGCTTAGTCGAATAGTCAGTTCTCTTGCGTCATATTCTCTCTACTCTCTTGTTCGCTTCGCATCGGTATTTTGAGCAGACCTTCATGGCTTAGCCGGTGCTGCCTGTCTTAATGTTTTTTGTTTGTTGAATTTTGCTATGGTATGACTTTACTGTTCGGAAGGCATGATTTATTACGGTCAAGTTTTCGTTCTTGGTTTTGGGTTTAAGTTTGTGTTGTATTTTTTATTGCGTGCTAGAAACATGCATATGTTTTGAGATTTGGACGTGAGTTTGGTTCTGTGGCTTGTATGTAGATCGGTTTTCCGGTTTGAATGTGGGTCTGTTTACGAGGTGCTAAAGATGCAGGTCTGTTTTAGAAATGTGTTTGGTTAATTATTACTAGCTGTGAAAAACAGTTGTTTGGTACTGTACATGTTGTCTTTTGTACGAAGTGGGTTTTTGTGTCAATGGGGCTAAGTGTTATGCTTGGAATTCATGGTCTGAGTGTTTGATTTATTTAAGCGCTGTCAGTAATTTTCGTGTGCTATGGTTTTCGTCATGTTCGATGTCAGATTTTCGAGTCGTGGGAAACTATCAGTACCGTCTTTACGCATGGGCACACTGGGCCAGGGCCAGGGGCCCCGGACTTTTGGGGGCCCCCAACTTAGGATGAATATAGAATCATAGTTCCAAAAAATAGTAGCACTTAATTGTGTATAACTCTTTAGCTTGCGGGGAAACAATGGATCAGTTGCTCGAATTCACACATTGCACCTTATCCAATGTGATTTTAGAGAGCATCAGACAATCAACCGGAGTGATGGTAGCGATAGGGAACGAGGCACCACATTATCAGGATGGTATTAGACCAATTCAAACGTCAATCCAACATTTTCATTCAAGTTTCAAATCATGTTGAGCAAAAACATTTTTGAATTATCTTCTACAATGCTGGTTTAGTCTATTATGCACATACACAGCCATTACATGTGGGAATCTTGGAAAATTGCAGACTTTCACGTACAATTTTTCTTGTCAGTATTAATGTTTGTGGCACATATGGTTTGTGACACAATCATTAAAACGGCCAGGCCAACTGTGCAGCGTACAGAATGAAGATGATTCAAAATTATACGGCAATCAAATTATTCATTTAATGAAGAATTCAATCAACGAATCATTTTGAACCTTGAATAAGGAAGAAATGTGGACAACCGTACCGATCGTTTCAATTTGATGGGGATTTGGTAAATCGTTGGGAGTGATTTGGCTAAAAAGGTTAATGTCACTCCTTTGGTTCTAAGCTCCTGGGATAGATTATAGCGCCTTTACTCGCTCCAATGAAATGTTTTCTACAATACGTACCGTAAACCGGGGTGATATTGATCATTTTTCGAAGTGATCATTACATATTTTTTAACACCACACATTTTTTCAAGTTTAACATTTCAAGTTTAACATTTTTAAACCATGTACTGATGTATGGTGAAGAAGATTTGATGGTTTTACCTCAAATTGTTCGCTGATAATTATTTGTCCAAAAATGATTTCAATTTCAAGTCCGCTTTCGTACTCCGGGGTGACTTTGATAACCTTCATGTTCACCCACATTAAATTCTTGATGTCAATATTTCATTCAAATGTTTGTTTAAACTAATTCTGGAAAGATATTCAATTATTAAATATTAAAAATAGATGTTAATTGGCATTGTACAAAGAATTCCACTCTACTGTAAAAATCGAATGACCAAAATTCGCAAAATTTGAGCCCAACTAGAATAAAAGAATCTTGAAACATTTTCAACTCCTCCACTTGTTTTATTTCAGTAGTTTATCAATATACAAAAAGTCCCTTCTATTTTAACGCTATGGAGTAATTAATATACAAAAATATTGCGAATTTTAGTTGGAGATAATCTGAAATTATTTCCAATTAGTTTTACAAAAAATTGTTTTCAAAATAATCGAATTATTAGAAATAAATTTGGCGCACCCCACTCTAAAGAAAAATGAAAACTCACCTAGAATTTATTACTCTTGTTAAAATCTATGCTTTATTTGTTTTATAAAAAATAGACACTATACGAAGTTTCGTAAAATAAGGTAAAGTGAAATTTCGGTTTTTTGTGGTTTTTGTACCCAAAAACCGAACAATATACTCAAAAAATATAACAAATCAGTATTTTATAAGTTTTAGAGCAAAACTCATTTCAAATTTCAAGGATTCGGTATACTATTCTGGCCAAATAAGCAATCTACGAGAAAAGTTTCGATTGATCAAAGTCACCACGATGATCAAAGTCACCCCGGTTTACGGTATATAAAGTTCGAAAGGCACCAGGAGTGGCAACAAGGTGGCAAAATTTGCACAAGAAAGCCGCACAGAAAGTGGAAGAAGAAGATGTCGAAATTCGTTGCACAGTCCTTGTTTGGCAAGCGATCCGCGCATGTGGAAAATTTTAATTTCTTCATCACAGGGATTGTGAATGGACAAATCTTCATGAGAACTTCTAAAAATGACTCCTGGACTTTTTACTTTTATTCAGTTGGTTTATTTGATAGGCACAAATGCGTTAACTTGGCGGTGCCAAACTCGTTTGTTTTTACATTTTGAATATCTTAAAACTAGGAGGTTACAATGTTGAAATATTTTTTTATAAAAGAGGAATTTATTTACAGCTATCTTAAAACTAGACATTCAATGCTATATACAACAGTGGGTTACAGTAATCTGTTTAATTTTTTTTTTGCGACTATCTTAAAACTAGGAATTCAGTTTAATTCTCCTCCTGGACTTCTTGAGATTTCACGATACTTTCGTGGCCAGATTAGGCATTTTCCACTATGCTGTCCTAGTCTGGTACAGAATCAATTATGTTATTTTTGTACGACACCCCGCCTTATCAAAAATATTTTAGGTCGTCAGAATCAGGAATCAGTAGTCGAAAATTTGTGCCTCACGGTCACGTGCATTCGTTGTGACCTATTTCGAGTGTTTTACATTACTGGTATTGAAATAAATTTTTTTGTAACTTAAATTTTTGTTCAATTATGTTTGGGTTTACATTTTGTATAATTTTGCAGTCAAAGTGATATAGCATTTGCTTTTCGTATTTGATGAGCTTCGTTGGTAGATGGTTGCATTTCTGTTTGTGGACGATTATTAATGAACTGCTAATAGTTGTGTCAGTGAATTGTTGAAATGAATTGTGTTGTTCATATTAATAGGTTCGAGTAATTTCGAAAGTTGAAAAGGCTAATTATTGTTATTTTTTTTTTCTTTCTGTCTCTTTCTGCACTGAGTGCTTATCACCGACATCAGAGAGGCGACTCTACCATCAAAACCCTAGACTTGCCACTTAACTACCGGCGCCGAGTTTGAGATACTAATTTGTTGAATATGAAAATACGTAGTTGTTTGCTATCTTCGTTTCTCCGAACCGTTCGCTATAAAAGAAAGTACAAAACTTCTGTTAAAATATATAACAAAAATCTACCTCACCGGCAATTTGTGTAGGAAGAGACACTATTTCAAAGAATCCTGAAGCGAAAAATATGAATATCTAAAAAGAATGAACTTCGAATCGCGCGCTTCGACATAATATCGATTGATTTCAATGACTGCCATATTCAATATTATCATCTGTAAATGTAGTTGAATTATGATTGAAAAAAGTGTGGCTTTTTTTAAATTGGGAATTGACTTTTTCCAATTGAGAACAACTTTGTATCAATGTAACTTTTGTAAATCACGTAGTCGTCATCTTTCAACAAGTTGATTTTATTGGCTCATGGTGAAATGAAGTCATAGCTTGATGTGGCTGTGTTGGGATTGTTTGTTATTTTGTTGCTAAGGGTGTATGTGTTATAATAACTTTGGTTCCTTAATGTGTAAATTGTAACAATATAATTTGATTTTATACATGATTACGTTTTAATTAGTCTATTTTTGTGTACCATTATTGGTTTTTTTTGTGTTGGCGTTCATTATTTGGCAATTTGGGTCTAAAATCTGTTTTACAACATAGGGTCCTTCATAGAAAGTGTCTAATTTTTTTCTGTTTTCTATTTTTAAATAAACTGTATCGTAAATCTTCAATTCTATGGGGTTTGTATCATTTTCTGCTGTTTCTGTTCTCTTTATCTTTTGTGTATGCAATCTATTTTGTGCTATTTCGTTTGATTTTTGTAACTGTAATTTCAATTCGTTATTGTAGTGTTCGAAGTTGTATACCGGTTGGGTTCCTTTCTCGAAGATTTCTTGTGGGAGTTTAGCTTTGTTTCCGAAAACTAGTTCATGGGGAGTGAATCCCTGGGCTGAATGTGGGGTTGTATTATAATTGAAAGTGTAAAATTTTAACCATTCGTCCCAGTCAGTCTGGTGTTCCTTAATAAAAGATCTTAGATACTCGTTTAAACATCTGTGGTTTCTTTCTAATGCGCCAATTGTCTGTGGGTGGTAGGCTGTACTGAATCTTTGTTTAATTTGTAATATTTTGCATATTTGTTCAAATATCTCGTTATTGTATTCAGTACCTTGGTACTGAATCTTTGTTTAATTTGTAATATTTTGCATATTTGTTCAAATATCTCGTTATTGTATTCAGTACCTTGGTCTGAACGTAACACTGAAAATGTACCATATTGTAATATAAAATCGTTTACTAGTGCCTTGGCTACTACGTTTGCTTCTTTTGTTGCGACTGGTATAAATACAATATATTTTGTTAAATCGCATTGTATACTAACTACATATCGGTTATTGTTATTGCTTTTTGGTAATAGGCCTACAGTTTCTATTGATATTAGTTCAAATGGGTGAGATGGAGTTGTTGTGATAATTTGTTTTTCTATCGTGTGTTTTATTACTTTGTTTCTTTTACATAGTTCACAGTTTTGGACAAATTCTGCTATTGTTTGTTTCATTTTGTCCCATTTGTATATTTCTCTTAGTTGTAAGTATAGTCTGTATTGACCTATGTCTCCTCCGGTCGGTGTATTATGGTAATCGTGTAGAATTTTCTTGATTTCTGTACTTTTCGTTATTATTGTTGGTGGTTTATATAAGATTATTTCTATCAAATGTACTTGTGCATTTGATATTATTTTAAAGTTTTCAATTGATATCATTTGGAATAATTTGTCGTTAATAGATAGCGCGATTTTTTGCTGTTTAAGGTTTTTCAATGTTTCTTCTAATTTTTGTAGTGCAAACTCTAACGTTTGACTTCCGTTTAATACTTGTTTAATTTGCGCGATGTATTTCTCATTTTTCTTTATAATAAATGTCATTTCTTTCTTATCGATTTTTGTTTCTAGTTCTAATAATTTGTTAGTTTCTGATGGGTTGTTGGTCATGTACGTCGAGAGGTGATCAATCTCTTTCGGTATGCCTTCTTGTTGTGCTAGATTATTTAATGGTTTACGAGTCATAGACCTCGTTGTTACTTTTAATATATTTTTTAGTTCATCCGATGTTGTCACTATTCGCGATAAAGCATCGGGTCCTACGTTTCCTTTGCCTGGGATAAATTCTATTGTAAAGTCATATTCTTCTAAGTCAAGACGCATTCTTGTTAATTTAGAAGTTGGGTTTTTCATTCCGAACAAATAAACTAATGGTCTGTGGTCTGTCTGTACTTTAAATTTTCTGCAGAATAAATAAGGTTTAAAGTAGTTGATAGCCCAATGAATGGCTGTTAACTCTTTCAAAATAACAGGTTTATTTTTTTCTCCTGGTTCAAAAGTTTTGCTGGCATAAGCCACTGGTAAATTTCCATGTTCTGTCTGTTAAGCTAAAACTGCTCCGCATCCTATGTCTGAAGCACCTGTCGTGAGTATAAATTCTTTTGAAAAATCTGGCTATTGTAGTATTGTAGGTGATAGCAAGCAATTTTTTAAGGTGATAAATGCTTTTTGGCAATTTTCTGTCCATACAAATGTTGAGTTTTTCTTAAGAAGTTGGTTCAAGGGGTATGCTATTATGGAAAAATTTGGTACAAATTTTCTGTAGTAGTTGCAAAAGGCTACGAATCGTCTAACTTCATCAGGATTAGTTGGTATTGGGTAATTCAGGATAGTGCTAAATTTTGAGTCGTCGGGTAACATACCTTGGTCTGTTATCTTATGTCCAAGATACGTCACTTCGGTGTTGAAAAATTTGCATTTTTGAGCGTTGAGTTTTAAATTATAGTATCTCAAGCGTTCAAACACTTGTTGTAAATTTGAAAGGTGATGGTTTATTGAGCATCCAATAACTACAATATCATCAATGTATATGAAAGGTAATTCCGGTGTTAAGCCTGCCATGACAATTGTCATCATACGTTGAAAGCTGTTTGGGCTTATATTCAGTCCAAATGGCAATCTAGTGAACTGATAATGTCCACTTCTTGTTGAAAATGCTGTGAATTTTCTGGATTCTTCGTCGAGGGGTATTTGGTGAAATCCTGACATAAGATCTAGAGTTGTAAAATATTTGGCTCAACCAAGTTGGTCTAGAATATCGTCAATTCTTGGTAATGGAAATTTGTCTGCTAAAATTTTCTTGTTCAGTTGTCTAAAATCGACAACTAGACGCCATTTTTTGTCATTATTGTTCGATTTTTTGGGCACAAGCAGAATTGGTGAATTATAAGAAGATATCGAGGGCTCTATTATTTTATCTTGAAGCATTTTATTCACTTGCTTATCGATTTCGTCGTATTGGGAGTGAATTGTTTTATAGTTAGGTATGTAGACAGGAATATTATCGTTAAGTGTGATGTTCTGAGAATAGAAATTATTTTGGGTTACCTCTTCTTCGGGTAGGCAAAAGATATCTTGCTATCTATTAATTAATTCTATAAACTCGTCTCTAGCATATGGCGGAACTTGTTCCAGATTAATGTTCTTGAGAATAGAATTGCATCTATTATCAATTTTATTTTTATTAATATTATTGCTGTTACGTGTACTTAATATAGAATAATCACGTAAAGGTCTTAATGTACGATTAAATTGTGTGTAAGGTATATATATTGGGTAATTGTTCGTATTTACAAATTTTACAAATGGTTTTGTTGCGGATATTATTGAATTTCCACAGAAAACACCTTGGCAAATTTCTTTGGAGTGTACTACCATATCCTCAGAAATTCTTAAATGTGGTATTCTTCTAATGACTTCACTACGGCTAGGAAGCATGAAGCCTTTATTTGAATTATCTTCTATGGGTATTGATATTTGTATATTTTGTATATTGAATGTAAGTATCCAACATTCATAATCGATGATACATTTATAATTGGCTAAAAAGTCACGGCCCAAAATTCCGTCAGCTTGAATCGGCAAATTAGGGTTTACTAGATGAAAATCGTGGTTTAGTTTAAGTGTATTGTTGAAACATAATGTAGTATTAGTTATTCCTAAAGTTTCTATGCTATTTTCGGTTATTCCGGTTAATTTAATTTTATTGCTAGTATTTACATGTTGGTCTGGGTGGATATTTTGTGCTTTGAACAATGAAATATCTGCACCTGTATCAATGATGAAACTACAAATTTTATCTCCAGTCATGTGCACTTTAACTTGAATAAAATTTGATGCGTTTAGATTAAATGTCAGTATAGGTAAGCCTATCGGTAACAGTTGTTCACGTGGTCGACTTCTGTGGACACCTGTTACTGGGGGGCTAAAAAATGGTTAGTATCGGGGCTAGCTGGTAATATTGCTAGTTGTTGGTTGTTAATTGGTGGTCTTTGCGTATCGTTTGCTGTTGTTTGTGAGAGGTGTGATTCGTTGGTGTAGTACATCTGGGCATTTCTGTTGTACCTGTTTGTGTTAAGGTTAGAGTTTTGATACTGGTTTTGATACTGGATTGTGTATCTGTGCCTGTTATCAAAGTTTGGTGGGTTATATCTGTTATTTGAAATTTGGTGGAAATTTGTATTATTATTTAGAATTAGGTGGAAATTCCTATTGTTTGTAAATGAACCTCTTTGGGCAGGAGTGGGATACCTTGATTGGTATCTTCCCTGGGGGTTTTGATGGAATCTTTCGTTCCTTTGAGGTTGGTACCTGTTACTGTAATTATTTGTAGGGTATCTACGTGGGAAGCGATTATTATTTTGGCTTTCCATTCGTCCGGCATGTAATATAATTGGGTTTTCGTTTTAGTTGTCGGTTTGTTCGTTTTCTACCATGAGGTTGATAGCTTCTTCTAGAGAATCGAATTTTCCCATTCTTAGCATCATTTTCGTTTCTCTGTTTGATGCGGTATTGATAAGTGCTTGAATCGCTGTTTTTCTTGCCATTTTCTTGGCTGTTTCGTCGGGGATGTTTTCATGTACATATGTCTCAGCGAGTTTTTGTGCTAGTTTATCTATTTGTTTTGTGTAGTTTTTGATATCCTCTGAGGGTTTTAGTTTTAGGTTTTTAATAGCGCTGACCACAAGGTCCGAATTGCCTTTTTCTGTACAATTCGTTTGGATTTTAGCTATTAGTTCGTCGTATTCAATTGGATTATTGGTAAAAAGATTTCTCGCTTTACCCGTCATTCTGGTTATAATTATTTGTATTGCAGCCAATTTGTTTGCGACTGGTATTATTGTTTCAGCTACTTTGACAGCATCCACGAACGATCTAACTCCTTCTGGGTTACCATCGTACATTGGGATTAGCTGTGCTAAGTGTGACGCTGTTTCGGTGTTAAATGCCATTTTTGTTTTGTTTTTGTACTTAATGTACCATAAGATCAATTTAACTAAGATTTTAAATTTTATTTTGTTAGTTATGTTGGAATCACTGTCGTATTCTTTGTCGGTTATACGACTTTTATTTAATAAGTCTAAGCTTTTGTTATAAATTACTTGAAGGGCTGAGAATGTCTCAACTTCTTCATTCCATTCCTTCCCTTTTATTCTGTGTTCAAAGGTTTTTAGTAATTTCTTGTATTCTAAGTATATTTCCTCCAACTGAGTTTTTTTCAGTTCTATACTGTGGAGTGTCCTCGGTCTATATTTACTTTTATATATGTTTTTATATTCACGTTTTATATGGTTCTCGATTTCTTTTAATCTGTCCATAAAACTTACTATGTAGTTTGTTATAATTTAAGAATAATTTGAGTAAAATTTTATAATTAAATAGAATGTATTTTTATTATATCATTTTAATGTGTGTTTTTTTTTGAGTAGTACATATGATAGTATTATTAAAATTTTATTGTAAAATTTTTTTTTCACATTTTCTCTAGTTTATATAAAATTTTGGGTACGGAGCATCACTTGTACCTTAGATAATTTAATATAATTTAATATAATTATTATACTAACTATACTACATTTTTCTTTTCTTTTTATTTATATAGATATAGTTTTCTTGATCCTTATTTTTTTTCGTTACCTTTCGTCGTCTTCACGTACTCCAGGAACTCGTCAACTAAGTCCCAAGTCTCCTGTGGGATGACGTCCGTATTCCGGTAGTTGAAGATCCTCTTCTTGTTATTGCTCTTGTTCGCGTTAGTAAAAAAAATTTTCTTCTTTTATTTTTGTCCTTGTGGACCACTGTTCCCTACTTCATTGTAAAAGTTTTTTCTTTATTTTTGTCCTTATGGACCACTGTTCCCTACTTTTCTTTATTACTTTCTTTTTAAACTATTGCGACGCTTCTGGCGGCACTCGTCGCTACCTTTTCGGTATAGTGCTTATGCACTTTTGCTATTGTTTTTGCTATCACGTAGCTTACTGCTACCACTGCTAAGACGCATAGTGCAATACTTTGAGTACTTTGGTGTTGTTCAGTGTTAGAGGTGTTGGTGGCGACGATTTCGTCTGCCGAAAACCAACCCATTATCTATACAAATTTTTCGCACTTTGCACCTTTTTTATTGTCTTGAATGTTCATCACTTGGTATTTTGTTGTTTTTTTTTGCGAAAGAACGACAACGGGGAATAGATGTCCTATTCCTAAACCACTGGTATGTGCATTACTAGTCTTCACATCACTGATTGTCTGGTGGGTTTTTCATATTGTGCTTTTATTTCATTTTTCACGCGTACTACTTTCACATCACTCAAAAAAAAATTACACCTTTATTCTTTGATCACAGGTTAAAGTTACTTCTATGGCTGTCTCGCCAGTGTGCGTATATGTTTATGGAGAAAGGAGGGGCTTAGTCGAATAGTCAGTTCTCTTGCGTCATATTCTCTCTACTCTCTTGTTCGCTTCGCATCGGTATTTTGAGCAGACCTTCATGGCTTAGCCGGTGCTGCCTGTCTTAATGTTTTTTGTTTGTTGAATTTTGCTATGGTATGACTTTACTGTTCGGAAGGCATGATTTATTACGGTCAAGTTTTCGTTCTTGGTTTTGGGTTTAAGTTTGTGTTGTATTTTTTATTGCGTGCTAGAAACATGCATATGTTTTGAGATTTGGACGTGAGTTTGGTTCTGTGGCTTGTATGTAGATCGGTTTTCCGGTTTGAATGTGGGTCTGTTTACGAGGTGCTAAAGATGCAGGTCTGTTTTAGAAATGTGTTTGGTTAATTATTACTAGCTGTGAAAAACATAGTTATTTGGTACTGTACATGTTGTCTTTTGTACGAAGTGGATTTTTGTGTCAATGGGGCTAAGTGTTATACTTGGAATTCCTGGTCTGAGTGTTTGATTTATTTAAGCGCTGTCAGTAATTTTCGTGTGCTATGGTTTTCGTCATGTTTGATGTAAGATTTTCGAGTCGTGGGAAACTATCGGTTTGAGATGCGATGTGGCGTCGTAGGTTGGGTCAATTGATATTATGTTTGGGGTATGGTTGATATTGGTGTAGTACAGGTATAGTACAGGTATAGTACAGGTATAGTATAGGTATAGTACAGCTGATACTGTTGGTGTTTTATAGACGCAGCAGAACTTTTGTTTTGACAGTTTGGAGAGTTCTTAGAGGAAAATTTTTCATTGATCAAATCCCGTGACCCATTTCCTGAGCTGTAAACTAGACTTTAAAGCATTGTTTTCGAGTGTTATGTCTGTTAGTCTGCGATAAAACTACGCAACTTTCTAATATATTCGATTCATATCTTCTGAACTGCCTTGGAGTTACGATGATGGAATCAAGTCTTCCAGGCGATCAAGTCTCCTTAATCTCCCCTGCATATGTGTGAGTGTTATGATTTTTTTTTTATCTTAAATACGTTTGTTTAGGCTCAAATGCTGTAGCTTAACGAGGCCGATGATTCATTTTTTTTAATTACATGGCACTTGTTAGTGGGGGAAGGGAAAGCCGTATTTAGGGGTGGCTTGCTCCCCTCTTATGTAAGTAAAGGAAAAAGGTAGGAAGTGGGATACATATTGTGTAATTGACATCGTCGCTTGCTGGTTGATCATTGTGGCGGATATGCACAATTTATTGTAGTGTTGTAGTTTCCAGCCTGTAATCGCAGGGGCGAGGGGAGGGTCGATATTTCGGATAATTATTGGCACTCCGATGCAGTCATGATCTTCTCTAAATCATCTGCATGTGAGGTATGACATGATGTTGTGGATAGACGGTTATCAAGAAGGGCATGCATCGAAGACTCGTGAAGCAATGCCATATTGTAGATACAGGGATAGGTGAGGTTCTACTGTGAATGAGAGAGGGGAAAATGTATTAAACTTGGAAATCAATAGTTTTCAAAAAGATATAGATAAGAAAATGTAGGGGTAGTCACGGCTTGCCAGGACTTCCCGGACTGGCACATAGGGTGATCTACCTCGGGCCCGAAGGGAATCTATTAGTTGGGATCTGGCAACACGGTACTCTGCGCACAACCAAACAACATGCTCGATGTCGTAATAGCCGTTCTCACAAACACAATGATTACTTTCAGCAAGCCCTATACGACGGAGATGCACATCAAATGTGTAATGGTTGGACATAATCCTTGACATCGTACGAATAAAGTCCCGGTTCACATCCAAGCCCTTAAAGCAAGCATTCGTTGATACCTTCGGGATAATGGAATGTAGCCACCGTTCCAGATGTTCATTGCTCCATGAAGTTTGCCAACTATCGAGCGTCCTGCGACGATGAAGTAATGGTCTGAGGGCAGGGTGTCATTGATCCCGAGAGTATACTGAATGGCAGCTAATTCTGCGACGTAAATTGAAGCAGGATCATTGAGTTTGAATGAGGCAGCAAGATTTTCGTTGAAGATACCGAAGCCTGTGGACCCGTCTAGAATTGATCCGTCAGTGTAGAACATTTTGGCGCAGTCCACTTGATGGTATTTATTATAGAAAATATTTGGGACCACTTGTGGGCGAATATGATCTGGAATTCCACAAATCTCTTCCTTCATGGATGTGTCGAAATTTTACAGTTAGATCAGAAGTATCTAAGAGATGGGCACGGTTGACGTTATAGGTAGATGAATTGATGTTCTGTGCAATGTAATCGAAGTACAAGGACATGAATCAGGTCTGAGAATTAAGCTCGACAAGCCTTTCGCGATTTGCAATCACCAATGGGTTCAAAATATCGCATCGAATGAGCAATCGATATGAGACGTCTAAGAATCGATTTTTCAGCGGAAGAACGCCCGCCAGCACTTCTAGGCTGATCGTATGAGTCGAGTGCATGCAACCCAAGGCAATACGCAAGCAACGATACTGGATTCGCTCCCGTTTGATGAAGTGTATGTTCGCAGCGGAGCGAAAGCAGAAACATCCGTACTCCATAACTGATAGTATCGTTGTTTGGTACAGCCTGATCTGGTCTCCTGGGTGGGAACCCCACCATGTTCCGATTATTGTACGGAGAAAGTTGATCCTTTGTTGGCACTTCTGTTTTAGATACCTAATGTGACATCGCCAGGTACTGTTAGAGTCGAACCATACCTCGAGATATTTGAATGTTGCAGCCTGAGCAATAGTTTTATCCATTAATTGAAGCTGTAGTTGCGCTGGTTCACGATTCCTAGAAAATACGTCTAGCTCAATTTTCTCCGTGGAGAACTCGATACCCAGCTGGAGAGCCCAAGCAGATAAATTGTCCAAGGTATCTTGCAGTGGTCCTTGCAAGTCGACGGCCTTGGGACCTGTAATAGAGACCACACCGTCATCTGCAAGCTGCCTTAGCGTGACAAGACATTCGTCAATGTCATTCACGTAAAAATTGTAGAGAAGAGGGCTTAGACATGAGCCCTAGGGAAGGCCCATGTAGCTAAATCATGATGTTGATAAATCGCCATGCGAGAAATGCATTTGTTTTTCACACAACAGGTTTAGTAAAAAGTTATTCAAAATTGGTGAAAGACCAGGCTGGGGCAACTTCTCATACAGAATGTTGATAGAAACTGAATCGAAAGCCCCCTTAATGTCCAAGAATATTGATGCCATCTGCTCTTTGTTAGCATATGCCATTTGAATTTCGGTTGAGAGCAACGCAAGCAATCGTGCGTCCCTTTGCCTTTGCGGAAGCCAAATTGTGTATCTGACAGTAAGCCATTTGTTTCGACCCAATTGTCTAGGCGAAACAAGATCATTTTTTCGAATAACTTCCGGATACAGGACAGCATTGCAATCGGATACGAGTTGAGGTCGGAGGCTGGTTTTCCTGGTTTTTGGATGGCGATGACCCTCACCTGTCTCCAGCCATGTGGGACAATGTTACCCTCAAGAGACCTATTAAATAAATTCAACAAGCGTCTTTTGGCAGAGTCTGACAGAATCAAATTCAACAAGTTGAATTTGATTCTGTCTGGTCCTGGGGCTTTATTGTTACATGATAAGAGAGCAAGTGAGAGCTCCACCATCGTAAACGGTGTTTCATCCGGGGTGTTGCGAGGGGACGCGGCGCGGTAGATTTTCTGTGCCGGGGCGAAATCCGGACAAACCTTTTTGGCGAAATCGAATATCCAACGGTTTGAATATTCCACGCTCTCGTTATTACTGTTTCGGTTTCGCATACGTTAGGCCGTGCCCCAAAGAGTGCTCGTCGATGTTTCTCTTGTTAACCCGTCGACAAACCGACGCCAGTAACTGCGCTTCTTAGCTTTCATTAAATTTTTCATTCGCTTTTCTAATATCGCGTACACTCGATAACTAGCAACTAACACATCGTTCCGGAAGGCTTTATACGCGGCAGCTTTCTCCGCGTACACGTCTGAGCACTCTGTGTCCCACCACGGGTTGGGAGAACGTTTTTGGGTGTTCACGTCGGGTACTCGTTTCGCCTGATTTTGAATCGCGGTATCGATAATCGAGTGGGACAAAAACTTATACTCTTCCTCCGGGGGAAGTACCTGTGTCGAATTGATAGTTTTGGATATCTCAGCAGCGTAGTTCTTCCAATCAATATTTCGTGTGAGGTCATAGTGAACATTAATTGGTGCCGATGGTCTTGAACCAGTGCACCATGGGCCACAAATCAATTTTTTTCGTCGAAAATCCAGAACTTATAAACGGTTAGTGCTAGACATTCAGTGTCTTTGGAACAAATTCTCCACAATAAGTAAACTTCATTTTAGTGAAAACAAAATTAGGGTGGCCCTCTTGATTTTTGAAATAGAAAAATTATCTCCTAAATGAAAAAGATAGGAGAATAAAACCATCTAAAGAAATGTAGAGAAATCAATTCTGAGTAATCTTGTTTAAAATGTCGAAACTCTAGCTTCAACGGTTTTTATTTTACAGCGATTTCCCTTGTTTCGTTTAGGGTGACTCTAAAAAATCAGTTCATATAACATCTTTGACGTTTATTTCTCATGAATGTCAACTTACAACAGGTAGCTCTTACAAATGCGCACATTTCTTCTTCAGAGACCAAATTAGTAACTTTTATATAAACAGAGTTATTGACGATTTTAGGCTAAAAATTCAACATTTCCTAAGGTAAATAACTACGAAGCTGGCAAAAAGTGGCAATCAATCTTATGACCATCTGATAGTATTATAAAAGGACTATAACATAAGGGGCACATGGTTTGTCTCCTAGTGGCTCTTCACGTGAAATGGTTGTTTATAAACTACCTCTATTCCAAAGGCCAAAAGTCGATTTTTTGTTGGAAATCCAGTTCTTATATTACATAAGTGCTAGACATTCATAGCCGTAAGCACAAAGGCGTACCAACAGTTTTTAAACCGGACTAACTTTTAATCCGGCCTAAAATATGTGGTAAGCTTTAACTAAACGATGCTGTCATTTATATGGCTGCGTTCTGATCTGCGTTGCATGACAATGTTAAAAAACAACAAATTCAAGTTAAAGAAAATGAGTAAATTAGGTAACATGGTGAATTGTTGTTCATTCCGATATTTTCATGCAGTAAAATAGCTTTTCTTTGTCAAATGTCTCGTTCCATAGCGGGTGAGAACAATTTTGTCAACTTGTAACCGATATGTTTCTGAACTTAGAACTTTAACGTGTTGAATAGTTGGTACTCGGCCAATGATGTATAGCATTTTGTAGTGACATAATATTCAATGCACAAAAGAAAATAAATTGGTTTACATATGCATCTTTAAATTCAGTTTGATTACGCGCTCGTTGAGTTTGGAGTGGTTGTATCATCGGTTGTAACTGGTGCCATGATAGTTATTTTAAACCTTGATTAAAAAATTGGTTGAAATATTTCAATTTGAATTGAAAATGAACTGTGAATTCTAATTGAACACGATACCTGTCGACGTGGGGGAGAATATTTATATTAGTTTCAAGCGAATTTTCACTCGTTTGGAATAAATATCAATTACAAATAAAGGTTAAATCACACTCTGCGAATTAAAATTGTACACGTTTTCCAGCGAGGCTTAAATTAAGAGTAAACAAAGGGCAAACAAAAAATTAAACTTTGACAGGATGATCATTTTACATTCACAAGCGTTATATTTCATATTTTTGTTTACACTGTGGCAGACAGTGAATATAGATATATTTCTGTAATGCATGTATGCAGATTGGAACGATTTTATTTGCTAACAAAATTTCTACGATTTAATGAATAAAATAATAAGTACGTTAAAACAGGGTATTCCCCTTTAAACAAACTTATAATCAATTAATCATTACAACAACTGACAGAATGATATATCTGTTTATTTCTAGAATTTGCTAATATATTAGTGGGATAGTATTCCAAATTTATGTCGTATTATTTTCTGATTCGCGGCTCAAGGTATATTTTGGAAAGGTATGTTTTGGAAAAGTAGATAAGTAGAGTAGATATATGTACCGGTGGTTCAGAACTATTGAAGCATATGCCAACAATCGAAACAAACATATTCATCACCGTTGCGTTCGCAATCAATTTTAAAATATTTTGTATTTGGATGTTTTTTGTGAGTTTTTTCATATAGGAAAAATGCGTATATTTAAAATATTTATTTAATCTTTGCTTAGGGTATTTATGGAGTTACTTTGTAAGCAGTTAACATTCTGATTCAATTTGTAAACTAAGAGTGTAAAAAAGAAAATTTATAAATTACTGCATTTTACGTTCTACATCCGATTGTTATTTATTTGGATCCATCCAATGAAAAAAAAACTATTTTTTTGTTATTCACTTTCTTTGATGTGAGATACGACAGATATATGGGCAATAATTCGGGATAATATGTTATTGATTTATATTAAGGAATAAAATGATCCCATTTATTCTCATAGCGATATGTAAAAGAAAATAATCAAAACAATTCTTATTGCAGTTTTCTTTCTAATTCGCAAAAGCAACATTGATCTGAATATGCGATAATCAATTCGATTTATCTAAATGTGCTCTCCTGTAACTCTTCGATGAGCAATTGGGATCAAGCGTGTAGAGAAAAGGAAAGATCGGAGAAATCGAAAATGCGGGTAGATATAGTTCGACTTTCCTACCTGGTAAAACTGGTTTATTTATTGTGAGCAAAGAGAGCCATATTTATATAAGCCGAAGAGAGGATTGATAATAACAATTATTTATTTGTTTCAGATAATTATGTGGTTTTTTGGAAAAAAAATCTGACATTTTAGCCTGGTGGGGCTTATTATACCATCCTACTCAACTACTCCACTAACCATGCATATAGAATTTGGCAGACCTACCTTGCTAAAATGAAGTAATTCAAATTATCAGCACGATTACCTTATCAATATTGAAATACCAAAAGTTCAGTAATTGAGTTGAGAATTTAACAATTTCAAAAGCTGATTTTCAGCGAAGTAAATCTGTCAAATGTGTTAAATCCAATTTGCTGAGCTTTCAACATCTTGCATTGCTAAAACGTTCAGTTCAACGAAATTTTGCGAAAATTGAGAAAGCTTCAAATCCCGGTTACAAAATAATAAATTTCAATTAATTACTTCCTTTAGCCTTCAATCTATCTGATAATGCATTGACAATTATAACTATATAAATTGACCTGACAATGGATGCAGACAGTGAATCTTCAGGAGGCACCTCGACAAAATGCTGCGTAAGCCGCAACTCAAAATTTCCTGGACCAATCGTACTGAATTTTGCAGTTTTTCTTCTTCACATCATTGCCCAGGTAACTACAAGAGCTTTATGCAAAATGTCGTTTTTTAGCAATAATCGGACTTTGGCTTCAAAGTTCCACGAAAAATTTGAAAATCTACCAAAAAATAAAAGCTTCCTTAGATACTTGTGGAATGAAGTGAAAAATATCTGTGCAAATGTATCAACAATTGGTTCAGTAGATTTTGAGTTATGATGTTTAACGCAAAACCAGTTTTCGAAGTAGCACCTGATTGAATAGACAAACAATCTTTGTATCGATTTTTGCCGATAATATCTTACACAACCCCCCCCCCCCCCCCGCCCCACCCCTAAGTTCCATCACGATTTAGTCGATTCTTCCGTATTCAACTTTTTGTGTTATTTTGTCAAATCATCTCTCCTGTCTCATGTATGGATACGCCAAAAAATAAGTAATCAAATATAGATTCAAATATTTCAGGGGTCTTTTTGGAACGTCCTGAATGTCTTATCAATTAAACTGCACATTAACCGATATTTGCTATTATATTTCAGCCTCAAAACCACAGCATTTCGACTTTGACGCTTCCTCTATATTTAAAAGAAAATTTTCGAAATTCTTCAACCGATTGGCCAAAGTAAATGTCTCCTGCATTGGCGAGATACACAAAAAAAAGATTTTCTTACTTTGGAGTGAATTCCAGAAATAAAATTTTTTGATGACTATTTTTGCGCTTTAAGGGGAAACTTAATGGAATTGCGCGCGGGGCTTTGCCGAATTTTTAAAAATCGCCGGTAAAAAATTTCGAAAAAAGGAAAACATACAAAACTCGAGCATCGTCTAAGCCTCATTTTAGTATTTTTTAAGTTGCGAAATTTGGTGTTTTGTTCGAATGGTGTACCGGCAAACTTTGATTTTCAAATTTCTCTTATATTTCCTATGCAAGTACTACTTTTTATTTACATACATTTGTTGAGAATTTTATAAGGAACATTTCCACCGCTTATATCACATAGAATCAAAGCACCGTTTCGGAGATATGTACATTTTGCCGAACATTAAATCATATTTAGAAAAATCATACTTGCGCCGCTGCGGATTAAAAATTTTACACTGTTGCCGTCATTTTACCCATGCTTGGTTGGTGTGCAAACGAAATGAAATCCCACGTGCTCCTGTTGACTTTTAAATTATTCGAACTCATTTCCCGATAATTTTTTTTTTTTTTTTGTATATAGTTTATTTCGTGTTTAGCTTATTTTAAAATAATATTCAGTCATCTAAATTAATCATAAACATCAGTTCATCAACACTTAATCTACTATTTACATTGGCATTTATAAATCTTATAAATTTTATGAACTTTTTAAGTATTTCGGTTCTTTTGGCTGTTGAAATATTGTCCAAAACTGGTCTAGTCAGTTCACTGAATGACAGTCTTCGCCACCCGTCGAGCACCATAGTAATGTGTCGCTGAAAGTATGCCCATGCTGCCACTACTCTAGGACATTCGCTGAATTTATGCTGCATTGTTTCGACGTTCGCCTGACAGTATTGGCAGTTTGCGTTGTTTGCTCGGCCGATGATGTGCATTAGTCTGCGATGTTCTGTTTTTTCATTAACCAGCTGGTAGAGATCGCTGCGCTCACTTGATAGTAACTTTTTGGATGCGATATTCGTCCATATTTTCCTCCACGCGATGCCGGGTTGATTTTGTTCCACTCTTGGTGGCGCAATTTGTTCCAGATAGAAACGATGAATTTGATCGCTAGAGGGGGATTGTTGGAGATGGTGTGGAAGCAGAGGAACTTGTTGCGAAAGGAGTTTGAGACATGGGATTTCGGCGGGGGCAGGAATATTTTGATCGAGGTAGGATTGATAGAATGGAAGAGAATCGATTTCCTGTAGATGGCGATTAATGAAAAGGGCTTTGCATTTTATTGCCGGTAGCTGCAGTTTGAGCCCACCCTGCTCTATACTGCGCGCTAGTTGCTGCATTGGGATACGAGCTGAGAGCCCACGAAACAGAAAGTTTCCCATAGTTGCGGTCAATTTTGCCGAGTGGGCACATTGTGGCGGGAGGACAGATGCTAGATACCACACCTTCGCTGTGATAAAGGTATTTAGTAGTATCACTTTCTGTTGAAGATTTAGGGAGCGCATGTTGTGCATCCATATCATCTGTGAAGTTTTTGCGATTAAAGCATCCCAATTTAATTTTACCATTCGTCGCACCGAATTGGCGAAAACAACACCCACTTCCTCTTTATTTTGTATACCATCCACTACCAGCGGGTCCCCATTAATGAAACCAACATCAATGGCAACTGTTTTCAGTCGATTTAGTTTGGCTCCCGACACAGTCTCGAAACGGTCGAAAAGCTGAAATATACGACCGATCGTTTGTGTTGAAGTTACAATCACAGTGATGTCGTCAGCGTAGGCGACACACAGATCACCATCACATATACGTTCCAGTCTTGTGAGAAGAGGATGGAGATAGACCACAAAGAGCAGCATCGAGATCGGATCTCCTTGTCTTACTGATCGTTCTATACGGAACGACTGTGAGAGGTGCCCATTAACTAGCAGTCGTGAAGAAGAGATAGCGGCAACCCGAGCGAGCCACCCGACGAATTCCTGATTGATTCCAATAGAGAGAAGGGTCCGGTGCAGAAACTCATGCGAGACTCGATCGAAAGCGTGATCGAGGTCGAACGATATCAACTTCCCTTTCTGTTTCCTCGTTATTAGTTTGGACACTCGATCTTTCAGCGAGAGTGTAGCTTGAAAAATTGAGCGATCATCGTTGGAACATTTTTGAGCGTCGCACAGAACACGGTGGGTCCGCAGTATTCGCTCCAGCCGTGCCTTCATCACACGGCTGAGAATTTTATAGTCGGTGTTCAGAAGGCTAATCGGACGATATGCTCTCGGAGTGGCATCGCCTTCTCTCTTTTTAACAAGCACGATCGTGCCATCGGTGAATTCGGGCGGAAGCTCATTCGTCATCGCTTCATTGATGACAAAGTAGAGCTCTCTGTATATCGTGTCGAAGGTTCGTTGGTAGAATTCTACTGGTATCCCATCGATACCAGGCGACTTTCGTTTCTGCGATGCTCGGATGGCATTTTTCAGTTCGTCGATTGAAATTTCTGCCATTGCTGCAGCGTTCATCTCGTCATTCTCCGGTACAATTCTCTCGCTTGCGAGGTTTTCTCCCATATTCTCCAGTCTCGTTTCTTCGCTCGCATACAGATTCTGGAAGTATCGGAACATGTACTGTTCTATCTCCAGGGAACTACGTATTTGTTCTCCTTGTTCGTTTTGCAGCTGTGAAATAGTTGTTTTTCTGCGTCGTCTGTCGCCCAGCTGAAAGGTCGAGAGGCTCTCTCCTGCCAGGAAGGTCTCGTTGATGCGTATAAAGTTTTGCGCAAAACGACGTTGCAGCGTGAGCATTTGCGCTTTAACTCGATTAATTGTGATTAGCATAGCAGGGTTTCGAAAGTATCCGTCATAGGCGAGCCGTAGCTCAGTATAAAGGCGTTGGTATTCAGCGTTGAAAATTTGATATGCTTCGCTCGATTTCCAGCGAAAAAACGATTTAATTTTTGGCTTCGCAAAAGATATCCACCATGTCAGCCAATTGGGGTAGTTTCTTCTCTGTCTGCTCCAAAACTGCCAACGGAGTTGAAATTCGTCGATATTTTCAGTGGTTAAAAGATGCGGTCGAAGGGACCAAAAGCCACGACCTTGGGCACGGCCGAGATGAGGAAGACAAATACGTGCTGTTAGCGCTTTGTGGTCTGAAAAAGCACATACGTGCGTTGTTGCACTTCGTAGATGTTCACAAAGTTCTGTGCTTATATAAATACGGTCGAGCCTGGATGCCGCATTGTGCGTAATATATGTTGGTGCGGGGGTTGCGGGGTGTAGTTTCAGCCAAACGTCTTGAAGTTGAAGTTGCTGCACGGTAGCCTGGAGTGCTGGGCTCGAGTTGACACCTGTGGAATCACTTGCACGGAGAACGCAGTTAAAATCACCAGCGAGAATGATGTGTTGCGTATTATAGCGAAGATAATAGGCTAGTGTGCCGTTAAAAAATCTTTCCCTTTCGGCTCTAAGTGCGCTCCCTGATGGGGCGTAGATGTTGCATAGAGTAGTGTTTTGCACTCTTAGAGCAATGAGGCGACCATCCAGGCTTTTTTCGACATGCGAAAACTGTATATAATCCTTAAGTGCAATTGCCGTTCCCCGCCTCATTTGATCCACGTTGCAGATCACGTTGAAACCAGGGAGAGAGAGTTGTTCGTTCTCTATCTCCTGAATAAACACGATGTCCAGCTCTAGCGTTCGAATGAAGGATCGAAGTGCTTCAATCTTCGTTGCGTTCGTGATATTGTTAATATTGACGGTGGCGATGTTATAACTAGAGAACTCAGCCATTAGGACGTGTTGTTGCTCCCGTCTCGCTTGGCGTTCTCTTCCTCGACACGCTGCTTTTTGCCTGGAGGGCGAATGCGAAGCTGTCTTTTGGAATTTGATAGGTCTATAGATGAGTCTGTTTCGTTGCCATCGCTTATAGTTCTGTGGTCTGTGCCAGCATTTGCAAGCGGTGGTTGACCTGTAGCCCCGGTCATCAACCCGCTGCTTGGTGGATCATTTGTTCCCAAAGTGGAGAGTAAATTGGGAAAATTTTGTTCGTCCGAGATCGGTGGTGGTAGTAACGTTTTTTGCTGCCGCTTCGGAATTTGTTTCGGCGGTTGCATAAGCTTGGCCGAGTTGTTGTCATTATTGTTCACATTGGGAGTGATTTGTTTTGTTACTTTTTGTGGCATTGGTGTCGAGCTCATCTGCTTTGCAGCGTCCGCGTATGATTTTTGCACTAGTAGCTTTTTGTTTTGCACACAGGTAGCCCCGATGTGAATATATTCGCGGCAATGACGACAAGTTTGACGTTGTCCAAAATACGCTACTTGTGTCGTCTCGCCATCTATGGTTATCCATGATTCGATATTGCGCTCTACAACCATTTTAACGATTCGAACGCCAGTCGGAATACCTGGAAAATCAACTTCAGTTCCACAGTATTGTTCCCGTATTGAGTATATATCGCCGTATCTTCCGAGAAAGTCGGTGATTTTTTGATCCGAGACATCTTCCGATAGGTCATAGAGCCTTATTTCCACAGCTCCATCCTCCAGTGTGATTCTTAACGGGTATTTCTTCCCGTCAACTGTAATTTCATGTCGATTATCGTGTTCTTCACAAATTCGTTGCGCCAGCTCCAAACTCACTACTTTCACGAAAGTCACTCCTAGAGCTCTGCTGTTTTGAATTCGTAACACTTCACCTTGTTTTAGTCCCAGTATTGTCGCACAAAATTTATGCACTTTGGCAATGTCCGGTTTTTTCGGCACATTCGCAAAATCTATGCGAAATGTGTTTTCTCGACGGCCCATCGCGAAGTCGTGCGAAACGGCTCGGCGATGAACAGAAGAAATAAGTCACTGCTGCTGTTAAATTAGCTTGTGTTCGACTTCCGCGAGACAATAGCGTAATAGCGTCTGTTCAGCTCGGAAGTTGAGCGCTCACTGTATCAGACCAGTTGACATTGGTCATGTTATACAAATGTATTTTGAATAAATTGATTTTTTACAGAAAATACTACAAGTTTTATTTTATCCTCGCAGAAGTCCCATTAGTGGTACACTAAACGAGCAGCCGCCGTTGCTCAAAGATGATTTCGCTAGAGTTTCTCAACGTGGTGCACTCGGGGCACTAGCATGACTGGCACCGGAATGTTATTATTATGAATTAGAAATGTATTATGTAAATTTTGTAGTGATATAAAAAGCCTCCTAACTAAAATGCATTTAAACAGTGTTTTATTAGAAATGCTACTTCTGCTTTACTACAAATAATCTGTTAACTAAAATAAATTTTGCAACTGAATTGATAAGGAATATGCATTTAATTTTATGATATGCAGTCTTCAGTTACCCGACGACGCGGATCATTGTTTATTTTACAACAGCAGATAGATGGTTTTCGATAACATGTCTCCAAAATGTAGATTGAAGTTTCTATAAACATTTTGTGCATAGATATTCTTATAACATGTTCTAGACCAACACAGCACAAGTTAGTTGGTGCTTCAGGCATGTCTGACAGGTTCACAGTTTTTTGAAACTGTTTGTAATCTGTGAATATGAATGAAAAGTATGGAACGAATAAAAACGCAATTAATATATTGAAAATAAATGTAATGAACTTATGTACATATTATAAATATGATCGAAGATAATGGTGATATATGAAGAATGTAACAAAAAACTGACAATACACATCAGTTCCACACTAAATTTAGGAAGACAATGAAACTTTCGCCAGATTGTTTAGTTTTAGATATGTATTACCTTCGGGGAACTTTCTTCGTATTTCTTGGTTATTATATCGATATTTGTGAATTCAAGGTTTAGGAGTTCATACATCAGATATCAGTTTGTCTTCACATCTCGTCCTGAGTAGAAGCTAAAAATCGACTCGCACAAGTGAAACAGTCAATTCTCCCTACAAGCCGATCGGTGCCTATCGCACAAGCAGTCCATATCATATCAGTGCACAAACAATATTGTATTGTTACCCCCGGCTGCGGAGTGAAATGAGTTTGCCAAATGAAACAAAAGTGCCCGTGCTACGGGATAACACGATTTCGATCAACTTTAATAAAACTCGTGTTAGACCACAGTTCAGGAAGTGGAGCAATTAATTAAAGATAAAATGGAGCATAATTTCGCTGAAGTTACGTACATTTAGCTACATCACGTTAAAAAGTGTGTTTTGATCACGTTTAGAAGTTTAGCAAAGGCAGAAAACTTCATTGAAAAGAACAATATGCAACGCGAGGTCGAGTTTAATAACACCAGAATCAAGATCCCGGTGCATATGGAAAACGACTTGGTGGACGTACGTATTCATGATTTGGTCCCGCGCACTAAGAAAGATTACATCAAACAAATCATGTCGCAATATGGAGAAGTAAAATCTATTACGAATCTATGACACCTGGAGAATTTTTTGCACCGACATTCCCAACGGCGTTCGTATTGTGAGGATGCGAGTGACTAAACCAATACCTTCTTACATGACTATCGAATGCAAATCTCCGAAAGATGGAGTGACCTATAAGCAAACAACGCTAATCACATATCCCGGGCAGACACCAACATGCCAATTCTGTAACCATACAGCCCACTACGGAAAAACATGCGCGGAAGCAACCAATCAAAAGCTACTACAGCCAACTCTAACAAGCAGCCACCGACACCTTCAGATAAACCAAAAACAACGATCCAATTAACCAATAAAGCAGGTACAACCACGACTACCGCTCCCAAACCAACAACTAGCATCGCGAATAAAGAAGAAAATAACGATGAAGACGGATTTACAACAGCGACCCGTAAGAAAAAGAAACAAATAAGAGCCTATCGTGAACAGCAAGAAAGCAGTACCGATGATGACATAGACAAGAACGATAACGCGAGAGAAGGCAGACTGAATGACCCCCAAGCGACTTCACCGCCAAGGAAAAGGATCTCAACACGCAGCAGCAAACTGCGTCAACAAGATCTGGAAGACCGACATTCATAGCATTTTTTTTAAGTTATTGTAAAAAATTAAAAGACCCACGGCTCAGTTGTGCTAACGCATTGAGCCGTTTCAAATAAATCAAATAAATCTGATCTGATATCTGATGTATTTTTTTGTTATTCGAAGTGAACCTGCAAAATGTTCTACGAAATTCTAAATCAATTTCATTTAAACAAACATGTTCTAAGTATTATGTTACTCTTTGAATCCTTTTCAAATCAAACACGGAAGACTCGCACCTAATAATTGAGCTGCTTTGATCATATTGTTGGGTATTGAGCCCACAAAAAAATTCTAAAAAAGTCCATTTTTCAAAATAAAATGCTAATTTCAAACATTTATAGATCAGGTAAGAACGAATGCGTACTCGTATGATTTTGTATAGGTTGTTACGCACAATGTCAAAGAAATTATCCTAAGTTTGCTTCGAACTCATCATCAGACAATTGTTGATTTTATTTTATCTTTTATCAAACTGGAATTAATTTCTGAGACCTCCTAGTACTTTGCATAATTTCCAGAAAGGGTTTCGTTAACTGAAGGGTAAATCTAATTTCCTAGCAAATTATTTGTTTGGCCGCAACTCGAGAATGTAGGTTTTCGAATGGTCATCAATTTAATTAAATTTTCTCGTAATAATTATTAATAGGAGTATTGATTTAGTTAAATTACTAGCATTGACTATTAAATTTTGTAATAAAGCAAAGCACTGGTACTACATTTCATTGCGGAACTTGACATTCTATGTCAACAATCTTCTTAGTATACCGTGTACAAAACAATTGCAGGACTAGTGCTACGATCCTACTGACCACTACAAATATTGTTATGTGGAATCAATGTCGGATTTGTTTTGTAAATCATGATCATAATTTAAAACAGAACTAGTGCATATTCATAATTTTAAAAAAATTGCTGCAATTGTGCCTTTCTCAACCATGTGTACTAGGATTTCACGGTTGGTTACGTTCATTATAAAGTTTCAAATGCATATAACTTTATACAAAAATACGAATCAATATTCGGGATCAAAAAGTAATCGACGGTTTGAGACTTAGGTTGGTCGTCATGATCTGCTGGTGAAAGAAGATGAGTACTAATCGCACCACGAATAGGAAGAATACTTTATGCCCAAACAATTTATGCGCCAAAAAATTTTCGGAACACGGCAATAATCAATTGAAAAACTTATTTTAATCCACCTAGTTGTGCAATTGTGCTTTTGTTATTTCTCTAAACCATTACTCCATGATTGGGATTAATATAATTATGAGAGTATCTATTGCATTCTTAGTACATTTTGCACCTATACACAATAGCTCGCCAGCCACGAACGTAATGAGCTGCGTGTCGACGGTGAAACACTTGGAACAAAAAACTATAATTTTGAATTAGCTATCTCAGTATTAGTTCAATATTGTCTTCCTGCTACCATATTTTGACAGGCTGGGGTGAGTAACCCACAACCGAATCAGCCCTAGTTTATTTTGGAATACCTGTATACCTGGTGATATAGTATTGGTATACAGATGATATGGTTAAGAGGGAGGGGGTGTTGGCGCCAAATGCAGTACATAAATATAATCGTCTAAATTTATAAGTTTGAACCATAAAAAAAAGTTTTTAAACTCTGTGCGTTAAATAATTATTGAACACATTGTTTATGGTGAGACAGTCTAGATTACTGGTTTCAAAATATCTTACAAATTATTATCTGAGGGGGAGGGAGGGTTTGTTCTTTCTTACGTAATATCATAAAAAAGTATGAAAATGAAATCAATAAGAAAAATATTCTTTACACAAGAATTATTTATTATTTGTGCCATGAACATTTTCTATATCAAACAAAATTAGCACATATTGTACATCATGGCCAAGGAAGGGTGGACCTGGAATTGAAGTGTTTTGCAACAGCAGGATATGATTGTTAAATTAATTATGTAATTTTGTTTATTGTTGCCATCGTGAGGAGCGTCTTAATTGTCGATGGTGTTAGAGCAGTTACATCAATTTCTTGACGCTTGGTGGCATATTGTTCTGTTCGGGAACTGGGGTCACAGTATGCCTTACAAGTTAAGAAGTGCTGACACTCTTCGTGTTGATGGTCCAATATCCTTCTATTCATACTTTTTGTTCAAACCGCAAGGTATTCGAAAAAGGTTCTGTCATGCGATTGTGACAGATCTTGTGGCCCGAATATTTCCAGAGTGTGAAGTGTATTTTACTTCAAGAAAATTCGAAGATGTCGGAACTATGCGTACGATAATCGTCACAGTTGGAGCTCAGACTAAATTCATGCCATAACAGGTTATAAATTCTTTTGAGCTCTGCATCACAAGAAAATAGATTCAAAGGAAGTGAAATATAGCGAAGCAGCTTATATGGACCAGATTGGCTTTTCTAAATATTACCCAAAAGTTGTTCTACTAAGATGCAAATAAAATTACTACAGATGAATACAGTTAAATTTTGTCATGAATTTTCTTGAAATAATGTTATAAGTATCGTTTTCGCTATCTTATTCAATGAATTAACAATATGATTTTTTAATTACGAAAATCATGATAAGATCTTATGTAAGGGGGAGGGGGAGTTCGTCAAAATCTTACGAATTCTTATCTGGGGGGAGGGGGTGGTTGGAATGTTCTAAAAATGCCTTACGTAATTAGTGTACGGTCCCTAAGAACCAGGCGTACTCAGAAAGGCGAGATCCTGTTTGAGCTGAAGAAGAATCAATTAATCAAGAGCTCGACCTATCTGGAACTTGTGGCAGAAGCGGTGGAAGGAGAAGCAAATGTGAGAGCTTTAGTTTAAGAAGCGGTGGTCGAATGCAGAAATCTGGACGAGATCACAACGGAAGACGAAGTGAGAAGAGCGCTACTACAACAATGTAACATGACAAATAGCAGATGCCAATCAGGTTGAGGAAGGCATATAGTGGCACACAGACAGCAGCGATATACTTACCGCCAGCTTATGTCGACCGGTAAGATCAAAGTCGGATGGTCGGTATACTCATTACAATTGATACCTAGAGCCGCTAATCAAACGGAAAGGTGTTTCAGGTGTGTTTCAACCATCAGACGAGAAACACATCTGATCTGTGCAGAAAATGTGGGGAGAAGGGACACATTGCTAATGACTGCACAAAGCAACCGAAGTGCTTGCTCTGCACGAATGATGCTTCTTATGTCCAGAGCACAAAAAGGCGAAGGCAAACCAATGATGATTGGGATAGCCCAGCTTAACCTCAGTCATTGCGAAATAGCACAGCAACTGTTGTATCAGTCAACAACAGAAACGAAGGGCGACGTTGCAATTATTTCAGAGGTGTATCGTGTTCCTCCCGATAACGGTAACTGGGTGGTGGATAGTGTAGAGATGGCTGCAATTCAAGTAATGGGTGGTTTCCCTGTCCAAGAGATGATGGATAACACACACGAAGGCTTTGTGATCGTCAGGATCATCGGTGTATTCGTCTGTAGCTGATATGCACCTCCGAGATGGACACTAGAACAGTACAATCAGATACTGGACGCACTAACCGACTCGTTAGTCGTACGAACGCCAGTTGTTAGTATACTTTGACGCTTGGGCCGTGGAGTGGGGTAGCAGACTGACCAACGCAAGAGGTTTCAGCATGTTGGAAGCCCGAGAATCCAACGAGTGTATTGGTAGAACGAAAGGCTCAGCATCCTTAGTGATGCCGTTGATGTAAACAGTGGATAATCTGGTGACAATCGAATCTCCAACGACGAGCTCCTTATAGTGACAAATGGAGTGAATGCGAAGAAAGCTCCCGTTACGAAAACGGAATCCCCAACGTGGCACTGAAGACCGCGATGCTGGCGTTTCCGCACAAGTTCAGGATAATCCTACAGAAATGCCTGGACGATGGCTACTTCGCGGGCAGATGGAAGATCCAGAAGCTAGTGTCGCTGTAAAACCAGGGATTCAGCATCGTATCAGCCTACATGCCTACACAAGGAGATTCAGCATCGTATCAGCCAACATGCCTGCTGGATGTCTTGGTAAACTTCTGGAAAGGGTCATCCTCAACAGGCTGACGACCTACGCTGAAAGTGAGAATGGACTATAGCAGAGGCAGTTCGGATTCCGGAAAGGGATATCGACGGTGGACGCCATCGACACAGTCATCGTGAGCGCGGAGAAAGCACTGAAGCAAACGAGAAGGGGAAAACGCTATTGTTCCGTGTTAACGATCGACGTGAAGAACGCGTTCAGAAGTGTCAGCTGGGTGGCTATCGCCGTAGCGCTGCACAGCATGTGGGTTCCGGACTATCTAGGTTCTGAAAAGTTACTTTCAGAACCGAGTATTGCTCTAAGAAAAACGAACATGGGCCAGAGGTCGATTAGGACTACGGTAATACTCCTCAGGGGATTTGGCCTATGCTCTGGAATATAATGTACAATGGAATGTTAACACTGGAACTACCCAGGTGAATTTAGATCGTCGGCTTTGCAGATGACGTTGGCCTGACAATAACCGTCGTGACCCTGGAGGAGGTGGAGATGTTGACGGTAGAGACAATAGGCGTCCTGGAAATCTGGATGGTTGATGTCAAGTTGCAAGTGACTCACCACAAGACGGAGGTAGTGCTGCCGGAAAAAAATCAAGGTGTCGTGATCAGCGTCGGCGGACACTCAATACCATCAATGCGCGCTAAATCACCTAGGTGTGGTAATCGACGATCGGTTCAACTAAAGCATCCATGTTTACTATGTATGCGAGAAGGCAGCGAAAACAACTAACGTACTGGCAGGGATCATGCCAAACGTCGGAGCAAGACGGCTCCAGGCAAACCGGTCTAGGCTGCTGCACTGAACTCAAAGCGAAACCGGACGACGTTGACAAGCACAAGCGGCACCTACTGACTGGCCCGTTGAGTACGCAAGGTCCACCGCCGGGACTATACCCAGTAGATCAGGAAGAAGCGGGGAGCTAAATGGGTCACGGAAACGAAAATTGGTATCGGGAGAAATCTACCGCCGGGGAATTCACTGTAGGGTGATTCACCACTGTGCGTGGAATATCCGACTGCATTAAGCCAAGCAAGGTGGTGACATATTTTTCAATATTAAGAGCAATAGTACTCAAGGAAGAGCAAGGAGTTGAAGGAAGAAAGTAACGAGAGAAATTCCGCCTCAGGGAATTTTCAGTCGGACTACCCGAGTAGCTCGGAAAAAGACTGAGAGCTGCAAGTCACACAGAAACAGAAGTTAAATGGAATCAGCAGCTACGGCTCACTGAGACAGGAGATAAATGGCGATGTAATAGATGAAGACGAAAAGCATGAGTCGAAAGTTAAATGGTTCACGGATCAAATGAGGCTCCGGAGCTGCGGAAAACTCGTTAGCAAATAAAGAGGTGTGACGAAAGCGTAGGGATTATTGACACTTTAGCCGCGAACCATTACTTATTCATTTCGGATAGACTCAGCTCCATAGGGATTATTCGTTCGACGAAACATGGGAAGTATTTTCGGCATTTTCAAGGGGTAACTAGACGGTAAAATTGGACAGTCCCGAAGGTATCAGCGAAGCTTCGAGAGGTCGATTAGCGGGAGTACCTCAGGCCGCCATACTCGACCCAACATTGTGGAATATAATGTATAGCGGGGTGTTAACACTGGAACTGCTCGGAAGAGTTTAGATAAAGGGTATACGGAATCAAATGGCATTATTTTGAAATAGCTGAAACTATTTTTCCATTAGGCATTTTATATTGGAATTCTGGGTGAAATATTTTAATGTGTATTGTTTAAATTGTGAAAGTTTCAGTATCAATTGAATGGCTGGCGTCAAAAAGGGGCTAAAAACTTCCGCATTTCCAAATTAACATTGTTTTTATTGTTAAAATACACGATTTTATTAGAAATTCATTGGTTTATGTTGTCTAGCAAAAATAAGACCATTATATGAACTACCTTTCAATTCACGAGCATTTTCGAAGTTCGAAGGGTTAATCCCGGGGGTACCTTGGGTCCAAAAGGGGATAAACCCCAATTCACACGTCCTTTCTTGATCTTTCGTTTTAGAGTTATGGTGTTCGGCAAAGTTGTTGCATGGATTCTAGCGCTTTATTTGATCATTTCATATTAGATCGGAATTCAGTCGCTACGACGGTGCTGTAATCAACTTTTTAATGGAACGAGATGGAAAGATGGTGTCTCCAGCAAAGTTATATGTCAGGTTTATAAGCATATCTTTCGAAGATACTCACTTTGTAGGTCCTACAAGTTTCGAAATATGACGCATTTTTGGAAACATAATCTGTAAGCAATTTTTTCAATCAAAGCATGCTGTATCTCGAAACATACAGGACCTACAAAATTTGCATATTCAAAAGATATATTGAAAATGATAGAACCTACAACCTACAATTTTCTCGAAGACACCACATTTCTATATAGCTTTATTAAAAATTGATAAGCGCCCTTGCGACTGAATTCCGAACTAGTATGATTCAACCAAATAAAGCGTTAGGTGCCATACACCAACTTTTCCGAAGACACCTTAACTACATAACGGAAGATAATAATTGATTCCACGTTTTTATTTAATTTTCCGACCACAATGTACCGTTTTTCTCTTGATCCCTTATTGCTCGGTCAACTTTCAATGTAGCGACATGACACTTTCACTGGAATTTTCGAAAAATTACGTTTAACAATATACATTTGCGCAAGAAATATATATTGGATAGAAAAAAGCCATACATAGCAATTATGTAAGCGGCACTCACCTTCAGGAACGACTGTTTTGGCTAAAACGTCAACTCACAAGTATTATATCGAGTTATGTTAACTACAACATTACATTTACTGATGGCAAAACGATCGACTATTTTTTTCTTGAAACCTCGGAAAAAGAATGAGAAAACTCGAATTTCCATAAAACACAATGTGGGACTAGTCCCTTTTGGACGCCAGCTAGTACTGGGGTAACCTACATGGTTAACTTTGACTGCTAATAGAAAAAAATATAAAAATTTAAATTTTCAAATTTCTCAAATTTCTCAGATGACAGTCAGCATAAATTATTTAGAACTATTAAAAAATACAAAAAAAGTCAATTTTGGAAAAATAATTGTAGTTGTAAATAAGAAAAATAATTGTGAATAAGTAATTGGGTATCTCCTCCTCTATACTGAAGTATGGCGTTTCCAGCTTGGGCTGCTGCGCTGAGCTTAAAGAGGAAACAAACAAAGCTAACGTGCACGTATCTTCTAATGGCTATTCGTGTCGCGGGCGTGTACAGAACGGTAAGATATCAAACTTTCAGTTTCCGGCATCGGGAATCAACGGCAAGGATTACAGATTCGGACGAATGCATCATGTATTGGGACACCGGGCGGTCTTTCTCGAGCCGGCAGGGGTCCTCCAGACTATTCATCACCACTTTGTCCGAAGTGTGTGAATAGGCAAATGGCACCCGAATACGTGGATTTCGAAGTCCATAGATTCAAAGAACTTGTCCTTCGTGATAGTGCTTATTATTATCGAAGAGGTGTCTCACGACGAACATACTTGGAACGCTGTCATCAGAGTAGTGACGCCTATACTCTTCAGGCTGCACTGCAAGTGGCGAAGGGGCCATCAAAGTAGCACGGCTAGAAAACCGCCATGAAACAACAATTCGTGTTCGGGAGAAATTCCGTCTTCGGGAAACACTCCATCAGAGTAGATTAGACCGGTTGTGGGTCGTCGAAGCGCCGAATTACCGGATGCAACGCTCCCCCTGGAATCGCCGGACTGATCTCGACACTCTATCGGGTAGCTCGTGAGCGGGCTAGATCCACCACTGGATCTGTATCGAGTAGATCGAAGCGAAGCTGGAAGCTCACTTACCCATTAGTACCCAGGAAAATTCCGTCACCGGAGAACTGGCAGTCGGAGTGGAGGAGTTTCATCGCTGAGAAATATTCGAAACTGGAGTATTACTCATGGAATCAGCAGCTAAACGGCTCACGACAACAGGAGCTAAATGACTCACAGAAACCGAAGCTAAACGGTTTGCGATATTTTCTGCAGGAGAATATCCGAGTGGAGTTCGGGGCGAAATGGCTCAAGTACGCAGAGGTTCTAAGAGGTGGTGTAATGTATGGCGAGAATGACGAAACGCAAGACGCAGCTACATGGTTTAAAGGTCGAGGAATTTCATGGATTAAACAAGACTCGAAGTTAACTGCGGAAATGTAATGTAGTTCCGTTGGGTAAAAGCAGACGAAGAATCGCTTAATATTTTAGTAATAAATATAAGATTTGTTTATTGAATAAAAATATACAATTTAGGCGCACTCACAAAAAACTGTACAATATAATTTGTACAGAAACATCGGACAATATTCTTGAAAAGTGTAACAAATCAGTATTTTATCAGTTTAGAGAAAAAATAAATTTGAAACATAATGCTAATCAAAGATTTACCTTTTCTTAGTATTACAATTTTCTTAATAATACGCAATGTTCTGCAAAAATGCAATCCGATGTAAACTTTCTAAAATAAATAAAAGAAATTAAAATTTGTTGTAAAGAGACACCATCAAAAAATTAATTGTAAGCTGGCTCTGGTACCACATACATATAAATCACCCGTATAAATATTTACATGGTGTCTTTGGAAAAACTATGACCATTGAACTGTGATATGACCTGGCAGAAATTTTTTTTCTATTGTTGAATAATAAAAGGATTTCTCGAAATAGGAATACCTTTGAAATATAAGGTGTCAAAATGTTTAGATGCATAATCCAGTTTTTTTATTCATTTCGTTTATTTGATAGGCACAAATGCGTTAGCTTGGCGGTGCCAAATTCTTTTGTTTTTACATTTTGGATATCTTAAAACTAGGAGGTTACAATGTTGAAATATTTTTTTTACACAAGAAAAAAGGTTTACAGAGAGGGCCAAAAGATTATTTTTTATGAAAAATTTTAAAAGAAGGGATTCAGTTTGATATACAAGAGAGGGAGTAATAGTATTTTACAAAAAAAAATTCAGTTATCTTAAAACTAACAATATAGTTCAGTACACAAAAGGTGGAACAAACATTTATGAGAAATTTCACAGATATCTTAAAACTAGGGATACAATTCAATTTACAAGATGGAGGACAAGAGTTTCAATGAAGATTAAAAATTACAGCTATCTTAAAACTAGGAATACAGAATACAAATTTGATTTTTTAACGAAGACTTATGCTTGGTCAAGATATTCAAAGGGGGGCTTATTTCCACATCAGTGTAGCAGCAGGTGCATCGAGGACAGGGGAGAGAAGGCGTGTTTGGTGACAGGGAAAGAAGAGCAAAACTTGCAACTTTCGCGCAAATGGGAGATCAGCGAAACAAATTTGCGCCTCAGTCTAGTAAGTCGTCGAGTACTGGGTTGGCGGATGATATTCTTCGGACCCGCGGGGAATCCTTCAAAAGTCATAGGTAAATGAAGGTATCAGTGGGTGGGTCTAACGGAGGTTGGCCTGAAGAAGATGAGATGGGGTTGCGGTTTGAGAGGGTATGATGGGGGAGATTTAATGGGTTTAATGGGAGAAGGTGATATGTGGTAACCCCTCGCCGCACGCTTATAGCTGCGCCAAAAAGCTTATTTTAGACAAAAAATTAGGATAAGGTTGCCAATTTTCAGTGTGTTGGTATAACCTTTCTGTATAAAAAGGCAAATATAACATAAAAACAAAAAAGAAGGCAAAATAATCAAAATCAAAGTCCAACAAACCGGCCGTCGAAAGTGTCCAAAGCGAATTTGGTTAGTCATTAGCGAGTGCTAAATTCCGGTAATTTGGAACCCATTTCAATAAGTTTTGCATCACTGTGATATCACGGCGATCCAGTTTCTACACCATGTACACACGTACATGTGCAAGCATACATATATACATACATTCACAGACATTTTCCGACCTTGACGAAGTGAGTCGAATGGAATATGACACATCACCCTTCGGGCCAAATCTTTAACTATTTTTAGAGTTATGACAAAACTTAAACACACACAGGATTCAAAGAGTAAAATAATACTTAGTTAGAAGATGTTTGTTTAAATGAAATTGATTTGGTATTTCGTGAAGCATTTTGCAGGTTCACTTCGAATAACAAAAAAAATCTGATCTGATATCTGATGTATGAACTCCTAAACCTTGAATTCACAAATATCGATACAATAACCAAGAAATACGAAGAAAGTTCCCCGAAGGTAATACATATCTAAAACTAAACAATCTGGCGAAAGTTTCATTGTCTTCCTAAATTTAGTGTGGAACTGATGTGTATTGTCAGTATTTTGTTACATTCTTCATATATCACCATTATCTTCGATCATATTTATGATATGTACATAAGTTCATTACATTTATTTTCAATATATTAATTGCATTTTTATTCGTTTCATACTTTTCATTCATATTCACAGATTACAAACAGTTTCAAAAAACTGTGAACCTGTCAGACATGCCTGAAGCACCAACTAACTTGTGCTGTGTTGGTCTAGAACATGTTATAAGAATATCTATGCACAAAATGTTTATAGAAACTTCAATCTACATTTTGGAGACATGTTATCGAAAACCATCTATCTGCTGTTGTAAAATAAACAATGATCCGCGTCGTCGGGTAACTGAAGACTGCATATCATAAAATTAAATTCATATTCCTTATCAATTCAATTGCAAAATTTATTTTAGTTTACAGATTATTTGTAGTAAAGCAGAAGTAGCATTTCTAATAAAACACTGTTTAAATGCATTTTAGTTAGGAGGCTTTTTATATCACTACAAAATTTACATAATACATTTCTAATTCATAATAATAACATTCCGGTGCCAGTCATGCTAGTGCCCCGAGTGCACCACGTTGAGAAACTCTAGCGAAATCATCTTTGAACAACGGCGGCTGCTCGTTCAGTGTACCACTAATGGGACTTCCACGAGGATAAAATAAAACTTGCAGTATTTTCTGTAAAAAATCAATTTATTCAAAATACATTTGTATAACGTGACCAATGTCAACTGGTCTGATTAGCGGGAAATGACTTCGAATAATTTAAAAGTCAACAGGAGCACGTGGGATTTCATTTCGTTTGCACACCAACCAAGCATGGGTAAAATGACGGCAACAGTGTAAAATTTTTAATCCGCAGCGGCGCAAGTATGATTTTTCTAAATATGATTTAATGTACGGCAAAATGTACATATCTCCGAAACGGTGCTTCGATTCTATGTGATGTAAGCGGTGGAAATGTTCCTTATAAAATTCTCAACAAATGTATGTAAATAAAAAGTAGTACTTGCATAGGAAAATTAAGAGAAATTTGAAAATCAAAGCTTTGCCGGTACACCATTCGAACAAAACACCAAATTTCGCAACTTAAAAAATACTAAAATGTAGCTTAGACGATGCTCGAGTTTTGTATGTTTTCCTTTTTTCGAAATTTTTTACCGGCGATTTTTAAAAAATCGGCAAAGCCCCGCGCGCAGTTCCATTAAGTTTCCCCTTAAATAGTGCCGCCAACTTGCTCCGCGATCAGCACCGCCAACTTACCCCAACCACATATTTTTTAAAAAACTTTTTAGAAAATAATACATAAATACACTGTTAATCAACACATTAGTTCATAATTATACGACATTGCTGGTATAAAATATCTAGCAAAATCATCCCCGATAATCCGACCACTGGTCAGAATACATTCTTCCAAACAAAAACTGGCGTGCAGGAATTAACCCGTGTATCAAAGAATCGCTGCATTTTTGGGTCGCAAACGGATATTTCAATTTAAATAGGATAGTTTAAATCCTATGGATTCCATTCAAACATCACATTTTGCACATCTACTGTGCCTACTGGCAATCATGTATTTAAAATACGGTATATTTTAACAATAATTTTTTTCCAAAAATGCGCTGAAAAGATTCAAATTCATTTTATTCTGATGATAAAGTACACAATACATCAGGCTTCCGTCATCGGTACGGAACGTCAAGATTATTAAAGGCAGTTAAATGAAGGCATTCACACACAACATCAACGGCACGGAACGTCTTGACGTACGACACGTGTGAACGGGCACAAGAAAAACTCATTAAGCTTATCCTGATGGAACGGTGACGATCCGTTGACGTTGACGGAAGGGAATGTATCGTCTGAATCGTCCTTAATTCGTAGTGCCAGGTAGTGGTCACAGTTTGGTAATATGTGTTTTTACAACTGGTATGCCGAATAATCGATCGACTAAAACATTTTGTGCAAACGTTTATAAGTGATGCAGTGATCGATTCTATGCAACTGGCGCACACATGTCAAACTACGCAGTTGAGTAGCTAACGGTAGAGAGCCATTAATCGTTGATTTGAAAGTTTCGGCTGGTTTTCCTGTAAATTTTGTTTTGACGTAACAACATCCGACATTAAAATGTACCAAAAAGTGTGTGCAATAAAAAATTGTTTCAACACATCCAAAACAAGTGATGCCTCTTTTTATGCTGTTGAGAAGCAGTAAATTAATATGCATTTTCTTTTATTCGGATATAAAACCAATATTTTATTTTCTAAAGTGCCCAGGCTGCAGCATGGATTGTTTTATGCGACCCGAGAATGGCTGGAAATCGAAAGTTATATATTTGTTCGGATCATTTTCATCATGAACAATTCAAAGACGGAAGTTGTAAACGGAAAGGGTAAGATTTTTAAATTTTATTGCGTGGTGATCACATGACAAAGAAACAATCATATCCGTCCATTATTCCATTATTCAACCAGTTCTAATTCAGTTAAATTGATAAAAAGGCATGAAAAACTCGAGATTGTTTTGTCGATTTTGAAATACGATACTAATTGAACTGAAGTTGTGAAAATTGTTGGTAAAAATGATAATGCATGCTGTCAACAGAGTTCCAAATACAGGTTGTTTTATTTATCCATCTATTTGCTATGCTGTCATGATTTTGAAAGAATAATCAGAAATGACTTTAAATACATACGACACGACTTTGTGATGTTCGAGTTCGTTTAATTTTTTGATGCATCATGGTGTAAAGTTTTAGTCATTCATCGACATGATTAAAACTACACTTTTCTTAAATTTGTTGTCCAATATTTTCGATGTTCAACAAAAAATTGAAAATCGAGTGGTGCCGTACGTGTTCGACTATTGCAGAGCAAGCATCGATCAAAACGAGCAGAGAAATCTGAACCTCGTTCTGAACTGTCAGTGCGGGCATGATTTGTGTGCCCACTGAGATATTGACTAATGTCAGTTTAATTGGCTTGTGCACGCTAACGTAGTCGACTGATAAGTTGAAAATAAAATGACTTACTGTGAACCGTGTTTACTAACTGCCATTAAGCTGTGGAGCAATGTTCGTAAACACGGCTCGCAGTAAAAGTCATTTTATGTCGATTAGCTATTCGACTTCGTCAGCGTGCACAGGCAACCCGGACAGGGTTGCCATATTTGTGTTTCCGACACGGCAACGAAAAAATCGTTCTAGAACTGGAATGTCGATGAAATGTTTTGTTTACTATATTTTTACCAGCCTGAGCCACAGCAAAGCTGTTTAGGGTGAATTACTCAGAATAGATTCGAACAGTTCAACAATCAAACAAATGAACTTGTGTTTTATTCGTATTTTGCTGTTTTTAGTTGTTTTTCACAAAGGTAGAAAAAATTGGCAATCTAGCAAAGATCTGATTACAAGTAATGATGTTTTTTTACATATATTGTATTGAATATTTTATATTTATTTATTGCGCATTGGCGAATTTATTTGTATTTTTCGAATATTTCAATATTTCCGATACATTTTTAAGGCTTATTTTAAATTCAGTTTTATGCTTTATGGTGTCGTATGACGTGTTTGTCATGTTAAAAAACAACGCCTGGAGTTAACGTAATGTCTAACCCAACCCGCATACCATAAATAAAGTGTTTGTCTTACTGTTTATGCACCATTTGTCAAATTGTCAATCATATGGAGCATATTGCGTAGGTAATGTAACAATACTAATTACGATTTTGTCGAACCTTACCGCATACATTCGCTTAGTTTAGAGTTTCTATCTAGGGGCACATCACTATAAGAATGTAAAACTAATTTACATCAAATTAGAAAAAAATGCATTTAATTTCCATTTTTGCATCAACTTTGCATTCCCTCGCAGAAAAGTTTCTTGAACAAACGTCCTACACTCATCCACTTTGTTCGACGTTTTGTTGAATATAGGGCAAGTTTTTGTAGGGTTTTAACGTCTTACACACTATGCAAAATACACCATGAAGTTCTATTTTGACGGAAAGAAATGCATTTTATTTCGCTGATTTTTTAAAATGCATCACAAGTGATCTGTACCTAGGCTTCTATGCACCATTTCGCATATAGTAAGAATATAGTATTATAGCAAAATACTATGCAAATAATTACCAACAAGGCATTTTGACAAGCAATACTGGGAATGATAAGTTTGTTTCCTACCACGTAGTCGCAACAATTTGCTGTTTTGCAACGATTAATTTTGTTGTCAACATGTAATATGGCAAATACGATCAAATTTGTCGGAGCGTCTAAGAACTGCTTTATCGAGCTATCAAAGGGATTGAAGAAGTCGACCGTACAAAATATCGATACTTCCGATCCCTCTATCAACTCTATTGATATGCGAAATAGGGTTACTGAGCCCTAATTCCTCTTAGTACCTCATCCATTGAACACATTAGTTAGTGCAGTGTCTGCTATCTCTATTTAACGCTTTAGCTTAAGGTTGCACAGAGAATGCGCAAAATTCACAAACGAAAAAAGCAGTTTTTTTCCACACCGTATGTCAGATCTTCATAAAAATCAATCAGCGTATGTAGAATGTTGTTACAGTACTGCTGATTGATTTTTATGAAGATCTGATATACGATGTGGAAAAAAACTGCTTTTTTCGTTTGCGAATTTTGCGCTTTCTCTGTGCAACCTTAAAAGGTAGGATGATAGGTGACCGTTGTACTCGACTTTTGGCTTCGCTCAAAAGCGAGTGTTTTACCTTTTCCAGAAATTTTTTTGAATTGTTGCGGTTTTTAGGAGCGAAGCAAATCTTTTACTAGAAATTAACTCCTAGTCCAACATCACATATTATAACAATTCTACATAATATGTATTTACTGTTTTCTTCATTAGCTAAATCATAGCAAATATTGTTTTCTTAATATTTGAATCATTATCACGAGCAGCAACATGTGCAATATCACATGTGTTGACAGTACTCCTCCCTCGACTCCTCCTCACTTTAACCGTCCAATTCATTGTTACCGTTGAGGATATTGTGAAAGCTTTTTATATTCATTAATTAAAATCTAAGTTCATATTGTATGACCATAATACACACAATACCACAATAAAGGTTGCAAAGTCAAATAAAACAGGTTTATTGTTCGGACTATTTTACAAATAGTTGTCAATTATGTGGGAATCGGTATAGGTACTAATGTTTCAGGAATTCCTTATCTAGATCATAGGTCGTCGCTGTTGTGCTATCTTATGACAAACACCATTTTGGGGTAAACATTTCTTGTCTGAGAAATCTCTACAAAGTGTCGTTTACAAAATTTGGCTTAGTTTTGATTGGCTCGAGTTATATTGAAGTTTTAGATTATTTTAGGTGTAAGAATGTCTCAAGAACACAATGGTATAATAATTTCCCAAAAATTAATAAAAGTGTTGCGAGAAAAATGCAGTTTTACTCTTAAACTGGAAATATTGCATTTTAGATAACACTGTAACCAAAAATTACTATTTTCTTGACCAATTTCCATTAAAATGCATTTCACTGATTATTTCTAGACCAAATTAAGCCAAAGATATGAATAAAAGTTAATAATTGATGCTTTATTTGCATGGAAAAATTTCAATGCACAATTATGACACGTCATACAAATTTAGTCATTGTCATCAATACACACTTACGACACGTGTGAGGGCGACTTTTGTTTACATTTTCAACAAAAACTCTCAATATAGTCAACCGATTCTCGCAGTAATTGAGAGATTAATACAGAATAGATAGAGGCATAAATTGTCTTCTCTGAATTGTTTCTACCATCTAAAAGTTTCAAGTTATTATATTTCAAACTTAAAAAATCGTTTTTCTCGAAATGTGCTCAATGGCGCTTGTCATAAGATAGCACAACAGTGACGAGGTAACTAGAGAAAGTATATTTAGCATCTTTGCTACATCAATTTTTACAGTAATATATGATATAGTTATGCAACTCAATGTTAAAAAATGGATTATTTTTTCAGAATTAATAATAATAATAATAATAATAATAATAATAATAATAATAATAATAATAATAATAATAATAATAATAATAATAATAATAATAATAATAATAATAATAATAATAATAATAATAATAATAATAATAATAATAATAATAATAATTGTTGTTGTTGTTGTTGTTGTTTATTAACGACACTTTACACCTAAGGGTGCATTCGTGTCGGAAGAAAATTGGTTTCTATACTCGTATTAACATCTCATAATAATTTACAATTCAGTATTTTTATATTCGTTTGTACAAATTAGTTTCCTTGAGGAAGCTTAGCAGTTTGTCTTCGGTGTCCTCGTCGTTGCCTAGAGCCACTCGCAGGCTGGTCGAATCGATGTTGTGCATCCTTCTAGCATCGTCGTGTTTTCGGCACTGAAGAATTATATGACGTACATCTACGGTTACCCCGCAGCAGTCGCAAACTGGTGGGGTTTCTCTCTTCAGAAGGAAGTCGTGCGTCAATCGGGTATGCCCTATTCGCAACCGGGTGAGTACTCGTTGATCAGCCGAACTCTCGCGGTCAGTCCACTTTACCGTATCGAATTTTATTTCGCGAAGCTTCACTTCAGTGGATGCAGACCATCGACGGTACCAGTGATTTCGGATAGCTGATTTTGCCTGATTGTTGGCGTCTGCTCCCGGAATGGCTATTTGCAAAGGGGCATTACCCCTGGCTTCTCCTGCGAGGCGGTCTGCCTCTTCATTCCCGCGAATTCCAGCGTGTCCTGGAATCCAGCACAGATTGATTGGACGATGTCGTATCATGGTTTCAATCTCCTGAATCCACGGATGCTGGGACTGCCAGCTTCAATTGCCGATAAACAACTGGCTGAGTCTGTCATTATTAGCAGATCGTTGGAAGTGTAGTACGAAGTTACCGCTGTTTTAATTGCAAACGCCTCGGCTGAGAACACGCTGCACTGTGGCGGAAGACCAGTCGACTGCTGGAGATGTTCTCCAAACATTCCCGCGCCTACTGCGTCGTCGTCTTTCGATCCGTCAGTATACACAACCGTTGAGTTGCTGAAGCGAGCATTCAGGAGCTCCTGAACGACAGGACGGACCACCTCAGAGGGATCTCCGGCATTCACACTTCTTTTGATATCCCACACGACGTGGGGCTGCGGCTCGTACCACTTTCGGGTGGCTAGTCGCGTTCGAGTACAAATATTTGGTAAGGGCATTCCGATCACCTCTGACAGTTCTTCGGAAGCTCGACGTACTAGTGGGAGATCCGCATTATCTCTGCTTTTTTCCAACAAACGGATGGACAATCGGGTTATGCTTTGGAGAACGAGGAGATCAAATGGTAAGGTGCCTGCTTCGGCCATGATGGCTAAGATCGGACTTGTAACGAATGCACCAGATGCAAATCTTACCATCCTGTTGTAGGTGGGCGCGAGAGTTTTGGTGACGACATCTCCGCCTCGACTAACGAGTCCCATCCCATACAATAGTCGCGAGGTGACAATGGCGGAGCCGATTTGTAACAAAGAAGTCCGTTGACCACGTGGTAGCTTTGCTCCGATCATTTTCAGGATACGCAGCCTGGATTCACACGCCTTCTTCGTTAGCTTGCAATGCGCTTTGAAGTTCAGCGATCTGTCGAGAGTGATACCGAGGGTTTTCAGTTGATTTTTTGACGGTATAGCTACTGTATCTATCCTGATGGATTGCGTGGGCTCACGGCGGGCATTCGGGCTACAGTAAAAGATGCTGGATTTTGTTGCTGATATCGTGAATCCAACACTTTTCGCCCATCTATGAACGGCTTTTACTGCTGACTGTAGTTTCCGATAGAGTGGTTGTTCTTTTTTGCCCCGCACTACAAGAAGGATGTCGTCGGCGTATAATAGCACTGTCACGGTATTCGGAACCACCCGGAAGATAGGTTGGATTGCTACGAGGAATAGGGTAACTGAGAGCACAGAACCCTGTGGTACACCATTTTCCAGCGGCAGCTTGCGCGATAAATGCCCATCGACGTTTACCTGGAACGTTCGCTCCGAAAGAAAGCTAGTGAGCATGTTTATGATGTTTCCGCGTATCTGCCACTTTCGTAATGTTCGCAGGATGCCGTATCTCCAAGTGGTGTCGTACGCCTTAGCCAAGTCAAGCGATGCTATCAGACAGTGCTCGTCACGGTCGGGTAATGTCCTCTCCAACTCCGCAAAATATGTGTCAGTACCTCGGCCGGATCTGAAAGCATGTTGTCGAGTGTCTAGCCGCCCGTTCGATTCAAGCTCGGTAGTTAACCGTCGATTCACCATCCGCTCGAATACCTTCGCCATACAGCTCGTTAACGTGATCGGTCGGAAAGCAGATGGACCTGTGTCGCTCGAATTCGGCTTTGGGATTGGCACAATAATTCCAGTTCGCCAACAGGATGGAAATACGCCACTGCGCCAAACCCTGTTGAAAAGCTCCAATAAAGCAGTTTTCACCGACAATGGTAGTCGTTGTAACATTGGATAGCCGACTGAATCCGGACCTGTAGAATTACTTCGTCCTCTGTCGAGTGCCCATACAAGCTCATTCAAAGTGAAGTCGGAGTTATAGATGCCGTCGGTCTCGGGTGAAAAGTTGAAACGGTTTCGTTCGGCCTTTTCCTTCTCAATTTGAAACGAAGGAGGGTAGCTGGATGTTGCCGATATTGCGCTGTAATGCTCTGCTAGTTCTTCAGCCACTTCTTCTGCATTATCCGTGTAGCCAGCTGAACGTTTAATGACGGCTGGGCGATGCTGACGTTTTCCTCTTAATGCGTTCACTGTCTGCCACATTTCCGATGCAGTGGAGTTTGGGGATATTTTCGCGACGAATTCCTCCCACGATCGTTGTTTGGCATCACGGATTGATTTTCTTGTTGCTGCCCGCGCTTCCTGAAAGCTTTTCAGTGCTTCAGGTTTTCGTGGGTCCTCCATTTCGATACGCTTCAGTGCTCTGAGTGCTTTACTTCGACTTTTTATGGCTGCTTTTACCTCCGGACACCACCAAGGAACTGCCTTAGGTCCGACCTTTCCGCTGCTTCTGGGTATTGCAGTGTTTGCTGCAGTGATCAAATGATCGACAAAACGGTCGATTGACATTTCGACGCCCGGTTGTATGGCGTTGGCGGTCAATCGTTCGTAAGCTGTCCAGTCCGCTTGGTCATAAATCCATTGTCGCCTTTTTGTTGGAACATGTGAGAACCCGGGGATGGAAACGGTTATTGGCAGGTGGTCACTGTTATAGGTATCTGGAAGCGTTCGCCAGGTGAATTTCGAGGCCACAGTAACGGAGCAGATTGACAGGTCGATAGCTGAAGTAGCACCGGTGGCTGGGTCGACTCGTGTATGCGACCCATTGTTAAGTATAACTAGGTGTTCTTCCAACGTTTTTTCTGCGATGAATTGACCTAGTGCGGACGATTTGTTGGATCCCCAGCATAAGTGATGAGCATTGAAGTCACCTAGCACTAACATAGGACGTGGTAGCTGTTCGAGGAGGTCACATAGTTTTTCTTGGCACTGTTGGGTACTGGGAGGAATGTATATTGATACCACCGTCATTTGCTGTGGTAGTTGAACCCGAACTGCGATCGCTTGGATATCCTTATCGACGTCAATCCGCTCAAAGGGCACTCCATCCCTAATGGCCAGGCCCACTCCGTGTTGCCAGTGTCGACAGCTACCAGTCTGAAGCAACAGAGTATAGTTCTTGCCAATGAAGTCGGCTGGGATCACTCGATTGTCCACTTTGGTTTCCTGTAGTGCTATTAGGCTCGGTTCGTATTCAGTGATGAGCTGTTTAAGCTCGCTGACATTGGTTCGCAGCCCCCGAATGTTCCACTGAAGTGCGAAACATCTACTATCTCGTCTGGCGGAAGTCGTTGACGAAGACGATGATAAAGACGAAATAGACCTTCGATGTCCAGCTGGCACGTTGCGTGTGCTGATATCCACGGAACGATCGGTACTCTGGTACTGGTTGTGATGTTGCGATGTATCTTCGCCGGCGGAAAGCCAGGAGGAGAATTGCGAGGACTGTATATCAGGGAGGTAGGGACAGTCCTCTTCCCCCGGTCGATCCCTTCATTATGAAGTGGGGAAGCTACTTTCTTCTCTTCTTCCCCAAACCGGTTACTCGTTGGACTCGAACTGGTAACATCTGCAACAGAGGAAGCAGCAGCAGCATTTGCGCGTAGATGAAGCGATATTGGACTGACCTGTGGGACGTCTAGCCCCACAGTGCCAGCCGCTGTCGAAACAACTACACGATTTCTTCCAGAACTACCGACAGCGACCGGCACTGGGGAAAGACTTTGTGTAGTTTTAGTGGATTGCTTCTTCGACGATCGGGTTGCTGATTCGTTGTGGTATAGTCTTGTCGATGTGCCTTCTCCGGGTGAAAGCAGCGGTTGGTGCCAAGGTTCAGCAAGAACAGTGTTGCCAACCGGATCTGTAAAAACGTTTAGCGCAGCAGTATCTGTGAAAGGGTTAGCAGACTTGGAACTGACCTGAGATAGGTCCAGCCCCACAGTGCCAACCGCTGTCGTACAAACTACACTATCATGTTCAAAAACACCGACTGCGATCGGCACTGGGGAAGGACTTCGTGTAGTTTTCGTTGATTGCTGCTTCGACGCTAGAGTTGCTGAGCCAACGTGGAACATTCCTGTAGATATGCCTTCTCCTGGTGAAAGCAATGGTTGGTTCCAGAGATGTATGGGTACGGTGATGTTAGTCGACTCTGTAAAGGAATTTAGCACAGCAGTATCCGTAATAGGTTTGGCAAAGTCAGAACTGACCTGTGGAGGGTCAAGCCCCGCAGTGCCAACCGCTGTCGTACAAACTACACTATCATGTTTAAAAACACCGACTGCAGTCGGCACTGGGGAAAGGCTTCGTGTAGTTTTGCTGATCTCCTTCTGTTCGTCGCTCGGGATTCTTTTGTTTACTGGTTCGCAAGTTGTAGTGGTGAAATCGGTGTTCCTATCGGCCACAGAGGTGAATTCACTATCAACGGGTTGGGGTATGACGGCCCGGATAGTTCCTTCATCCTGCTGTGCTTGCGTTGGAAGGAGTACTACACTTTCCTCTCTTCCAAACCGATCTATCTCGTGGTCAGTATTCGTGCGTGGGTTGTCGTTGGTATCCAAACGTTGATGAAAATGAGAATTATCGAAGAGGCTGGCTAGGAGGCGTCTCGGTAATCTCAATTTCATCGTCTGAATATTCCATCGTTTCGTTGGTGGTAGTGGCAGCGGTTCTTTTTGGTGGTGGGCTTAAGTTATCCGGTGAGGTTGTCGTTGGTTTGCTGAACGGGGTGTGTTGTTTCTGTGGTCTTCCTCGTTTTGAATCCGTATTTATCGCTGGTGAACTATTCCTGGATCTCGTTACAGGCCCGATTTGTTGGCTCGTTTGCTTCTGTTCTTTGTTGTATTGTGGTTTTTCTTGGCTGGCGGACTGTTGTTTCATCTGATGGATGTACGCCAACATTTGCTCGATTTTTTCGTCTTTTCGTTTGGTCTCCGCCAGAAGTTTTGCGATCGTTTCGTCCTTCTTCTTCATTGCCAGTTCCAACTCTTTCAGCTTGCTAAGGATCTCATTCGGTTGTGCTGTGGCCTGAGCATAGCTGCCTTTACTTAGATGTTCCGCTCGTTTGCGTGCTTCCGGGAATGTTAGATTGTCGCGTACTTTTATTTTTATGACCTCCATTTCTTTTTTATAAACAGGACATTCGCGGCTAGTTGGTTGATGATCGCCTTCACAATTCCGACAGTACGCCGTTTCTTTGCATTTATCTTCGCCGTGTTTATCTTTCGAGCAGTTAAAACATCGCTGGGGACCAGGACATCGAACGCGTGTATGGCCGTAGTTAAAGCATCCATAACAAAGCATCGGGTTCGGGAAGTATGGGCGAGTAGGAACGTGAAGCAAACCGATCTTTATGTATTCCGGGTATGTGGTCTTGCAGAAGGTCAATATAAGCGCTGGCGTATTTACTCTATTCTCGGCTTCCTTTCGTGTAATTCTCTGTACACGAATCACTCCCTGGCTTATGATTTCCTGTAAAACATCCTTCTCTTCCATATGAATCAGATCGTAGCAGGAAATTACGCATCTGCTTACGTTCAGATTCGGATGGGCTTCAACCACTACTTCAGTGCCGTCAATGAGCTGGTTCATTTTCTGCAACTTAGCAACTTGGGCGGGGTTCCGAACTCGAAGGGTATACCGTGTCCCTTGAGCTTCGGTATTCGCACCTTCGATTGGACCACCAGCGGCAACCTCAACCGATTTTCCAATGATAAACGGGTTTCTTGGCAAAGGTACACCGTCTTTACCTGTCAGCTGCAGAAACGTCAATTCGCCGAATTTATTCGTCGGGTCCATATACTCCGGTAATCTTCTTTTGCTTGACCCTCCCGGGTAACCGCTACTAGCGGCCGCCATCTTGGATCACACCACCAGACGTTGGAAACTGCTATGTGGCACGGTCACCCGATACCAACCCCAAATGGACAAAAAGGTAAAGAAAAGGAAAGATCTTACCTTATTTGCCCCTTCAACGTCGACTTTTTCGAAGTGTTCCCACACTTTTGGGACACACTGTAGGTGAGCAGTGTCGCTACTGCTTGTTTTCCACTTCTACACAGCCAAGAGAAGCGAACTGAATGAATTTCGCCAAGAAAAAACGCACTTAATGGATTCCTCCCTTTTTATTGTTCCAACTTTTTTGGCACGCACTGTAACGTCCAAATTTTTCAATACGCACTGTATTATACTCAACTACCACCAAATAACAAGTCAAAAAAATTTTTTCCAAATTTTCCAAAACTTTTCACGTTTTTTATGTCTTCAATAATATCTCCCGTTCAGGGCACCGTCACTCTCACGACTGGCATCTACAGCAAGTGAATGAACTGGCCGGGCAGCCACGCGGGTAGGCACAGCGATGGCTGTTTGTTTACCTATAGCACCGCGTGGGCAAAACTAAAAATTCACTTTTTTCAGCTGTTTCTTCACCGATTTACGTCAATCTTTCACTGTTCACCACTAGAGAACCACTTCACTCGTCTATTTGTCGTAAATTGGACCGCGGTTATCGCGAAAAACACGGAAAAACACGGTATTAAAATTTACGAATGCGCGTTGTATGTACCGTACGGAACGGTGTTTCCAACTCAGATGAATAATAATAATAATAATAATAATAATAATAATAATAATAATAATAATAATAATAATAATAATAATAATAATAATAATAATAATAATAATTGTTGTTGTTGTTGTTGTTGTTTATTAACGACACTTTACACCTAAGGGTGCATTCGTGTCGGAAGAAAATTGGTTTCTATACTCGTATTAACATCTCATAATAATTTACAATTCAGTATTTTTATATTCGTTTGTACAAATTAGTTTCCTTGAGGAAGCTTAGCAGTTTGTCTTCGGTGTCCCCGTCGTTGCCTAGAGCCACTCGCAGGCTGGTCGAATCGATGTTGTGCATCCTTCTAGCATCGTCGTGTTTTCGGCACTGAAGAATTATATGACGTACATCTACGGTTACCCCGCAGCAGTCGCAAACTGGTGGGGTTTCTCTCTTCAAAAGGAAGTCGTGCGTCAATCGGGTATGCCCTATTCGCAACCGGGTGAGCACTCGTTGATCAGCCGAACTCTCGCGGTCAGTCCACTTTACCGTATCGAATTTTATTTCGCGAAGCTTCACTTCAGTGGATGCAGACCATCGACGGTACCAGTGATTTCGGATAGCTGATTTTGCCTGATTGTTGGCGTCTGCTCCCGGAATGGCTATTTGCAAAGGGGCATTACCCCTGGCTTCTCCTGCGAGGCGGTCTGCCTCTTCATTCCCACGAATTCCAGCGTGTCCTGGAATCCAGCACAGATTGATTGGACGATGTCGTATCATGGTTTCAATCTCCTGGATCCACGGATGCTGGGACGTGCCAGCTTCAATTGCCGATAAACAACTGGCTGAGTCTGTCATTATTAGCAGATCGTTGGAAGTGTAGTACGCAGTTACCGCTGTTTTAATTGCAAACGCCTCGGCTGAGAACACGCTGCACTGTGGCGGAAGACCAGTCGACTGCTGGAGATGTTCTCCAAACATTCCCGCGCCTACTGCGTCGTTGTCTTTCGATCCGTCAGTATACACAACCGTTGAGTTGCTGAAGCGAGCATTCAGGAGCTCCTGAACGACAGGACGGACCACCTCAGAGGGATCTCCGGCATTCACACTTCTTTTGATATCCCACACGACGTGGGGCTTGGGCTCGTACCACTTTCGGGTGGCTAGTCGCGTTCGAGTACAAATATTTGGTAAGGGCATTCCGATCACCTCTGACAGTTCTTCGGAAGCTCGACGTACTAGTGGGAGATCCGCATTATCTCTGCTTTTTTCCAACAAACGGATGGACAATCGGGTTATGCTTTGGAGAACGAGGAGATCAAATGGTAAGGTGCCTGCTTCGGCCATGATGGCTAAGATCGGACTTGTAACGAATGCACCAGATGCAAATCTTACCATTCTGTTGTAGGCGGGCGCGAGAGTTTTGGTGACGACATCTCCGCCCCGACTAACGAGTCCCATCCCATACAATAGTCGCGAAGTGACAATGGCGGAGCCGATTTGTAACAAAGAAGTCCGTTGACCACGTGGTAGCTTTGCTCCGATCATTTTCAGGATACGCAGCCTGGATTCACATGCCTTCTTCGTTAGCTTGCAATGCGCTTTGAAGTTCAGCGATCTGTCGAGAGTGATACCGAGGGTTTTCAGTTGATTTTGTGATGGTATAGCTACTGTATCTATCCTGATGGATTGCGTGGGCTCACGGCGGGCATTCGGGCTACAGTAAAAGATGCTGGATTTTGTTGCTGATATCGTGAATCCAATACTTTTCGCCCATCTATGAACGGCTTTTACTGCTGACTGTAGTTTCCGATAGAGTGGTTGTTCTTTTTTGCCCCGCACTACAAGAAGGATGTCATCGGCGTACAATAGCACTGTCACGGTATTCGGAACCACCCGGAAGATAGGTTGGATTGCTACGAGGAATAGGGTAACTGAGAGCACAGAACCCTGTGGTACACCATTTTCCAGCGGCAGCTTGCGCGATAAATGCCCATCGACGTTTACCTGGAACGTTCGCTCTGAAAGAAAGCTAGTGAGCATGTTTATCATGTTTCCGCGTATCTGCCACTTTCGTAATGTTCGCAGGATGCCGTATCTCCAAGTGGTGTCGTACGCCTTAGCCAAGTCAAGCGATGCTATCAGACAGTGCTCGTCACGATCGGGTAATGTCCTCTCCAACTCCGCAAAATATGTGTCAGTACCTCGGCCGGATCTGAAGGCATGTTGTCGAGTGTCTAGCCGCCCGTTCGATTCAAGCTCGGTAGTTAACCGTCGATTCACCATCCGCTCGAATACCTTCGCCATACAGCTCGTTAACGTGATCGGTCGGAAAGCAGATGGACCTGTGTCGCTCGAATTCGGCTTTGGGATTGGCACAATAATTCCAGTTCGCCAACAGGATGGAAATACGCCACTGCGCCAAACCCTGTTGAAAAGCTCCAATAAAGCAGTTTTCACCGACAATGGTAGTCGTTGTAGCATTGGATAGCCGACTGAATCCGGACCTGTAGAATTACTTCGTCCTCTGTCGAGCGCCCATACAAGCTCATTCAAAGTGAAGTCGGAGTTATAGATGCCGTCGGTCTCGGGTGAAAAGTTGAAACGGTTTCGTTCGGCCTTTTCCTTCTCAATTTGAAACGAAGGAGGGTAGCTGGATGTTGCCGATATTGCGCTGTAATGCTCTGCTAGTTCTTCAGCCACTTCTTCTGCATTATCCGTGTAGCCAGCTGAACGTTTAATGACGGCTGGGCGATGCTGACGTTTTCCTCTTAATGCGTTCACTGTCTGCCACATTTCCGATGCAGTGGAGTTTGGGGATATTTTCGCGACGAATTCCTCCCACGATCGTTGTTTGGCATCACGGATTGATTTTCTTGTTGCTGCCCGCGCTTCCTGAAAGCTTTTCAGTGCTTCAGGCTTTCGTGGGTCCTCCATTTCGATACGCTTCAGTGCTCTGAGTGCTTTTCTTCGACTTTTTATGGCTGCTTTTACCTCCGGACACCACCAAGGAACTGCCTTAGGTCCGACCTTTCCGCTGCTTCTGGGTATTGCAGTGTTTGCTGCAGTGATCAAATGATCGACAAAACGGTCGATTGACATTTCGACGCCCGGTTGTATGGCGTTGGCGGTCAATCGTTCGTAAGCTGTCCAGTCCGCTTGGTCATAAATCCATTGTCGCCTTTTTGTTGGAACATGTGAGAACCCGGGGATGGAAACGGTTATTGGCAGGTGGTCACTGTTATAGGTATCTGGAAGCGTTCGCCAGGTGAATTTCGAGGCCACAGTAACGGAGCAGATTGACAGGTCGATAGCTGAAGTAGCACCGGTGGCTGGGTCGACTCGTGTATGCGACCCATTGTTAAGTATAACTAGGTGTTCTTCCAACGTTTTTTCTGCGATGAATTGACCTAGTGCGGACGATTTGTTGGATCCCCAGCATATGTGATGAGCATTGAAGTCACCTAGCACTAACATAGGACGTGGGAGCTGTTCGAGGAGGTCACATAGTTTTTCTTGGCACTGTTGGGTACTGGGAGGAATGTATATTGATACCACCGTCATTTGCTGTGGTAGTTGAACCCGAACTGCGATCGCTTGGATATCCTTATCGACGTCAATCCGCTCAAAGGGCACTCCATCCCTAATGGCCAGGCCCACTCCGTGTTGCCAGTGTCGACAGCTACCAGTCTGAAGCAACAGAGTATAGTTCTTGCCAATGAAGTCGGCTGGGATCACTCGATTGTCCACTTTGGTTTCCTGTAGTGCTATTAGGCTCGGTTCGTATTCAGTGATGAGCTGTTTAAGCTCGCTGACATTGGTTCGCAGCCCCCGAATGTTCCACTGAAGTGCGAAACATCTACTATCTCGTCTGGCGGAAGTCGTTGACGAAGACGATGATAAAGACGAAATAGACCTTCGATGTCCAGCTGGCACGTTGCGTGTGCTGATATCCACGGAACGATCGGTACTCTGGTACTGGTTGTGATGTTGCGATGTATCTTCGCCGGCGGAAAGCCAGGAGGAGAATTGCGAGGACTGTATATCAGGGAGGTAGGGACAGTCCTCTTCCCCCCGGTCGATCCCTTCATTATGAAGTGGGGAAGCTACTTTCTTCTCTTCTTCCCCAAACCGGTTACTCGTTGGACTCGAACTGGTAACATCTGCAACAGAGGAAGCAGCAGCAGCATTTGCGCGTAGATGAAGCGATATTGGACTGACCTGTGGGACGTCTAGCCCCACAGTGCCAGCCGCTGTCGAAACAACTACACGATTTCTTCCAGAACTACCGACAGCGACCGGCACTGGGGAAAGACTTTGTGTAGTTTTAGTGGATTGCTTCTTCGACGATCGGGTTGCTGATTCGTTGTGGTATAGTCTTGTCGATGTGCCTTCTCCGGGTGAAAGCAGCGGTTGGTGCCAAGGTTCAGCAAGAACAGTGTTGCCAACCGGATCTGTAAAAACGTTTAGCGCAGCAGTATCTGTGAAAGGGTTAGCAGACTTGGAACTGACCTGAGATAGGTCCAGCCCCACAGTGCCAACCGCTGTCGTACAAACTACACTATCATGTTCAAAAACACCGACTGCGATCGGCACTGGGGAAGGACTTCGTGTAGTTTTCGCTGATTGCTGCTTCGACGCTAGAGTTGCTGAGCCAACGTGGAACATTCCTGTAGATATGCCTTCTCCAGGTGAAAGCAATGGTTGGTTCCAGAGATGTATGGGTACGGTGATGTTAGTCGACTCTGTAAAGGAATTTAGCGCAGCAGTATCCGTAATAGGTTTGGCAAAGTCAGAACTGACCTGTGGAGGGTCAAGCCCCGCAGTGCCAACCGCTGTCGTACAAACTACACTATCATGTTTAAAAACACCGACTGCAGTCGGCACTGGGGAAAGGCTTCGTGTAGTTTTGCTGATCTCCTTCTGTTCGTCGCTCGGGATTCTTTTGTTTACTGGTTCGCAAGTTGTAGTGGTGAAATCGGTGTTCCTATCGGCCACAGAGGTGAATTCACTATCAACGGGTTGGGGTATGACGGCCCGGATAGTTCCTTCATCCTGTTGTGCTTGCGTTGGAAGGAGTACTACACTTTCCTCTCTTCCAAACCGATCTATCTCGTGGTCAGTATTCGTGCGTGGGTTGTCGTTGGTATCCAAACGTTGATGAAAATGAGAATTATCGAAGAGGCTGGCTAGGAGGCGTCTCGGTAATCTCAATTTCATCGTCTGAATATTCCATCGTTTCGTTGGTGGTAGTGGCAGCGGTTCTTTTTGGTGGTGGGCTTAAGTTATCCGGTGAGGTTGTCGTTGGTTTGCTGAACGGGGTGTGTTGTTTCTGTGGTCTTCCTCGTTTTGAATCCGTATTTATCGCTGGTGAACTATTCCTGGATCTCGTTACAGGCCCGATTTGTTGGCTCGTTTGCTTCTGTTCTTTGTTGTATTGTGGTTTTTCTTGGCTGGCGGACTGTTGTTTCATCTGATGGATGTACGCCAACATTTGCTCGATTTTTTCGTCTTTTCGTTTGGTCTCCGCCAGAAGTTTTGCGATCGTTTCGTCCTTCTTCTTCATTGCCAGTTCCAACTCTTTCAGCTTGCTAAGGATCTCATTCGGTTGTGCTGTGGCCTGAGCATAGCTGCCTTTACTTAGATGTTCCGCTCGTTTGCGTGCTTCCGGGAATGTTAGATTGTCGCGTACTTTTATTTTTATGACCTCCATTTCTTTTTTATAAACAGGACATTCGCGGCTAGTTGGTTGGTGATCGCCTTCACAATTCCGACAGTACGCCGTTTCTTTGCATTTATCTTCGCCGTGTTTATCTTTCGAGCAGTTAAAACATCGCTGGGGACCAGGACATCGAACGCGTGTATGGCCGTAGTTAAAGCATCCATAACAAAGCATCGGGTTCGGGAAGTATGGGCGAGTAGGAACGTGAAGCAAACCGATCTTTATGTATTCCGGGTATGTAGTCTTGCAGAAGGTCAATATTAGCGCTGGCGTATTTACTCTATTCTCGGCTTCCTTTCGTGTAATTCGCTGTACACGAATCACTCCCTGGCTTATGATTTCCTGTAAAACATCCTTCTCTTCCATATGAATCAGATCGTAGCAGGAAATTACGCATCTGCTTACGTTCAGATTCGGATGGGCTTCAACCACTACTTCAGTGCCGTCAATGAGCTGGTTCATTTTCTGCAACTTAGCAACTTGGGCGGGGTTCCGAACTCGAAGGGTATACCGTGTCCCTTGAGCTTCGGTATTCGCACCTTCGATTGGACCACCAGCGGCAACCTCAACCGATTTTCCAATGATAAACGGGTTTCTTGGCAAAGGTACACCGTCTTTACCTGTCAGCTGCAGAAACGTCAATTCGCCGAATTTATTCGTCGGGTCCATATACTCCGGTAATCTTCTTTTGCTTGACCCTCCCGGGTCACCGCTACTAGCGGCCGCCATCTTGGATCACACCACCAGACGTTGGAAACTGCTATGTGGCACGGTCACCCGATACCAACCCCAAATGGACAAAAAGGTAAAGAAAAGGAAAGATCTTACCTTATTTGCCCCTTCAACGTCGACTTTTTCGAAGTGTTCCCACACTTTTGGGACACACTGTAGGTGAGCAGTGTCGCTACTGCTTGTTTTCCACTTCTACACAGCCAAGGGAAGCGAACTGAATGAATTTCGCCAAGAAAAAACGCACTTTATGGATTCCGCCCTTTTTATTGTTCCAACTTTTTTGGCACGCACTGTAACGTCCAAATTTTTCAATACGCACTGTATTATACTCAACTACCACCAAATAACAAGTCAAAAATTTTTTTCCAAATTTTCCAAAACTTTTCACGTTTTTTACGTCTTCAATAATATCTCCCGTTCAGGGCACCGTCACTCTCACGACTGGCATCTACAGCAAGTGAATGAACTGGCCGGGCAGCCACGCGGGTAGGCACAGCGATGGCTGTTTGTTTACCTATAGCACCGCGTGGGCAAAACTAAAAATTCACTTTTTTCAGCCGTTTCTTCACCGATTTACGTCAATCTTTCACTGTTCACCACTAGAGAACCACTTCACTCGTCTATTTGTCGTAAATTGGACCGCGGTTATCGCGAAAAACACGGAAAAACACGGTATTAAAATTTACGAATGCGCGTTGTATGTACCGTACGGAACGGTGTTTCCAACTCAGATGAATAATAATAATAATAATAATAATAATAATAATAATAATAATAATAATAATAATAATAATAATAATAATAATAATAATAATAATAATAATAATAATAATAATAATAATAATAATAATAATAATAATAATAATAATAATAATAATAATAATAATAATAATAATAATAATAATAATAATAATAATAATAATAATAATAATAATAATAATAATAATAATAATAATAATAATAATAATAATAATAATAATAATAATAATAATAATAATAATAATAATAATAATAATAATAATAATAATAATAATAATAATAATAATAATAATAATAATAATAATAATAATAATAATAATAATAATAATAATAATAATAATAATAATAATAATAATAATAATAATAATAATAACAACAATAATAATTGTTGCATGGAATTATGTTGTAAATCAACTGTAATCTAATTTCTATTCAGATATTCTCTCGTATTTTTTTGTAGTTTTTCGCTTCTGAACTTCTGACAATATTTCCACTAAGTTTCTTAGCTTTATTATTTCTTAACTATACCTAATTTAATTATCTATTAAATTAATTGTGATGTAGTGTGCGTACAACAGCTATTCCGTATTTAAAATTAAAAGAAGAGGAAGACGATTCTGTAATTCAAGGAGACGAAATACCTGTGGGTGCGAATGTTATGATCGAACAAATTGATGAAACAGATAATGCAAAGGAGGATACACAACATTTAGTTCAACCGGATATTCTTCAAAACAAACGAACCTTAAATGCTACCACGGACCACAATTATTACATTACAGCTGAAAAAGAACAAGCTTTGCATCGTCGAATTTTAAAGCTGGAAGCGAAACTTCGTCGTCTTTCTGCTAAAGTCAGAATCCAATCATACTCTCTTAGAGATATCAAAATGTCAGCTAAAAAGTGGAAACAACGAGCAATGGCTAAGAAAATGAAAAAAGTAAGCAAGAGAACGAAAAACGAAAGCTATGGTTTTCTGGCGGAGCTTCAGCGCAACTCAACCAAAGGGGTACATGCAGCTCGATATACTAACGCGACCAGAAATGTAGCGATCGGGTTGTACTACTGCTCACCAATCGCATATAGAGAAATGCGAAAAATGATGCGTTTGCCTAGTCCTACAATGATTAAGAGGTGGCTCCGCAATCTGAGTATCAACGAAGGATACAATATGAATATTTTAAATCTACTGTCTGAAAAGGCAAAATATATGTCGAAGACGGATCGTGTTGTATGTATTTCGTTCGACGAAAGGTCACTAAAACCAAGACTACTTTATAATGGCAAAGCTGATACCATTACTGGGTTTCCATCTAGCTTACTGGGAATGGCACCAAATACCACGGAAAGAGCATCATCGGCGCTTGTAGTAATGATGAAGGCTATCAACACTGGTTTGAAGCAGTGTGTTGCCTTCTTTTTTAGTAAAGAAGGGTTCAAATCGAATGAGCTGCGAACGATTGTGGAACGAAGTATCGAGTCGATTGCGGATACAGGTTTTATACCAAAAGCGCTGGTTTGTGACCAAAATTCTACCAACCGATCCTTATTCACAAAGCTCGGTGTGACGATTGAGAAACCATATTTTGTATTAAACGACCAACAAATCTACACCTTTTTGCCTTTCTCATATAGAAAGGTTATGCAATCACTCTGAAAAACGTCAACCTAATCCCGGCCCGGAGGGCCGAGTGTCATATCCCATTCGACTCAGTTCGTCGAGATCGGAAAAAGTCTGTATGTGTGTGTGTATGTGTGTATGTATGTGTGTGTGTATGTGTGTGTGTGTGTATGTATGTGCGTATGTGTCAAATAATGTCACTAATTTTTCTCAGAGATGGCTGGACCGATTTGCCCAAACTTAGTCTCAAATGAAAGGTGCAACCTTCCCATCGGCTGCTATTGAATTTTGGATCGATCGGAATTCTGGTTCCGGAATTACGGGTTTCAGAGTGCGGCCACACAGAAATTTCGCATAAAAACTATAGGAAAAATTAAAAATAGAATTTTTATTTTTGATGCTAAATGTATTCAAGGTGCATAAAACGTCGAGATTTGATGCAAACACGAAAAAAATTTGACGAAGATTCACTTTTTTGAATTTTGCACATTTTTGCCTTTCTCATATAGAAAGGTTATGCAATCACTCTGAAAAACGTCAACCTAATCCCGGCCAAATTTTTTTTCGACTCGCATAAGGTTTCTGGATTTTAACAGGGGCGTAGTTGATGGTTTACGGAGAGGGGTTACACCCCCCCTCTACTGTTCACTCCCCTCCTTTAAAAATCTCCTTAAATCACCCTTCAGACCACCACCTCATACCCCTCCCTTTCAACCCCATCATCTTTAAACCAGCACTATATTACAAAGCATACCAATTTAAGCTGGGGAGTCGTTCATTCATGGGACTTTCGCCCTCCTCACATACCCATCCCCGCATGACAAAATGAGTTAGCAAGCAGATAACATTGATCTAATGCTGATTAGGCTAATGGAGTATGATATTTTTTTGTTTCAAGTGTTTCACCGTCGACACGTAGCTCATCAAGTTCGTGGCTGGCATGCCATTGTGTATAAGTGCAAAGTGTACTAAGAATGTAATAGACATTTCCACAATTATGTTGAACATAAAAAGCCTCCGTGCCATAGGTTAGAGAAATGAGAAAGGCACAATTGCACCGCTAGGTGGATTAAAACAGGTTTTTTGATCCTCCTCATCTGATTAAATCGGCACGAAACAATTTAATGCATCATGGAGCAGTATGGAATGGAAAATTAGCCAGATGGGATCACTTGAGGAATTTATACGAGGAGGATTCCAGACGGCTTCCAAGGGCTGCTCCAAAGCTCACCCGTAAGCATGTGTATCTGCCGGCATTTGGGGAAATGAGGGTTCATACAGCCACCCAGACACTTAGTGCAAGTGTGTACGCGGCATTCACGATGTACATTCGTGAAGGTACACTTCCGCAAGAATTCGACGCAACTGCAATGTACTGTAGGGATTTCAACAATTTGTTTGATGTATTTAACGCGTCTAAAAATGCAAGACATCAACAAAAGGTACGTTACATTATTTTGAGAACTGCGCATTTCGTCGTTTCTATTAAATTACTGCAGATTAATACCATACAGTGTATGGTTAAGAATCCCTTTAAGAGATGTTATTTGGGGAAAAGATTATTCTACACATACTTTGAAATCTCAACCACAGACTAACAGACATAACACTATGAGGAAATTCCCTCAAAAAATATCGACTCGGTAATTTTCCCAGAACACCTTTTATTTACGGTCCCAACTACTTATTTTCTGGTGGGTTACCCCTCAGGCTCGGAAACAATTTTTCACTAGTGGTCTATCCCCATATGCTTGTTCATATGCCAGTACCGCCATAATTACATATGTGGTCACAGTCCCAACTACAAATACATTTAAAATGACCGTTAAAGCGGACGAAGCATTGTTTTCGAGTGTTATGTTTGTTAGTATGTGTCTCAACTATTAAAGAGTGATTGAAATCTTTCGATAATGGACTTGTTTGTCCTAAAATGTTTCATTTTTTATTTTTACTAATTCTACTAGAAAGCTGGATAAATTCTCATTGAATGGTGCTCTCATATCTTTCAGTTAATAAGCATAAGTAGAAGAATAAAAGTGTATGAACGTTTGCATTTTTTATGGCGTTTTGTTTAATTTTCGACAAGTTGAATGGTAAACAGCATCATCTTAATTATTCAGATTGATCCACTAAAAAGCTATTTTGTTCTTTGACAATATCCCTATCCCTCTTTGTTTCCATACTTTATGGTTTATCGTTATTGCATGTTTCGTCTAATGTTGTCTTACACTAGCTCTAATCAAACAATTTTTTTTCAGCAGAAAATTTTCCCGACGAAAATGCCCAATTTTTCTTTTAGAAGTAAAATAGTTTATATTTTTGAAAGTCACTTAATACACCCAACTAAAAGGTATTAGGACATTATTCGGTATGATTTCTTAGCTTTCCAATGAAATCTCGGAAATGAGGCATATTTTATGAATTTCAATCTTTTAATCACTTACAAGTCGACTACAGAGAACATTGATGATCAAATTACAAAGAAATGGGAGTAAATAGTAATAATATTTGTTATGTCCATACTTTTAATATTGAAAATATTAACGAAAATACCCTTAAAACACTTTTTTGACTACTTCACCACTAAATGGTTTCTTATGGCGATTTCACTTGAACCCGAAACTGAGTCAGGTTCTAACCCCAACCGCTGTCAGTTCATACATTTTGATAGCAGTTGGGGTTAGCAGTTTCGCTTCAAACAAAAACCACATTAATTGCATTAACTTACATATATGAGAACTTTAATTAGCAAGAAATTTTCTTAGCTTTAAAATGGAGCTGAAGGAATGGAAAAACTAACCTTATGTTTTAAGAAAGAGGTATTTTGAGGCAAACAAGTCAATAATAGAAAAAAGTTCAATAACTCTGTAAAGAATGAGATTTGAAGGTATGCATAGAACATTTTCCCAAATCTGCTGCTCTATCACCCCTCGAGAGATTCTAAACCATGAACTTAACAGCCTGTATATCATAAATTATCAACAGGAATTTTTACAACCGCTAAATGCTGATTGTAGCCATTGGAACTGCCTGGAAAAAATGGAATCCAAGCTGCGCGAATTGCGTTTCATCGACAACAAGTGCAACTCATTAGATGAGGTATACTATGGATTTAAGATTTTTTAGTTCATAAACATAAATTTTTAAATATTAACAGGAGGATAACTTTAAAGCCCTTCCGAAGTGTAGCCGTTATCCTTGGTTCATAAACGGATGGTTACTTTGCATAAGTTCTCTTGAATGTCTTTTCAAAGATTTAACGTCGCATTTCAATTTTTCTGAAATTTCACCAAGGTCTTTAAACCAAGATGGGCTCGAAAACTTTTTCGGATTAATTCGGATGAAGAATGCTAACAACAATCGACCTGACTGCACCCTTTTCAGATCTGCGTACCGAGGAGCAGTTGTAAATCAGTTGCTCAGCAGCCGAGCAAAAGGAAATTGCGAGGCGGATACAGGCCTTGTTCAGTGTGAACGATTTTCAAAAAATAAATTTGAAAATCGTTAGAGAAACCAATGAAAACTCTGTTGAGGCCGACGATGGCGAGATTGTATGCGTTAATTCGAGAATGGAAACGTTTGACAATGATCAACTCCACAATATTGAATACACCGCTGCATGGTTAAGTAGAACCCTAACGCACGTCGACTGTGTCGAAAAGCTACAAGACACACCGAAATCCTCTTCCTTCTTGGCCGAACTGAAATCAAACAGGCTTATGGTAACGGAGATGAGCCAAAATTTGGTTGATTTCGTTACGCAGATGGTTGAAAAATTCAACGGGGAATTCGACAACAAACTTAAAGAAGGCTCTTCTTTGGTTAAAAAGAAAATAATATCAACGATTAGTTTTCAAGCTATCGACGAGCTAATATGTGCTAAATGCTCTCAACAAATGGCGGATAAGTACATCAATATGCTGATGAAGGCTAAATTAGCATCGATGAACGAATTGATGGATAAAAATAAAATCAGAACAAAAAAATTAACAAAACAGCTGAGCTACAGAAGGCCCGAAAACTGAATATCTAATAATTCAAGTATCGAACATCGAGAAATTCAAGTAATTTTGATCTGTTTGTGCTATTTTAGCAACACTAGTTGGTTTTATTATTTTAACATTTATTTTTATTTAGTATTACTGTTGTTATTTATCAAAAAACATTTATTCCTCTTTTTTATTATCTACATCACATATTATTAAAAAAAACAAAAACAATCAACATTGTCTTTTATGAACTTTTCCATCAATCGCCAGTTAGAGTAAAATATATATATATATATATATATATATATATATATATATATATATATATATATATATATATATATATATATATATATATATATATATATATATATATATATATATATATATATATATATATATATATATATATATATATATATATATATATATATATATATATATATATATATATATATATATATATATATATATATATATATATATATATATATATATATATATATATATATATATATATATATATATATATATATATATATATATATATATATATATATATATATATATATATATATATATATATATATATATATATATATATATATATATATATATATATATATATATTGTTATTCTACCATCACAAGGCTAATATCACACCACACTCTTTGAAAGTTGCAAATATTTACATTGCTTAGAATTTGCGACTCAAACAGTTTTCAATGCTTTGGATTAAAATTCAGAAAAGAAGATTGCTTCTTGAGAATATTTATTGAAGAATCCACCACACATGCGCTACTTCCACTACTTAGAAGGAGCGCTCTGCGATCGTGTAATGCTTAGTAAAGGATCCTGACGAGTTATTCTTCAATGTTCAAAATGGATTGTTGAACTAGATAACCAGAGGATAATTCTCCGGACGCCCTCAAAAAACCACATATTATGTCGATCCAGAAAACGAGCGCTCATTAAATACATCAAATACGAGTGCTGATTAAATACAGCAATAAGCATAATATCAATAAAAAATAAAATCTATGATACAAAATACAATAATACATAATGTTATTTACTGTACGCTTTAGCGAGAGGTGACCTTACCGCCCGCAACAAATTATACGAGCCAGTCTCAAAAGTTATACCAGTTGAAACGTCAAACGCGTGCACACTAAAATCAAAGCAATGGAAACCAGCAACAAATACGATTCGTTTTTGTGAGAACTTTTGTGATTTTTTTTGTTCGAAGTGGTACTTCTCTTCTCTGACATCATCCTAAATAACACAAAGTGGTTACAATTTAGAAAATTTACTTGGTATGCTCAAAAACACAATATCGCCCACAACTTCTACAAAATAAAATGTTTTGCAACGAAAACACATTGGATAATGGGTTTCACATAACTTGTGGTGTACAATGAGAGGCAGCGCTATATGTCTAATAGAAGCGGAGAAAAAGGGGTTCCGCCAACTTACCCCAGCCGCCAACTAGCCCCGGGCTCCCCTAAACTTCCACTTGCTTATTGTGTTCTTTGTGAGAAGATATAACTAGAAAAGGGTACAAATTGTGATTATATATTATTTTCTTTTCCTCTTGTTAATGTAACTAAAAATGTCGGCAAATTAAACAGCTTCACTCATTTTGATAGCAAAAGTAAACTAACAAACGAAAACAATTTTTATTTAATGCAGCTCGGCATGCATAAATAAAATTTCGTGCTACGGTTAGTTTCAAAATGATTCGACTTCTGCTAACTTGCATAACTCTTCGACGTGGTGTTTTGAAATGAGCGTGTAGCGTACCCTATAGATAGGGCGGTAAAGAATATAAAAAAAATTGCATTTAAAACTAGATTATACATGTGTTTCGTACTAGACAAAACTTGCTTACTTGCCTTTATATGGTTTGTTTGCAACATGAGCCATCACATTGCACATTAAGGTCAAAAAGTTGATTCAAATGGTGGTGGTACTAACTAGCCTCAAGCTTACCGCTTGTCTTCAAAAGAATTTCTTCACAATTTTCATTTTGATGTAAAAAATAGAGTGGTCTCCTAGATTTTTCAAATAAAAATAAATTCTCCTGAGCAATAAAAATAGAAGTATAAGGCCCGTCTGAAAATTAAAAAGTAATCGTGTTTGGGTAATTTTGTTGACAATTCCTAAACTATCATCAGTGGCTTTAAATTTACGACGTTTTCCTTTATTTGGTTTGGCTTGATACTTAATAAAATAGTTTTCAAGTAAAATACATTTGAAGGGTATTTCCCAAAAATTTTGAGATTTTCTTGTGATAAGCGCCAATTTTTGTTTAGAGACCAACTTATTATCAATTTTATAAACGAGATATTGATTTTTTAGTAGTAATATTATTTTCTACGCTTCAAAAATTTCAACACTGATAAAATAAAGTACCCATCAATGCGTAGAATTTTTTATAAAAGTGAAATAACCCACCTGGATACGTTTTATCCATTATTTCTTGTAGAACACTTATAACGAATTGCGTAAAAAATACCGAAATTCTTTTTTTATGAGCTGATAATATGCAGGTCCCGGAACGGCTTTAAATGTGTAGGTTATCTCGCTTGATAAAGGTCTCATTATTAGTCACTCATAGCTAGGGTTGTGGTGCCGGTAATACCGGTACCGAAAATCCCGGGAATTCCGACCCATTTTTAGTACCGTAGTACCGGTACTGAACAAAAGCCAGTACCGGTATTTTCGGTACCATACAATTTTTTATGAAAAATATGTGGACTCTCTAGGGGGACCTGTTTCAAAATATCGGTCTGCAAGATGACTTATAATTATATTAATTACCTTCTATAAGTTAAGCATTACTAGCTCCCGTTGTACTGAACGGTATGTTTAAATTCCTGCTTTATTTTGTCGAAATTAAATTTAAACGATTTTGTACTAAATTTCAATATACTCACATTTAGCATAAGAGACGCAAAAAATTGCCTTGAATTTTTTTATTAGCGACATTCTGATAGGTTTCATTATTCACTGGGTGGCGCGTAATAAGACTATGGTCTAAGTCATGTCTTTGGTTTGCTCTTTAACCTTTATTTATAAAATAACGAACAGCGATTTAATAGCTAACAATTTTAGAATTGGTGAACTACTCCAAATGGAGCGATTTGTAATTATTGGTGATCGGGAAATTCAGCAAAACTCCATAGTTTACAGGAAAGCAAAAAGCCTTGGTATGCAGGTCGAAACCAATTTACAGCAAATCAAGAGAGGAACTGCGAATAACCTGCTCGGATTTACTGCCATTCTCGCTTTGATTTACTGTTGTTGATAGTGTTTCTTACATTTACCATCTGTTGAAGTCGACAAAAGTCGCACCGCTTAGCAGTTATTGATTTCAAAGTGGCCTAGATTTCGAAATAAAAGAAGGTGCCGCATACGAAAAATATTTTCTGTTGAAATGAGTCATGCCATTCTGAATCAATTTGTGACATACTTTTTTGATCAGCACAAATCAATCATCTGAGAATAAGGTAATCAATTTGAGCATTCAATTTCACTTTGAAGCTTATTTCGAATATTTAAAAAAAATATTCGAGTACCGGTACTTTACCGGTACTGAGGGCTTCAGTACCGTAGTACCGGTTCTCGCCAAGAAGAGTCGGTACTGCGAACCCTAGACATAGCCTTATCGAGTTATTGTGAAATGGATGAGAAGTACCCAGAGTTAGAAATAAAAATGTACCCACTTTTTGACAGCTCGAATAACTTCTGCAAATGACCAATTTATAATCATAAAATTGGTAAAGTTTTTTCTGACGTGTAAGGAAATAACTACGAAGGAGATAGCTAATCTCATATCCGTTTGATAATACTACAAAATACTATTTAATGAGAGCTGAACAACATGTCTTCCAACGTATCTTCACGTGGAATTTTTTATTGTTAATTCCCTCAGCTTGGTTAAAAGCAAGAGCAAGAAATAGCATTTTGGGAAACTACTTGCACAAATAGCAAAGAACTGAAACAGAGGAGATAATATAATTAATAAAAGACAACCAAATCACTAATGCTAAATAAAGGGTGCTTCCTATACCGTAATCCTGAGCTTTCAAAATATTGTTATATGTTGATAATAATTATTTGCCATTCGAATAAAACGTATGTCAAACACTCCAAACATTCATTTTGTAAACCGTAGTCCGAAAATCACATTATTATGCACAATTTCCCTCCACGAAACAAGTTTAGAATGCAATAAAAAATTGGACTAAACCGTTTTGCGCGTTAAGGGCACAAGACCTAATTTTAATTAAGTTTTGTTTTTTTTTTGTGTTTCGAGTTCATCTCGTCAGTAACTAGCACCATCTGGGTGTCTAGTTAGACGATGTATCTAAACTAGTATCCAAATTAGCACTAGTTAGACACAAAAAATTCCAAACAGTTCACACGACATATGTGAACGCCTAAAGCCACATGTCCCGAGTGATATCCCGGGAAGCAAATATTGCTCTGGTTTGCTGACGAGAAAGCGAAGACGAACTCTTGTCTTTTGGTTAAAGAATCCAAACGCCTGGTATTATGCAATAAAAATTGGACTAAACCGTTTTGCGCGTTAAGGGCACAAGACCTAATTTTAATTAAGTTTTGTTTTTTTTTGTGTTTCGAATTCATCTCGTCAGTAACTAGCACCATCTGGGTGTCTAGTTAGACGATGTATCTAAACTAGTACCCAAATTAGCACTAGTTAGACACAAAAAATTCCAAACAGTTCACACGACATATGTGAACGCCTAAAGCCACATGTCCCGAGTGATGTCCCGGAAAGCAAATATTGCTCTGGTTTGCTGACGAGAAAGCGAAGACGAACTCTTGTCTTTTGGTTAAAGAAACCAAACGCCTGGTATTATGCAAAAAAATTGGACTAAACCGTTTTGCGCGTTAAGGGTACAAGAGCTAATTTTAATTAAGTTTTGTTTTTTTTGTGTTTCGAATTCATCTCGTCAGTAACTAGCACCATCTGGGTGTCTAGTTAGACGATGTAAGTACTAGTTTAGATATATCCGCGCGAAGTTTGTACGTTGGGCATGTCAAAAGTGCATGCGGATTATCCGCACAGTAAACACACTTCTCAGCGGGCCTACTGCAAGTATCACCTGCATGGCGTTCCCCACATTGACCGCACTGTTGCTTGTTGCTACAGTAGGTGGGTGTGTGACCTAGCTACTTGCAATTAGCACAATTCATATCCCGCGGTACAAACAGACGCACAGGTAGACGAGCTCCTCCCACTTCAACATAGCTCGGAAGTGCAGACCCGGCGAAGGTTACGCGAAACGAGTCTGATGGATAGTAATTCCCATCTTCGATGGACTTTGAGTACAATTGCTTGCACTCCAAAATCTTAACTGATTGAAGGTTAGGGTCCTTAAAGCGGCCAACCCCATCATTCATCAGATCATCGACAGTTAGACCCGCATCACTTACCACACCGTCGATCTCCACATCACGAGAAGGGATGTAGACGCGATACTCCAGCGTAAATAGGCTATTGCTAACGATACCATTGGCCTGTTTCAAGTCAGTAACGACTACGCGCAGTTTATCTGAATCTTTTTAATCTCGGTTACAGCCGAGTAACGTTTTGTCAGCTCCCGTGCAACAGTTATGCTGTTTAACGGTTTATTTTT